>NC_071467.1:82368611-82993611 GCF_028500815.1 Rissa tridactyla | reverse complement strand
CAGAGTAAATATGGCTTCACTGATCCTCTATATTTAGCTAGCAGAGAAGAAAACCTCTAGAGCATGGATTAGCTATTCTTAACGTAACACATGGGCAGGCAACACAGTAAATAAGGCACCAGTATTGACACCACAAATGTAAACTTGCCTGTTCTTTTCTCAGTAGGTCTTGGTTCATTTGTCTGAAAGTAATGTTTTCCAAATAACTCTATGTTCCCTCGTAAGTTGGAAACTTATGCCAAACTCATTTTCTTCACTCCAGCTGAGGAATCAAGAGTTCAGAGATGTTCTGAGGGATCCTGTTGTTTTCTGTCTTTCCTGTTCTATTAATACTTTTCCTCATAATCTTTCTATATCCTTTCTCATAGTTCGACTTCCAACTACACAACATTATATTTTGGCTAATGTAGTGAAGCTCTTTCTGACTCTGTAGGAAGAGCTAAGATGCAATTAGTTCCCTTCTGTGCTGTTTTCATATATAAATCTATACGTTTTCTTATAAGTCGAATCTTGGTTAGTATTTTATGTTCCTCATCCTCCTTAAAAGAAAAAGAGGTGATGACATCTGCTTCTGACATATTTTCAAGATGAGGACTTGCTCTGGTTTCACCAAGCACGGCTCTTACTTATGCTGAAGGTTTAGTCTGGTTCCATCAGCCTCTTTTTCTGCCTGCTTTTCAGTCTTATTTTGGTGTAGAAACATTTCTCAAGCTTGTTCTACATCCTCAGGTCTTATCTTGCGTATTTTACTCTTTGCCCATATTGGTCTTTACTGTGTCTGCAACTATACCAGAAGTTTTCATTTGCTCCTTTGCAGCAAAGGCTATTATTTCTATATTTCAGCTTAGCATTGTTACAAAATGCTGTTAGTGGTACTACAACATTACAAAATGCTAATATACTACTGCCAGTTACACTATTTTGGTGTAGTTGTCCGGTTTTAGGCGAGCAAATATTGATCACCACTTGCTTTGAGTGCAACACACCTCTGCTTTGACAAAATATGTCAAGGAGGCCTTGGCTGAAGACAGGAGAGGGGCATGGAATCATGCTTGGGAAGGAAGGAGCTATGTAATACTAGATCCCAGTACAAGATACTCAATAGGCATTGCAACAATAACACCATTTCTCCTACTAGTCACCTTCCACAATTTCTACAGCACAGAAACCATTGCTACCAGTCATATTGCAGATCAGAGTGCCACCTGCCAATACTACAGATCGTGACTATTTAACTCATTACAGTGACTATATCCTCTGAACAAGAGTGGCCCTGGTGGGCAATGATAAATGTATGATCCCCGAAGATGATCTGTGCATAAGATTAAGAACACTAGGTCACCCTTAAAAATAGTACTGTGAACTTCAGCACAAAAAACTGTGACATCCTGGTGCACTTTTGGTACGCATAAACAGCAACAAGGACAAGTGGAATTTAATGGTCTTTCTTACTATTACTAACATTAAGCAGTCATTCCAATAACACCACATTCTCCAATTTTTTTTTGCCATCCTTTTTTGTGTAACTTTTCCACCTGGCTGCAGCACTCACTCCTTCGCCTCAAGCAACAAAGTCTCTTCTCTCCCAGAGTACTACTGCTAGCCTTCTTCCCAGGCCATGGTTGGCCTACTCTGTGTACAACAGAAGTGCTGCACAACTGATGCATTGAGGGGAAGGGCAAAAAGCTTACGCAGGTGCAAGCATGTGGAGAAGTTGTGTGCTGCTCTCTTTGTGCGCAAGTTGTCCTCTAGCTGCCTACCTCCAGTGCCTACCTGTCCACTTTCCTCTGTGCCGTCTGCTGATGTCCCCTACTAGAAACGGAATCCTGGTGTAATCCATTAGAGACTTTTCTGTGTTACGTCTGGCATTTTGTTGTCACTTATCAAGAATGTTACATTCCTTATCTTTTCCTCCTGTTTTGGTTTTTTTTTGATTTTTTTACCATAGCCATTCACTTGCTAACACCGCTCCTCTTTGTGCTTTGCAGCTTACTTTGGAGAAGGATATTAAGAAAAAGTCCAAATGCTGTATTACAAAAATGTCTGAACAAACTCTGTGTGAGTTTCAAAAGCCATATAGAATGGCATTAAATGTAAAACAATCCTGCTGAGAGGCAAGGTATGTTAGCATGAGTGCCTTATATTCAGAATCTGAATGGGTTTGTGTCCCATCCTTCTGAGTGTTAGCAGAAAAAGTTCAAGTTGAATGCAGTATATTTCATTGATATATTTTCACTGTGGCACCTTGAAAGGTGTAGTCTTTGTTGATAACATCACATTTATCAACACTTCCATTCCCAATCTGCATTGGCAGTTTCTCTTGATTTTTTTTATTGTTTTGTTTAGTCACAAGCCTCTAGCAACTTTTGTCCTTTGAGACAGTTGTTATTCTCACCGTACCATATATCTCTCTGCATACAGTATTTTACGGTTCTAGTTTTCTGTGTTTTTACACATAATGTTGATCTGCTGATATCCTTTATGTCCTTTAAAGGTTGGGTTTGTCACAGGTTGGAACAGCAGCTAGAATGTGCTGAATGGCTTCAAGGGTGTCTGACATTTTAGCCTTTTTGGACAGCGAAGTATAAAAGTTGTCCCAAAACACAATTGTAAACTGAAATGAAAGAAAACCGTGCAGGGATTCTGTACCCTACGTCTGCTAGGTTTTTTCTCTGTGAAAGCAGACTAATTTCAAGAGAATACTATTTGGTAGAGAGAGAACATACCATAGTCCTCTTATATCGCAAGTACAGCTATGCAGATGTAGTGTCCCAAATTTATGCACTCCTACTCATTCAGAGCAGAGTTCTGGCAAGCATTTAACTAAACTAACAACTTCCTGACTTATTTTGGAAATGCTGGCAAAATTTCCTGGCAAGTGCAGGTTTGGCTGAACAGTTGTCTTCTCTTGTAGGCTCACAAAACAATTCAGCTTGGAAGTGATATCTATGTTCCAAACTCCCATTCAAAGCAGGGTCAACTTTAAAGTTGAGCAACCATTCAGCAACTTCCTAGTGAGCAAAAAATACATCCCTTAATGTATGTTCTTAAGAAGTGTTTCTGTTCATTGAATCAAAACCATAAGATGTCATTCTATAAGTTAAGGAACAGATGCCATACAAGCAGCTAAACAAGAAAAATGAATATTGCTTATTATGACCCTCGAGACCAGACACAATAATCATCAGCTACTCAGGTTAACAGTATCTTTGAGACAATCAATAACATTTTTAAAGATTTTTTTTTCTACAGCACTGTTGCAGTTTCCTCCATACCACCCAGTAGACAAGAAGAAACCCTAGTAGATACAATGCCTGTGAGCCAGCTTTTTGTCTTGTCCATTTTCTCACTCGTATACCTTTCTATTAACATGATGCTGAAATTTAAGAAGCAATTGTGACTTCTAACATTTCTTTATGCTGATCACTACTATAATTTTCTCCTAGCTAATTTATTCTGCTGTTGGCTTTTCATGTTATTGTAAACTGTGGAGAAAAACAATCTTCTTCCAGGGACAGCTTTTGTCACACTTCTGGTGCTACAACTGTACCAACATTAAATGAAGACAGTAGTGAAATAGTAGGCCCCTACATTGCCCTCTGGAGCTGCAGCACAGCAACATGTTGTGATGTGATAGAGGAAGAGACAACCAAGAATCCATTCATAATAAGGCGGGCTTCAGAGCACATTCAGCTAGAGAATCAAGGTGCTACAGATGATGTGCATGTGAATTCCCTGCTCATATGTATTCATTGTAATTTTGCATGTAAAAAGGAAGTAGTAACAAAATTAATAAAATGTGTAGCAACTTCTCTTTGAGGAAAACCTACATTGGCTAGGACTCTTCAGTGTGAAAGGTGGACGTGGAGTATTTGTTAGATATTCATAAAAAATGAAGCATCATAAAGAAGATCAGTAAGGAATGATTTATTTGCACACCAGAAAAAAATTATTTCCACGTTAAGGGGTTTAGTCAAAACACGTTTAAAAAGGTAGTAAGCACTTACATGGAGGAGAGATCTAGCAGTAACTATTACAAATAAAAATCCAGATGCAATTTAAAACTGTAGAAGACCCTAAACTAGAAGTCAGGAGAGTAAAGAAGGAGAAGGATCTTTCTTTAACCAGCTGTAATTGTCCACTTTCACAGACAGAAAATTGGGCTAAATGCAACTTTTGGTCTCATCATGCAGAGCTTTTAACCTGCCACGTACTCACTACACAGGTGAGATGAAACACCGTCTTTTGCGTAATACATACTAAGTAACCATAAAGTTAAAAAAAAAGCTAGGAAAAAATACTTGTTTTCTTCTATTTTTATTTTAGCACTTTCATCTACATTTACGTTGTCACTGACAGCAAAAGGTTGCAGTTAAACAAGCAGAGAAATTATTTCAGATACAACTAACAAGCTATTTTCACAAATTAGAAAGCTTTGATTAAATACCGTCAAATTGTCTGTTGGAATGAAACCAGAGTATGTTAACATTTCATAAGAGTACATTTTGTTAGGTAAGTGACTGCATAGCAGAAAGTAATATTTACTCAACAGTTTGCAATTATTACTTGAAATAAAATAACTTAAGGTCTTGTTAAATTTGGCTTTGTAAGCTTTCTTGAAGAAATACTTATTAGAACAGACATAATATATCAAAAATAAATGACTCTTAAGCCTTATTTCAGATGTTTCTAGGAAGTGAAGTGCAATTTTCATAATACTTTATAAGCAAATAATTAAAAGTAAATTCTAGCATTCTGAAAAATTCTATATTGGTATTTATAAAAATAATAATGATACCAATAAGACCAATAGGTCTGAAACACTAAGACAGCTTCATTAGGGGATCATGTAGAAGGGAAATAGAAGTTGTAGGAAAATTTGCCCAACATTTGTTTCTCCCCTCACTTTTTCTGTCTCACCCTCTCCCCACAAAAAAAATTCCACCCCCCTTAAGAGACAGCAATTAATCTGTTTTCCTCACGAGTGTGGCTAGTCTATTTCAGGATACATTTATATTCGTGAACTTCACAACATCATTTGTTCTGAGGCAAAAGTCGTTAAGGGACATTGAGAAATAGTGCATGCATTTTAAATTTAAATAAATAGTCTTGCTCTTGACTACTTATTGGATAGAAGCAGAGATTTTTATGCATACCCAGAAGAGTATTGCCAAAAATATTAATTGGCCAAATAGCTTAGCGTTTCAAAACCCAGTTTTCTTATTCTGCCTCTGGAAGAGGTACTGTGGTGTGAATCTCTTATTCCCCAATCTAATGTTTTTGTTATACTCTGCCACAGTAAAACTTAAGATTGTGTTTACAGCATTTCTTTTGGGATGTAATATTTTCAGAAAAGGTTAAGTTCCAGCTCTTCAGAAAAGCTGTCTCCACACTCTTCACTAAGGAAAGACTGAGAAGGTTTTGAAAAGAAAGTAAACTGAGGATGTGAAATTATCTTATGTTTTTTGTTGTAAAAGAAATCATTTCAAGAACTGAGGACAATTGCTGACATTCATCCAGAGAACTGCTTATAAAAAAAAAAAAAAAACAAACAACAGAATCCAAGAACAGCATATAAAGAAAAAAACCAAAGAAATAGGGATTTAAATGGATTGTCCCTTCTGCAGAAAACTCATGAGAAATAACAATATTCAAAGAAAGTTATTCACAGGAGCATTGGGAACACTACTATATTGGAACTGGAATTGAAATTTCCAGTTCTAAATTAGAACCTTTTGTTTTAAAATTGGTTGGGTTTTGGTTTATTTTCTCTTGTTTGTAATTTAGGGCCAGAAACTGTCAGAATAATCCATACTGCCTAGTCAGATATGTATTTCTTAGAATAGTTGCTGCAACACACTTGATTGCAATTTTTATTTCTTAGAGAAGACGAGAAGTCGAGTGTACAGGACTTGAGTTTGATTCATTTATATCAAATACTATCTCACTTATAAATTCTCCTGTTGAAATTTATTGGACTTGTAGTGTAAACGTGGACAAAAAATGGCAGCTGACATCTGGCATACTAACAATGAAGAACAGTCTAAACAGCTAGCAACAGCTAGCTCCGAACATCTGCTTGAGAAATTGATGGAGTGTTTCCTTCTTCATTTTTCCATCTCTGAGAGTGTCTTGCAGATGAAATGTTTTAAGTGTGTATGCACTGCAAAATATCTAGTTAAATTTGTAATTAAGGTAGAGAGACTTGACAAAAGTGTCTATGTGTTCAATTTTATTATTCAGCTGAAAACCAGTATTTTACAATATAATAGCAGGTATAGAAATGAGCTTCAGCAGAATCATTGCAATTGCTTTTCCTTCTGACTGCCACAATGAGGAAGTTAGATCTTAGATTGTTAGATCTGATATGTAGTATTAATTTGGCTTAATGAGTTACTGAAATATTACTAGATCAGTTTAAGAGTGCAAGAATCTGACTCAGAGATTGGGAGGATTCATTATTCATTTGTTAAGCTCCAGAAAAGCTGTGGATAAGACTCAAAAGAAAATATGCAAGGTAAAGCAGTATATATTTTTTAAAAAATTGAATTTACTAGTAGGGAAAGATTTGAAGATTATTCTAGGAAGGAAATGTTTGTGCATCTGATTAGGTGCTTTGTCACTGCTAGGTGGTGAAAGCCAGAGTCTCATTCCAGTGAAGTCGGACGTAAAAACCTCAAAACTTTAGGCTGAATGAGATTAAAAACAGAAGGAAAAAAAAGAAAGAGAAAAAATAAGGAAAAGAAACATGGTGTAAGAAGAAAAAAAGGTTTGTTGTTGTTGTCTTCCCTTTTTTTTAATAAAAGAACAAGATAATTAATGTTAATCAAAACACGGAGGATCATAGAATCATAGAATTGTTAGGGTTGGAAGGGACCTTAAAGATCACCTAGTTCCAACCCCTCTGTCATGGGCAGGGACATCTCCCACTAGATCAGGTTGCTCAGAGCCCCATCCAGCCTGACCTTAAAAACTTCCAGGGATGGGGCTTCCACCATCTCTCTGGGCAACCTCTTCCAGTGTCTCACCACCCTCATGGTCAAGAACTTCTTCCTAATGTCCAGTCTGAATCATCCCATCTCTAGTTTTAATTCATTCCCTCCAGTCCTACCATTACCCGACATCCTAAAAAGTCCCTCTCCAGCTTACTTGTAGGCCCCCTTAAGATACTGGTAGGCCACTATAAGGTCTCCTCGGAGCCTTCTTTTCTCCAGACTGAGCAACCCCAACTCTCTCAGTCTGTCCTCATAGGAGAGGTGCTCCAGCCCTCTGGTCATCCTCATGGTCCTTCTCTGGACACGTTCCAGCACGTCCATATCTTTCTTGTAGTAGGGTCTCCAGAATTGGACGCAGTACTCCAGGTGGGGTCTCATGAGAGTGGAGTAGAGGGGGAGAATCACCTCCCTCGACCTGCTGGCCACTCTTCTGATGCAACCCAGGATACGATTGGCTTTCTGGGCTGCTAGTGCATACTGACAGCTCATGTTGAGCCTCTCGTCTACCAGCACCCCCAAGTCCTTTTCTTCAGGGCTGCTCTCAAGCCAGTCACTGCCCAGCCTATATCAGTGCTTGGGATTGCCCCGACCCAGATGGAGGACCTTGCACTTGGTCTTGTTGAACTTCATGAGGTTGGCATGGGCCCACCTCTCCAGCCTGTCAAGGTCCCTCTGGATGGCATCCCTTCCCTCCAGCGTGTCAGCCGCCCCACACAGCTTGGTGTCCTTGGCAAACTTGCTGAGGGTGCATTCTATGCCACCGTCCATGTTGCTGATGAAGATGTTAAACAAGACCGGTCCCAGTACTGATCCTTGAGGGACTCCACTTGTCACAGGCCTCCACTTGGACATGGACCCACTGACAGCCACTCTTTGGGTGCGGCCATCAAGCCAGTTCTTTGTCCACTGAATTGTCACTCCATCAAAGCCATATTTTATCAGCTTGGAGACCAGGATGTCATGCGGGACAGTGTCAAAGGCTTTGCTCAGGTCCAAGTAAATGATGTCAGTTGCTCTCCCCTTGCCTATCGATGTTGTGACCTTCTTATAGGAGGCCACCAGGTTTGTCAGGCACGATTTGCCCTTGATGAAGCCGTGTTGATTATACCCAATCACCTCTTTGTTATTCTTCTGCCTCAGCAGTGCCTCCAGGAGGATTTGCTCCATAATCTTACCAGGCACGGAGGTGAGACTGACTGGCCTATAGTTCCCTGGTTTCTCCTTCTTTCCCCTTTTGAAAATGGGGATTATGTTTCCCCTTTTCCAGGCAGTGGGGACTTCACCAGACTGCCATGACTTTTGGAATATAATAGAGAACGGGTTAGCAACCTCATCCTCCAGTTCCTTCAGTACCCGTGGGTGTATCCCATCAGGTCCCATGGACTTGTTCACTTTCAGGTTCATCAGATGGTCACGAACCTGATCTTCACTTACGATGGGCAGTTCTGTCCAACCCCTGTCATTGTCTTCTGTGACTCTGGGAGTGTGGCTGGAGCCCTTGCCAGTGAAGACTGACGAAAAGAAGTCATTGAGAACCTCGGCCTTCTCCATATCACTTGTCACCAGCTCCCCCGTTTCCTTTCTGAGAGGGCCCACACCCTCCCTAGTCTTCTTCTTACCATTAAGGTACCTATAGAAATTTTTGCTGTTTCCCTTAATCTCCTTGGCTAGATTTAATTCTAACTGAGCTTTACGTTAAGTTTTTTCTAAGCTTTAAGAATGCTTTTTCCTTATTCTGGGAGGCATCACTACAGATTCAGTCATGTAGCAGTGAACAATTATATTAGACAAAGAAGAAGCTGGACTTGTCAGAGTGAATAACAAACTAAGGTGCTTTGTAAGATTCTTCAGAATCAAGATAATTTGTTCTCTACTGAGAAAGCAATTTACTGTTCAGTATTCACTCAAAGTCATGTGTGTTCTCAAGTAACCTGCTCATGTATCACATGGGTGGTTTCAGTATTTTCAAACCAAGTCGTGGACTGCGTGCGGACTCCCAGCAAAAACTGCGTGCACTGCCAGGCACCGAAGAGTAAGGAGGAAGCTAGAGCTTCAGACAGTTAACAGCTTCCTAAGAAACCAGACTAGTGAGACTGTACTCCTTGCATGCGATATGTGTTTATGCATCTTTCCTTGCCTCACAATGGCTTTTATGCCAGCTCCCAAAGAACTGAGATGATAACTTTTACCCAAATTGTCAAATGAATAAACAGGGTTAGAAATTCCTTTATCAAACCGGTTGCCAGGGTACAAGAGTGGACTCTATCAGAGCTAAGGTATCCCCACTCTGGAAATAATCCCTCCCCCCTCACCCAAAAGTAATACTGCAGCATAAACCATTACGTGACAGAGAGTGGAGACTCTATAGAAGAGAGATATTGCAAGTGTAGGAGAATCCTTTGAATTATACAGCTAAATGAAGTCAGGCTTCATTAGTCCTACCACTCACAGAACTGCTTGTTTCTATAACAACTGGTGAACACATCAGCAAAAACAACCCAGCAGGTTGACCAAGGGAAACAGTCAAGCCTGATAATAGTCTGGCACATACTGCTTCTTCCCTGGAGCAAAAGAAAAAAGCCAACAGGTTGAACTTTGACATGCCACTTCCTTCAAACTCACAATAATTTTGCAACTCTGTTTGAAGCAAATATATTTACGATAAAGACGCTGTTAATAGAGTCTCCCTTATCAGTGGGCATGAATTTTTAAGACCTGCTCCATGTCACCTCAAGAATATCATATTATTTACTTTGCATCTGGTCCAAGGAGGAGATCCACAGAGGGAGCCCAGGGTGTGGAAGCTCCACAGCCCATGTCAGCCGAAACATAAATCAAATAAGAACTTGAAAAAATAATTTCAACAAACCCTAACTTTTAAGTTTATTGTTTCTTTTTCTAATAATATTTTCATGTCACTATACTGTGGTAAGCGTATGTTGCAGCTTGTAGATAATCACTAATAATTTATTTACAGGTAAATTGGTGAAATGAATGTATTCCCTGGCTCCCAGATACTTTTCATAAAATTGGGATTTTTTTTGTGCTTTTAAGCTAAATATAATAGGATATTATGTAGAAGACTGACAAAAGCTATCGAGTATCTTCTACTCCACTGGAATTCAGATCCAATACATGCATTTCCACCAGGACGCAGACAGAACTACGTACACCATGTAATTGCTATAATTTGTTACAAGGAAAACAGCTTTTTTGCAGTATGGACTTCTTTCACATTTGTCATTTTATATTAAACTTTAATTAAGGAGAGAGCTTTGTCAGTCCCTCTGTTTCTCAGATCTTGATCAGATACTGTACTATCACTTTCTGTTGGGGTTTACTGTCTTCACTGTATGTGATATCTCAGAAGGAATAAACTTGCTGTTCTACAATTTTTTTGGAGGGTACTTCTGAAGCGGCAACAGCATGACTGCAGCCTCGGTGTCAACATGAGCAGGACACAGGCTTTGGAGTCATGGGCACCTTATACATTTTGAAGAACTTGGTAAACCATAGTTGGCAATGTTTATCCCTGTTCTGGTATTTCATCAAAAGTTTTGACTTACACTGCTGAACTGGGTAAATCTTCAATGTTCCTGTGATGACCTTTAGCTGTCATGGATTATCACTAGTAAAACATTATTTGTAACTTCATTTGTGGATAAGCTCTTTCAGGAAAGCAAGGATAATGTTGGGAAGAGCTAGTGGAGCATAGACTACATTTTAAAGAAATATTTTATATGACAACATTCTAGCACGTCCTTACATTTTACCAAATACCACATAACTTTGACTTACTTATCAGCTATAATGTTTGACCATCTTTGTAATGCAATGTATTAGAAGTGTTTATTCAAATCTGTCTCATAAAGACAAATAACACACCAAGAACAACTTTAAATTTCCAGTATTGTAGGGATAGAGAAATAAGACTAAACATGTACCAGCCCTTCAAGAAAAGCAAAAAGTGTCAGAAATATCAAACTATGCGTATGTTTGTGTTGTAATGTATTAGTTGAAATCTAAGTTGATACACTTTATATATGCATAGATAAATTAGTCTTTTATTTTTCTTTTGTTTCTTTCAGGACCCAAAATAATAAACCACCAAGAACTCTCCTAATTGTGTATCTGACAATAAAAATAGTGACTTCACTGGAAATTATATTAGCTAGGGTTCCAGAAAGATTCACAGATTGACCTTTTGGTCAATGTTATTCTAACAGCTTTGTTTAAGCTGTGGGAGTCTGCAGTGTTTGAATTGTTCTGATTTTTCTAATGTTTTGAAGTCTACACATTATGTCTATAAAGATAAGGAAGTAAAAGAATCTTTTGTCTCACAGCATTGTGCAGAGGAGCAGTGAGATATGGGGATTATATTTCTGATTTTAGATACTTAACTGGTATACCTAAATTAAAGCTCTTTTCACTCTAAACTCCTAACATAGATAATAGAGGAAAACAGAAATGTGTTCCTGTCTATTTTCTGAAGAAGTCCATGGTGTCTGAAAATCTAACTTAAGTACTTGAATTACATAAAGTTAAGCAGTTAAGTCTGGGCTTTGGTGTTATCCACTTACAGATCTTACTGTCATTTCCTATGGTCAGGCATAATAAAATTTTCCCTGTTCCTGGTGGCTGATTTTATGAGACACCAGTACGAAGCACATGGTAGGGTTTTGAACATGGTGTAAAGTGCATCTTACTGTGAAAAGCTGTCAAAGTCCTCTGCAGCACAGAAACCTAGACAGAGATCTGATGTGAAAAGTAAAACCAATCTATATAAGAACAGATTTGTTCCAATATGCAGAATGAAATTAGTGGAGGCAAGAGAGACACAGAATATCTTTTAGGCATAAAGATATGCTAGTCAGTGTGGTTGTTGAAGACCTAAGTTCTGCCACAGAATTTCTCAGATGACAGAGGTTACTTTCACTATTTTGTTTTTCTAGCAGCAGAGATTTGCCAGTGGGACTGAGCGCACCCTCAACAAGTTTGCCAACAACACCAAGCTGTGTGGAACAGTCAGCACGCTGGAGGGAAGGGATGCCATCCACAGGTACCTGGACAGGCTTGAGAGGTGGGCCCGTACAAACCTCATGAAGTTCAACAAGGCCAAGGGCAAAGTCCTGCACCTGGGTCATGGCAATCCCAGGCACAAATACAGGTTGGGTGGAGAATGGATTGAGAGCAGCCCTGAGGAGGACTTGGGGGTGTTGATGGATAAGAAGCTCAACATGACCTGGCAACATGCGTTCACAGCACAGAATGCCAACTGCATCCTGGACTGCAGCAAAAGAAACATGGCCAGCAGGTCGAGGACAGGTGATTGTACCCTTCTCCTCTGCTTTCATGGGACCCCACCTGTAGCACTGCATCCAGCTCTGGAGCTCCCAACATAAGGATATGGACCTGTTGGAACAGGTCCAGAGGAGGGACACAAAGATGATCACAGGGCTGGAGCAATTCTCCTGAATGAAGACGGGCTGAGAGGGTTGTGGCTGTTCAGCCTGGAGAAGAAAAGGCTCTAGGGGAGACCTTATAGCAGCCTTCCAGTACCTAACGGGGGCCTACAGGAAAGGTGGGGAGGGACACTTTATCATGGAGTGTAGGGATAGGATGAGGGGTAATGGTTTTCAACTGAAAGAGGGTAGATTTAGATTAGATATTAAGAAGAAATTCTTTACTGTGAAGGTGGTGAGACACTGGAAGAGGTTGCCCAGAGAAGCTGTGGGTGCCCCATCCCTGGGAGTGTTCAAGGCCAGGCTGGATGGGGCTTTGAGCAACCTGGTCTAGTGGAACGTGTCCTTGCCTATGGCAGGAGGGGTTGGAACTAGATGATCTTTAAGGTCCCTTCCAACTCTAACCATTCTATGATTCTATGATTGATGATGACCTACTTCTGATTGACCAACAGATAAGAGAATCAGATGAATGTGGGAAAACTGCAGAATATGATCTTCCCCCAGGGTCTTCCACATCACACCTAGGAGTCCTTGTCATAGGGATATTGTCTTTCTACCTCTAGGAAACAAACAAACAAACAAATTAGTTCAGCTTTGTGGTGTCTTTTTTTTTTTTTTCAGTTGGGGAGGAAAAAAAATTTTTTAATCAGGAGAAA
Organism: Rissa tridactyla; assembly: GCF_028500815.1. NCBI lineage: Eukaryota > Metazoa > Chordata > Aves > Charadriiformes > Laridae > Rissa > Rissa tridactyla. The sequence continues at coordinate 82,980,495 of NC_071467.1, read as the reverse complement.
AATCTTCTTAGGGTGCAAAAGAGTGATCCACAGCGAAAAACCAGTCTGATGTTGCTCCAAGCTGAGTAGAGAGCTTATAGCTGCTGTTTAAGACCAAAGATAAGATACTTTGAGGGTACTGCCTGAGCCCAGTTTGGAGTATGGGGTGTGCTTCCCCAGCAATGCTGCTGCTGTCAGTTACTACAGACCTCGTGACTTTGTGTAGCACTGAGCTTTGCTCTAGAAAAGGCACAGGAATGGCTCACCTGTCAGTCCTCACTGAAGTCCTGTGAAATAAGTGAGAAGACCCTGCTGACTCTATCATGAACTAAAAGTTATTTGCAAGATATCAGAGGAAATTCAGTCTCCTGGTAAGAGCTGATGAGCTGAGTTGTCTAATGAAATAATTTGACATTTTATGGAGTCTTAAACAGTAATTAAATCATATTTATGAAAACAAAAATGTTCTCATGCAGGTCTTAAAAAAAGAAGTTTGGAAATATCTAAAATTGACTGTTAAAATGTTTAATTCTCTAGGTACATCGAGATGTAAATTTCTGCAATACGGCTTCTTCTTCTTAATCTCTGTGTACTAACATTTCAAGAGCCTGAGCTATGGGAAACTTTATTGAAAAGCCTATTGTTTTTACCAGTGTACAGAGTGAAAAGAACAAAGCCAAGGACATAGTTTATATTCTGCGTTTAAACAACACTTGATTAGGTGATAACAGTATTAATTACTCACTGGCAGGAGAACAGGTTAGGTAATCAAAAATATATTTACTGCAGCGAGATTTGTATTGTCATGAGAAAATAGATGGCAGACACAGCACAGAGAGGGAATCTGGAGAAACTAGGACTCCTATCTACCTAGGTGCAGCAGCAGGACTGCCAGCTGGTAGATTCGTTTCATTACCACATCATCAGTGAGTGCCTGGCTTAGGCTGCACCAAGGTAATATCTACATATCGCCCCGCTAGAGGAAATGGCAAAGCTATCATTATTGTATAAGTATTAATAAAACGTTTGAACAATAATGGTGAAATAATAGAGATTACTTCCTAGAAAATTAGAACTAAAATATTATATTGAAGCTGCTGTTGAACTATGTATTCACAGAATTTATTTTTTGGGGAGATTATGGTTTGCTGTTTTCTTTTAAGTGTATAAGATACAGTTTGTGGCATTGATGCTGTTTGAAAATAAAGCAAAACCTTACAATGAAGCCAATCAAGCACCAAAGTAAAATTACAGCTGAATATCACAAACTTTTTTTGTGAAATCCATGACAAATGATACTTAACATTTTTATGAATTAACTGCAGCTAAGGTCTTATCTGTGGAAGAAAGCTCCAGCTCATTCACTTCCACTGATACCGTATTTGCATTTAATTGAATTCCTCTTTTTTTTGTGTTAAAAAAATACAGTCCCAATTATGACAAAGTGATAGAAATTTATTGATTTAGAAGCACAATCTGAAAATCAGATCATATATATTTATTAACACTGTGTACAGTTAATTTTACTTAAAATTCAGTTACTACTTTCAGAATTTTTTTTCAAAATAACCTAAAGTCTCATTATAGCAGTGCTGTCAAGAAAATAAATAATGAAAGTAAGAGTGTTCTGAAAGTTAGCTAAAAAGTACATTTTGTAGCAAGGAGCTATTGATCGCCTCTCCATTTAGATGGGTGAGATTACGTGAACCGACGTAACTAGCACTTGACTCAGCTACTTCTGAGAACAGTCCCAGAAGCTAGAGTTCTTCTACTTAAGATTTTCTTTTTTTTGCCAGAAATGTAACACTGAGGAATAAATCTTCTCATTCAAAAGGATGGGAGGGAGCTCTGAATCTCAGAAGATTGCAGGAAGAAAAGTAATCGTTTAGGATGCTGCTAGCACAAACTTGCTTTTTTATGGTGCCATGCATGTGGTACTTTTCTTTTGTTTGGTGTGTTGTTTAATTGTAGTTTTTGTTTCATTTTGTCCTGCCAGAGGCAACTCCTCATTTATGTTTCATTTGTGTGTCCAGTTATTAGAATCATTACATTAATGCCAGGGTCTTGTCACAATTTCAATTACAACAGCTGTTGCATACAAGCAATTAGACATCTATGCCGTAGCTTCCTCATTGCTGATTGCCGTTTCCCATTCTGTTGCTGCAATTAGACTAATAATTTACACGTGTACTGTGCCTTGCATGCATGGGATCCTGAACAATTAACTGCTCGTAACCTCTTCCAAGGCAGATAAAATGCCAATTTATTCACCATCCCATGTGGAACAGCTGGCAGAGCCTGCCTGGAGCCTAATTTGCCTGCAGAAGGACAAAGGACAGAAGGCAAGTAGCCAAGAACAGTCGCACCAAACCTCATTTTAAATTGAAAAGAATAGAGGGGTAAAGAAAGCCTCTCTGAAGTAGATCTTTGCTCATTAAGAGGGCAGAAAAAGTAGTTGAGAGGAAGATGAAAGAACTTTACTTGTGTAACAAGGTGGTGCAGGATCCTGAAGCCTCTGTGTTTGTTGTCAGAAAGCTGAACAGAATTGCGATACAAATAAGTGATATTGTCTTCCCTTCCCCGGTGTGGATATGGTGACAGAGAAAAACTTTTTACTGGTATTTTTATTCTGTACAGAAGCAAATAAATTGATCTCTCTGTAAATCATGATTACAAGGTGTTACTGTATTCATATAGGGTTTTATTAATGCAGATGTTTGGCTGAAAAAAAATATCATGGATCAGATGGACGTAGCTTTTCTTAAAACCATCAAGCTACTTAGCTGAGCATTGTTTAAGATGGAATGAGGGAAATGAAGCATTCTCTCCTCCCACGAAATCTGAATTAGTCTAAATGTTTTGGTGTATAGTCCCCCATCCTCTGATTTGTGCCATCAGTCACTGCAGGACAGGATGAACTGGTGTGTTACACGACCATACTGTGAACTATACTGAATTTCAGTGCTGTTGCCCTGGTTTAGGACTTCACAAAGTGCAGCACAAACATCCCAGGACTCTTGTCTCCAGGTGCAGTTTGATGAGACGTGGGCTTTAGCAGTAACACCAACTAAAGACATTCTTGCCATTCCTCATTCCAATCTCTGCATTGCAGTTTGCCTCCCCTCTACCCTTTCTTGGCAGAGGCCAAGGGAACAGCAAGATTACAGTGAACATACCACAGTAATATTAACACTCCCTGACCGTTTCTTCTTCAGAGTTCGTTTTTTAACCAAGATCAGTTCAGTGGTCTGGATTACAGATGAGCCCTTCAAACAGTTTTGACAAAATGAGGGGCACTTTAAGGGTAGACATAAGCAGGCAGAGGTAGAAAGGGAAAGGTGCTGCCAAACCCAGAGTCTCATTGAGCTACATCTTCGAGTACAGTGATACAGAAGGAATTGAGCTGATAATCAGAGTTATCCTTCTGATGTCTTGGGGTCTGTGCTACCTGATTTGTACTATACATAAATGGTTGCATAAGGTACAAAATAACAGAGTAAAATGTTTTATTTTGAATATTTATGTCACCTTTTACACCAGTTGAGATCTTATTTATAAACCCATTTACCTTCATGTAATATTTATTTTTCATTATCCCATTATATTTCATTACATGTTATACTGGAACCCATATTTTACATAGTCTTGAATTTTATCAGCATGATGATCGAGACCTGGGAAGACAGTCTTTACTCCTTAATAATTAAAAGCATTAAATCTCTTTTAATGTCGTTCAATTGAAAATAATCTCTATTTAATGATCCATTGGCATTGTCTGACTGTAAGTCACTTTCACAGAAAATTTCAAGTGTTTGAGAAGCTTGTCTTTGGCTTTGTAAAGATGAAGCATCTGGATCTCTTAGCATACTTCCTGCTGGTCATTTTTAAAAAGATATGGTCTATATGGAATTTTCAAACGTTCTTCCTCCAAGTTTTGAGTGGTCCATACAGAGATAACATCTGGAATTCAAGACACACAGACTATGAATCACATTTATGATCCCCAGTTGGTCTTTGTATATTTCTTTGTTTGTTTGGTTGGTTTTTGTTGTTGGTTGGGTTTTTTTCCCTAGATGCTAGAAGTAGCTGAAGATTCCTGACTCTCTGGAAAGCCATATTAGATGCAAATATATTCTTTTTTTTTCAGCTTCTCAGAAACTAACAATTCTTCTTGTCTACTTTCTGTTAAAGGTTACTAACAGGAAACTTACAGGTATGGTCTAGTGAATAAGGCATGGAAATGAAAAGTAGATATTTATGTCTGAGAGCTGCTTGTGCCACCAATTTAATCTCTGACATCTGTCTCACCTGCTTCCTTCAAGCATGTTCTCAGTTTGTATTTACACACAGCTGATCCCACAGCCATTATCTTAGCTGAAGCATGGGGGGTGGAAAGACAGGCCTTCAGAGCTGCAACAGTATGAAATAAAACTTCAGTATTTTCAATTCACTTTGCCAGCGTGTATTTGCTATAAATCACTCCATGAACTGAAAAGTAGCTTCAAAATTGCATGGAAATGTGTTTGTTTTTTTCAATCCTGAGCAACACTTCTGCATTTTACATCCTGAACAGTAAATAGTATGGAAAGAATTATACAGGAATAGCTTTCTGTATATTGTGTCACTCTCTGGCCTTCTGCTCTTGCTAGTAGCGAAAGTCTGGCAAACAATACTGTACACAAGATTTCTACTGTTCATTTTCCTCCTTGGAGAGTTGTGGTGGTAACCTATGAGGTGCTATCACAAGAAATTCTCGTGGCTAGAACGATACAAAGATTTGGTAGCAGTCAACATAAAAACCTTTTTCTTACATTTTGATGTATGTATTTAACATACATGACTTTTGGGCTGAACAAAAATCCACAGTATTGAAGTCACTGGCTACAAATTACTGTCAGATACCTTGCTTATTTTGATAATTAATTGTGAGCAATGGATTGGACACTTGTCTTCTCTGGCAGACAGGGAGAATATACCAGCATAAAAAAAAATTAATTATTCCGGGTGTACTTACGCGATAGCAACAAGGTTAGCATTTACACCCACTCTTTTCTTTGAGGAAAAAGTGATTTTGATAATCTTATCGTTTAATCTTCTAAACATGTCAGGGATAGATATCTATTGAAGTTTAGGGTCGTGAAAGTGTGCCAGAATTTTGAAGAAAATTTTCATACACATTTCCAGAAACTGAACGCACCACAAAGACTCTGCATCTTCAGAGCTAAAAGTATATTAAAATGAACTAGAAGGATTTCACTTTTTGAAACAGAAAGACTCAGATAATTGGTGGGAAGACTAACCATAAAATGAGTTGAGAATAAATATTCAACCTGCTCACTACATTCTTGATAGGAAGATCTTTTTTACTAGTCCTACATTTAGTTGAGCATTTTTTCTGAGTTTCAGCAAGTGCCACACACTTTTTCTGGATCTCTAACAGTTTCTAACAGTTTTTTTCATTCTGCCACTTCTGACATTTGTCTATTTGTTTGTTGCATTGTCCTCCGGAATCTTTCTTGTGCTTTTACACTTTCTTATGCCCTCTTTCAGTCACTGCCTGTTCCCCTGTATGCCAGGAAAGTCACCCACCCATCAGAGCAGTCTCAGGAGTGCTCAGAGGAATTCCGTGCCCTCCAGGTCCCTAGGGTGTTCCTGCTGGCTGCAGTGTTTAGCAGGCAGAGGAGGGAAAACAGGAGTGCCCTTCTGCACAGCCGTGCTCTCTTAATAGAAAAGATTAACTGTGAGTGAAACAGGTGGCATCCATCACAGAAAGCAACATTCGCAATTGGCTTTTGAAAGGAAATTAAGTGTGTTATTTCCAAAATCTTACTTGTCCTGTGCAGATAGCATTGTGGTGATTCACTGAGATAGCTTTTTTCTGTGATGAATTCTGATTTTGAAGAGTAGGAGGAAAATCCATCTATATTCTGTTTGATTTAAAATCACAGTACAATCCGATTGCAGTAATTTTGAATCCAAACGTACGATTTCTGTGTCAGCAGCCTGTGGAAGGTTTATTGTATGAATGGTATAATCATGTTTAACATAGGAGATGCTTGTGCTGCTTAGCAGACAGTGTTTCAAAGTAAAGAAAGTTTAGAAAAGAAAAAAAGAATCAGGAAACAAAACCTTTTATAGGGCTTCTTCACTTTGTGCAGAGTTGATGGGAAGAAGAAGCTTCATCATATCATGTGATGGCTCATTACTTGCTAAATGAGTCGTAACTGTGCCCTCTTGGACAGCCATCTCACACTGCTCTCAAAATCACAGCAAGGTTTTCTCTTGATGAGCCTCATGGGCAGTTATTTTGTTCTCCTTGCCTTAACACGGGTTCTATGCACTGTAGGATTTTTTTTGCTGCATACTTTGTGATAAAAAATGGGAGCCAGCTGAAAGCAATAACAGTTCTGACACCAGAGGTCAAGCACCAAGATTCTCTTTTCCAAATATCCTGTTGTTCCTCTTGTTTTTGCTGAGTGGCTCCATTTATGACTACTACCAGCCAGAATGGACAAAACTTTGTTCTGTGCTATGGAGTAGACAACTTCTAATATGCAGTGCTTTGCAGTGGCACATGCAAAAAAATCTCGGTGTCAGGCTTGCTGTGCTTCGCATGCTGGACCTTCAGCTTCCTGAGCAGCATTTGCAACAGTTTTGCTATCAGTATTGGCAGATATTCTGTCTGTAGTTCTAATGACAGGAGGATAATGCATGCCAGCTGCTTTGGAAAGAACTTTTCCAGTATGGAGCAGCATTTCTAGATATGCTGGTATCTAGAATGTGATATCTATATCAAAATATTTGGTGAGGTTTTTTTTTACAGTAACTGCAAACCAGAAAAATAACCTGATCAGTGCTGATCAGACAGTCTTTCAAAGGTTTTAAGAATGCTATGAGTAGGTCAAAGACATTTTCCTTAAAATGGCAATGCCCATAGTCATGGACATTGAATGCCTGGTGTTCCTGCAACAACATGACAGCCCTTACTACTTTTCTTAACTCACATGAAGTGGAATATATAGTTATGTTTCATACAATTGTATGAGAATTTCAAGACATATATCAAGACTATTCATGTATCATTTTAAAGTATGGTAAATAAGTCCTAGATTCCTTGTGTTGGTATGACGTAAATATATACAATTTAATTCTAAGCTTACCTACTTAAAAAATACTTATATTTGGAGTGTAAAAAAAAAAGACCTATATTTGGTCTGTACTTTCTTTGGAAATATGTTTTAATATATTTAATTTTTTATTTTTATACATTTTTATGATAGTTGAATAAGCCTATATCTTAGCTTCCCCACCCAGAAAAAAACAAGTGCAAATGGGTACAAATATTTTTTAAATGGAAAATATATAAATATTAAACTAAAATTCAAAACTGGGGTAGACAAGTATGGAACAACTGAAACATACAATTTCAGATCATATTCTGTAGGAAGCCCTTACTTTAAGGGTACCTCCCATGTACCAGAAAGCAAAAAGAGACCCTTTTTAGGAGGAAAGGCAGTTTCTTAGAAGCAAAAGCAAAATTATCTGTTACGGTGTTATGGGATGAGTTGTATGACAATTTTCTGCCTGTAACTTCAAAAAAGTTATGATTACATTAAGTACCTAAAATTCCATTTATATGTGCTTCAATGTACCCATCAAAATTAAATGAGTAGATATTTTCAATTATTTACAGCTACTGGGGCTTAACTGGGCCCTAACTGGGCCCTCGTGATAATTAATACTTGGGACAATAAAAGATAAATTTTTACTGTTGCATTTTCTCACATTTTTCTCCCTTTAGCAAATGCTTCGTATACCTGTGTCATGAATAGCAGGATTTATTTTGTTTGTCTGTTGCTTTTTTCTTTTTCTTTTTTTTTGTTTTTTTCCCCCTAGTGATCTTCTAATGACTGAGCAGGAGATTCAGATTCCCTCAATGGCTTCAACAGAATGTATTTGGTCTGGTATGGCATCACAGTGCATCATAGAGATATGCACTATGGATAAGTACAACAACTGATCAAACTTGACTGAGACCAGCATCAGAATAAGGAGGTGACATCTAGGCACCATGACTTCACATCACTAAAGACCACTTAGAAAAAAGGTGTGGTTAAATGCTTCTTTAAATATGTGCAGTGCGCAAAGAAGAATGGGATGGCAGCTAGGCAACTGGCCAAGAAACATCCTTCCATTGGTGGCCAAAACAGCACTAGGGTACTACTCACTGAAGAGGGAGTCCAGAATGTGTGTTATCTTGTCAGGGAATACTAGTGCGAGTCTTTTTAATATCCAGAGCAAAGGAAAGAAGCATGTGAAAATTAGAAGAGACTTTGTAAAATGGTTTAAGTAGCACTACTCTTTCTTGAGTAGTAGAAAAAACAGCCTAACAGTAACAGCTCTGCTTCCAGTTTTTCAACCTGCAGCAGGATTTCCTTGGGCATAATTGCATACTATTAAATTCTGAAACTTGCTATTAAAAGTTAGAAGCCTGTTTCCATCAACTACTATAGGTCCTTGAAAGTGATATGATGTCTACCGTGCTACTATTTTCCTTTCAGTGATGTCATTGCAATACTGAACAGAGGAAGAATTGTTCCCCGTGACTCAGTCTCTATGCTTAGAAACCTTGCAAAATCATACAAACATGTTAATATATCATAACCATATTCAAACACAATTATAATTTGCAACTTAATGGAGGGGCAGAAAGTCATGCATGTCATTTAGAGCCATTTACTTTTCATTTATCCGTGTTGCTGTAGATACTAATTAATCTTTTTGTCATTCACTCTTGGCATACATGGTGAAGATGTTACAGTTTCGTTCTGCTAATTCAGTTATCTTTACAATGAAGTTGGAAGGGAATATTTAGACCTCAGGTTTGCCATTAAAATTGTCCAGAGGTCATGCATCTCATCTGCCAATGAGGGCTTGTTTATCTGACATTCCCTAATGGGCCTCTTATTCGTAAGATTTCAAGCAGGTATTGAATTGTACTGCCTCGCCGCAGCTTCCCTTTCTGATACTTTTTTCTAATGAGTTTCTATTATTTTGTCCTTCAGAATCTAAACTTTAATTAAAAAAAAAACACATTATTTTATATTCACTGGAAATATAAATATTTTTCTATAATTGCCTTCATTTGAAACAGTATTGGAAACATATTTGGTTTTATTTCCCTTGTGTTTCCTTCAGTGTTTTCATCTCATCTGTTGTTTTCTTCATCTAGGCACATCAAGTTAAAAAAAAAATCATGCTCCACACCATCAAAAATATTTCATGAAGAGTGGTACTGAGTTAGCTATCTCAGTCCAAAAAGGCATCTACAAATGCAGAAAAGGCATAAATTATGTCTGCACTAGAAAAGACATCCACCTGAGTTAGTGCTTCCCTTGCCTGTAAGCCAAATGAAGTGGAGAAGTTTGTGTCCATGCAGTTCAGAGCTCGCTCTCTCTTCCAGAGCCAGTAGTTGTGTTCACAGTACTTGGTATAGTACCTGTCCTGTGTATGTGACTAGGATGCTTCATTATAGAACAGATCATGTGAGCTGTCGACATTCCTCCTTGACTCTAAAATTAGAGCATTTACTGAAGAGTAACAACAGGATACTAGGATTGCCATGGTTCATTGGAAATGGACCAACAAAGAAAAAAGCAGAACTATGAGCATGCTTTAGTATCTCATTCACTAAACATCTGGTTTTTGTTTGAGTTTTTGTTATGTTTTATTTTTCCTGATTTTTATTTTTTTCTGCTTAGGATGGCATTTATTGTTATTATCTTTAAGGAAATCTGCTCTGATACTGTTCTGAGGGAGTTAAACAAGACTGAAAACCTTAGTTAAGCATGCTTAAAGTGTGTCAGCATAGGTTCACTGAGGAGCAGTAACACATAAACTGTTCTAGTGTGAATTTCCTAATATGGAAAGGGCTTGAATTCAGCACAAGAGTATTCCTGATAGGCTCACTAAGGAATATGTAAGAAAAGGACAAGTATGCTTCCAAGGTTGCCTCATATTAGGAAGTTTCTCCTGACATTTTACACATTCATAACCTTGCACCACTCCAGTGAAGAGGATCTTTAAAAGAAATCCCGTGGTCCATTATGTCACCTGAATATATCTCCTACCCTTTCACATAGGCTGTCTCAAATGTTAGTTTTGAGAACTAATTTGGACCAGTAAAAGTTAAGTTTTGAGATGGAGGAATCTGGGACCATTTAAATGAAAGACAATCAAGTATTCTGTTGTCTCAGATCATATTCTTATCTGTTGCTTCATTGCGTATGTTTTGTTATCACAAGTAGTGGTGGCCTATTCAGCTAAGATGAAATTAAATATCTTGGGACAGGGGCAGAGGGGCAAGCCCTGCAGTATTTAATTAAGAACTGGACTTGGCATTTCTTTTGAAACAAAACTTTAAGGAATAGAGGATCTCCCTTCTGCTTTCCTCCTTCAGAGTCCCTAATTCCATCTTCCTTATTTTACTGGTCCCCAGGCCCTTCTGAAAACATCTGTTACTCCTGTCTTGATAGCTGCAGTGTTTCTAACACAGAATAATAAGCATGCTTTGTTACGGGTGCACGGCAAGGGTAGGCATTTGCCAGAATGAAGCTGCAGATGTGGCTTTAACCCTGAAATTGCCCACTGAACCAAGAATGCCAGTTGAAAACCAATGGATGAATCTCCTCATGAACAATAATTAAATTAGCAGGGACTAAGGATACTGCAATTGGCAGAGTTTAAAGACTTCTGTGGTTTTCTTGAATCAAGCTCTCCTTTCATTTCATCAGAAAAGGTGTCTGATATTTGCAATTAGTTTTCATAGCTGCTAGGTCACATCTAGTAGACCATTATCAGGAAAGTATGCTCTCTTCAGACTGAAGAATTGGAACATGTAAAGTAAAATGATGCATGTCAAGGATGAAAAGAACTATGTTTCTGTCTGCTCAAAAAATAATAAGTGGTTTCAGAATTCTGAATTATTTTTTTGAGGGAGACTTTTATTTCTAAGAGTAACATCTCTTAAAAGGTGTAATCCCAGGCATCAACTTTACATTGTGACCCTTTTCTTTCATAAATTATAATTTCACTCTGCTAAAAGGAGAAATAACATGGTTAAGTCAAATATCCTTCACTCCAAAGATTTCCATTACAAGAGATTGGCAGAAGTGATACTGGCTTATTGCAAGGTCAGTAATAATTTACCAGAGCTACTGTCTTTTTAATTACATAACTATTGCCACTTTCATTTTATACATTTTTATCATACTGAGTCATGTCAATGATTTCTTCTTCCAGCAAGTTTTCCAGTATTGGGATCCTTCAGTCATCACATACTTCAAGTTTGTTCTGTTTTATGCCATTGGCCAAGCGTCAGGATGCATACCCAGACACATGACAATGTTTTGGTATTTTTCCTTCATGGACAGGAGAAAATACTTCGTTTCTGTTTTACCAGTTACTTACATATCCTATAAGTTTAGGCAGTGTTGGTTCTTATCTTCAGTTTCTGCTCCAAATTTTGAAACTTCAAATTCCAAGATATTCTATGAGGAGCAGAATTAGTTAAGGCCTGTTTATTGGATTTATTCCACATCCTTTCCATCCATGTCCCAAACTGTTACTACTTCATCTCCAACCTTGCCTGCTAGCACATTAGCTTTCATCCTTACCTCTTTCTTCTCTGGGTAAGCATTTATCTTCCATGTCCCTGGCAACACTGCTGAGCTGAAACGGAACCTTCTTCACCTAGAAGGGGCAGTCACCTGTCTAGTTCTGTGCCTGTTTTCATGAAATTTATTGGAATTAAATAGCTGTGAGACCTCTACTTCTATGCTAAAGGTGATAGAAATTGGACAGTTGCTTTAAAGTTACCAGAGAAAGCATTAGCAGACCGCATAACCTATATCTTAGAGAGAGAGAGATGAGTTCTTATGAGGAGAACTATCATTAGGACATCAAGAACAATAACTCTCAGAATTTGTTTTGGTCAGGTGCTGAAGAAAAATCAAATTGGTAATTATTGAAACTAAAAAGATCATCATGAGTGAAATTTTCTCTTGTGCTCTAGAAGGTTTGCTAGCTTGTGTCACTGACATTCAACCCCCAGCTTCTAAGGGCTTTCTGAATAACAGCCCTACTTTCCAGTATATCATCCACTGTCCCCAATTTGGATTCACCTTCATATTTACTGAGGTTGCATTCTTTTCCATCAGTCCATTAATACAGATGTTTAACAGCATCAGTTCCAGTATCAATCCCTGACGAATACCAAGAATAACAATTTGCTAACTGCTAGTCATAACTTTTTGAACCCAGTGGTCCAGCCAGTTTTTCTCATAGATCAACTTTGCAGTCAATATCTTGCCAATCTGGTGGTAAATATAGTATGAGAGATTGTGTCAAAAAAACTTAAAGTTAGGGTGATCAAAATCCACTGCTCTCCATTTACCCACACAATCAGACATTCCGCTTGATCAGGCATGACTTGCCCTCGGTATACCTATGCTGGCTGTTTCCAGACACTTTCTTGTCAGTTGTGTGCTTGGAAATGGCTTCCATGAGAATTTGCACCACGATTTTGCAGGGCACCAAGATAAGGCTGACCAATCTATTGTTCCCCAGACACTGTATCTTTTCCTCCTTGAAGACGGGCGTGACACTTGGTTTTGTTTCTGTCATCAGGAACCTCCCACAGTCACCAGGATCTTTCAAAGACAAGGTAGAGCAGCCTCACAGTGGCCTGACAACTGGTCTCGTGGACTTAGATATGGTCTGTTGACTTAGGTATTATCTAACTCTGTCTTCCCCTGTGGTGGGAGATCTCTGATATCCCCAGAATCTTCTAGTAGGCTTGGGGACATGGAAGAAGCTAGTAGTAAAAAGCAAGACAAAGAAAAGGCACTGAGGACCTCAGCCTTTTTTTCATGCATCAGTATAATTGGTCAGTCCTGAAATGGTCACGTAGTTGGACTTAGATGATCATTGTAGGTCCCTTCCAACTGAACTATTCTATGTTATGTTATGCTATGCAATGCTATGCTATAAATGAATTTAGTAAATATTGGAAAAGTACATAAGAAGGTAAATAAGGCATCTTTCAGGGAGCTATGTAGCAAAAGTCATTGTAGAGGACAGAGAAGATTGAAGGATAGATAAAGTCTGAATATTTTGTTTCACATCAGTTCTTTCAAGTAAAAAAGGTGAACATATATATAAAAATTTTTTTTAGGAGGGAAAAAAATGATAAAGTAGAATAGGATTACAGTGTGGGCATGCGATGAAAACTGAAGCATTTGTAGAGAACGGATGCAGGAACAGAATCAACAACAGCAAGTCTGATTTCAAAGTATGGTCTGTTTCTGTGCTCTCAGAATGTCAGCTGTCCTGGCTTCATTGCCCCCCAGGACCTCTCCCATTGTTTTCCCAAGTATACCCCTGAAAAACCCAGGTCTGGTCTGCTGAAGTCCAAGACTGTGACTTTATTATTTGTCTTGCTCACTTCTCTGGATCTTAAACTCTACTGTCTCATAGTTACTGTTGTCAAGGCTGCCTTTACATCATTCATCCATTCTTCTTCATTTATGAATAACCAGTCCAACTGGTTGACCCAGCAATCAACAATTCATTAATCACCATCAATTGTCTTTGACAGTCTCCAGAAATATCCTGGATTGCTTGTGTCATGTCACATTGCCCCTCCAGCAAATACTGAGGTGGTAAATCATGGGATTAATTGTGTAAAATAATTAAGTATTTTTAACTGAATTCCAGCACTGATCTTTTCCCTTTAAGAACAGTCCATTTGAAATATATGCAGCAGAAGACTATGTACATTGAGTGAAAATCTCTCCAGGAAACAACATACGTTAACTTACTTAGGCATGTTCTATTACCTGAAAGATGATGATACTGAAAGTCAATAATGTTCATCAATAGTACAGTAAAAGTAAAGGAGAAGACGCAGGGTTTACATTACAATTGTTTGGCCCAATAGTAACGTCTGACAGATGAATTTTTCTGTATTCATGAACATGAGTTAAACACTTATAACTTATTGGCTGGCTACATATACCATTACTTTGCAAAATCTTTAAAAGACACATGCTGAATGTCTGAGCCAAATGCCAAACTGAAGATATCCAGGTTTTTTATCTTTTCTTAGCAGCGTAATAATTTTGCTTAAACCACAAATTAAAAGTTCATACAGATAAAGCAAGGATTCCCCAAACAGGACTAAAAACATGTTATAAAAATTATCTGGTTGTGTCACACTACTGCAGTAAAGGTAATATTATACAACAAAGGTAATATTAAAATGACTAGCCAAGCCATTCTCATACGAATGGCCTGTAACAAAGGAATCTGTTTTATGTTAGATTGTTCTGTGAATGCAATGAGCACACAAAAGGAGCCTAAACATGGTGATTGACACATAGTTCTGGTAACTAAGTTTATTTAGCCTGGATATGGAAATCCATGATTTTGCTGATCTGTGAGATCTGCTGCTGGGGTTTTGTGGACGTATTCTACGGTATTTTGCCAGGTGGTAAGCTGAGCAACTTTCTGTGGTATCTTTTCCAATCCAAGTGTGAGAACTTTCTTCCAGCATCATGGAGAACTGTGAGACATTGCTGCAGGACTATGAGACTCATGGTGATTGGCCTGTGTTCCCACTGCAAAATTAGCAAGTGGTCAGCATAAATGAATGGTTTTGTCCTACTAGGAAAGACCACTTCAGATCTGTAGATGAATCTACCTCCCCCTGAGGACATGAAGTGCTAAGCACAATTCTCTGTGACAAAGGTGGCAGACTGTATCTTTGAGGTAGAATAACTCCCTGGATGCTTTCTGGGACTGGAGTTGGAATTTCATTAATGACATGACTCTACCTGTGTGGAGTTACAAAATATAAAATTTAAGAAGATAACAATATAGTTATACGCTTGACAAGACAAGAAAACAGCCCTTCTTTCAGGAATTATAGGCACTACTCTTGTTTACTTTCAACATTGTCAAGAGGTTTTCCTGGAAAGATGGACAAAATTATTTTTTTAAGTATCTCATCTCAAGAGCAAGTATAAGTAAGATCTTACAGTTCCAATTGAAATATGTGTTTATAGTGATAAAACAAGTCCTGCAAAGAGAAGTTGTATTAAAATGAAAGTATAGAAATTGAAGCAAGATTTTTTGTTCTCTACCAAAGTTATACTGCAGCTTTGCTGCCTAACTGCAGTTGTATTGCAACAGATGCATTTTCCCAGATCCAACCCCTGCAGGAGAGAGCTGAGCATTTGGAACATCTGTCGTTTGATGAAAATAGGATAATTGCTACATTCTCCTGGTATTCTTAGTTGAGTTAGTACATAAAAATTTAGAAAAAAAAGATTAAAGAAATGCAGGAGACAGGTGGATGTTCAGCAGGGAGAACTCCCCCTAGACCTTTAATAAATGCCAGAAGCGTGTACATATATATTTCTGTAAATGCACAGGAAATTCAATTTCCTTTGGGTATGAATAGTTTGGACTCCTCTTACAAAATAAGCTCATTAGCTCTAGGGGTGATTATGAGAGAGACAGAGAAAAAATGTCTCAGAAAAAATATGTTCTAATGAAGAAAATATGAAAATACTCCACACTTTAGCCAAATAAAAAAGTTACTGTTGGATATGAGAATGACTCATGTCGTTTTGTTGTATTAACAAGGAGAATATAAAAAGCAAAACAAAACCAATTGAATAAAAAACATTTTCAGGAAAATGAAAATCATTAAGGTTTTCTCTCTTTCTCTCTTTCTCTCTCCATGGAATTAAATCATCTGTATGGATCATTGTTTGAGTATCTTGGGAATCTGTTTCTACAAAAGGAATAAAAAATTATCAGAAAAAGAGTTTCTGTTGGACTGCTTAGGGTTTTGAAATAGAGAAGCCCTAACTGTGTAAGAACTACATGTGCAAATGACATACATGAACTCTGATGCTGGTGCTTATTCTTTATTTTGTCTAAGATGCCTCACATGATGAAATTATTTATTTAAAATCTTTTGGACTTTCTTGACATTTGGGAGTTTATAGGAACTCAGCAAACATCTGCAGATAGAATTGCTTCTCACAACCTTGAATACTGCATGTCTGATCACTAAAGTTTTGATGGAAACTTCCTTAGGAGTGTGGCACAGTATTCAGGACACATCAGCTCATCTCCATGAACCATCTCACTTATCCCTGAGGAGGTCTCAGAACACGAACATGTATCTCATGCCTCTGATACCTTTTTCCACAATTCTTTAAAGATGCAGCAGTAGTATTTTATTGTATAGCAACTTTGACAACATGACTCCAGATAAACCTACATTTCGCAAATTTTTTTCATTATTACTGTCCTCAAAAATAGTTTCCAAGAGGAAATATGTTAAATCTAGTTCTTGTTCCCTTTATGAACAAGCTTTTAGCATCCCTTTTAGCATCCTGGCTTGTATCAGGAATAGCGTGGCCAGCAGGAGTAGGGAAGCCATCGTGCCTCTGTACTCAGCCCTGGTGAGGCCTCACCTCGAGTACTGTGTTCAGTTTTGGGCCCCTCACTACAGGAAAGACATTGAAGTGCTGGAGCATGTCCAGAGGAGAGCCACCAAGCTGGTGAGGGGTCTGGAGAACAAGTCGTATGAGGAGAGGCTGAGGGAGCTGGGCATGTTTAGTTTGGAGAAGAGGAGGCTGAGGGGAGACCTCATTGCCCTCTACAACTACCTGAAAGGAAACTGTAGAGAGGCAGGGGTTGGCCTCTTCTCCCAAGGGAATAATGACAGGACCAGAGGAAATGGTATGAAGCTGCGGCAAGGGAGATTTAGATTAGATATTAGGAAGAATTACTTTACTGAAAGAGTGTTCAGGCACTGGAACAGCCTGCCCAGGGAGGTGGTGGAGTCACCATCCCTGGAGGTATTTAAGAAACGTGTAGACATGGCTCTTCAGGGCATGCTCTAGTGCCCAAGATTATTGTTTGTGGTGGGGTGTTGTGGGTGGGGTTGTGGGTGTGGGGTGTGGAGTTTAGTAGGTGGGTGCTTTTTATTCTGGCTCTTGAAGCCACAGCACTTAATGAGCATCACCAGAACATTGGTCCTGCCTTCTACCTGTAGATCTCCACCTGATACTTCAAGAGAAAGTGAAAAGTCCCTCCTGTTTTCCTTGCTTAGTTAAGAATCTGTGAATAAAAACATTTATTTTTCAACCTTTTCAGAAAAGTACTTGGATCTCTGAAGTGTGAGATTTGATTGTTAATCCTCAGAATCAGGACCTCAGGAAGAACTTCAGTCTTTATTTCTTTGTAAGGGAGGAATATGAATGTGCTGCTTATTCTGTCTTACTCAAGCTTTATTTTCACCTGCTCTCCATCTCATTCTTTCCAGATACTGACTGTGGATAGTTTATAGATTGTGGGGACCTATGTAAATTAATGTTATTAAAAGACTAAATCATTCACTTCTAGATTGCTCTTGGCTGTACTGGATCTCCCCTTCTGCTATGAGCTTTAAGATGAAGGGGCAGAGGAGAAGAGTAGAAAATTACTATCCCCACTGTGAATTAGGCGATGTTCCCCCTATGAACTGCAGCTGAATGGTAGAACTGATGCTTTAGGGAGTTCCATAGGCCCTTCCTCCTTTATATCCTCATTTGGGGTTTATCTGTAGCTTCCAGAGGTCAAATACATTTTATTTCAATCCCAACCAAAATACAACTTCAGCTGGATGAGCTGAATAACATCCTGAAACCTTTTTCCTATCCTATAGAAAGAGAGGTAACTTCACCTTTAGGAAATGATTGGGAAATGCATTCCACTCCTTTGCGAGCACCTTCAGAAAAGTCACTGGACTTACCAGTGTCTGACTGAAGGACACATCACATATGATATCTTACAGTTTATTATGGGTACTTAAAAAACAAATTTAGGATCTTGTAGAGAAGGAATGGGATCCATACCAAGTTCCAACATCTTTAATTTGCATCCAGTTATGATAATCACAAGGACCACCCGTGTAGCTGACAGAGTGGGTAGACCATCTGCTTCTTCTGCCAGTTTTGGACACAGAAAGGCTGGGACACATCCTGACAGAACAAAGTGGAGATAAGAGGTAATGGCACTGCAATACAACCAAACAATCAGGTCGCAGCCTCAATAATAGTCACAGCCTCCATTCCTGCAAACACCTCATCTCAGTAAGGATCATGATGCTTTTTCAACCCAATTTATGAACAGCGTCCTTAGGTAGCGAGGTGCTTTATCTGGGTTCCGCTGGCTGCTCCTATGTTCTTCTGTGAGAATCAAGTTGTCTCCCACTGTCTGTTTTACTATTCAAAAAAGATACTAGAGAAAGTCCAGAACTAAAGCATTTGTGAAAAGTGTTGAATGCAGTTTTCTTGTAAAGCTGGATGTCACTTCCACAAGCAACACTGTCGTATGCTTCTGCTAGTAAGGATTTACACTGTAAGTGGTATACATGCAGTTGTTCCTTTATACTCAGTAAAAGATGCTGGAAGTCTTATTACTAGAGCACACCTGCGAGTAAACATCCTAGTAAACATCCTAAATGTTTGGCTATGTGCTTTTAGGCTACTCTTCAAGATAGTAATGATTATTTCGAGTTATAATTTTTTAAATCTATAACAAAAATCCATAAAGAAATTATAATCGGGGTGGGGCTTTTTTTGAAAAAAAAAAAAAAAAAATAGGTATGTCTAAGTCATTGTAAGTTCTCTCAATCTAATTTCCTATCAGAAAGCAGCTAATGTGAATGGGATTTCCACCACTCATCCTTCTGTGTTTGGTGGTTGTTTCTCAGTATTTATGAGACCACTCATCGATTTGACACAGATTTGACAAATAGAAATCATAAAGATCTGAAGTTCCTTTACCTTTTTTTGAAAATAACAGGTTGGCATAATGAAAGATCCAATTTAAAGCTTAAACAGCTACTTGTTCAGCTTTTCCTTCCAGGTGGCTAGTCAGGATGGGAATAGTAGTTGTCTAATCAGATTATGATTTCTGTACTACTCAAAACTCTTTTTCCCCTCACAATTAGGAGTCACAGAAAAGAGCTAAGACATACTAGAAAGATCTGAAAGGCAGGAACTCAAGAAGGATTTTTCATCTGGAGTTAATATGGTACTCTAGCTAATATGGCTAATAATTCCATAATTTCACTGAAAACCAGACTTTATTTCTAGGGCTCATAAAACATACCATCAGTTTTCTTAACAAAATACACATGTCAAAAGTTACATAACTTTACTTACGTCACCTATGTATTTTGAGTTCTGTGACTTGAATTCCTTCAGACCAAATATCTGAAGGATTAAAAATATCCTAATAATGCAATAGGACTTTCTTGCAGTACTGACAGGGGAGAGGAGGTTACCAGGTCTGATGGAGTAAGCAGCTTCAACCAAGTTGTTTTCTGTATTTATCAATCAGTAAGGTTTTTCTGGTTGGTTAATACTGAGTCTTGGAAAAAAATTTCCATCTGCAAACTTGAAAAATTGCATTTTGAATCTATCTTTCTTTTTTAAATACTGAATTTTCACAGCCTCTTTTACAGCTTTCCAAATTGTATGTACTGACCTTCTTGAAATTAAGACACTTTATTTACTTTGCTGAATAGGGGGCACTTATAAACTTGAGGTCTGGGAAGATTTTGATACGATGGAAAAGAAAATAAAAAAGAATTCATTTAATTTCATGAAAACCACAATATATTATACATTTTCTACATTATTTACCTAGATCTACTACTCCATGCATCTAAAGTCTTTTGGAAATCAGGGAGAGGTTTTCTTGTGAAAGACTGCATGAAATATAAAGTAAGATTGAATTTGTAAGATTTGGAAGATGTCTCTAGTAAGACTGAGTGTTTAGGTAAAATTCTAGTAATAATACTAGTGAACTACATTAACACAACTTGCAGCACTTCTTATGATTTCCCGTTCCATTTGCTGCTCAAGCAAGTAAATAAATCAGCCTAATTTTGAGTAATTCCGGGAACAGAGATTTAGATTAGAAGTTGACTTTAATGATAGAAATTTTATGTCCTACATATACCACCAGAGAAAGTGAGCTCCTAAAGAAAGGAAAAATATATGCTTTGCTTGGAGTGCTGTTATCTGTGACTGAGTTTCTCCATACTTTGTGGCTGCAAAGTTCAAGGATCTTGTGTCTGGGATGAACAAAACAATCTACATGACTAAACCACAAAGTGAAATGACTATTGTTCTTATATTTAATGGTTAAGCAATAACCTAGGACAATGGGTTGTAAGGAACATCAAGGATTTTGAAAAAGGTGTTCCTGGGTATGCATTTTGTACCTAGAAGATTGATCAGTCTTGAGACCCTTGCCAATTTAACTGTCAGTGATCCGGAAACAGCTAACCTGAAAAGTCCAAGCTGTTTCAAATAAGGCAGCCTTCACACCATTAGAGAAAATAGAGGGAGAATCTACAGGGAGAAGGAAATTCAGCTCCTGTCTCCCTTTCTGTGCTAGACACTCATCAAACAGTGACCTGCTTTATCTTTTGGGTGGATATTTTAAGCACAAGTAATTTCTCACTAACTTTATCCAGTCACCCTTGAAAAAATATTTCACTTCTACAGAGCATTTCTTTATCAAAATAGTAGTCCTCTTTATCCTATTCAGACAATTGTTT
This sequence comes from Rissa tridactyla, assembly GCF_028500815.1. Classification (NCBI taxonomy): domain Eukaryota; kingdom Metazoa; phylum Chordata; class Aves; order Charadriiformes; family Laridae; genus Rissa; species Rissa tridactyla. The sequence continues at coordinate 82,959,821 of NC_071467.1, read as the reverse complement.
TAAACATTTAAACATAGATGAATTGCAGAATTGATGGTATTATGTTGAGAACCCTGGAATCTGCATCAACACAGGTTTTCCTAAGGCAGTTTTAAGAGCTCAGTGCATCAAAAAGAATTGCAGTATGTCATGCTTAGTTTTTCCATGATGGTAAGAACTCTAGAAACTGCTTGATACAGACGTATATTTTTGCTTATGGAAAAACATCCTCTGTGTTCTCTTATAATGTCACCACTGTGGTCATCAATATTTTTCTATGTCCTTCATACCCAGAAAGTGATTCTTTGTTTTCAGTCCTCTCAGGAATGAAGGATCTGGAACATAATACAGGCTTGTCTTACACCACCAGACCACCTTAAAATAAATGTTCTCAGCAACATAGGACATAATGGTTTACTTGAAGAAAAGTTTGTGTTAAGTATTACTGAGTTATTTACTTTTGACTTATGATTATTATCTTAATATATTGTGGTGCTGTGCTCTCTCCTCCCCACCCCACCCCCCAGCTCCTGCTCAAGCCATGGCCATCAGCGGGAGTTGTTATGAGTTGCACTTGAACTGTGGGGGGTGGCTGGCAACATAACCAAAACACTGTCTGGAGTGGGAACCTAGGTATCTTGTTCCCATGCGAATATGACTATAGGTCAATTATCTTACTCCATAAATAGCAGACAGCCCAAGAGCCCTTTGAGCTCTCCTGCACAGCAGTGGGCTGCACGACAGGATCTCCCCTTGAGTGGGGACGCTTAAGGTTCTACTCCTCGAGGCTGAGAGATTCCTTGCCGCAACAGATTCTTGGTAAGTGACTAATAGCATGCTAAACTTTGAAATCTTAGCTAAGTGATATAAAGGATTGATTGCGCATATATACTCCTTTAGACATAAACCGTTGACCAAGTCTGGGACTAGGATTGGATCCAGCCGCACCTAGACTCCTCTCTGAGAAGGAGTTTAGAAAGCAAGGGGGTCCTTTCTGAACCTCGTGACTCAACGGGAGGGTCTCCCTGACAGTTCTGTCTGACCCTGGCCTCTATGCAGTAAATAATCAAGTGTACCCTGGCATCGAATCTCGTAAAACACTGTCACATTCACTACTAACTTTGTTAAATCACTGTTTTATGTTAATAAACGTTTCACCACTACTCTCTTACAAGTGAAGTTAATCACTCCGCCCATGACATAGGTGCATACTCATTTTGTGGTAGGTCATTAAGATCTAAAATTGGAGGACTAAATTTCAGCTCTGGTGTGAATAAATGTTTGTACTCCAAACTCATTATATTTGTAATTTTTTTTTCCTGAAAAGCAGTTTTTGTTTGCATATCTAAAAAAATTAATATTCCTTATAATTCCTTCTATAACTTATACCACCTATACCTCACTGTACCAATGTTTATATTGAAATTTATCTTTTTTCTATAGGCAAAGCAAAAATCTAAACTGGAATTCTATATCTTTTGAGTGTATAGCTTCTAATAATCTTCCTCAGATTAGGTTGGACAGAGAAAAGAACAAAATTTCCTTTGTTTTCCTCATATTTGGAAGATTGAAAAGTTGGACATACATAAAATTCCTTTGATACTAAATGATATCACCTCATTAGCACACTTATTGTCATACAGGTATTCCGTTGCCAATCCTTAGAGAAGCCACCTTTCTAAAAGGTAATATCTGTTTTTCCTGTCAGTTTTTATTTTGGAAAAATTACCTTTTTTGTATATCTGACAGAAACTTGATTATTGGCCTTGAGACAACAAAGCTACACATATGCGCTGAATCAGAAGAAAAATGGACTTTTCTGTCTCTTCAGTGACATTCATTAGTGCATGCAGCTTTTCTTGTGCTTTGTAAAAAGTTAATGGATTGCTGTGAAGGAAATCCTTTACTTTGTTAAAATCCACTTCTCAGCACTATTTCTGAGGGAAAGAGCTAACACAGTACAGACTCTAAATGAAGGTGAGCATGAGAAGATAGATAAAGCAGAGAACAAAAAGATGAAGAAGAAAAGAAAAACTGTATAAATGGGTGAGATTTGTTAGGAAGTTAAGTCACTGAACAGCAGCAAAAAAAAATAAACAAGAAGGATTTTTAACTTTTAAGAAAGAAAATTAAGAATGTGGTCTCAGTGAGTTCTAAGGCAACTGTTTATTTCGTTAGCGTTGCATTATCTAGACCTCGTAAATCTGGCTAATATGATGTTTCCACTGCAATGAGAAAAGTACTGCACAAAAGTAGAGAAGTGTGTGGATATCCACACCCACATGAAAGACAGAGATACAGGGAAATTCTCATGCCTAAAGTCAGTGTAAAATAATTATCTGAAATATGAACATAAGTGAAAAAGAAGCCTGCATTTAGCATTCTCCCATGCTTTTAACTTCAGTCACTGAAGATTTTTATAATGGTGCCCATTACCACTGCTGTTATTCCTGGCCTGTTGTTGTTGTCCTGGATTTTCCTGGAGTTCATCATCCACCTCAATAAATTCTTTAATTTCCTTCATTTAGAAGGTACCAGACCTGAAAAATTACTGATAGCGTTACTTCTTGTCTGTATGGGTACCGTATGTATGTGCATGGAAGAACATCTGCTTCTTAGATGGAATATACCCTTATTCTAGAAGTACAGCCTCTATATTCATTAATGATATTACTGCATTACAAATAAGAAGACTTGTCTGGAAAGTCAAAGCATGATATTTCAGTTGTAACCAGTAGCATTGTAGGCATACAGCCAATTTCCTTCTCACAACTTCACTTAAAGTGCTTGGCTATATTTGTTCATATTGTTCATATAGAATTGTATGTACCAGGCATTAGAGACCATTCCATCAATGGTCCTCCCTAACACATGGATGCATGGCTTTACATGGTGTTTCTTCCTTTCATAAAAATGGATGAAGATCTTGATTTTTTACCTCTCTGTAGCCAACAGGACAGGCAGGAGAAATACACGTGTTCTAAAGTATCACCAGGTTCTTGTGATAAATGAGCAGACTAGTGGTAAGGTCCACATTTTAGTCCTTGGTCAGCAAGGAATTGGAGCAGGAGGCTTACCACAGGACAGCACTGCTGTCCTCTTCTTACCTCACTGCAGGTCCTACAAATGTAGATGTCATTCTTGGATTTATAGCCTAGGATCTTCTCTATTCTAATACAAATTCCATTTCTTTAGGTAAATGAGTGAAATATTTTACTGGCTAGATGCTGTGGATTTAAGTATAATTGTAAAGTGTGTAACAGGAAAATTTCTAGTGAAATTTCATGTTGTCATACATGTGTAAGAGAAAGAGATCGGGACCTGACACCTTAAATCTGTTATCTCTCCAAGTGGTTGATTGTTGTTAAGTCTTGTCTCAGTCAAGAATTGTAGTAGCATATATACAATTAGAAAGTGGTTTTGTTTGTGCTAATTCTTACTTTAATATACAGATTAACATAAAATGATCAGAAAAAGATCCTTTTCTGACTAAAACATGTTAAACATGCACCAAAAACAGAACAAGAGTTTTAAATTTCATTGAAGCAAATAATTGTTTGGTAGCTGTTAAAGTGCAGGAGATGATGTGATGACTTTGATTGTAACAAAAAGATTTCATGTAGATATTGAATGAAACTACTTTCATACTAGTTAGGTGGGTGATCAGAGCGCCCCTTAGGTACATAAAGAATAAAATAAGTTAGAGTTTGGAAGAATAAACTAACAATGTGGAAGAAGTTAACTGTTAAATCTGTCATATCCCACAGACAAGAGAAGACTTTAAATATATGACCCTACTGTAAGTAGATTAGGTATAGGTTTTCAGTGACTTCTACATATGTCTTTCCAAAAATTTAGAACTGTATTTCCTATTTTGCATTTGTATATTTATCTTAACTTGTGTTAAGTGAAGAGAACTGGAAAACACCAACGTCACCCACAAGTGCTGACCCTGTACACCCCATGAAATGCCCTGTGTGCTTTTCTGAACATTTCTAAACCTCCAAAAAGCAGCAGAAAAACTCTCAATTTTTTCTGCATCAGCTGCGGGCTGAGGGAGCACCAAGAGGATTGTACAAAGTAGAAATGTCTTTCAGTGACCGCTGGTGACATGTAACACTCTGGCATACATTGGAGAACGCGTTTGAATCACATGTGTCACTTATTCAGTGTCACAAATTGTACAGAAGGAACAAAAGCAATCACAAAGAGCCAGTGTCTGCATTTTTAAAAGTCTTTTTAAATTAGATTATATTCAATATATAATAAAAACACAGGCCGACACAGTGGCTGGTATTAAAGGGGAACAGGAGCAAAAGCTGCAGAGAGAAACAAAGTCATAATAAAATAGTGTCCATGGAGATGACCATATAATTATAAGGATTTTAAAATAAGCAATGCCCAAACCAACTAATCAGACAGACATAACATCAGAGCTGTGGCTACTACCCTGTTATCTAGTATTTGCACATTTTGAGATGAAAATGAGAAAATATATGCTCTTTCTCCAGCATAATCCTGACAGTATGAAATATCAAAAGTGGAGACTCAATAGAAAACTTCAAGAGAGAACAATGGACTGTACAATGTGCTGCTTAGCAATCAGAATGAACCACTTGGCTAAAATGGAAAAAGATTAAACAATTCCTATTTTCTAGCAAAGATAATGGATTTTCTTGTTTCCCTTAGGGATAGGAAGTCAATTTTCCCTATTGGAGATTGAAATGCAAACCTTATGGACCCCTAAAACTTAAAGGGAAAAGTAATTTTCCTTCTTTTTAATATGTTTTTTTTTTCTCCACCTCTTTTGTACAGTTCATGTTATTTAAATCTACCTCATAGAGAATATAGAATAGTAGCTATGTTTTATTATGAAAATAAATCATGGCAGAAAAGTACTGGTTGCACAGAATAATCATCTGATTTTATGGAAGTTTTATATAGTTAACTTGCACAAGTGAGAGCAGATATGTTGAAGTCTGTCTCCATTTTCAACTCTTTAGCACACAAACCAACACTGAATGCTAATATTTAAGGAACTGTAGGCTAACACCGCAGGGTACAAAATAAAGATCATTTATCCACTCAGGTTTTCTTCTACTACTTGGACTTCCACATAATTAAGTTTTAGAAAACTCTGCATGATTTCAATCTCAAGGTACATTTATCTTGTAATCATAAACCTTTGGAAAAAATGGTTTCATTTTCTCTATTTTTTGTACTGTTGTATTTTAAATTACCATTTTTCTTTCCAATAGTAGTAATGAAATTTGTATACGAATCACAGACTACGAAGTGCTGAGTCCTAAGTCCTTTGAACTAGAATGCAACAATGTTCTATGATTTGCTAGACCATATTTGTAATCAGGGATTAAATCATAAATCAGACCTTTGTGAACTTCTAAGGATTTTGTATTCCACAGATAAGCAGCTAGTGTATTATTCAATTATTCCGATCCCAGAGGTCTGCAAAACTTGGCTGACTAGTTCACAATGAGTTCATTGCTAAAGGTGAAACATCCAAGAGCAGTGCACGTTTTATCTAAACAGCTTCTGCACACTTAGAAATAATTGCTTTCAGATTGTAAACTTGTGTATCTGGTAACTGAACCTGCCTGTACTGAAGTGGCCCTGGCCTGAGGGAAATATTTTAGAGGACAAATCTGAACTTGGCCTTCCCACTGAATTCTTTCGAGTCTTTGGCATGCTCCAGAGTTTTTCAGACTGAGGTGCCCTGGAGCATCACGACAACTTTTCCAAAGTAGACCTTCACCATATTTTCCCTCTTGCAGCAGTGCCTGCCTGCCACTCAACCCAACCCTATGGATATCACATGCAGTACTATATACTGTGTGGATTATACATGATTCACTGTGTGAATCATGCTGTTATCTCCCAGAATGCTTCAGCAAAACGCAGGGAAAAGGAGGCAATTTTGACGGGGGAGGAATTTTAAAAAAGCTTTCAATAGGGCTTATCAATCCCCATAGGTTGGAGCTGGTATCACTGGGATCCAAAGACCTGACCTGCCTAAATGGAAAGTAGAATGGGCTACTTCTCCCTCACATTGTGAAACTTCAGGTTCAGGTATACGTCATAGGCTCCATCCATCATCTCTTTGGCATTTGATGATGTTTTTTTGGGTGCTAGTAACAAAAACGAGTTCATGCAGTATGGGGAATGCTTTTTAGGCGAAGAATACTAGTTCTGTTTGGGTTTTCTGTTTGTTTGTATATATGCTGATTGTGCTTGTACATTTTCCTGTCCAAAACCAGCATAGTTGGTTGAGATGGCCTCTCTGCTTGTGAGCGAGTGGTGTGTGTGAGTGTGAGGCAATCATGCAGAGCAAGAGCTGTGAGCAGTGAGTACTGAAGCATAAAATTGCATCAGGCATATGCATATGTGCAAACTGGCCATCTAGGCAACTGGATGCTATTGTTCCAGGCTACGAAGTGGTTGGCTGCTGGGAAGACTTGTGTCTACTAACAAATCTTGTACTGTCTGGCAATGTTATTAAAAATTTACAAGCCACATTAGAAGAGGAAAACATAAATGATGTCTGTCAGCTCATTCATGTGTTTATGGTGTCAAGGCAATAGATGGTTCATGTTTCAGGTTTGCCCAGTGATAGAAGCTGAAGACAGGATTCCCTCTAACATGGAAAGAGCTCTCTCAACAGAGAGAATATCTCAACAGATGGATATCCATGAGATCTTTTTCTCTACCTTTCAACTGCAGGGCTCTTAGATTGCTGCTCAGGGGCTTGAAAATAAAGAGATTGTGTCTGGGCAGAAACTTGGCACCTGCACCCCAGAGGATTTTGTCAAAAGGTAATATAGGCACAGACCCAAGATTCATTCTTTTGTTTCATTTCCCCTGGCATCTTCTATTTTCAGCTGAGAGTCATGATCTTGACGTTCAGAACAGGCAAAGACGCAGCTGCAGCAGTAATGCTTCACCACTGCCCAGGTGCAAAGTTGTGCTCCTCTAGATCTGCACATCCTGACCCTGACTTGCTGACTCAGGTTCCTGGCTTGACCTCGAAGCTGCCTCATTGTGATGGACATGCCTGGTTATCTAGACTCTTGGGTGAACCTGAATACTACAAACAGACTGGTTCTGCTCCCCCTACTCAGGTACTGTGAGACTGCTCGTGTCTCACCAGCCTTGTGTTGAAGCTCAGCTCCCAGTTCCCTTTTCTTCACTGTGCAGGCTACCCTTGCTGCTCTCTACAGGGGAAAAAAAGCCTCCAAGAAGAGACGACTCCTGAGCTATTTGACAGAAGCAAGAGTTAAAGAACCCACCCTTTTTTGTCATTGAGTGGTTCTTGTGAAACACTTGCTCACATGGTCATATTCATCTAAAAAAAAAAAGAACTAAAAAGAACTGTCACACTAATTTATTCTTATCTTAAGAAGGAGGTGACCTGGGGTAGAGTCAAACTGTTTGGCAAATACAGTCAAGTTTATCTCTGTCCCAGATCACCTTTTTCTTAAGATAATATACATGATGTATACGTAAGCATGCACATATACAAACACATATATGCTTAGTTTTGAATTAGGTCGATATAATACCTCATGAAAAGCCTTTATCATTATTCTTCTGTCTGCTTTTTTCCTCTGCTTCTGTGTTGTACTGGCTGAAATGTTAGATTAGCGTGAATCTTGAAATCATCATTCATCTGCAGATAACTCTGTGAGGAATTGGTCCGATACCAACCATATTCCTATTTAAATTGTACCTATGTTCCCTACAATATTTGCTCTACAGTGAGCAGTCCTTGTGTGAAATGTGAGCAGAAGTGAAGACCTTTACGTCAGGCAAATATTACTGCAAAAACATTCATTCCGTCTTGAGACCTCAGGAAGTCCCTGCCTACTGCTGTAGCTAGCTCCTTTCCTGACCACTTGCCACAATCCACTTGCCTATGCTTGGATCAATACTACCCCCTCAGGATAATGCAGTGAATTATCTAGCTCAGCTAATGTGTCTTGCTTTATCAGCACATTTCTCATTGGCTTGGGGAATGCAAGTAGCAATAGTTCATGTTTGTGCTATTTCAATTATATTGGATACACTCCTGTGATATTTCCAAAATAAAAGGCTTAACAAAGTTTATTTTGTCAAAAGCGTCACCGAAGGTGGACACATGCTGTCAGAAAAATATCATGGAGTTTTTTTCATAATCATCAATGTTGCGTTCACACATTGGAAACATCAGCAGTGCTGTTACCAGTAAACAATGCCATATATCTCTAAAAGTATCAATAAATAATCTTCTATTGCATGCTAAAAATGGGGAAACCATAGAAACTATTCCAGGTTCTCTCAAAAATAAATTCATTTTTAACATAAATAAAAGAGAACTTTGATCAACATCGAAGTCACATCAACTTTATGTGAATAATAACCATTAGAATTATTAACTACACAAATCTGAAGTACCTGTGTAAATGAATAATTAATAACAAGGCATATTTGCTCAAAAATTAAACACTCAGAGTCCATTTAAACAGAATACCAACTTAGATTCTTCACCAGTAATGTCATGGTCTGAATAGAAAACAAGAAAATAAACAGAAACTTAGTTTTATGTCTCATAGCAGTTTTAGCGTTCTTCATTTTCTTTAATTTAGAAGTTTATTAAGCAAAGATTGAGAAAGAATATCTTTTTGGACTAAAATGGCACATCCTAATTGTCATTGATTGAGCAGCAGGAATTTCTGCTACTAAATAACTGTTCTCTGTAGACGACTCTTCCTGTTTTTTGGATATGTCATCATCTCTATAAGTTCACAGCATTTTTTTTACAGACAGGCTAGATGACTTGCTTAGTGCAACCCAAGGAGGTATGCAGAAAAGTCTTGCAACCTGTGGCACTTTAACCACTATATCATTGTGTTTTGACTGTGTTAAGGAATTATAATTATTATTTTTATTTTTTTATTTAACATATCAATTCAGGCCCACTTGAATCAGTAAAAGCCTGTGTTGCATCTGGGGTTTCTAGTCTTTCTAGCCCTTGTGAAATCTAAACAATGAATTGTCCTTCTAATTAATGGACGATTAAAATACAACTTAACAAGATTCTTCCTCCCAGCATTGCATGTGCTCAGCTGCGGATACTATTTGACCTCATCTGTTTTAAGTCTTACAGTGTCAACAAAAGGCATGTTAACATTATGGAATGCTGAAGCAGGTTCTTCTCTTTTCCTCTGTGGTACAGTCACTGTTACTTTTTTGCAAATGGTTAAAGCAATATCAAACATTTTAATGTAAATATTTGAGTATATAGAACAGCTATAAGTTGGACAGTGTTTTCCTGCTATTGCTTTAAATTTTATAGCAAGTTGCTTGTGCAGCACCAAGTTATGCACACAAATCAACATATTTAAATAGTTAAACCTTTGAGTGAAACAATCAGTTCTATCATCAACAGAGAGAGTAATAAGAGTTTCAGATGTGATGCCCTATCTTAATCCTGAGCTGCAGCTAAACTGTTACAATGACAGGATCATAAAAGAGACAGAAATAAAGATAGAGGCTCCACTTAATCAGGATGTATACTAGTGTGAAAGCCATTTAACTGAGAGATCTTTCAGGGAACAGATTTTGCACGTAATAATACTGAGAATGAATAATGGCAGTTTAATGTAGGACATGTTACTGCTTAGTAGGTTGTCTAGGGACATACAGTGAACATTATGTCTTTGGCAGTCCCATGTTTGTTCTGACCTGCTTGCTGACTTTTTAAGTCTAAAACCTTCCTTTGAAACCACACATTATGTGTAGGGTTTATATTCCAGCTGCCGAGCCTGCAACTGGAAAACCAGCTGTTATCAATATATGTGGCCAGACCTCAACTATATCAAAAAGTTAAAAAAGGTGAATCAAATCATAGGTTAAAGCAACACTTGCTTGACTTTTAGTACACATGATTAATATGCAAACTTTAAAAGGGTTTAAAATATTGTTTCTAGAAGTATTGAGTACGTTTTCCATTTGTCAACACTGGTAGTAGAATTGGCCAAGGTATTGGTAAATGCTCACAACACTGACATGCCATTATTAATAACAGAAATATTTTTGGCACCAAGCAGGCTTTAGCTCCATGCCAGCTGCTGAACATGTTTCATCACACTTTCATCTCACAGCTGCCTTCCTTGCTGTGAAGAGGCAAAGAACAGGTTCTCTCTCTGTTCAAGTGCGTACCCTTGCCTATTCTGCCAGTATGTTTATGTCCTGAGGCCATCCAGATGATAAGACTTGCAGCTGCCCAAGCTTTGCAAGCACAGCCCCAGGTACAGCCTATATATACCTTCCAGGTCATGTAGGACATTATATGCAGAAGCACGTCCAATGGGTTTGCTTACTCTAAAAATACCCTCCTATGTTATGACCAGCAGTACACATACTATTTATATGCAGCTCTGCAGATGTATCACAGACTCCAGACACTGTTTTAGCAGTGTATAAACTCTTCACTGTTGAAGCCTCCATAGCTTCTCAGCAAGTCACATTACCACTTAAGTATTTTCTTTACTACTTGTAAAAGGGAATTTGAGTTGAAGAGTGTAGAAGGGAGTTGTACAGCTCTCGAATTTCCAGAGAACAGAAATATTTCAGAGTGGATGCTCTTTTGTGCTATGCTTTATGCAATAACTGACATGAATGTGGAATGTTTATAAAGTGCTCATTAAAACTAGTTAATTCTGATTCACTCTCAGCGTGCTTAGTAATGCAGGCTATTAAAAAGGGCAAACCAGTAGTGAACAACTCTTTGTTGTATAGTTTTGCTGGTTGACAGAATCCTTGGATGTTAGATTATTCAAATCTGATACCATCACATTTTAAAGTATGATTATTTTTCTTTAATGAATATTAAATGCATATTTAATAATTTATTATTATGATCCCTGCCTTTTATCAGTTGAGATGTATCTGTCATTCTCAAACTGGCTATAGGTAGCTGCAAAAAAAGGAAAAGAAAATAATTGAATGGCTAAACAATTAATATATGTATGCAGTATAAAATGCTCTAGCCCATTTCAGTAAATGTTCCTCCTTTTTCACCCCCTTGTTGGGCAGTTTTTATGATCCTAGTATATTTAGAGTTTCTCAATAAAAAGAAGACATAAGAGAAAGGCAAGGTAAGAAAATTAATGAACTTAAAAAATGCCAGAGGCTGAAAGATAACCCAGTTTTCATACAGCTAGGTAATTAACATGTCAACTATAGTCTTTGTGATGTGGAATTTGAAGTATTCTTAAAAGGTTAGCAGTATATATTTGCCTTCAGTACTTACTATAATGATCTGATGCTGCCATTAATATAGAAGTTTGTACAGGAAACTACACTGGAAACAGACATTTTTAGACGTTGGGTATCTACTTTTGTGGCAATTTGCATAGTGAATATGTTTTTATAAATATTTCACAAGTTGAACAATTTATCTCAGATATGTTTAAAGGCTGGGACATCGGTCTTAAACAGAGGAGGCAAGTCATCATGTCTCACTTTATCCATCTGTAAATTATGGATAAAGATGTTTATCTCTTTAGGAAAAGACTTACAGATCTACTAAAGAAAAGGTCAGCATATATCTAAGTATATGTCTATATGTATTTCTTACAAAGGGGCAGAAGAGTGTTATTTGCTGGGATGCCATAAAACCTATTCTCACAATTAAAAAGTATTTCAAGAGTATTTAATAAAAAATGACCACTTTTTAAATTTATTATTATTTTTAATTCCATTTTAAACTAGACTATTGCTAGCTGACAGGTTTTTTTTTAATGTTCTTTCAGATGCAGACAGCATCGTGTTTTCTGAAATTCTTAACATCTTTAACGTGATTGGGTTCACAGTGATTAATTTTATGTTGATTAGAGTTAGTAAAATATTCAGAACATATTAAGTAATTTTTGAAAGTTAATGTATTTTCCAAATTGTGGTGGGGAGAGTTGTCTGAAAATGCAATGCCTGCCATGCATCAAGGAATGTTAGGCTTCCTCAGTTTTGCTAGTGTTGGGAGTGCACTGAGACTCAGACGTTGCAGCGTGCTTAATATTTGGTATGCATACAGTTCCACCGAAATAAGCTGCTTCTCTTGACATATGAAAAACAAAGAGCTGTGTGACTACGAGGTATATGTAGAGAAAGGATACGGGAACATACTGTCACATCAAATACACTAAGACTGTTCCATAATGTAATACACTTTCTGTAGCCATATACACTTGTGAAAAGGGAGAATAAAACACCACCATTTTCTTTTGGCAGGCTTTTGCAACCAACACAAGTTTAAGTGACACACACAGAAGTAAACTTCTGGAGACTAGAACATCTGAATTTAAAACTTTTTATGGTCTGTAAAGAACTACTGTAAAAAAACTGCCTCGAGTGTAACAGAACCAGCTTTATACATTCTGTAAAGCCCATGAACAGCACCACATTATTTCTGAATGTGTTGACATCTTATCCTTTACCTACCTAGAACAATTTCATCTTTGCAAACTTGCACAATATTTATGATAGCAAAATTAGTTTAGATTTGGACTTGAGATAGCATGGTTATTTATGGCACTGATCCTTCAAGAAATGGAGTAGATCTAAACACACTTAATAACATGCTAAACTTGAATTACCAGCAATATTCTACCAATTTCCTTATTAAAATTGCAATGTTAGTCTAACATTCAGTCATTTTGAGAGCTAAATTCAGGTACTGGCCATATTGTCAGCATTTAACAACAGTAAACATCTAACTATGAATGTTTAACTGTCTGAATTTGCTAATGTTATTTAACAAAGTAAAATACATATTTAAAAATAGTTTATATATCCTCAAAACTTTGTTACTGCTGTTGTTTTCTCTCATGCAAGTGAAAAATGCATATCCAATTTTGTTACTTTTTTTAGGGCTGGGTGCCTTACTTGGTCAATTAAATATTTTTATATTTTCAGGACTACGGTGAGCTGAGGAAGGTATTGAGTATGCAACACAATGCAATAGACACTATTCAATTTACATTATACTTTGGTGGAGATGGAAATATATGGCATAAATAGAAATAGAATAGGAAGTGGTCTAGAAAGTATCAGAAGGAAAATCTAAGGTAACAAAAGATAGGGGGCTAAATATACATTTAATCAGATGATACTTTGTTTAGAGAAACAAAATACCCTTATATATCTAATGACAGGTTTGAATGCATGAAATGAATTACACTTCTTCATAAGCATAAGCATGAGTAATATCAGACAATTTTAGATATCCCTAACTCAAGAATGCTACTGCAGAAATGAAGGAAAAGGGTAACAAAAATGACACAAAGGTGGGAAGGTAAGATATATGACTAAATGAGATCTGCATATATTAACAAAACAAAAGAAAAGAAAACAAAACAAGTCAAGAGGACTGTCATATATATCCGGAATGTGAAGACGTGAAGCTTGACGAGGTGAAAGAAACAATACTATCAGTCCTTGTAGGGGTTGCAGCCCTGGTTTTGCATCAAGCTGTAGTACAGGAGAGTTGCTGCCACCTAATTTGCTGGGTAACACAAGGGGTATGATAGGAGCAAGGCTGATAGCTCTGTTTTTTCTCCAATCCTTTTCCTCCTGTGGATAAACTCATCTCTCAGTGCAGTTTTCTGCTTGAAACTGCAGGAGTAGTTCTATGTTAACTTTATTTTACATGAAATGGTCTGCATGATTTTGCAGAGTACACAGCTATAACTCAGCTTAAATTCTGAAGTTAGTCATTATCCCTATATATATATACACACATATATTTTACATATGATCTCCTAGTAAAGTAATTGATAGTTTAACTTCATGGTACAGTCATCTACTGTCACACATGTGTAGCGACTTCTTATCTATATGTTAGGTTGAGAAGGAATAAAATACAATACTGACTTCTTATTACATTTTGGTCGTTATGCCTTCCTTTAATCTTTTCTACAATTTACTGCTAGTTACACTTGTAAACCTGTTTTTCTATTGGGTAATCCCATTTAACCTTCTTTATTTGAGGTGTCTTTGGCTCCCCCTTTTTTTTTTTTTCATTGAACTGCTAATTATCAGTTTGTGTTCTTTTCCAGGTGTAAGCCTGTCTCCTGATTTCTTATCATGTATTTCTTAAATTAGCTGGCATTTTCTGTTCAGTGCTATTTCTTTTGTTTGCTCAGCTATCCTGTAAGTCCCAACTGGATGAAATCAAGGGGCAAGACACTTTCTTTGGAAGGTCTGTAAACATAATTGTGCCTGTCCTGGCTGACTAAATGAGGAGAAAATCTGGAAGAGATTTCAAATGCATTCATATTGTGCTTGGTGTGTAGTACCTAGGTTCAGATGTAAGGACGTGAAAGCCTTTATGCTGTGTAGGCTGCTGATACCAAGTATTTCGATCAGCCATTGGCTCAGGCAGCAAAGGTTATGCTTTTATGATTTTTAATAATCATCAGTGGAAAACATGAAGCATCCTTTTTAATCTTCCAACAAGATCACATATAGTCTTGATCACACTTTATCACAATTTGTTCCTGTACTAAGAATTTATTGAAAGCACTGAGAATTTTTTATTGTCATGAAGGATGGCACGTAGGGTAAACATGCTCCAGTAGACATGAATGGCATCTTCACAATTCTGATCTACTGTAACATCTTGCATATTTTAGCATGGTGATTCATTTATTGGCATGCTTAAGTGTAATTCTAATAAGTTGTCTCCTTTCCTGCCTCCTAGTGGAGAAAGGATGTGAGATCACTCACAAAAACGTGAACTTCCAAGCTGTGACCAACAACATATAGATGGTTTTCACTCAGATGTGTGAATGACCTCTTTCTTAATGTCACTCTTTCTGGAGAAGGTCATTCATTCCTGACAGCAACTGCAGACACAAAGTGCTTACTATGTCAGCATATGGATAGAACTGCAAAAGCAGCAGCAGGAAATTTCTACACAGGCTGCATGAATTTGTCCTATCACCTGGATAAACCACTTTTCTGTTCTTTGTTTCTCTTCTGTGTGTTCTTAAATCACCCTAGGAAATTATTAAATACAGTTGAAGTACTTTTAAAGAACTGTCAAAGATTCTCTCCTTGCTATTTTTTTGCTTTACTCTCTGAAATCTTTGTCTTCTCCCTCCAAAACTTGTGTCTGTTTATAGTTTTGTTATCCCTTGGCACCTTTGTGACCTTGGCTGTCCTCTTTTCCTCTCCCAGGTTAACTCAGTGGAGAGTAAGTTTTGCCCCAAGCAAGAAGAATGTATTGACATACACCTCACAAGGGTGGAATAACATTGCTTGAATAACCTTTCCCAAGATATTCCTTCCTGTCATAAGACTAAAGAGATACAGGAGGTGGCTGGGAGAATACTGTGGATGGATTCCTTACTTGAGGGGCCTGGGAGCTAGGGTTGACAAGCAATTGGGGGTAACTCCTCTAGGAAGTTATTCTACTGAAGGGATCCGCAGGGTGTTGGATGGGTAGACAAATCTTGGATATCTACTCCAAATACAAGAGAGACAGAGTACCTCTACAAGATTGCCCTTCATCACTAAAGTTTTCCTGAGCATTTGGGAGCAGTGATGGTCCCCTTGCTTCTTTCACAGGTGATTGCAACTCTGTCTCCAATCTTCCATCTCTGTGCAGGCAGGTGTGCTCACTGGAAAAATCCGTAATTTGAAATTCATGTGGTGAATTCATGTAGCAATATCCCCTGTGGGTCGTTTCTAAGGAGTGGAATTTGCCTTTTAACCTTCACATTTTTCATAGAGTGGATGACATGAACTCATCCATAATAGAACAAGTCAGTTTCTCCAGCTGGAAACTTTTCATTTTTGTTTCTACCTAAAATATCTATCTGCACCTGTCTAGATATAGAAATATGTAAAATATGAGTAGATATCCCATACGCAAACTAAAATAAAATAACAAAAATGCAAGATTTTAAGAATCTGAATGAGCACCCGCATCCTGAAATTCAGGAATTAAAATTGTTCCTACAGGTCTAATTTAACCTCATCCACTCCCTCACCCACAACCACCCTCCTTCCCCCGCGAGATGATGAGGAAAAATGTTTTACTCACTGTACAGAATCTAATTCTCTGGAGACAAATGTGGACCTGTGTAGTGAAAGGACATTTTCGGAAGGTGAGCTTGTGTAATAAGTGAAAAGCAGCTTATTGCAAGATAAGTTTGTTAAGGTATCTTGCTCTAAGAAACTACATTGTTTTCCTAACACTGTCATAGGATTTCTTTGCATTGCCAAGCAATCTACTTAAAACAGTCTTTTATCACAGGAAAAGGGTCCTCATTTCTAAATACCTGACTTGAATGTCATAAAAATGCTTAGAACTCCAAACTGAAGTCAGTGGGGGTATGCTTTGAATGTGTAAAGTGCTATAAAAAGGAAGAGTAACTTTGGGAGATCATGGGAAAAGTGTCTCAGAGAGGTCTCCAGGAACAAGCAGACATTTTTATCTTTATTTAACTGTCCCCATCCGTAACAATGAGATAATAAATACTATCCCTTCATCTCACAGGGATGTTGTCAAAATTCTTAATAAATGTGAAGCATTTAAATTCTGTGTAATGGTGAGTGCTATACAAAACCACGGAAGTAAATAAATAACTCTGAGTTCATAGAGGGATTGAAAAGTGTGCAATAAATATAGTAGAGAACAACACACTGCACAAGGCCGAAAGAAAATACTGAACAGCTGTTCGCTAACTAAACATCATCCTGCCAGTGCACAGAATTAAACACAGAGGTACAGACTATTGCAATCACGTAATTAAGACTGAATCAAGATGCATATGTACTAAGCATCTGAATTAAGATTACATAGGAGATTAAATCTTGAATTTCTCAACTTCTGAGTGCTTAATGTTACAGTATTAACAATTTGTGTGCCATTTTCTAGTCTTTTTCTAAAAACTTACACTGAGAAAACAGTTTTCATTTAGCAATTTAGACATTTAACAGGTTATAAGCAATGCTATGGAGTTTGCTTCATGCAGAATGTTGCTACTTGGCCTAATAAGACACCTGATAACAGAAATAAGTGGTTAGCTTTTATGGAAACCAGGACAAGAGTAGGACCAAAAGCAATCCTTTGCTGGTAGGTTTCACAGAATTTGGAACAGAACATTTTCTGGCCAGAATTATGCTCTGCTGGACATAAATGCTTCTTCCTTATGTCTTCAAGTATGATCCCATTTTGTCCTAAGGACTGGGCAAGAGTGGCAGGTGGCCACAGGTAGCAGGAACATGCCCTTCCCTTCCCTTCCCTTCCCTTCCCTTCCCTTCCCTTCCCTTCCCTTCCCTGACAGGATGCAGTCTCGCCACGTTCCAACCAGCCAAGCAGGGCTGGGGCCAAAGTAAGGGTGCAGGGTCTGGGTCCCAGGGACAGCCATGGGCCAGACCAGGAAAACCCTAACAAAGTCCTACCCAACCAATCTCTATTGTACTCATGTCATTTTTGAAGAATAACCAGTGCTGGATATTTAGAAAGAGGGCTTATTAAAGTGATCCTTCTTATTTTCTGTATTTCTGACAGTCAGCTCTTCAGGGATTTCCTGAGCTAGAGAGAACATGTTTTAAAGATACTGCTAGAGAAAGCCCCATGAAACACTCCTACCCTTCCTTGCCCTTCAAATCTGTACCCTCATCCAAACCTACCTTTTATTTCTCTGCTTCTTTCCTCTCTAATACTGTGTTCTGCTTTAGCCCCCGAAGTTGCCCTTAACAATACAGGAAAGATGCATGCCTACTCTCAGATCAGCATCCTGGAATCACTGTAAACTATAGCACCAGCTCTCAGTGACATTAAAAAAAAAAATATCCCAGGCTCTGAGTTGAAGTAGGCCCAAGACTGAAAGGAAAATTTAAGTTTCTAGCTTCAAGAGTCCTTTTTTTATGTTTACTAAGGTTGTAATTTTTAACTTGAATGGATATCAATATACTTTTCTGAAAAAAGTTTTTGTAACATTACTAAATCAGGCAAAACAATCTCATTTCTTCTGATTTCCCTTAGCATTGTTCTGTGAAATGACTAAGGCATTTTCACTAAAACTTTGCAAAAAAAATCAGCCTGTTAGACATGTAGCCCCAAACAATTAAAATTTGCTAGGCTTTTTACATACCATTTTTCAGCCTTTCTGAAGTGGTCATGAGGAGCAACAAATCTTCAGATGAAAGATCCAACCTGAAGAAGTAGAGTCCTTAGGAGAAGTCCTTCCTGAATGTTCCAGCATGATTTGGACATTTTCATCACATGAACCATAACACGTATGCACGTCTTCTGTATGGTAAAATGTCTCTTACATGGCCCAAAATGCAAGTCGAATGCATGAAGTTCTGATTTTCTTGGTCCACTGACAATGCAAGATAAATTAAGCGTAAGATGGGATGTTATGGAATGTTCAACATAACTGAATGTTCAACATGGCCCCATCCTCCTGACACCCATCCTTTAAGTATTTATAAGTGTTGATAAACCCCCCCCCCCAGTCGTCTTTTTTCCAGACTGAAGAGACCCAAATCCCTCAGCCTTTCTTCATAAGAGAAGTGTTCCAATCCTCTAATCATCTCTGTAGCTCTTTGCTGCACCCTCTCCAGCAGTTCCCTGTCCCTCTTAAACTGAGGAACCCAGAACTGGACACAGTACTCCAGGTGTGGCCTCACCAAGGCAGAGTAGAGGGGGAGGATGACCTCCCTCGACCTGCTGGCAACACTTTTCTTGATGCACCCCAGGATGCCATTGGCCTTCTTGGCCACAAGGGCACATTGCTGGCTCATGGTCATCCTGTTGTCCACCAGGACTCCCAGGTCTCTTTCCACAGAGCTGCTCTCCAGCAGGTCAGCCCCCAACCTGTACTGGTGCATGGGGTTATTCCTCCCCAGGTGCAGCACCCTACACTTGCCCTTGTTGAATTTCAGAAGGTTCCTCTCTGCCCAAATCTCCAGCCTGTCCAGGTCTCTCTGTATGGTGGCACAGCCTTCTGGTGTGTCAGCCACCCCCCCCAGCTTTGTGTCATCAGCAAACTTGCTGAGGGTGCACTCTATCCCTTCATCCAGGTCATTGATGAATATATTGAAGAGGACTGGACCCAGTACTGACCCCTGGGGAACACCACTCGTCACTGACCTCCAACTAGACTCTGTGCCCCTAATCACTACCCTCTGAGCTCTGTCTTTCAACCAGTTTTCTATCCAACCCAGTGTCCATTCATCTAACCCGCTCTTCCTAAGCTTCCCTATGAGGATGCTGCGGGATACCATGTCGAACACCTTGCTGAAGTCAAGGCAGACAACATCCACAGCCCTCCCCTCATCTGTCTATCCAGTCATGCCATCATAGAAGGCTATCAGATTAGTCAGACATGATTTCCCCTTGGTGAATCCATGTTGTGTAATTCTAATAGCTTTCTTTTCCTCCACATGCCTTGAGATGTGGAGATGCCCAGAACGAGCTGTTCCATCATCTTTCCAGCGATGGAGGTGAGGCTGACCAGCCCCGGCTCCTCCTTCTTGCCCTTTTTGAAGACTGGAGTGACATTGGCTTTCCTCCAGTCCTCAGGCACCTCGCCTGTTCTCCAGGACCTTTCAAAGATTATGGAGAGTGGCCCGGCAATGACTTCCACCAGCTCCCTCAGCACTCTCGGGTGCATCCCATTGGGGCCCATGGACTTGTGGATGTCTAATTGACTTAATTGATCTCTCACTTGATCCTCCTCAACCAAGGGGAAGTCTTCATCTTTCCCTGTTACTTTCTCCAAAGTCTGGGACTCCTGAGGGCTGGACCGAGCAGTAAAGGCTGAAGCAAAGAAGGCATTCAGTAACTCCAACTTCGCATCCTCCGTCAGCATGGCTCCTGTCTCGTTCAACGGCGGGCCCACAACTTCTCTAGTTTTCTTTTCACTTCCAATATACTTGAAGAAGCCCTTCCTGTTGAGTTTGACATCCCTTGCCAGGTTTAATTCCAAGGAGGTCTTGGCTTTTCTCGTTTCATCCCTGCGTGCTCTGGCGGCATTCTTGTAATCTTCCCAAGTGGTCAGTCCCATCTTCCACTTACTATAAACTTCCGTCTTCCACTTGAGCTTTTTCAGAAGTCCCCTGCTCAACCATGCAGGTCTCCTGCATCCCTTGGCTGATTTCTTGCTCTTAGGGATGCAATTTCTTGCTCTTAGGGATGCAAGGCTTAAATAAAAAAATAAATCTTAATTAATGACAAGCAACTGATGAGGATTTATCCTGTGTTATAGTGAATGCATATTCTTCCACAGAAGGCACTTGAATTTCTTGAATTTCTAAGAAAGCAATGAGAAGAAGATAGAATGGTCCTGCAAGATTTACTTCTGTTCAGCTGAAATGCTATCTGACATATATCAGATGTCACCCTTTTTCCTCTTAGGAATGTCACAGTTAACAGATGTATGAACATTCAGAGAAAGGCCATCTTACAAAGGTGAATGTAAAAGCTACAATCTGCATAATGTCTTCTCTGGAGATTTCTGTAGTAATTTAGTAGCCTAAATAATCAAGGGTGATATAGAACAGGAATGACTAAATCAAAGTTCTCCTGACTTTGAGAAGAAGTCAGAATTGTATAATTGGGTATGGTCTGAATCTTACAATTCAAATTATTATCTTCTTATTGAAAACTCTAAGGAAAATGCATTATTGAAATAAACTAATGATTTCTATGACCTAATTAAAAATAATAAATATTAAACAATTGGAACTGACAGGCATTATACCTCCAAGTTTGTTAAAAGAACTGAAGAAATTGCAAAAATAATATAACAATACAAAGCACTGCTGTTGAACTAATTTCACACTAAAACCCTGTCAGGAACGTGATAACTGGCCCAGATTTGCATAAGCTATTTTAAAATACATTTACATTTTACACATATTATTTTAACTAGGAATCTCAATGTTTTGCTGTTTTTTAAAACTTCTGTTTTTTTAACAGCAATTTATTTTTTTTCACCACTTCTTTAACCTTAAGCTTTCTCTGTTTCCCCAGGAGTCTTCTTTGGTGCTTCACTCCAAAAGAAAAGAAAAAAAATAATATTTTCATGTGCCCAGTTGCTTGAACGAATATTTGCATTATACAATGTGTTAGGTTATAAGATAACGCTCATCTCTCTGGGTGTGAGAGCACATGTGTGTCTCTAGGGCTGAGATCAGAGGGGGGTTGTCTGTGGGAGCAGAGAAGGCCCTGCCAGGTCTAGGTGGGTGTGTATGTGTGAGCATGCACACAGCAGTCTGTACCAGCGACTGGAGTAGGGTTTTGTATGCCCAGGTGCCAGCACAGCTGGCAACAATGGGGTCGAGGAGCCAGTAACTGGACAGACCGAGTAAAACCAGCTGCTGGAGGGTTCCACCTTGTACATATGCATATATATGTTCTCACCAGTGGACTTGCATCCTATCCAGCCAGAGAGGGGAGCAGGACGAGACCACTGGTGTTATCCATGTTCATGTGAGTTCTCTCAGTGTCTGTCTGCGATCTATGTGGCTGACCATGGGTATATGTATATACGTGGTGTGACATGTGTGGTCTATGTGTGTGTGCCTGCTGGGAATACGTGTTCAGCCTTGTTACTAGTTGGACCTGGGGACATGGAGCTGCAGCAGCCACACCTCTCTCAGACTGTGGAATCTAGCATAATAAATTTTCCTCATGAAACAGGCGATGTACCTGTTTTACTTTTGTCACAAACAAGATATAGCATATATGTAGCATATACATGTGCTTTGTGTGTGCATGCCTGCTGGGAATACATCCTCAGTGTCACTACCGGTTGGATCTGGGGACATGGAGTAGCAGCAGCCTCACATCTCTCATACTGTTGGATGAGGTATGATATATCTTCCTCTAACAGAATGATTCTTCTCAATCCCTCTTTGGTCAAATACAACGCCAGCCACTTGTGGTGATGTCTGACATTTTCATTAGCAGATATCTCACAATATGACTGTGGGTAGAGAAGGAAAAATGTATCGGAAATGCAAAGCAAATATAGGAATTATGTGTTAAAAATGCACAAAAGTTTCATCTTGCTTTACATACCTCTTTTCTGTCCAAATGTATGTTTTTCTAGATCCCAGATTGAGGCAATGGTCTCACCTTTGTTTAAACAAAGCATGTTACACTGGGCCTTAATTTGTATTTTTGCTCTAGGGGTTTTGTCATGGTAAAAATGATGAAAACCTTTGGTATCTTACCTGCACAAGGTACAGTTAACTTTTTGTCTCAAGTGAAGTTATCACTCTTCTTCTGTTACAGTGTTCTTCACAGGAACAGCAGTGACTTTTGTCCATGAGTTTTGACTAGAGACTGCTTATCTACCCTTTTGCAACTTACATGATGCCTGAGCAGTAATAATAAACTGCTCCTAGTTTTAAGGTGAAAAGGTCCAATTCACACTTTGAAAAATAAATGCTTCAGAATCCATGCTATCATTAATCACTTCACTATCCACAGCTTCCATAAGATCATGACATGCTGTTGAACGTTCAGGTTCTCAAAGCAATCATGTCCGTGCTAAAAAGTTCTCAAAAGCCTTGTGGGAGAGTTTTAGTACTGGTATTGGCACACCTGAGGATGTGACTGTCTCTCACTTGTGCAAGGGCCCTTGTCAGTAGGGTTCTGCTGCTGTTGCTCTTGGTGTTTCTCACGTTACAAAGGGGAGAAAGAGAAATAAGCTTGAGGATGGACATGGACAGACTGGGTGTGGGTTTTGGTGGAAGACAGTGAAAGACAAAATACTTCATATGGGAGGAAGAATAGGGAACAGAAGGAAAGAGACAAAGTGATCGCATAAAGTAGAGTAGAAATAAGTTTTTTAAATTCCTCCTTTCAGATACCGAGGAACACGTACATGCAGCTAAAGTGATATATACGCTCTGCATTTTGACTTTCACAAGTCCAGCTACCAGGCAGAAAAGATGCACACTTCATTCCATCATGCATTTCTCTTATTGGGCTTATCTTTCATGGTACTGATCAGCTAATACTGCTAATAATAACCTTAGCATGTAGAAAACAGCATCTTCCAGAGCAAACGGTTCTAGGGAGAGCTTTTCTGTTAGAGTGAAGCAAATACTCTGTAGGATGTGTGGAAACACATTCACATTCTTTATATTCCCATGCATCTGTAGAAGTATTGATTAAAATGCTACATTTCACATTGTAAAATGCATTTTTTTGGTTGGGCTAGGTTGTGATCCTGATCTACTTGGTGTTCGGTTAACCTGGTTGTGAATAAAGAACTAAAGTATTGCATTCTTTGCGCAAGTAATCCATCACTTTGGTTGCATGAACAACTTTTCTGCTTTTTCCAATACTTTCTAAATCACGCTAGCTAGTCCTGAAGAGCAAGCAACAGATTGTTCCACAGGCCCAGAAGTGAAATGATTAGGACTGAAAATCCAGACAATTGAATTTTCTCCTATATGACTGAATTAATGTTTGTCTTTTTGTTTCTTTAGGGACAATAAAAATTTTGAAATAGTATGTGATAATGGAGTGAATGGTACAGTTACTTGCAAAATTATATTGCACAGAAAAGTGGATTTGTTCATAATATATTTTAAGATTTTTTTTTTTCTAAGACTTTTTTTTTTGGTTGAAAGATTGCATCAATTCACAGTGTGATAACATCCTTTAGAGTTCAATCATATTTTCAGTCATGTGACTTTATTTTGCGAGAAGGTGCCTGAGAAATAAACTTTCACTGTTACTTATCTTCTAGTAAATTAAAAAAAAAAAGCACAAACCTATTTTTGAGAAGACCTATATTGTCCCATGCAATCATTTCCTTTCTGACTTCACTGGAGGTTCTAAACCAGTTTCCAAACAGTCTCAGGCATGCTCTGACCTCAGCAGAGTTGGTTCAACATTCACGAGTAGTGTTTGGTATTTTGTCTGAACTGTGGGATCCGTCAAGGCTCCTGTAAAGAAAGAAGATAACCTTGCCAGAGGCTCAGTCATCAATGTCCAGACAGATTTGTGTGTTTTGTATTGATGGTTGGCAAACCTTTGATGTTACTTTAAAACAAGTAAGCAGAGAACATATCCTTTAGAAATACTTCACTCTGTCAGGACAGATACATTATAATTAGTGTTGGATAGCTTTCCAGGGACCTGGCAACCAACACAGAAAACCAGTACATGAATATTAGAGTAAATTTCATTGCAGGAATTAATATATTATATTCTGTGTTTCTATGATTCTCCACTCGTGTATGAATAAGAACATGAGACAAAAATGTTCCCCAAATATTGAAAAAATCTTGCTCCAGATCAGATCAACACTCCAATTTTGATTTCAGAAATTTGCTTTGTTTATTTGTGTCTTATTAGTCCTAATCTCATATTCTGCAATTCTGTATGAAATACTAGATGACGTCTCAGATTTACATTAGTAATAAACAAGGACAGTGACAGTGCAGTCATTGCATTGCTTTGAATTGCTCAGTGTCTAGAGAAGAGAAAATGAGGCAATCATTTATCAGTGGTAATGATTTTCATAAAAGGCACTAAGCCATCAAAAAAGAAAATTCATAAAAACTCTCTTAATGAAATAAAGAATATTTAGAATAGAAGGAAACATAGTACATGAAAATATATTCATAGTGCTGACAACACTTTTGAAGCCGAGCTATGTTGTAAACATTTAAGTATGGACTAGATCTGCTGATTCTGTCCTATAGGTTAAATCTAAATTAAATTCCAATACATCCTGTGAAGGGACAACTTCTACAACATTTATGTATGACAGCACAAACACAGCATACCAAGCTTGTAAGGTGTAAAATAAGTTATTATGCAAGGAATGGTATGGCAGAACATTGAAAAGCCTGAACAATTAGTGTTTAAAGTCACTAAATAGCACACATTATGACTTCCAAGGTTTTTGTTTTTAAGGTGTGAATTAGTAATAGCGATGTTATTTGGTTTAAAAGGGAAACAAGTTAATTGCATTACTGAGGGTGAGAAATTTTTACTTTTGGTTATGTGGGCCTGTGTTACATGAGTTTGATTTGACTGTTCATGAAAGGATGGCTACAAAATCCTACAATAGCTGTTCAGACCTCGTTCCAAAAGCAGTTGTGGGCACACTTGAGAAAGGCTTGAGGAAACAGAACAGGCACAAAGTGTCCCATTATTTTCAGAAAAAAGCAGGTGCAGGCAGGTAGAACCAGACTTGGCATGTAGCATGTCTGGTAGAGGGACATACTACAGAAAAAAGTATTGTATTCTTTTACTCTTTTTGAAACAAGAGTTAAGCAGAGAGGGGTCATGCCTGCTATGTTTTCAAGGGCAAGCACCATGTTCTGTTTCTTGCTGAGTATAAGCCAGGATTTACAAAATGTAAGGACTGCCGCACTAAATCAGATCATCTCCCCATTATCCTGCTCCCTACAGAGGCCATTAGGGAGAAAAGCACCAAGCTTACTCACTCCCAGAAACTCTCTGGACAAAATGTGCTGAAAGAAGTGATGCACTGAAAGATGTCATGAAGAATAATTTGTGATTCATACACCAATCAAATACCTGCCTATGTAAAATGAATTGTGGAATACAGTATTTGCTCAGCTCAGCTCTTATACAGTGCTATTATTATGATGAATATTCCAACAAAACCAGTTAAAAGCTGATAGCATTAACTTGAACTGTAGTAGTTAAACTGTGTTAAAAGCATGTTAACAAGTAGAAAGATATATTTATGCATTGCTAGGTTCAATCATTTCAGAAGAAAAGAATTATTTCAGAAAAAAAAAAATCATTCTCCTTGCGAGGTGACGTTGATTTATATCCGATCTTTACTCTGAGGCATTTCAGCCGGCTTATTAGGATAGCAACTACAGGTGGATGTTACTCAAAATTGTCGACATCCATTTTCAGAGCATTTCAGAGCATTGAGCACCTCAGGAAGAATTATGTGAAGACAGAACAACATTCTCAGGAAATAATATCCTTTCAGGCAAATTACAAGCAAGCCCTTTGACAGGTTCATTATAAGCTTTTTTGTACTTTGGATTTATTAATCTCTTTTAACTCATACTGTGAAAATTATATGAGAAAAAGGAAGAAAAAAAATAAGTCTAGGAGAATTCTATAACTGATCTAACAAACAAGGGACTTGATTTTTAGAAATAGATCTTGATCTCGGTGTCTTGGCCTCCAGTAAAGGAACTTCCATTTATTTCTTCACAGGAATTAGCACTGATTTTTTTTTCTAGGAAAAAGATAATAGACAAAAATGTGTCATGATTTCTGTGTAATGAAAAGTGATTTGAAAAAAAAAGTGGAATTGAAGTGCCAGGGCACTGAAACTTCTGGGCATGTTACTTGACAGATCTCCAACGCTGCAAAGACCTAGGAAAGGTGATGCCTTTGTCTTTTCCCTGTGATCTGTTACTGCTTTGTGGCTTTTGGTATTTGACCATGTCTAGATTTCTTTTGGAAATGTTCAAATACTGGTACAGTATTCAGAATAGTCCAACCTTAACCCAGGGAAACACAAGTCAATGTCTTCCGCTAATGCTAAACTACAATTTAAAGTCTGTATTAGATACGTCATCTGGACTATCATATATGGAGATACTGATATTCTGTTGCAATTTCTAATGGAGGATGCCTGTAGCTCTGCCATTTCATTTCCTCCTCCTCTCCTCCCTTGCCCAATAAATGAGGAGCAATGATTATCATTAAGGTTTTAGAAAATTCCCCTTCTCTCCCACTGCCACATATAACATTTATTTTATAAAGTTCATTTTGTTCTGGAGAACCAACTAGCAACTACTGTTATAGAAAAGAGCAAAGGAGGTATGTCAGTATCTCATGTAGCATGGTGTTATCTTTATTTTCAGTAAGTCTGTGTAATTCTATCAGATGTCTGAATGTTCAAAAATATTAAGGCTTAACTGAAGAAAATAATATCCCAGTTACTTCAATTACTTTCTGTATTTATTATATTATTGGGTTGTTTTATTTTTTTTTACACACACACGTACACGTCCATAAATGTATATGTGAGGTGAGCAGGGGGAATCTTACTGCCTAGTCCACAATTTCTTGTGTCTGCCAACATATTTTTGCAGGCAGACTTTATGCACTTAATCTCAATGAAGCTATTGGAAGGCAACATTTATAATATAGTCAGAGGAAGGAGCTTCAATTACATGTTCAACAATGAGTCTTACAGGAAAAAAATATCATTGCAAATGCACAGATTGATATCTGGGATGATATATATTTGTACATGGAGTGTTTGGTATTGATCAAGAGGACAAAAGCATCTATCTATTAAGAAAAGCTTTTCATGACAATGATTCAGAAAAAAGATACTGCACATAATAATGCAAATTAAAGAACAGAAGAAAAATTGGTTTCTTAGTGCCTGAGCAAAAGAAATGTTTTTATTACTGTTTTTCTGTATGATTAACACATGGTCCTAATAGGTTGATATTTTTCTCACTTTTTTATGCAAATAGGGAACAATCTCCTTTTGTATTTCAGAGGGTAGTATTTGAAATTTAAATTCTGGAGAATACAGTAGCTGCATACTGCCATATCATTTGTTTAAATAATTAATTTTAATAGATTGCTTTCTGATAATTATTTTATGTGTGGTAATCCTAAAAAATCCTTTTCAGAACTTTAAGAATGAGGTTCCCAGTGTGCTAGGGAAGGTGTATAGAAAGACTTTATGACGTAGGTAACAAATTACTTAAGAGCAATGCTCAATGATACATGAATCCCACAGAACACTGCAAAGTTTAACATAGTAAATACACAAGACAAATGTGTCGGATATTAAATACTTCTGAAATCAATGGAGCATTTACTGCAGTATTTTGCAGGCATAATATGAGCTGAATTTTAAGGCAAGATCTGAAGGAAGGCAATGTTGTTGCTTTGTAATATTTGTTGTGTACTCCTGAAGATTAGCAGTATCAGTGAGGAGCACTTGAAGACACTTAACTCGTTAGTAGTGAGAGCAAGTGGAATTAAAAAAAAATTTTTACAAAAAGATCGTACATATGCATTTCAAGAAAATGCTACCTATGGAAAGGCCACCAGAAATTTACATGTAACAACAAGGCTGCAATATTTGTAGGATTTGAGATTTTAATCCAGGTTTTAGTACTGTCCTGGTTTCAGCTGGGATACAGTTAATTTTCTTTCTAGTAGCTTCTGTGTTTTGGATTTAGTATGAGAATAATGTAGATAACACATTGTTTTAGTTGTTGCTAAGTAATGTTTATATTAGTCAACGAGTTTTTCAGTTTCCCATAGAAGTTATGGGAAGAGTTATCCACCTCCCTGCTTTTCTCCCCCTTCTCCTTACCCTAGTGGCGTGGGAGGAGGGGAGTGAGTGAGCAGCTGCATGGTCCTAGTTGCTGGCTGGGGTACAAGTCCAAAACCAGACAACAATGTGTGCTCATTCACACATGACCTAAGTGCTAACTGTATTTGCGTCAACTGTAGAAAAAAGGAATTAGTTTTAACAAATATGATCCTTTTTGTTCTTACCCAAAGTCTGGTATACACGTCTAGTAGTCCTCAAGGTAATCATTCTACTTTTTATTATCTTAAAAATGCATGTGCTCTGGCTAATTATATTTTTGTATGTTGATAAGGTGCTTGGTTTCGTGAATCTTGCTAGGTGCTTTTGTGAACTGTTTTATTTGAGCACTGTTGAGACCATCCAGAAAGACCATGTCAATACTGCATCCTGCATCCTTTCTTGCTGACCATAAAGAGCACCAAATTTGGTTTATTGCTATGGTAGTATTTTATAATGAGACTGAAGTGTTATAATCTCCAGTGAGAAGTATGGATAGAAATTATTTTTTGGTTTCTTTTTTCTTTGAAAGCTTAAGTTCACATGAGGATATCTCATGAAAGCAGGTAGGATATAATTTTCAAGAACCTGATTCTCACAGACATGTCGTGCAACCCAATTTAAGTTCATCATTTCTTTACACCAAAGTATAGGAACTGAACAGAAGGGAAATCGTACACATGATTCTTAATGGCTTTGGTGATAAGCCTTAGCTCTTCTGCATATTCCCTGCTTTCCCACAGTGACAGATGAAGCTTGAAGAACCAATCAGGTAAACCAAAAAGAAAGCAATGCTTTCTCTTTAGGAATTTCTGTACTCTTATCAGGGTATCAGAGTATGTGAAAAATTCAAGCTTATTGAGCTGCTGTCAGGAAATCTTAAATTTAGTATTTGAATAGCACAGAAAGAAATATTTAAGGGATACATTTCTAAGCCCGTGGGGTAAATCTTACTAAAAAATCTGCTAAATTATCATCTGACCTATGCCTACTAAAACTCTCACTAAGTGATTTGCATTTGGAATTCAAATCATGCTTTCTGACATATGTTTCATTTTCTATAGTGTTCTCTTTTCTTTCTACAGATAATGATAATCAAATTTTTATTAACTATGTTTGTAAGGAAACACTAGATCTCATTTTGTTCATGTGTTAGATTTCCATGTGTACTG
The DNA here is from genome assembly GCF_028500815.1 of Rissa tridactyla. Classification (NCBI taxonomy): domain Eukaryota; kingdom Metazoa; phylum Chordata; class Aves; order Charadriiformes; family Laridae; genus Rissa; species Rissa tridactyla. The sequence continues at coordinate 82,930,285 of NC_071467.1, read as the reverse complement.
TGGTAATTTAACTTAATACGGTTTTGCCTTTATTTATTCTGCATGTAGGTTCTTTCAAAAACTAAAAATGCACTGCACACGCACTGCTATGACCTACAACTGCAGCATCCAGACCTATGTCTCTGTCAGGACTGCTCTCAGAAACAGGGAAGCAAAACTCTAGTTAAATCAAAGAAATGTAGCTTGTCACAACACTGTGGAAGTTCATAAACCTAGGTGCCTACGAAATGTAAGCAATTACTCTTGCCATTGAGAGAAGCCACAAGAAAAAAACCCCACGAACTATAGCTTTGACAGACTTATTTTCTGGGTACTTGCTTAAGTTGCAGGAAGATCAAGAGTTAAATCCCTGTTCTGAACCTGTAGGTCACAAATTGTAAGGGATGGCTTGCAGGTAGTGACCGGGGCTCTCGGTGTCCCTATAGCTGCCTGCAGAAGAAAATACTGAGCTGCTGCTTTGATTGCACATCTAAAAGAGGAAAAAAAACAACGTGCAAGAGTGAAAAGACGTTGTGCTGGTAAAGCAGTAAAAAAGGTGGCAAGAATTAACTGTCCTGGTTTCAGCTGGGAAAGAGTTAATTTTCTTTCTAGTGCTTGCTGTGAATGGAATGTCAATAATGCATATTGTTTTAGTTGTTGCTAGGTGATGCTTATCCTTTTCAAGGATTCTTTTCAGCTTCCAATGGAAGCTGAGAAGGAGCATAGACAGAACAATGGAATGGCCAATGGAATATTCTGTGTCATAGACATCCTGCTCAGTATATAAATGGGGGTTGGCTCGGGTAGGGTGGAGTCTGAGATCACTGTTCAGGAAGGTACCAATTCACCAGGTGGTAAGAGTGACTTGTGTTATTATTATTGCTGTTGTTGTTCTTGTTATGATCCTTTTCTGTTATTGTTCTATTAAACTATCTTTATCTCAACCCATGAGGCTTTTTTCTTTCCCTTTCATGTCTTTTTCTCCCTATTGTCCCTTCCCTTCTTGGGAGAAGGGAGAGAATTGTGTGAGCAGCTGTGTGGTCCTAGCTGCCATCTGGGGTTAAACCATGACAGTAACTCAAGAGACTAGAAAGAAATACTTAGTTAGCAATCGCATTTAAACAGAAAGGCTGGGTTGCTTCATGAGCAGTAGAGAGAAAAATGGGACAGGCAGCTGAAAAACCAGTTGTCTCTCAGAGGGCTCCCAAGTGCTATGCTGGCAGGTGGTGCTGCTCTGTCTTGACAACATCTCTGAACGACCTCCATGGCTTCTCTTCGGCCATACTATGGCCGTCTTCCAAAAGTGCAGCTGTCTGCATAGGTCAATGTCCCTCCTGCCACAGTCATACTGGGGGGTGACGAAGACCTAAAGCAGGGTATGGGAGTCTGCACAGGCTTGGTTCATGCGCGTAGCATTGTTTTCATGCATGAATTGTTTCTTTAATATACTGAGTACAGTTTCAGTCAACAGGAAAAGAAGGCAACGAAGAGAGCAAAGGGACCATAAAATCTGAACGAGGCCTCAGGAAAGCAAAGAGAGCCATAGTCATAATTTTCAACCGTTCTCTCAGACTGGAAGGGGTCTAAGTTTCCTCTTAACCTACTTTGTAAGATCAGGCTTTGTAACTCTGGAAACAGGAGAATTGCTATGACATAGCATAGTATTAAGTTGACCATCCTCCATTAACATCTTTTTAACTAATTTACTGTAGCTGTTAGCTTATAATGCTTTTTATTAATCTGACCTATTCCCTTGTGTTAAACTTTACAAATGGCTTATCCCATTGTCTATGTTTTTATTTATTTTTAGCTTGTTATTTTTAAAAGAAAATCCTATGAGTAAGAGTATAAATAGATGAGGTAGATTTCCAAAGTCAGACACCTCAGTATGTTCAATTCCTTTTAAAGTCATGTCTCCTTGGTGCTGAGGTATAGAGGTCAGAATCATTATCAAACAGAAGCATGTATGTAAATGAATCTGTGTGTTATATGTTAAGCAGTAAAGAATGACATTATATAATACATTATACAGAGATCGTGTTTAAAGTTCAGATTTAAACTTACGTAAATGTATTTAAACTTGCCCATGGGCAAGATTTGCATGTTCTAACTTGAAAAAAATGAGGATCTAAGTACTGCATATCTCTTAACAAGACCATTTATTGCAGAAATAGAATGTTCCTCAGAACAGTCATGCTGCTTACTTCTTATTAAATATACATATTAAGGAATATCTTTTAATCCTTTTATCTGTGAGTTTCAGAAAGCTGTTCTGAGTTATCTGGCAATATTCTTCACTTTTAAGTTCTGTGAAGAACAAGCATTCAATAGCTTTTGACATAAAACACCATGCGGCATGTGTTGTCAAACTGAGCTTTCTGGAGAAATTATTTTCTGAAACTAACAGGTTGAATGTTGTGGATTGTTCTAATGATGCTCACTGCTGTCAAAAAGTACAATAATAAAATTCCAAATTTAGCATTTCAATTAGAAGTGACTGCCAAAAAATCACCATGATCTAGCTCAACACATCATGCTTTCTGCATGATTTTGCTTCGTTCTTATTTTTTTGAGTTTCTCCTATGAGGAGATCTGCCATTTAAAACTGACTAGAGGCAGTGGGTGGAATTCAAAACTCACTTTAACATTAATAAAATATTGATGAATCCTAGTCTTATTAAAATGTTAGCATAAATTATAATCAGAACTGATGAGTGGTGTGATATTTATTATTAAAAAAAATTACCAAAACCACCACTGTCTTTCCTACCCTTTTAAAAAAATCTTTCCTTTTTTTCTCCCCTTTAGGCTTCCTCTTCTACCTCCCAAATGCTTTATGGCCTTAGGTTTTTCAAATTTTATCTCAGAACAGCTTAGAATAAAGGTCATTCTATCATTCAAAATGCTTTGCAAATAAGCCATTTCTAGTATTTTCCAATTCAGGTGAATTAATTGAATTTTAGACAAACCTTTATTTTGAAAAATGTTAGTAACCTGCCACATTTCATGGAGTGCTCCAACAAAGGTTAATGTTTAGATGTGAGAGTGGTTTTGACTGTTCCTTTTTGCATTGGCTTTTAAAATTTCTGGTACAATAATAATTTTACTTTTTATACCAAAAATCTCTTTTGCTCTGATGCAAACTCTCAGAAGCATCACTGCCATGTTGTGTCCAATACCCACAAGAAAAATAGGAAAACCTTGGTTAATACTGAATCAGTGCTGATAACATAGATTTGAATACCAAATATAAACTATGGGTGCTTTAGAAGGGAGGTAGTGATGATGTCATGCTGCTTATGAAACTAGCAATATAAACAGCAAAAATGTCTACATCCTGTCCCAAGGTAAGAAAACATAAGCCTTGAATAATATACATTAACTTACATTTTGTAAACAGAGTAGACATCCAGATAAATAGTTTATGTACAGTTTGTCTGCAATTTATTTTTTATAGCTTTAATAGTTCCCTCTATATATTAGAGGTGGTTTGAGCTTGAAGAATATGCATTAGCAAAACAGTCTCAAAATGTAACACAGAGAAGAACAATCAGAAGTGTATTGCATTACTCCTTCTTGACTTAGATTTTGTTAACTTTTTTCAAGGTTACTAATACATTAACAATACGTACAAGATGTTCATCAGTTTGACAGGATGACAAAGATGTTGTATTTATGTAATTATGTAATATTCTTTCTGATAAAAAAAATACATTTCTTTTCCAAAGTGAGATCAAATAGGTAGAAAGCTGACGCAAGGTTGGAAGCTACAGTTGCTTGGAGAAGGAAGATTCTCCTTCACTTTCAAATTATTCACCCAAATACATGCCTTCATTTCATACCTTAGTAGCTAGCGTGCTTCTTTAAGGAAAGGGAAAATACTGCAGGACCCACAGAGAAATGTGTGAAATGAGTCATCAAGATACTGGTTTGATGTAAGAGAAATATGAAAAATCCTTTTAATGTTGACTCAACACAGGTGAAGAAAGAAATAGAAAACAATCAAGTACCTTTGGTATACTTCTCCATTTTGAATGTTGTGTATTGATTAATTTTTGTCATATAGTTAGGTTTATGCAAAAGAAATGTGTCTGACAAGTTTATGGTGGTAATAACTAGCGTTGACTGATTATATATGGCAGAGTGATGAACGAATATAACTTTTTAAAGAGTACAATAACTCCCCTAATAGGTAATCCATGCTTCCTCTTTATTATGAAGGGCCATCGCTAGATAAGATAGACCATTTATTTTTAACAGTTAAGACAGACATATTGGTCCTGTAAAAATCCATCTTCAGCATTGTTATAAAGTTATATTTTTAATAAGCGCCATCATATAATATCAGAGAAGATAACAGATTAAAATAGAGATGATACTTTTAAGATAAGATCTCTCTTTTATTAATGAGGGATATTTTTGATATAGCAGTGCACATTCCCTTCAGATTCTTTGAAGATAAAAATAATCATATGCGGAGATAGCTCTTGTAATGATAGAATTTAATGCCCAGAGGTATAAACTGCAGATTTTGGATTTCTTTTGTAACTCAGATTACTGATACTGTTAGAAATGGGTGTTGTAGATTAAGAAGTTATAGAAGAGTCGATGATACTGACTTAAGAGTTACAGAAAAGACCTTGTAATGGATGAGAGTACAGAAGATTAAAGTTCTGTTAAAAGTATTCATTTCCTTCAAATACTTTCCTCTCAGCAGAAACGTGAATGCTGATTCTAAAAAATGCAAGGTTGCTCAATATCCTAGTTTTACAAAGCAGATATCAATGAATGTATTTGATGCCATACTTGAGGTCCGTTACAAAAATATGCAAAATGCTTAAAATAATGTGTGTGATTGCTGTGTACTCTTTGCAGCTAGCATACAAATGAGAATGAGAAATTTCATTCCTCTAAGAGGTACTCTCAGAAGAACAAATTATAAATCAATACTATAAATGAAGAAGATTGTCAATCAGTAAGAAGAATTTTGCAGATAAAACAATTGTCTATATCAGTATCGTGTCTGATGATCTGATGATCTTGGTGTGTCAGAATATGTTGTGTCTAATCAGAAGTAAGAAATTTAAATTATTTGAGTGAATGGATTTGATTTCTAGAATCCTTATTCACTATTTTGCTTTAGTTGTTGAATACTATAAGAGAAAGTATGAGGCAAATTCATACCCTCTTAAAATGCAAATCACATGAATTCCTAGATAATGAAGTATGCATTATGCTTGGAACACTAATGAACATAGTAGTAAAAAGTAGATGGCATATTTTATGTACCTCTACATCTTCCTTGTGCTCATTTAGATGAAAGTATTTAGATAACTATAGAGGTTTTATATTCCTTTTGCCACTATAATAATTAAGAGCTTTGGAACCCCATTTTCTTAACGGCATTCTTTGTTTTATTTTTGTGGTTATATAAATGAAACATTTCAGTTCGACAAGTAACATTCTCAGATATCAGAGTTTGGGAAATCCTAAAATATATTTTTTTTACAGAGTTGAGGGCAAATATCTTAATCACTCCACCCATACTAAACACGTAGTTTGACACTGTATTTGACTCATGTTTCAAGTGATCACGGCTGTCACCTTTTTTTTAAAGGTAAGAAGAAACTGCTAAGACACTACAAAGACATCATTTTCTCTCTGGCAGCTTTTCTGAGTTTTGCTATTTCTATGGTCTTTCAACTGGTTTTGATAGCTAGTTAAGCTGAACTCTGCTGTACCTAACCAATTTGTAAATAATGAGCTTGCTCTTTACAAAAGAGAATTTTCTTACTTCAGTCCATTAGTAAAGAGCTAACCAAGGCAGAAATGTTCTTTGCCAAGCTGGCCAAAAGTTTTGGAAATTGGAGTACAAAATTACTCTCAGAAAAGTACATTTAGAAACCTGCAAAACTCTCTTCATACAGCATTTCTGACATGTATCACATTAAAAAAAAAAAAAAATCAAATCAGCAACTTAATGGGTTTGGACTGTGGAGCATCTATTAACAACAGAGTTAAAACCTTGCATAGCAATTACCTGCAAGAGCATTTTGTCAAATTAAAACTAGAACTGCCAGTACCAGGGATCTGTTAGGGCTATGTGAGCAGGATCAGGGCATAAACTTCCTCATCATACCTGTTGCAGGGTCATCTAGTGGCAGGGGAGGATCTGTCAGGCAGAGCACGGGTGGAAGAGCAGGAGGAGAATTTAGTTTACCAAATGCCATTTTTAACAGGCAGTTTGGGAACTGGTTGTAGCTTGAATTGCCAATTCTGAATTTCGTTGAATCACTTTTGGCAGAGTCCTATGTAGCTGTAAGGACTCATATTTTAAAAATTAAAATAACTATAGCTTTTAGATTGGCTGTGTTATAGTGATTTCCACAAGTCATTAAAACTACCTTGACGTGTTTTTTTACTAATTTATTCTTTTTATTTGACATAATTTATAACTGTAGAAATTAGAGCAATAAGAAGATATTCAGCTATACCTGTATGGATGCTGCTTGGGATAATTCATAGATATAACAGATTGTTATAATCATCAATAACATATAGTTGCGAAGCACTGTGCATTTTGGTGATAGAGCACTTTCTTCCCAAAATTGCACGAAATCAGAAAAAATACTGCAACATTGAATTTGATGTAACTAACTAGCTTTTGGAAAATCTAGACTAAGAATAGCCATAGGAGACCTTCCGATACTTAAAAAATAGAGCTAAAATGTCATCTAACTTGGTCTTTGACTTTTTGAAATGAAACTCTCTTGAAGGCTGCTTGGTAAATACTGTTACTATTTTTTAGTTATGTAATTGATTTTAGAATGTAGATGTTTTTATTTTAATGAAAATTAAGGTATTTATTATCTAAATCAAATTCTTTTTATAAAATCAAGAAAAGTCACTATGAATTTTGAAATGTCCAGGTTTTGTTCCAGTTTGGAATGAAAAGTAATTTTTAGAGCAGAGAAATCCTTTGACTTGAAGTACAGTTTCTGTCCCCTGCTCAATTTTTATTTCCAGTGTATTCAATAGGAAAGGTGTGAGTAAAGGTAAAAACAAAAAACAGCACAACCAAAAAAACCTGACAAAAATCAGGGAGATTCAAAATTCAAATTATATAAAATAAATTTAAGTTGAAAAGTAGGACGTTGAAGGAACAGAAGAATGTATTTATCTCTCCTCAGACCTTTTCTTCTAGTTTTAAAGAGGAGAGTAACTCTTGTAGGCCCTCAGCTATAGCAGTAATACATATTGTACTGAGTTTCTCCCACTCGCTGGAAACATACTATTTTTTAAAGGAGACTGAGGGAATCAGAAGGAAAAAAATATAACTGAGGATATTAACTTGTTTAGCAGGTGGGAGTGACACTTTGTTAATAAACTGGAGAAGTGCTTGGCCTGAACTGCACTTTGAAAATAATGTGGTCTAATTAACTAAATAACCTGTCCCAAGGGAGTAATCATGAAGTAAACATTCCAAATAATTAAAGAATTCTAAAGATATTACCTAAAGAATTCTAAAGATGTTATATATAACCAATTGATAAGCACAACCTTAAAAATATTAAATAAATGTTAAGAAAACAAATACAGATCTAAACACATGCTAACCAGTGCTGTCTTTGAAGACAACTGAACCCATACATCAAATGTTATCAATTTTTCTAGTAACCTGCTTCCTTATCCAAATCATTCTGCGCTGTAACTTAAAGCACAGCGATGCAGATTTGGTCTGCTACATTCATTAAATCGATCATTTATTATTGTATTAGTGATTTGTTAAGTCAAATATTCTAACTCTTGCTGACTAAAAATGATTTTGCATGCTTTTTCATTGTCCTATTCAGGGTTTATGTTCATAAGTTCTGTATAAAAGGTATTTAGACTTAAAAGCAGATCTAAATAATGACATTTAAGATACCATTGCTTTATTTAAAAGATCATTAGAGAGTAGAAATTAAGCAATAAAATCCTGACAAGTGACAACTAACTCTTTATTTTAAAATATTTGCTCTGTTTTGTATCAAATAAACAAAAAAAAAAGTTTAATCAAGGAAGCAAACTTATTTTGCAATGTCAGGCAGCAACCTTTGATTAAATCTCTTTTTTCTATATATATATGTTTCAGCACAGTTGTCTATCAAAAAAACCAAAAAACCCCAGAAAAAACCCCAAAAAACCAAACAAAAACCCCAACAAGTTAAAAAGGGTGCAAGTACTGTCTTTTTATATTATCTCAACATCACCCCTGAAGCAAACCTCATTGATACAGTTATATATTTGTGACTTTGCATTTTAAAGATAAGATTCTCCAGGTGAAGTATTCAAATGACAATCAACGAGTAAGACTTGGAAGAAAACTGATTAGTGTCTATGCAAACAGAATATACTTGTCACCTTGGAAATTACTATATCCTATTGCAAAAGTCTAAAGAAGTCTGCATACAGGTTAGGTCTTTGAAACAAGATAAAAATCCAGAACCTACTGTGAGCATCTGGCCTTTTCTAGACAGGGGCCATGACTGGAGTTCCTCAGAAATTTGTCTCAGTTACTTATAAACAGAAAAAGTTTCCATCCCCTAATAGGCTACATTATTATGTGCTGAGAGTATGTACTGAGCTACTGGGGAGACTGAAGGAGATTTTGAAAGTTATTTGGTAGAAACTGGAAAGATAAATTGAGTTTAGGACAAAAATGGGGTTGAGAAATTCAGAGAGAAACTCTGAAGTATGAGTTCCTGAGAAAACTGGGGCAGGGACTCTCCGTGAATCACTTGCTCCATCTGTCAGGTTGCTCCTACCTGAAACTTACATATTTATTTTAATAGCATCCTCTCATATTAAGTTGTGTTGATTTGTTCCTGGAAACAGGAGAATCAGAAAACATTTAACTAAGGAGTACTTGGGCAGATGTTTATGATGTCAACAGGCATAGGAAAATATTAATTAAAAAACACTAATCAAGACTAAATCCAATAAGAGGTGTTTAGTCCTCTGACTACTGTTATGGCAGCTTTCTCTATTAATCTTTACACCAGAAGTACTGAAGGCTTAAATGTGAAGGGTGAAATATGGAACCAGGGGGAGAACTAGGGGAGAAAGGAAGGCATTCACTTCATAAGCTTTCAGATAAGCAATTCCCTAAAACACATAGCACAAAGAGGAACTGACTGAATTTCTGCAAAATATTCTCAAGTTACAGCATGTTGGGATTGAAGCTGGTAAAACAATTCCTTTTATTTATTTTGTGATTTCTTTTAAATGTGCTTCTACTATTTTTTTATTTGCAGAGCTTATGAACTAGTTAAATAGTCTATGAATTTTTATCAAAATTATTCAGTGTGTTACAAAATTCAAATACAGCTTTCAAATGTGGTTTTTTTAGTCTCTATTATTAATTCAATATTCAAGGATCCATTTTAATAGTATGATGTGGTATATGATTTCTACAGTAGCCAGGAAAATATGAAGTATTTCTGTGGAACTTAAACATCTATTCTTAATATCTAAACTACTAGTCTTACTATCACATTCTGGTACTGAAAGAGTGTAAAGGGGAACAGAAGATAATTTGGGACTATCTCAGGAGAAGAGCAGGTTGACAATTTCTGTTCTGCGCTCATTTTGTTAGAGACTTTCTGGTGGTAGTAGGTCAAGATGCTGTCACTAGAATCTGCCTTGAATGAATAGAAAGCAGTGGTTGTGCTTGTGGAACCTGATTGCATTTTAGCTTGTCCTCTGAGTTTTTCTCTCTGGCATTGAACACTTCCTCCTAGTGACTTGGAAAAAAGACCATTCCAGGACAGACACGATAAAAGACCAGAGATCCCTTGGGGAAGGTGAGATGGGTTTCTTCAGCATTCAAGAGATTTAAACAAGATAGAATAGAATCTCTGCTTCAGGTTCTGTTGCCAAATTAGAAAGCAAATGTATTCATATCAGAATATGTGTGTCCAAATTTTTTGTGTGTCTGAATCTGGGCTTGTAATCTTGTCAGCTTCTGCTTTTCTCCTCTGAGAGTCACTGACACCAATAGAGTTATATAATAGGCAAATCTATTCCTTCAATTCTTCTTAAAGGGTTATAGCAATCTTTGGATTCAAGTGCTTCAGACTCTTTGATTTGAAGAGAAATTACAAGTCTATAAATGGGACTTCACAACAATTAAGCAGTTAATATGAGCTTTGTGTTCCAAATGGTTAGGTTTTCTTATGTGCGTATGTATAATTTGATATGCAAATCATAGAATCATAGAATCATAGAATTGCTGAGGTTGGAAGGGACCTTTAAGATCATCGAGTCCAACCTTTAACCTACCCTGACAAAAGCCACTTCTAAACCATGTCCCTGAGTGCCCCATCTACCCTTTTTTTAAACACCTCCAGGGAAGGTGAATCCACCACCTCCCTGGGCAGCCTATTCCAATGTTTAATAACCCTTTCAGTGAAAAAATGTTTCCTAATATCCAATCTAAACCTCCCCTGACGTAACTTGAACCCGTTTCCTCTCGTCCTATCGCTTGTCACCAGGGAGAAGAGGTCAGCCCCCATCTCTCTACGACCTCCTTTCAGGTAGTTGTAGAGGGTGATAAGGTCTCCTCTCAGCCTCCTCTTCTCCAGGCTAAACAACCCCAGCTCCCTCAGTCGTTCTTCATAAGGTTTGTCCTCCAGACCCCTCACCAGCTTTGTAGCCCTTCTTTGGACACGCTCCAACACCTCAATGTCCCTCTTGTAGCGAGGGGCCCAAAACTGAACGCAGTACTCGAGGTGGGGCCTCACCAGTGCCGAGTACAGGGGGATGATCACTTCCCTAGTCCGGCTCACCACACTATTCCTGATACAGGCCAGGATGCTGTTGGCCTTCTTGGCCACCTGGGCACACTGCTGGCTCATATTCAGCTGGCTGTCACCAACACCCCCAGGTCCTTTTCTGCCGGGCTGCTTTCGAGCCACTCTGCCCCAATCCTGTAGCGCTGCATGGGGTTGTTGTGATCCAAGTGCAGGACCCGGCACTTGGCCTTGTTGAACCTCATACCATTGGTCTCAGCCCATCGGTCCAGCCTGTCCAGATCCCTCTGCAGAGCCAACCTACCCTCAAGCAGATCAACACGCCCACCCAGCTTAGTGTCATCTGCGAACTTACTGAGGGTGCATTCGATCCCTTCATCCAGATCATTGATAAAGATATTAAAGAGAACCGGCCCCAGGACCGAGCCCTGGGGGACACCATTTGTGACCGGACACCAACTGGATTTAACTCCATTCACCACCACTCTCTGGCCACGGCCATCCAGCCAGTTTTTTACCCAGGAAAGAGTACACCTGTCCAGGCCATGAGCAGCCAGTTTCTCCAGGAGAATGCTGTGGGAAACAGTGTCAGAAGCTTTGCAAAAATCCAAGTAGATAACATCCACAGCTTTTATAGTTTATAGTTTATCCATAGCTTTTAAATAGTTTACATTATTTGTCTGTGTATAAAATAAACAGAAAATACAGTTTCTGAGGCAAGATGTATAAACTTGACTTTCACCCTTTCTTTTCAAACATCTTTATATTTTAGATGTCCAAATGCATTAAGTCACTTCAGTTTTGTCTAATAAAGCATTGCTATCATTTGATTTTTTAAGATTCATAACAGAAAGGATGTTCACAGGTGTAACTACCTCACAGGCAGTATGCAGAAAGGCAAAAGCTCCTGTCTATCCCAATGGTCACCATTTTGCTTACTGAATGAGATTTGTGACTTTCTTTCATGATGTTAAAACTTAAATCTAACCCTATGCATGAACAGTCAGGACTAGAAAATAACTTTGTTCTAAGATTCTTCCTGTTCTCTTGAAAACAGGTTCAAGGAAAAATAACATTTTCAAAGCGCTGTGGAGTCTTGATCAAATTATTTTGGCGGGATATGTGAGTGAGTCAAAGCAAAAATTGATATTGGTGGTAAAATTCTCAGTGGACAACTGATGATTTCCATTATCATTGAGGTGTGGGGTTTTTTTTCCCTTTCTGTTCTGTGAATTTTCTATATTTCCACTGACACATAGGCAAGAGTGAAATGTATGTTTTCATGTGAAGGTGAGGAGTGCATATTGATGTGAAATATGAGATCTAAAATATTTCACATCTTTTAATATCAAATGCATTTTTCCGCTGTAAGCACAGATGAACTGAAGCACCGACATTTGGATTTGGGTGATGTTTAGACTTCTGATTTTAGCGCTGACCCATAACTGAGAGCAACAAAAGGATTTGTATTGAGAAATTTGAATTCAACCTCCACCTAAAATCCTGAGTATTTGGATTTAGTGTCCTGGATTTGTGCTTTTTCTAGTTATGAATAATATAATATTTTAATAACTATCATGTCAGTAAGTCTGATAAGCAGATGCCATCACATCTTAGTCACTCTGGAATAAAAAGGTAAAAAAATAATGACACATCTATAATCTTGATTTAATTGTGCTTTGTATAATTTACCTAGTTTTAACTCTTGTCACAGTTTTCTTTTTTGGAGGTATGGTTTTTGTTACTGAAAAAAACTATTACAGTAAACAGTTCCAGCTATGCTTACATTTGAAACTGGGCTGTAGCTTTTATTAGAGCTATATACATGGACGATACTGAAACTGGATTTTCTACTTGAAAATAGGAATTAATTACAATACTATGGCTAATTTTACAACCACATCTATTTCTATATGCAAACCTCAAAGATATATGAGAATTTCTGCAAAACAGCAGTCTCTTTCTGAGACTGCACATAGTCTCTGTGTGCACGTAATGAAAGCACATAGAACTGTAGAACTAGAAGCCCTCCAAAGAAACTTCTTGTATGCATTAGTGTTTTAAAATCAAACTGAAGCTGGAATATCCTGCTTAGTGTCTATATTAAATACAGTGAAATTGTTGTATTATTTCAAGTCAATTAGAAAGACCTTTCCTTCTGCATTGAAGGATTCTGAATGTTCATGTGTGTGTTGATGGAAATCTTCTAAGTGGGGATTGCCAAGGCCCTTTGAGAAGTGAACCAAGCTGATAGGCATAGCTAAAAGTGATGTTAATGGTTTCAAGGCAGCTGATCTGATGATTGTCCCTGTGCTGCTCTTGATTCATCCAGTCCCTAAATGAGGATATTCTTTTCCTGTATATTAAAATTTGCCATGTGGCTCTCCAGCAAGTATTGTTTCAGACTTATCTGCAGCACCTGCAGGTATAAGGTTTTGTGTGTAGAAGCCTATTGTCACAGTTTGGGTCAGTGACTTAACTCTTAATCTAGCAGCTATGTTTTTCCACTTTCTATTTCTGGTTGGTATTAAAATGTCCTGAATTTCCTATACTGCAGAAAGTAGTTTTCCTTCTTTCAGCCAGTTGTCTTCCTGTGAAGTAACACCTCCGCTCCATGATTCTTCTTGAAATTGTTAACCATATTTGGTGAGACAACAGGGTATAAGCTATATTTGTTCCTGTTGGTGTCTGTTTTTCATAAAGGTTTCCTCTCAGCCATGAAAATCTGTTGGCTGTCACTGATTTGTCATACCTTTTTATTCCCCTCAATCTGGGGACACTTTCTGTTCCACGGAGAACAGATGATGCACAGCAGAGGTTTGCTGTGGAAAGTTTAAGCTGTGCAAATCTAGAAGCACAGTTGTGCTGCAGACCGTGCAAGGCACCATATTAGTCCTTGTGCAGGTCAACAGCTCATACCAAATTCTCTCTGGTCGTACTGGATTCATAGGCCATGCCCTGGAAGGAGCCATTTCGTACACCACTTCATCCTGTCAGTGGCCTAGTTACTGGATGTATAAAAATTCTGAACAAGTGTCTAAAGTCCTTTTTTGACTCTCCTCTCAGAAAGCTTCCCTTGCCCAACAACTTCCAGGCTCAAAACCCCATACTTGGATGTAGATCAGCACTGTGTTTGTGGGACAATTGAATTTTGAAGTGTGACTTCGAATGTATGCAGGATATGTGCATTTATTAAAGTTACCACTTAGGTGACATGGCCCTAAGGGCACTGTCTGCCCTTGACCACCCCTGCCCACCCCAAAGAGTCCCCCCAACCCTGCCCATAGCCCAGGACCCCATTGCAAGCCCCTGGAACTATCAGCCCCTGCCCCAGTGATGCTGCTGCAGGGCCAGTCTCCAGTTCCCCACAACCCTGCCCTGCCTGGCCATGGGCTCTGCCAATCTGGCCCACCCATAGGACCACGTCACCAAGGAGGTGCCCGATGTCCAGGCTGGGCTGTACCAGTGCCCCCAGCCGCCATTCTCATGGATGAGGGGTGCGATGGTGCCAGGTCCTGCCGTCACCCACCTGGGGAGCTCCTGGTGCTCCGGGCACCTTGACAGTAAGCAAAAAGGGACTATATTCTTGAGAGGCTTTGCTGATTAGGTTCCTTATCTATTTCTTATTTGTAAATAAATAGAATAAAATGTTTTACCTCAAAAATAAACCACTATTTCATCACAGAGATAATAAAACCATGCACTTTTTAGTGCGTTAAAATTTTACATCGAAAAGTTTGTACAGTGGGCAATGCAAACCTTTCAGCATGACATGCCTTAGAAAATATTTGTAAAGATGGGCTGAATTCACACCACATGCTTTGAGATAGTTGTGAGTTCAAACTGATATAACAAGTGACTGAAATGTTTCTGCTAATGTTGAAAGGTTATGAATTTGTTCAAAGTTTATTAGGTCCATATGTGACCATGAATGAAAATATAAATTGGACATGTGAGCTGGTTTCAGAGGGTGGGATTTTTTTCTGATTATGAGACCTTTCATATTTCTTCTCTTTCATGTTCATTCCAAGCCAAAGAAGTTGTGAATATAAGACGCTGCTGGGGGATTTGCTTTGCTAGTTTAATTGTTTTTAGCAATAGTGTATTAAATATCGCTAGGTTTTTTTCTTTATTCTTTTTTTCCCTTACAGAGAAGCGTCCCCTATATTTCCTTAATTTTAGCTGTTTAAGAGGGAAGAATATAGTAAAGAGATAGGTTATAGCACTGTCTTGTTTTTATCTAATAGTGTTTTCATCTAAAAAGTTTATGTTAACAAGTAACTTGCTTGATATCGCTGCTGTCTTTCTCCTTGTTTTTTCCAATGTTGTTATTGCACGACATAGATGTTTTATGAACATGATCTCTACCAATTAATCCATTACTGTACTCCTTATAGAGTTGTTCATACAATCACTGGTGTGTGTGAATGCAGTTTTTTTAGAATAGTTAAATAATCAGGTGGCAATTGTTTAGATTCCGAAAAGCTATGGTAAGTAGCCATCTCTATATCAGCTCCTGGTCCTGTGAAGTAAGTCTCTGTTGGAAACAGCAGTTGCATTTTGCCTCCATAGGATTTTACTCCATAGGTATGAGAGTACATTGGAGTTGACAACTAGCAGACAAATGAAAACACTCACAATTTGAACACCATTGATTAACTGATCCGTCTCCAGTGGTTGTGAAGCAGGAGCTGTGATAAGTCTGCCAATGATGAACAATTTCACAAGGAAGAAACAAATTATTCCACGTTACAAGGCTATTCAAATGCTAATTTTTCCAATAATAGGTCTGACAGTGAAGGTGGTACCCACGAAGATTTGCAGTTCTTTATTTTCTCAAGGCTAGAACAGCACTTCAGATTTTTCACTTAAAATATTTCTTTTGAAAAAAGTCCTGTACAAAGTTTTTTCTATAATAACTGTCTTAGAGGACTCTAAAAGAAAACAGGAAAAAAAACAAAGCTTTCCATAATTCAAAGCTATTTCACTTGCTTATTTGGTTGCTTATGTACTTGTCCAAAGAAAACGACATATGAGTTTAATGTCTTGTCCATCAATTACGAAACAAATAATCAGTTCCATGTATTCTAATGTGTATGTGGCAGTAGAGAGGGATGGGGAGAGGTAGTCTTTTTAATGAAGAGCAGAAATGAAAAAGTTTTTATATTAAAATTATTGTCAGTGGGAATGAAAGATTTGGAAAGAAAATGGAGATTTCCACCTGATATTTATACAATACAGGCGTCCAGATAGACTACGGTTTAAGCAATTCAGTTTTTATATGAACGGTTAATGCTTGTAATTTTTACATGATGAGAAAGATGTTTCAAGTGCTGCACTGGGATGCAGGAAGTCAGTTCTACTCTGCTTTTGACATAGACTTTCTATATTATATCCATAGCCATGTGAGGTATGGCTTCTGAAGCGTTGTCTGCCTGTCTTTGGTGTTTTGTGAGGATAAATGCATCAGAGTCTGAGTCATGAAATGCTCTGATGGTAAGACACAAAATGACTGTGAAGATAAAATGAACATGCTTTTGCTTCTTTCTTGTACACAGAGCTTGCCTTTGTTTCCTACTGAATTAATCTGGTATTAATCAGTCCTATCTTTATTTCTGTACATTGATCTACCGCTTTCCTCCTCCTCTGTACAATCTCCTTATAGGACTCCACAACACCAGCAAGTCAGGTAAAATATTCCTGTCCTTATTTTTATTGAATAATTTATAGAATCATGCTAAGTCAAGTGCTGTGTCAGGCTCACCATCATGTCAAATTATTACATATGCACAGTGTGCAAGCAACCAACCAATAGAAAAGCAAACTGTTCTAGTGAGACACAGGTGCATTTTAAGGGAAGATCACTATGAAAGTCAGTGCTTATATATTTCCATCTTTCTTTCATGGTAATATTTTGCATAAGCTTAGTCTGAAAAAACAATAGTACCAACAACACTGACTTTTCTTTATTGCGGGTTTTTGTTCTTAGTGGCATATAAAAATTTACTGCTTTAAAGAGACTGATTATGGATTGAGTGGGATTACTGTTCTGCATTTATGACAGCTGTAATAGAACCCGATGACCCTGTTCCAAAGAGAAGTGCAGGTCATCATTTAACAGTGAGTCTAAAGAAAAAGAAAAACCCACTTTTGCTGGATGGTTTTTATGTAATGGAAATGCTTTGTCTTTCCATGAAATGGAAAGACTAAACACCTTGGAAAGTATCAGGGAAATGTCTGAATTGCCAGCAGCAACTGAGAAAGGAAAAAAGCTAGACATAAAAAACCTGCCAAGTGCAAGTTGAAAGGAGCTTGGTCTTGTTAGCAAAGATATAGTTTCCTCTTGCTAGGTTCCAGAGGATTTTAGATATACTTTATAAAAAGACGATTATATCAGAGATGCCAGATTCTTTCATTTTCTCTGCAGAAAAGTAACCCATGGGGCCCTGAATTTGGGGTAACTGCTTGTTTTAGAAGATAGCCGTAGAAACCTCTGAAGCACACTGATTTACTTCAGCAGCACTAACTTCAAATATTTGCTTTCAATTTTATCATGCTGCCCTTGTATGTATCTTTTGGGTGATTAATATGGTATTAATTGCTTTAAAAAAAAGTTTTAAATAAGTCCATTTCTAGTGATAGAACAGAATACTACCCACTTACAAGCTTTTCTCTGGCAACTCTCTACTCTGTAACATAGTTAGTGTTAGGGCCGTAAGGCTAGACATATTTTTCTAAATCTGGGCACCATGATATCTGACTCGTGTTTTAGAAAAAGTAGAATTATTTATTGAAAACTTAGTTCCTATATAACAAGATTTAAGAACAATTGCTGCTATAATATTTTTTCTTAGCCAGGAAAATACTGCCTGCCTTGTTGGTAGTGATACAGTTTCTTCAGAGAGCTGATGCTGATTTGGGGTTTCAAAAAACAGATGAGACAAATAAGGCAATAATCTCAGAAATTTGAAGACCCACTTAATGAAAATAAAACAGATTAATCTGCACCAATCCTGATACCACAGTTACACATTCTGCCAGTTCTGTTGCAAATTTACAAAACATCACATTTCCAAATATTCATGCTACATACCCAGTTATGCCCAATGAAATGAACCGAGTATATCCCTCTCACAGAAATTTTATGTGGGCATTTACCCTGAGAGCTCTTAGCATAAAATATAACTTAAATATTAATAAGGACAAATGTTCAGAACCCAGAACAGGTGTTAAGGCACGCACCTCACAGATAAAACCAGTAGTAGATGCTAAGCTAAATCGTCTTAAACATCTCTAAAATGTTACCTCTTAGCTATTATATTTGACTGCTCAAAAAGATGCCAGGATTTTAGTGCTGAGTTTCTGCCACCATTGTCAAGTTTCCTTAAAAAGAGGAAGCAAATGATGTTGGACTACTGCTAAACTGTACTGGAAAATAATGCTGAATTTTATAATATAAATAGTGAAAATAATACTGAATATTAATAGTAATGTCAGTTCTTTGATTCAGTGTCAGGATGCTGTGAGGGCTGGTTGTTTCCTACAGGCTGGGAGCCATGGGGGACCCCCAGGCTGGCAGAGCAGGGGCCTTGTCAGACAAGGCCTGTACCATTGTCCCCAGTGAGGTCAGTTTTTCAGCTATAGAACTGATGCCTTTAAACTGCTAATATCTGCATAATTTTGAAGTATTTCTGTGCCAGACTTTGAACTAACAATCAGTCTCTTTGAAGAAGGCTTTTATTATGCTTAAAATCCGGACCTAAGTACTCTGAGGAAGGCTTTCTAGTCACAGAAACAATGATCTTTGGGGTTGGAGTAAAAGCGCTGAGTTTGTCAAGTCAATTTATGTTAATCACTGGTAAAAAACCTATTTATTTTCTTCCCTTGTGTACTTCCAGGAAAATAAGAAAATCTTTCCTTATTGACAGATGTGGTTTCTCATAAGCACTGATTTATTTATGAGATGATTACAACTCAGAGCACTCTCTTGTCCAAGATCTATGGAATCAGGAAAAGCACAATGCAAAGTCTGAATGGAGAAGTGGAGAGAAAAACAGAGAAGGGAAGGGAAGGGAAGGGAAGGGAAGGGAAGGGAAGGGAAGGGAAGGGAAGGGAAGGGAAGGGAAGGGAAGGGAAGGGAAGGGAAGGGAAGGGAAGGGAAGGGAAGGGAAGGGAAGGGAGGAGACAAAATTTGGATTATATGCCTAGTTTGAATGTCATTAAAAATGTGAACCATAGGAGAGATGTCACAAGTCCTTTTCCCTCTTTCCAACATGGCACATAGTCAGTTGTGGTTGTTATCAATTTTTGGAGAAGACTAATCAACCAAAATAGCCTTCTGCAATCTGCATGGACTCAGGACTCTGTCTTCGAGCTCAACTGCTGTAGCACAGAGGCTTGAGTAACATTGCTTCTACTAACAGCACCATAAAATAAAAGATTATGTCACCAGGAAAGATGTTGCAGTCTAAAATACAATAATAAACTGGTTCATTTTGCATTTTTGAAACTGTATAAATGCAAACCAGAAGCTGATCATGTCTATAGCAACACTGTGTGATTATGTGGAAGTGATAATCACCAGTTTGTAGGGGACTGACACCTGAAGAGCAATAAAGCCACAGAAACTGATACTAATTTTTTCCTTTCTGGAAATAAGCTATTAGTCAGGTGAAAATTACTAGCAGTCAAATGATTATTTTTTATTTTATTTTATTTTTGTGCTAAAGGCTGTATAGTTTGCTCCAATGAAACATTGCTGGAGCTCCAGTTAAATTGTGCTAGTTATTTTTTTGTTGGAATTGATATATAGAGGGGATTGACAGTATTATACCACACCTTAATATCAATCAAGTCCTAATTTTTATAGACTTAGTATTTGTAGAAATCCAAACAGAATGTTGACAAGGCAATACAGTGTTAAACTTGCAAGCACTTGATAAATAAAATTCAACAATATGAAATATTAATCATACATTTTCCTGAAGCTGGTAGCAAGACAAACCTTTTTAAACCTCACTTTCCCGTATATTAAAGGCAGACAGCAAAATCTTGTCCTGATGTCCCTATTTCAACCCTACATCTATACACAGAACACGTAATTCTTTTCAGTTCTGCTTCCTCCACTCCACCAGAAACCATGCACATCAACGCAGTAGTATTGCACACTGGAGGAATAAGATCTTTTAATGTTCATAACAAACCCAGAAATACCCACAGAGTAAACCAACATTGATTTCTGAAAACACTCTAAGTGATTGCAGTCAATAAATCATCCTAAAGGAATAAGGAAAATTGTTAGCCAGTTTACAGGTGGATAAGTAGGCTGACATAACAGCAAGATGCAAAAGTTTGTGCCTTACTGGACTCTGAAGTCACTGAGAGTACTTAAGTAGCTCTTTGAAAGCTCTGGTACAGACACAGTGAGGAATAAAAATCAATCTGTTTAAACAGTTACCACTCATATATGCTCTCTCCTTTGCTTTGTGACATTGTCCAGGGAAAACCTAGTAATAGTTTAATAGTTATTGAATGAACACAGTTTTTAGCTTGGTGCACTATCACTAATGGATCCTTATTTGAATCTCATAATCTACAGGAAAACTGTGATGATTCAGGATCTGCTTCATGAGCCATTCAGTCTTTCTTTAACAAACAGCCATGAGAGGTGGGAGGCAGCTGGCCTGGGAGAGTAACCCCTTCAGTCATGCAATTTTAAAATGGCACTGCGGGTGAAGCAAAACCTGCTGTTGTAGCTCTAGTGCTCAGAGAGATAGTCACTCCTTCACGCACAAGTGAATGTGAACTTAGTGGTCTGGGGAGTTAGACTTTCTGGACATATTTATGAAGATGAGATGGAAGAAAGAGATGGAGGGCCTTCATAAACAATAATCATCCACACATTACAATAAGAGTGACAATTAATGCATTGTCTTCTCAGTATCATTGTGTGAGCTGCCTCTTTACAGTCAGGATGCTCAGAACCTGTAGTCAGTCAATGTTCTCTCTTTTTACAAGCTATTGCTGAGAGTTGGGTTTGGTTTTTTTTATGAAATAATTTTTGGAGCTTAATGTAAAATTCAAGTTATAACTTGTATGTTTCTACTGGCATTCTAAGAAATACACATTTTGCTTTTTAATCTCTCAGCTTGCTAGTATTTCTGGGTGCTTCTTACTGCCTAACATTTCAGTTGCTATACGAAAGCTATCCAGATTATATAAATCATTCCATAAAAATATAAGAAGTCCCCGGTGACGCATCATGCTGGAAAGTCCTGAAATTTCTTTCTTTGAAACAATTCCAGTGTTGTCCTGCTGCACAAGAATATGTCTTTATCTTGAAAATTCCTTCATGTTTGCCCTTTCAAAATCTATTCTCCTTCTCCGCTCCTGTCTTTCACAGAAACTTCTTCCTTTCTCTAATAAAGGTCTGTAGTGCAATCACCTGTATGGATGCAACATGCTACCTTTACTACAGTCTGTCATTGTGATTGTAGCTCACTGTACCAAACTATGTAAAAAACAATAATAAAAAAAAAATTAACAAGATTTTTAAAGATTCAAGGACTGCGGTTTTACCTGTAGCATTTCCTACTTTGAGCATTCTTTCTTGATAATGTCACACTTACAATGAATACTTCTTTTCTGCAGAAATTTTCTTTTATCAAAGCTAAGATCTTTTCATTAAAACTCTAGCAGGAAAATTGAATGTTATGATTTGGAAGTTCTGCTTTGATGTCTCGAAGGAATTTTCAAGCAGATATGCTCCCATTTTTCTTCCTTGGGCTGAGGTCTTTGTTGAAATCACACTGAAGCAACATCATCTCTTCCCTTGATAGGAGAGGGAGTTTGTTATGGCAGTCATCACACACAGTGTTTCATGGACTCTGAGAAAATAAATTACAAACATAAGGTATCCTGGGAGCATTTGCAATTGAAAAGAGTTGACTTTGCATTGGGAAAGCTAAACTTTCATCAGGCAGTGAATTTTTTTGCTAAAATCTTGTTTAGTTAAAAAATCAGGTTTTCATTAAAAATAGACTTGGTACATTTTTTTCATTCATTTTATTCTCCATTACTTTTCATCTTATTTCTCCTCTTCTAAAATGTATTCCTTCTTATAAAGTTCCAGTATTTGATGTCTGTCTGATAGTACCCTGTCTTCATTTCCCTTTACATTTTTTTTTGTGTTTTCTTTGCTGACTTCTTTCAGTTTGCTCTTCACAATTGCTGTATTTAGAAAGAACATATGGGAGAAAGGTGGATGGAGGGGAATAAACAATAGGAAGCCTTACCCCTTTTTCCTTTAAAATTGTTTTGAAATTGCCACATAATTGATTGAATGTCCAGCTGAAGTATCTAATGATATAACATTGTTTTAAGTGCTGTCAGTTCAATCTGTGAAACTTTCACAATGACTTTCCAAGACCTCTACAGAATCGCTTTCATTAACCACAGATAGAATATGTGTAATGCTTCTTTCTTCCCATCCTCCTTCACTTAACAAGTAGCAATTAAGTATATTCTTCTCAGCTTCCCCTAAATATATGACCAACCTGTGGGATATTTGTTCCAGTCTGTGCCTTTTACATCAGGAAAATGTTCATTAGTAACATTTCTATTTCTAAAAAAAAAAATGTCAGAGTATTTTTTTCTCCATTTGCATCCCTGCAATGAGCCAGTTTTAGAGATGTCACAGGTTTATTCTTCCTTTCTGTCTTGCAGAAATCAGTTTTACAGCTACTTTGTATCATTAATATGAATCAAAGTAACTAAACTAGTGTCTTGGTAAACCTGGCCTTCATTTGAGTATGTGTGTGTTATTATGCATGCAGAGCATATAAAGGATCTGTGGTTTGAACTTTCAGTATTTTAATGTATTGCCATTAATGTTTTGAAATGTGGACATAATTCATTACAGGAAATGGAAACACCAAAGCAACTTTGATAGCGTTTTTCATGTGTGCCTGTCTTTAAGGTCAAGCAGCAAAAGTGTACTTTCAAAAGAAAGATTTCCATGGCAACAAAAGGGAGTCAGGGAAAGAAGACATTCTTAATTCACTTGTCTTTTTAGCCAACAGTATTCCTGAGATGCTTTTATTTGATTTGTTTACAAGACAAGCAAACAAAAAAAAAATAACAAAAAAATCAAGGACTTTTTTTGGACCAGTTTTTTTACGTTTATTGATATGAATGAATGTGTCTCACTCTGTCAACAGACGTTACCAAAATCAACAAGTTTACATGAATAAATGAGGAAAAATAAGGTTTCCCAAGACTGCTCTAACAAATCCGTTATTTCTTGATGGTGGCTACTTATCCTAACAAATAATCTTGTGGTCTAATCAAGTGAAGGGTGTGAAGCGAGTCAGAAGAATTCCAGTGTACTCCTAATTTACCCTGAAAATATGTTTGTAGCAGAGTTCAGTTTCAGGATATGTTTTGACCTCTGGTGGTTGTTGTTGTTGTTTTCTATTTAAGTAGAAGACTTTTACAGTTATGCATAGCAATTAGCATGACTATCAAATTTTTAAGACCCTGCATATGTAGGATACAGGGTCAAAGTCTGCAGTTTTAGACTGCAACTGCCTAGTGAAGTACCTTCACAACCCTTAATGCCAAAAACAAGAGTTGTGTTGTGTGAGCATATCATCAACCATCTTAGCAGACAAATGACAAATGCAAAATGTTAAAAAAGCTTGGCTAAAATGTTTTGTTTGGAAGCATTCCTTACAGCAAAACATATTTTTAATTTATTTTCTGGGTAGAATTGTAAGCATACCTATGATATCACTGCATATTAAGTTTTTCTGATGTTTTTCTCTAAATTCTATCTCAGTTGAGAAATAGCTGTTTCAGAACACTTCAAATAGAACTTCTGGTTCTTTCGAGCGTCCAAGTTCTTCAGATAGGCAACTGTCTCCACCCATGATGCATGTACACATCGCTTCTTAGGATATAATTTAAATTCTTTTAGATTAGCAAAGGTAAATGCATCCCATTAATGATTTTTTAAAATTGATGCTTCTGTAAACATAAGCATATATGCATATCTCATGTATATTTCGCATAATTAATTGTACTTTGTCAGTGAGTTCCATTTACTAACATAAACTACTGCTAAAATTGTACTGTAGCTCTTGGTCACAACTTTACATCACATCTTTAAACCTAGATATTTAAAATAGGTTAGAAAATGTTGTGTAGCACACAATGCTGGATAAACTGTTTTATGAATTAAGGCATGACAGCTCCCTTATGTATATCAAAAGACATATATTGACTTCCTTCTCAGCATGTCTTGTAGAACCCACAAATCTTTTTCACCATCAGAGCAGCTCTAACAATGTAAACATTAGATTCACCTATCCATGTTTATTTGTCTTTAAAGAATTACTGTATTTCAAAATATGGTAGTTATCCAAATCATACTCACTTCAAGTGATGAATTTCCTCTCTTGCAAATAATTAGAAGCTCTGACATTAGGACTAGCTGTCTAAGAGTCAGAAAAAAAAGAAAAAGGAAAATCAATTATCTCCTTGAAATCCTGTTTGCTGATCTTGCCAGTTCTTCGTGATGAGGGAGCATCCAAGATGCCTACTCGTCTATTTAGTAAAAAGTATGATTAAATAAGTCAAGACCTTTGTAGCCTCTTTTGTTGCAGCTTAGATTTCCCACGGATTCAGTGTGGTTCTTCTTGCATTTGCCATATCCTTGTTTGCACAGGAAGCCTTTGTCCATCTTTACTCTTTGACCCACATACAACTTTTATTGCTTATGTCAGAACTGAGCTCATCTTTAAAACCAAAGGCAGAATTGGATCCTGACATTTGAGAGTGACCATTAAAATAAATGAACACAATAAAATCTTTTTCATTTACTCAAGTTATCAAGGTTCTCTCTTCCGTGTAACAAAACCTGCTGGAGATATATATATATATGAATCAAACAAACTTCAGATCTCATAGAAACCTAAATAACCTTTCCAGTGTAAAGAGATGTTTAAAGCTTTGCAGAAGCAGACTTGTGAAGACAGTTCAAAATTCACCACAAAGGTTTCACATATATATATAAAACTTTTTTTTTCCCCCCACTTTATCTATTTATTGGCAGTATTGATGAGATTGTAGGATTCAGCTCTTCTTCTATTTTATTTTCTCTGGAGAAAAGAGGAAAAGTGAATGAAAAGTCTTTATTTAAGTATTTCATATCCCCATGATGACTCAACATGAAAAAAGAGAGGCTTAAAAATTGAGGTTTAGTTACAGCAAATGGATGTGTAGTCCAAAGTTTGTTTTGATATGAAAAATGTAGTTTAGGCATTTCTAATTGCTTAGCAATTTTACTACTAAAAAGATATTGCATTTTTTTAAGCTTGTATGTACTTTGTACTCCTATGTCTAATTTCCTAACAGAAATTCCAGCAGATAAAATTAGCAAGTAAATAAACACACGTCTGACACTAAAGATAAATGTTAATACTAATATTAGAGTTATGTTTTCATGCTGATATTGTCTATATTTCTTTAAGCATGACAACAAGTATTTCCTATTTACATACTCAATGTGTTTCACTATGTATAAACAAGAAATGAATCCATCTTTGGTTTTTTGAATTAAAGTTATTGGTGAATTATTTTTCTATTTGTGTCAACATAAGTAATTGCTCTAGGCATGGGGAAAAGAGGAACAGAATTACACGGCTTTATTAACATGACTAAAAACTGGATTATCAAAATAAAAGGTAGCATTTCTAACACAAACACCTTAAAATAATGATTTAAAAATAGAGATATAAAATAATGCTTGAATTGTAAATTGATTTCCCACATTTCTCTTCTTGCAGATTTCCTGTTAAAAAGCTGTTCCTTTCACTGATACAAAAAGAAGTGACTTGACTATGATTATTTAAATAACATGATATTACTGCCATCCTTTCCATAGGCATCTTCTCTTCCGATAGCTTTCTATATGCACAGGCAGGCGAGGTGTTGAGGTACCTTCATGTTTACCATCTTTACAGAATATGACCAACCAGACATTTGAGTGATAATCTTTATCTGAGGTTATGTGATTGAGGGAAGGGAGTAAGTTTTAGAATTTTCACAGTGTGTTTAGTATCAGTCCATGCACTAACACTGATTGCAGTTTTTCCACTGCCTGAAGTGACAACACAGATAAACCAATAGGGTGTCTAGAAATTGCATTGCTTTATCATATAAGCATCTTTTATATACTTGGTCAAAAATGCAGTAATTTTTTGTTCTGCTGGAGGAAATAAACCTCTTATTGCTCATCTCTGTTTCATTTTGTCCCCTGTAAAGACACTATGGTATCCAAAAGACACTCTTTTGGATAGGAGTCTGGCATACAGACAGTCAGAGGCACTGGAAACGCTGCAGAAAAGTGCCAGGGTGGAACCAACCCCAGCCTTTCCCTCTCCTGCTCCCATTCTGGGTCTGTGCAGAGTGACAGAGATGTCCCTGCTAGATTGCTGGTGTAGCTCTGCTGAGCAGGAATCCACTGAACAGAGGGTTGCATAGCATCTCAGTGTCCCCTGCCACAATTTGTTACTTGCCTCCTTAGAGGGATATTTTTCCGGATATTCCTTTGCACAAATCTTTGAAGACAATGAACAAGCAATAAAAAAAGATAAATCATAGCATTCAAGCAGATTTCTCTCTTGAACGCTCATCCTACTAGTAACAGGGGACTCTTTCAGTACAGTTGTACTGGAGATTAGTGGAGCTTTTTTATTCCAAAGGTTGTTATCCCAAAGTTCCTGCTGCCACCATGCTCGATAAAAACTACAAAAAAAAGGTATGCTTACAGTTAGGAAGAGCAAGGTTGGGTGAGGTGGGTGGGAAAGAAGAAAAAGAAAACATCTATCTTCACCCCGAAGGAATCCTATTCAGTAGAATAACTGCACTGCAGCTGCCTAAGCTTCAACTGTAAAAATCATATTTTACCAAGAAAGCCTCAGCAAACAAGTCTTAATTATGGTGTTAGGTACCTAAAACTATGTATACATGTAATTCTATGAAAGTAAGTTCAATAAATGTTTACATGGATCCGAATAATTGTATGATGATTGAAGTAAATCACAAGAAGGCTGGTAAAACATCATTCAACAAAAAATTATGTACTTACTGCAGAGAGAGGAATGTAAGTGCACACTGTGGGCATTTTTTTCTTAACTGGGACATTCTTCAATTGTGTTCCCAGTGTTTTCCATCAAGTTTCTCAATCCTTGAATTCCTGTGGAGATAGATATATAGATACACATACACATGCATATATATGCACATTACATGCAGAATAACACTCTCTACTTATTCCCATGATGTATTTAGAAAGAAAGAGTTATTAAAGGCTTGATTCTGCTGTCCATATTCAATATGGACATATTCACTCCATATCCAATAAGTAGTGTATGAGACCACAAGGTTTCTTCAACTAACAGGACCGTTTCTAGTAGAAAGGTGAACTTTGGTGGTGTCTGGTGACCGATACTAATTAATATTTAATTCATAAAGATTTGACTTATTTACATATTCAACCCATGGACACTGGTCTGAATATATTATGTACTGATACTGCTCTACGTCCTGGGTTCACTGGCCCCAAATACAGCTCATTGTTTCCATGTTGAATCATTTTAATGCAACACACTGCTTCTGACAGTGAGGGATAGGCTGAAGGAGGGAAATCCACCAAATATATTTCAGTTTTCCAGCCCTCTCTCTCTAATATACAGCTAAACATATGCTGAATCAAGCACACAAGTTTTTCATCTCTTAACTCAGTGAAGGTAAACTGTACATCAGTTAAGGAAGAAAAATAATCCTTGCTGAAATGCTGAACTTGTCTTTACTTTTAGTAGAACAAAGCGCTTCCCTAGTTGCCATGAACATAGAAAAGGTTTTTTAAACTCGAGCAGGTTTTGTAGTACAAGCTCTAGCTGTTTCCTCTTGCAAGTTTCATCATTTGTGGCAATGTAATTTCTAGGTCACAAACGTGCCTTGCTAACCAGAATGCTGCAGGAAATTGTGCTGTCCATGAAGGAGGCAGGAGATAGTCAATTGTTATATGTAAATGTATGGGCTGACTATTAAGTTATTACAGAAAAGTGATGTTAAGAACAGAAAACAAAAGAAATAACTTCTAATAGTTGTGGTTTTTTCTCCTTAATGGAAAATTAGGCAAACCAAAAGCCAATCAAGCTCCATACTCCCTAAAAACAGTTGGATAATGGAAAACTAATTTCCCTAGGAAATTATAATAAATAATCATATAAAGTATAATATATCTGCTACAAACTTTTGACAGATTTCTTTAACTTTGTAAGGCTGGTATCAAATATAGCGGTGGCCAGGTATAAAAGCAGAACCAAAAAGTTTCTGATAGGAAGACATGTCATTGAACGAAGGACTTAGGTAGGACCACTGAATCAAAATGTTTGATAAATCAGAACAGCCAGAAGACATGTTTATGTTTATCATGTTCTTTTTTAACAAAGTCATTTAAGAGATGTTAAGTAAGTATCAGTAAATGGATTAATAAATGCCAGTTGGTATTGCTTTGCTGTGATGTGATTTACCTAACTGCAGGCTATTCGTTAAGTATTAATTAAATGAACTAAAAACTCACCATAAGTTTAAGGCCCTAATAAGAACTGAATTAGTTTATTTGTTGCATTAATTGCCTGCAGGTATGCAAATTAACTGCATGTCATCAAAGTTTGTTTTGTGCTGCTATTTTGTGCTTTAAAAGCACACTGCTGAATATTAAATATATAATGATATTCTCATCTACCTCATTTAGCAAATTGTTTCTCTCAGCTCCATTGCTATCAAGTACATACCAACATGTCTGAGAAGAAATTCAAATCCATATCTATTTCTTTTGCTATAACAAATGTTCATACTGGAAAACAGAGCATTAAGAAAGGGAAAGGTCCATCAGCAGAGAGTTACAGACAGGAGGGCACTGTAGCCCTGTTTTCTACTCTCCTATAGGAGCAGTGCCAGCATGTGTGTCTCTGAATCACCACTTCCACTTCTCTTCAGCTCTCCAACGCATGTGATACAGAGGAACAGAGGAGCTAAAATGCTGCTTTGAGAGTGCAAGGAGGAGATTTTGGTGAAAAAGGAGATTACAATAAACCCCCTCAGCCAAATTTTATGCACTTGAAAGAAGGAGCAGAAAATCACATGCAGACGTTTATTTGCAGCACAGCCTATCTGTGGGGAGATAGGAAAGAAGAACATGCTAATGGTTGCAATGGGTGCTTTCAAGACTCAGCTGCCAGCAGTAATGCCATAGGCTTCCAATATAGAAGAGTCATGTAGCTTCTACCTCCCCCCTATTCTAGTTCAACCAAACAGCCTACAATCTCTGCCACTAGAGCATGCCCTGAAGTGCCACGTCTAGATGTTGATATCTTAAACACCTCTAGGGATGGTGAGTCAACCACCTCCCTGGGCAGGCTGTTCCAGTGCCTGAACACTCTTTCAGGAAAGTAATTCTTCCTAATATCTAATCTAAACCTCCCCTGCCACAGCTTCAGACCATTCCCTCTGGTCCTGTCATTATTCACCTGGGAGAAGAGGCCAACACCCACCTTTCTACAACCTCCTTTCAGGTAGTTGTAGAGGGCAATGAGGTCTCCCCTCAGCCTCCTCTTCTCGCAGCTAAACATGCCCAGCTACCTCAGCCTCTCCTCATACGACCTGGTCTCCAGACCCCTCACCAGCCTGGTAGCTCTCCTCTGGACACACTCCAGCATTTCAATGTCCCGCTTGTACAGAGGGGCCCAGAACTGAACACAGTACTCGAGGTGAGGCCTCACCAGGGCTGAGTACAGAGGCACAATCACTTCCCTACTCCTGCTGGCCACGCTATTCCTGATACAAGCCAGAATGCTGTTGGCCTTCTTGGCCACCTGGGCACACTGCTGGCTCATGTTAAGCTGGCCGTCCACCAGCATCCCCAGGTCCTTTTCTGCTGGGCAGCTTTCCAGCCGCTCTTCCCCAAGCCTGTAGCGTTCCCTGGGGTTATTGTGACCGAAATGCAGGACCCGGCACTTGGCCTTATTAAACCTTATAGAGTTGGCCTTGGCCCATCGATCCAGCCTGTCCAGGTCCCTCTGTAGAGCCTTCCTACCCTCAAGCAGATCAACACCCCCACCTAGTTTGGTGTCGTCTGCAAACTTACTGAGGGTGCACTCAATCCCCTCATCCAGATCATTGATAAAGATATTAAACAAAACCAGCCCCAAAACTGGGCCCTGAGGGACACCACTGGTGACCGTCTGCCAAGAGGATTTCACCCCGTTAATCACAACTCTCTGGGCACGGCCAGCCAGACAGTTTTTAACCCAGCGAAGAGTACACTTGTCTATGCCATGATTCGCCAGCTTCTGCAGGAGAATGCTGTGGGGGACGATGTCAAAGGCCTTACCAAAGTCCAGATAGACAACGTCCACAGCCTTCCCCGCATCCAGAAGGTGGGTCACATGGTCGTAGAAAGAGATCACTTCTATGGGACATTTTGTCCATAGGTCTAGGCTGGTCTGAAGTAGGTTTTCACCATTTGAAGCTTGCACAGTCAGTGCCAGCTGTTCAGGTCACAGATGCACATGTATTGCTCCATATTACTTTATAATGTAGATCTGGCAAAAGTCCCCTTATGGATATATCCTTGACAGGGGGTGTGGTAAACTGCCACGTTTCCATATAATTATTATGATTTACTAGAAATGATGAATTCTTTTTAATTTATATCTGATTGAGATTTAAAATATCTCGAAATAATAGCTCACATTTAGCTGGTTTTTTTAAGAAAAGAAAAAAGTCCTTCTTAAATTGTTTTTCAGTTTAGATTCAGTTCAACTAATTTTTCTAGCTTTTGCAATTAAAGCATGCCTCACTCAAGTTAGTCAGATAATGCTGCAATACAGAAAGGAATTGTCTTTGGTCAAAGTTATTCTTATCTTCAGAAAATGGATCTTTCTTATAGAAGGTACTGCATGATTAGGCATTCTAATTTCGAAATAATGGTTTAGGTTCAGCTATTAGTCTAGGAAGAAAAGTTCAAAACGGATTTTTATTTCAGTTTCAGGTGACTTCTGAATTCAGTGTAGGGGCTCTCCTGTCAAAAGCCCCAAAGAGAAGAAAGCAGTGAAGTGTCTGGCTTTTGTAAGGATACAACGCACACCACAAAAACACAACAAAACAAAAAAACGCCCAGCTCACCCTGCCTGTTTCAAATAGTAGGTCCCTCCTTCGAGTAGGCTATGGTTTCCGTAGCTTTCATGACTCAGTCAGCCTGTCACTTCCAAGGAACTGCTTCAGCAGTTGAGGGAGCCTGTTGTCCTCACATAATCCTGATGAGTCACACAGTGACACCCTGTGAACCTGATATGCAAAATTCTGCAGTCCTGCATCCTAAGAGTCCATGCAAATCCTTTGTCAATTTTTATCTACATGAACTTGCAAACAGGGACTTCTGCTTTGAATTTGGAATACAATCATATGCTTACAGGCAAAACAAACCTCTAAACAACAGTGTTCTCTTTGTTTCATGAGTAAGCCATGCAAAGCTGTGAATTGTGGATGGTTTTGATGTTAATATATACAGAAGATCACATTTGATTCTGGGTTCTTTTGAAAGGTCAGTGAGTCATGAAAAATTCTGCATTGAACAGGAGTCATTACTGAGATTTTCAGCAATACATCTGAGCACTAGTGAACGGAGCTGAGGTTTTGTATTGACATTTTGTTAGAACTAGTTTGAAGCGAAGAGAAAGAATTATTTGATTTTTATTGCTTTTAACAAAAATCTTGAAAGCAGTGTAGCTTTAGTCTGATGAAGAATTGTAAGTCAAGTCAAGGCATCTTATGAGTGTCTGTGTTCTGAAACGAGAGCCTGAAGCTGAAGATACTGCTAGTCTCAATAATGACAACAGGTAGGAAACAGAGAGAACATGTTTAATATTTCACTGTAAAAGAAGGAAAACAACCTGAAAAAGAAGTCTCTTATAGTTGGGTGATCTGCTACCCCAGTACCTAGGAAGAAAAGGTTCATATGTCTAAGTATGTATAAAAGCAGTGCTATGAAATGGGAGTGACTTAAACTTGTTGGCTGCCTTTAGCCTATTCTGCAATTCAGAAGTCTCAGTAGTCGAGCCATAGCATAAATCAGCATTGAAATATCTGACATGAAACTATTACATGTATTAAACAATGTTTGGTGTGTTTGTATTACTAGACAGGCTCTTGCATGAACTAGAACTTGAGGCCAGGTTTGTCATGCGTATACAAACTAAACTCTTGCAGGACAAGGTGCAAGGTGAGAGTCAGATTTGAAAGCTGAAAAAGGGTGTGGGTAGCTACTCCTTCTGAAGAGGACTAGTATTGACTGTATGAATGCTCGTGTTTCAGAGCTTAGTCAAACAGATTATCTTTAACAACTTGAGGGCTCTGCACTGGGGCAATCTTGTGGATAAGAGTTTGTGATATTTTCAGTTGGGAGGTGGCAACAAGGATCACTGTTTTACAGATAAATTTCGATTATGTGCCACCCTCAGGTGAGGAATGTGCCTGACTTGAACTTATTTTTGCAGATCAACAGTAGTCCACAAGCTTATTAAGCCAAGGTAAAAGCTCAGGCTAAGAACAGAATGCGGTGAAACTGTATATACTTGGAACCAGATGGCTCTATGAAAAGCCTTTTGGAAAATATCAGAAATGTCTGGAATAATTAGACTTTAGATATGAACACAATAAAATCTAAACATGTAACTGAAACTTGTATATATATACATATGATATAATGTTAAGCTAACTGCATCAACAAATTTTAATAGTAATTTATGGCAATGGGGGACTACAAGTAATTTGTAAAATCTGTCCAATGTTCTGGATAAACCCTCAAGAAGCTATGCTATAGTCTAATACTCCCTTGGCTGAATTCTTAGCAGGACCCAAGGTAGCTATATTAAATTTAGCTGCGGGAAATCACTTTTTTCTTTTTTTAATGCCAACATAACTAAAGTGGGGTGTTTTTTTTTCAAATGTGTTTGAAACAACTTTCAAAAAGTTGTTTTATTCAACTTTTTATAATTTACAACCTACAAGTTATGATAATTTTGTTTTTCTAAAGTTTCTAGCTTACTGGATATTATTTTATAATGGGGTAAAGATCTTTTTTTACCCATCTTTCTTTTAAAAACTAAATCTAATCTCCACGTTGCATTTTCTTCAGTTTGGTCAAAGAGTGATAATAAGGCACAATATCATTACCTTGCCTATAGCGAAACATGCAATTATTCAGATCCTGGATCATGTCTGAATACATGAAAAATTAAAAAAGCAGGGAGCAGAGTAATATAGATGACATGACATTACTAAAATGTCATTTTAAGTCAAAAGTCATGCTCAGGATTAGTTTTCACTATGATATTCAAGAAGAATATTTTCTCTTTATCACGGAGTTACTGCTTTTAAATATATAGTTCTAATCACATTAAATGTCACATAAGGTCAGGAATTATTTCGTCTATGTAAATTATAAAGGGAATAATTATTATAATCTATATTTCCATGGTCATTTGCAGGCTAGCAATATTTGCCTTATTTTTTAGGGTGTAAAACAGAACAGTTTAACACCATGATTATAGAAGTTATACAGTGGCATATTTTGCTCATTTAGATTATGTAAGAACTGCCAGGACTGTTTGGACATTTTGGTGACCCAATGCACTAATTCCTGGAATTAACAGTGCTCTCAGTCTAGAGTAATGGCACCTGCTTTCCCTGTCATCATTCATTCTCCTTTTCCTCCCTTTCTTTGAAAGGACATAAGTAGATATGCCATGAAAGTAAAACCATGATTTCCATTTATGCCCCGTTACCTTTTTCTCTCTGTCTTCCCTTTTTTGCTGTGAAACTATAAAAAAGATGGACCTATAAATAAAGCAGCTAATGATGTCTGATTTGGGATTTATTTTTTTAGGCCCTAAATTACCTCTTTAATATGTCATGGTTGTTTTTTAATCGGTAAACTGTGGAAGGAACTTTGAGAGCTGGTGACAATTTAGTTTAATTTCTCCTGTAATAGATGGCAGGTGTCTTTTTAAAATTTGTATATTAAAAAAACCCATATAAACATATTGCTGAAATACAGCAACTCTACTTTTGGTCATCAGTTCTTCAAATATCTCTCTGCATTAACAGCATTTAATGAGATAACATTATGGTGCTCAAGATTGCTGTTAACCTTACTGCTTATAACTTTCTACATTTACATATGTGTTGAGAACAGAAACATTTCTAACAATTAACTTCAGTGTACTGCAGAAATGAGCAATATATCACTTGATTTATGTCAGGTGATGTGTTGAGTTGGTTTTACTGCTGATTCAGTTTAACTTGTTAGTCTTCTATTGAAACTTGTTTTTTGGCACACTTTGCTAGCAGTTAATCATTAAAAGCAATTTAAGTATTAATCTTAATAATTTAGTAGACAGGTTGAATTATTTGTTCATTGCCTTTAATTCATGTTGTCTTAGCAGATCAACAACAGTTACTTCTTAATGAGGATTACTGTGTGATTGCAGGAGAGAAAATTACCTCCCTCATCTGCTGGAAAAGCAAGTACATTCTCATGCTGGCAGAAGCCTTCAGCACCCTCTCTCGCTCTCTCTTTCTCGCTCTCTCTTTCTCTCTCTCTCTTTCTCTCTCTCTCATCCCTCTTGTGTCTCTCTTTTTTGTAGTTGCTAAATTGCATAATGAAAAACCTTTTATATGAAGAATAAACTACACGCTGCATTGCCTGAAATAATTTCATTGGTCTATGTTTATTTACCACACAGAAATTAACAAGGAATTAAAAATGAACATCAGTATATATCTTTGTTTCCATTTCTTGCAATGTACGACAGATGACTGAAACGCTTTTGGAGTCCTTATTCCAGCTATTTAAGTTATAATGGTTAGTTGTGATTGGCCAAATGGGAACATATTATTGTTTCTTGTCTTATATGGAATAGGTATTAGATTTTATAATAAAAGTTTGAAACCAGATATTTACTAAAACTTTAAAATTAAACTTCTACAAACATTCCAGATGTTTTGAAGTCAAAACAATACCAAAAAAAGGGGCAATTAGGTTGTCAAGGGAATTTTTAAAAATGTTATAATAACAAAATCATGATTTAAAGCACTTGTCAATCTCTAACTGAAATTGGAAAGCCATACTAGTGTTTTAGATTTACTGGGAAGAAACCTGATAATGTTTGTGCAGACAAAGTCAGGCAAAAAAAAATAATAAAAAATTCTGTGATTCCATTTTTATTTTAATTTGTGAAAAAATATATGAAAAGTTCCCCTTACCATGCTGAGACTTTTAGTGGGCTTTAGACCCATTCTTAAAGACGGCAGTTACTTCTGCAACTGAACTATCTTTTTGATCATCTTTTATGCTTTTTAAGCTGTGTTGAGTGGTCTCTAATAAATTTGATCTCCAGAATACTGTAATCAATGAGGTATCAGGACTCCATCCAAGAGGATTCTCTAGTATTATACTGTTACACAAAATGAAGCACTGTAGTACATTTGAACCCAGGCATACTGTGAGACTGATAGCACTAGGAGTAGCTAGTTTAGTTTTAAAAAGATAAATCCAGACTTAGAGTTCAATATGAAAGCCTACTCACACGCATACATTCTGATCATTTATTGTAACAGTAGAAAACTGGTGCTAATGATTCTTATTCTTCCCATACTTAAGTTAGAACATGTGTATCATGGCTTAGTAGAAGATACTGACATATCTAGTGGAAAAATCCAGAATATGGCTTTTTTGTTTAAAATTATAACAGTTATGATTCCAATTTAGTGGAGAATAGCAGCTTTCTCCTCTATATTCAATCATTCACTGTTGGTTTACAGTAAATTAACCAACAAATCAGTGAACAAGGGGTTGCTATGACAAAGTCATTGCCATAACTAAGAGAAACAAGAGAACCTTCCCTCAAATTAGACTACTTTCCAGTGAAATGCTATGTTGCAGTAACAAAATCAGTGTTTGAAAGCCTTTTTCTTTTAAATGCTTAAATTCCAAAATTGAAGTTAAAGAAATGCTTGTGTTTAAAGCTGCTACAAAATAACTGTTCAGAAATGCAGCTTGTAGCAAAAAATATCTAAGACTGTAGAGACCTGGATGCAGTTTCAATGCATTGGTAGCTGCCCTACCCATTACATCCCCTTTGCATGTGTTGAAAACCTGCTCCTTTGCTGCTTCAATTGTCTTTCTCTAAATTGAGACAAATATTTCCTCTTTTTTTTTTTTTAATAACTGATTTTACAGTCTAAGCTTTAAGTGTAGGGTTCTTTGACTTCATGTCTGTGACATCTTGCATGTCTGGGATTTTTATATTTCGATGAAGAAAGGAAACACATCTACAGTTACCAAAAACGTGTTCTAGACTTTTTGGAGTAACAAAATATGATTGTGTTGCTAAAACCAATGGGATGAGCTGAACAGCTGCACATGTTGTCAGAGCATTCATAAATCAGAGATTTTAGGTGCAGTTTTATAGCTGTTTATGTTTAAGACTATCATAAAACTATCCACAACAGTCCTGCATCAGAATGTTTATGATGCATGGTTCTGTTCCTTGTGGTATTCTCTGTATAAAGTTCCTCAACTCGCAGTGAGTTTCAATAAGACACTTAGGCTTACGGGGGTACATTTACAGCTTGTGCTAGTGAATTTAAAAAAAAACAAACACATTACTGACTTTTTTGCCACTCTCCATCTTTCCTCTCCCAGCAACAATAAGAAAGTCCCCTCAAAGAGATACACTTTTCAAAAAATAGTAGTTTTGAGCTGCCAGCTTCTCATCTTCGCTGATAAGTAATACA
The DNA here is from genome assembly GCF_028500815.1 of Rissa tridactyla. Classification (NCBI taxonomy): domain Eukaryota; kingdom Metazoa; phylum Chordata; class Aves; order Charadriiformes; family Laridae; genus Rissa; species Rissa tridactyla. Next base: position 82,893,584 of record NC_071467.1, on the reverse strand, counting down.
AGAGAGAAAATTTGTTGAAGTATTTGTCAGTCTACAGTCTTGTATTTGATAAAACTCAAACATTTTTGAAGACAAGTATATTTTGTCAGTATGCTTCTTTCTTTATGCTGTGCATGGCACTGTAGCATATCCAGCAATAAAGGCTAGAAACCCTCTGGACCAAGATCAGTAGTTCTCTGTTTTCCGAGTTATGCTTTCTGTATTGCTGGAATTCCGTTTCTTTACCAATCTAAATGTGACTGAAATGTGTGAAAGATGGGTATGTTTGTCTAAGAGGCCTTTTAGACTTCAAAATTCTAAATTTGTCAGCTCTCAGCTGTTAGGTTATAATTAATTTTTTTCTGTTGTGAAAATGACAGTTCCTAAATGTTACGTGACTTACTGTTGTAAAGTGACATAAATTCATACAGTGAAAATAACCCAAGAAAATTATTTTCACTCCAAATAAAGCGATAAAAATGGACCAATTAGTATTGACAAATTCCAAGGAAAAGCGTGTCTTTACATTGATGTCAAGTCTACCTCCAGGAAAATTCTATCATGTCTACAATATTAATTGCGGACTTCCGAAATGCAACACCTTCATATCAAAAGGAGTCTCCATAATTATGTGTTTTATGAATGCTTTCAATGACTTCAGTCAGAAATAATAATAATAAAACCCTACTTTTGTGTAACACCTTTTAAACAAATCAAAACTGTAAGAGAAGACATTGCTGCCTGTGAAACGGGTTCTTTTCCTGTTGAACTCTGACTTCAACACATGTAGGACTTGGTTTGAGATGTTGACGTTATACTAAAAATGCCATCATGATCGACATTCCTTTGCTTCTCAGCAAGAAAAAAATATTTGAGTTTTCATGCAAGTTAAACTCTTATATCATTCCCAGAGTACTGATGCCTCCAAGTTAAGATAAAGGAACAATAGTTTGGCAGAGAACTGTCCAGCTGTGGATAAGCATGGCATGTTAAAAACCCAACAAATGAAACATAGAAGCAAGGTAAAATGAGGACATAAATAAAGACTGTATATGTTAGGACAACCACAATCCTAAACACTCTCTCCATGAGTTCACAGGTCCTGCCAGGACTGTGCTCCAGCACAGGATTCCCATGGGGTCACAGCCTCTTTGGGCATTCACTTCCTCCAGCATGTGGTCCTCCGTGGGCTGCAGGTGGATATCTACTCTACCATGGGACTCCATGGGCTGCAGGGGGACAGCCTGCCTCACCGTGGTCTTCACCACGGGCTGCAAGGGAATCTCTGCTCCGGTGCCTAGACCACCTCCTGCCCCTCCTTCTTCACTGACTTTGGGGTCTGCAGAGTTGTTTCTCTCACATATTAACAATCCTCTCTCTTGGCTGCTGTTGTGCAGCAGTTTTTTCCCCTTCTTAAATGTGTTATCACAGAGGTGCTACCACCGTCGCTGATTGGCTCAGCCTTGGCCAGCAGCGGGTCCATCTTGGAGCCAGCTGGCATTGGCTCTATCAAACATAGGGAAACTTCTGGCATTTTCTCACAGAAGCCACCCCTGTAGCTCCCCTGCTACCAAAACCTTGTCATGCAAACTGAATACAATTATGAACATATATTCAAGCAAAACATTATTGTTTGTCTGTTAGAGAGCTGATAACGATTCATAGACTGCAGCATTGCGTAAGGAGTGATAGATTACTTTTTTACACATTAATTTTGTCTCTGGAGGCAAAATCAATGCTATTTTAAACAGAAACACAATATGGACTATTACAATTTGACTTGTTTGGAGATTTGAAGGGACTGAACCATTGCTTTTGATTTCTGAGGCCCAGATATTTGCTGAGGTACTGACTGTGTATGAGTGATTGCAGCAGTTATTTTCTGAGTCTGTTAGGCCATTATAGCATATATGCTGTTACAAGAGCAATTAAGATATTGAAACCCTTTTGTGTGTGTTATCAGAGTCCTAGATTACAATGGATCTGTAGGTCAGCTGATTATTTTTAAGCTTTTTAGTTCAAGTCCTACTTGAATTATCAGAAATAACTCCATAGCCAGATGATGACAGAGAACCCCTTAGTTAACACTAACAAAGGATTTCTATTTGATCGGCACTGTGTGGTGCAGCAATTTTTGCACTGCGTGACAGTATCGCAGCCTTTAAAGAGAGTGTTCACAACAATTGTACAGGTATTCAGGGAGACCTTTTGATGGATATTCCAGGTATTTCAGGAGACCTTTTGATGAATAGTCTGAACGATACAGTATTTAGCAAGGATGGCTGAAATGCTCCTATTGCAGATAGTTGTTTTAGCTTTTTAGTTGCTTCCTCCTTGGAAACTGGATAAGGTTGAAGAGTGGGCAGGGAAGTGAACAAGTACTCACAGGGCCAACTTCAAGCCTCTAACATGAGTGCTCTGAATCTTCTCTGGGAGCATGTGTTTCCACTGACAACTTAAAAAAATCAGGTCATAACCTTTATACTCTGAATCATATCCTAAGGTGACTGCATAATGAATAACTCCTATACACCTTAGTCTTCATGTTCTCTCAAATAAAATACTAATAAGTTTTCCCCTCTTATACTCTTCTCTGTAACTAGTATATGAAAAAGGAGGACTAGCAATTCAGAATGCAAACCTCATCCACAATAGAATTTTTAACCTATGATACCAATCTTGTATAGTGAAAATTAAGTGAATTTGATTGTGGTTTTACAGCACACAGAGTCCCAAACTTTGTCCTTTAAAGAAGACAGATTTCTAATTAATTAACTGGTGTTTATTTGATTACTTGATTTGCAGTAGCTCAGCAATGGACTGATTCTCCTTTTAAGGTTAAAAAATATATTCAGAGGTGCTGCATGCTTTCAGCTCCTACTGAAACTGTAAGTCATTTTCATAATATCACACTGGCATAGAAGCATATGTCATTAGGATCACAGAATGGATTTTGTTGTTCAGAAATAACTTCTGTTGCCAAAGAGGGAAGAAGTTGGAAGAGGGAAATGAAACTGTTATTGCTTTGTGGCTTATTGCGTGGTATCTCTTCCTAGCACAATAGCAGTTCATAAAGAATGAGGTGAAGAATTGTAGACAGATGTTTTGTTTTTCTAGCTTTCCCGAGCTTCATAATTTATATAAATTTATTTATCCTTTCTAAGGTAAATCATAAAAATGGAGCGAAATGTACCTCATACGAACATTATTTTCTCGTTCTGCCCCCAACTGGAAGAACTCTACCTCATTCCCAAAAGCTGCCAGTCCAAACTGTCCTCAGAAACTTGCATCATTAAACATTCAGATACCTTCCTGAATATTGCTTCAAGGGAGCTAAGCACTTCACAAATATTCCCATCTGACTTGAAAACAAAGATGTGTCCTTGATCTTTTTCGATAGTAATGCCAAAATAACAATGCCAACACAAGAGATCCATGTGAGCAGTACATCCTGCTGCCAACTTCTCTGTGCCTGCTGTTCCTCCTCCCACCTCAATCTCTTCACTCTTAGTAGAAGGTACTTGGGCAACAATATGGAAGTATATTTCCTTGCTGGTTCCCCTGAGCCTAAATGATGAGGACAGCTACTCTCAAGGGTACAATTTCTCCAACTTTTTGATGCTATAATCAGCGGCTTTGTTGCGCTTTGTTTCCTACCTGCAAGAGGGTGAGATTGCCTTGTGAAAACATATATATAAGACTGCAAAGCACCAAGATGCTATGGAGGATGTAACTCATCCACGTGTCATTTAAGAAAACGTCAACTGGGGAAGCCTCGGAACAACACAAAGAGCAGAAGCTGCAATAGAGGACACTGCTTGCACAAGAGCTCTATAGCCTTCTCTCTTATTAGAACAAATTCTGAGATCCCAGCAGGTTTGTCCCATTTGTTTTCATCAGTACCACAATTATTCTTCACATATTGATTACTTCTTTCCGTTACACTTTCCTCCTCTCTCCACATAGATTCCTTATTTTCAAAATGTTTTCTGGTTGGCATTCATGTTTCTCTTTCTTTCTTCTATTATCCCAGCTTTTTTTTTTTTATCAATTTTGTTTTAACTTCAGTGGAAATAAACACAGTAGGAAGTAAATTCTCTGAATCACCATCCTTTCTACTTGTGTAAAAAGCCTAATGCTTGTTATGTTTAATGTAACTTAGTAAGATTGATTGGAAGTGAAAGTGAAGAGTAGGGTGAATTGTTGTAAGGAAGCAAGGGCAATTTCCCCCCACTATTACTGCATTACATGACAACAGTTAAATGATGCACTTACACAGCTCTTCTTTCTCCTATTCCCTCCACCTCCTGCACTCACCAAAAATGGAGGGGACATTGCAAAGGGTATTGTGAATTGTTATTATACCTATTTTCACCACCAAGACTACCTTCAGATATGAAATATTAATACATATTTAGAAATGCAATGGACTCATAGTCAAGGAATCCTAAATATTTTTGTAAATATGACTCCCTCCTCTGCTCCAAATACTTTCATGTAAGAATAAAAATACATTGTATTTAGATAATGATATTTAGCTGAGGAACTGTGGAAGAGCAGTACCAAAAAAGACTTCTTAAGCTACCCACTATCAGTAATCAAGCTTACATCAAAAGAGCAAAATAGAATCTGAGTATTTGAAATATACATTCCAAGTGTAATTAACAACACTGATCCATGCTCCACTGTAAGAGATGATGAAAATTCCTGTTCTTCAAGGCTAATCCAATAGTAGCCTCTTCTTCTGAGATAAAATTTCTTAATATTAATATGGTGTCATTCTTAAAAGTTGAACTTCTGGAACCTTAAACCAGTGCTTTGAAATATTCATATTCATATATCCTGTCAAAGTCAATAGGCATTTTTCAATTTGCTTCAATGATGCAGAACCTGAGCCCTGATTCTCTGATAAGACGGATCTTCAGGTGCTAGAAAATGCCTTAGAATTTCATTGGCTTGTAACTGACTTTATGACACTAATATAATACACTGAACAGTTGTTTTAGTGTACTATATTCTGCATTATCTTAATCTGTATTGCTTTCTTAATGTAGAATATAATGTACATCTATATTTAAATGTGTCAAATAGCATCATATAGTGTTAAGAATAGCTTGAAAGTGTGTACTCTTGCTGGAATTAAGCCATCTCAGTAATAACCCACTGTTGTTTTAACTTTCCACATGATCACACATTGTTTCTATTTCTGACTTATTTTTCATAGTGCTCCTTCGACATCTTCCAAAAAAAGTAGATGTGTATGATACCATTACAATTCGTTACAATGAAAGCTGTGCAAGCAGTCTCCTGTATAACTGCCCCAACAGCTGTCACTCTAAGCCACCCATTGTAATAGACCAAAAATCACAGGCCCATTCCTACTTGCTGTCATCTTCCTGTCAATATAATTTAAGCAGTACGCAGCAAACCTTAGTGACAAGAACTGATGCATATTTTGCCCCTTAATTTTGAAACAGTAAATAGACAAAGACGTTATAGTGTAACCTACAGAGACTTCCACAACTCCAGGAAACTCAGTAGAACCAGGTATGGGGAAGAACTATTTAGACTAAAAGACTAAGTATTTAATCACTTTGGCCTCCAAGAAGACAGGAAGGCAGAACCAACAGCCTGAATAAATACTTCTCTTTATTGCTGTTCTCAGAGGTCTCATCAGACTTGAGGGACTTTGCAGATGCAACGCAACAAATGTCTCTCCTCCTACTCTATGTGGGTTGCTCATGAGAAAATGAGCTTATGTTTCTATTTCTAGAAGTCTGTCTGTTTCCTTTCTTGAGACAGGACATTGCCAAGGATCTTTTGCTATCTGTCTGTATCATAATTGAGGATGATGGATGATACATGGTCTTCATAAAATGTTCTTTAAAAACCTGAATGATGGATATTTGTACTGGTTTTATGTGGCAAGGTTTTGGTAGCAAGAGGGTTGCAGCAGTGGCTTCTGTGAGAAGAGAGAGCTGCCCCTATGTCAGACAAAGTCAGTTCCAAATGGCTCCAAAATGGACCGGCTGCTGGCCAAAGCCGAGCCCATCAGCAAAGCTGGTGGAACCTCAATAATAATATATTTAAGAAAGAGTAAAAAACCCTTGTGCAGCACTTGAGAGAGGAGTAAGAAAAATGTGAGATAAACAACCCTGCAGACACCAAGGTCAGTGAAAAAGGAAGGGGAGGAGGTGCTCCATGTGCCAGAGCTGAGACTCCTCTGCAGCCTGTGAAGATCATGGTGATGCAGGCTGTCTCCCTGCAGCCCCTGGAAGTTAATGGTGGAGTAGAAATCCACACTGCAGCCCATGGAAGATCCCACACTACACTAGGTGAATATGCCCTGAAGGATGCTGCAGACAGTGGGGAGCCCATGCTGGAGCAGGCTCCTAGCAGGAACTGCAGCCCATGGAGAGAAACCCACACAGGAGCAGATTTTCTGGCAGAAGCCATCACTCTGGAGCAGTCTGTTCCTGAAGGACTGTGCCCCGTTCTTGAAGAGCTGCAGCCCTTGAGAAGGACCCACACTGGAGCAGTTCATGAAGGACTGTATCCCATGGGAGGGACCCACGCTGGAGTGGAGGGAAAGTGTGAGGAGGAAGGACTGGCAGAGATGAAATGTTATGAACTGACCATAACCCCCATTCCCTCCTCCCCTGTTCTGCTCAGGGAGAGGAGGAGGTAGAAGAGTCAGAAGTGATGTTGAGCCAGGGAAGAAAAAGGGAGTGAGAGGAAGGCATTTTTAGTCTTGATTTTGTTTCTCATGATCCCTCTCTGTTTTTAATTTGTAATAAATTAGCATACTCTTCCCCAAGTCAAGTCTGTTTTGCTCAGATGGTAACTGGTGAGTGATCTACCTGTCTTTCTCTCAATTTGCAAGCTTTTTTCATCTTTTTTTTTCTCCCCCTGTGCTGCTCAGGAGTGCAAGTAGGAGCTTCGCTTAGTGAATACCTGGCAGCCACAGGTTAACCCACCACAATATTCCATGATCTTCCTTAGCAGTCCAGTTTAAGATTATGATGGTGTCTGGCTGTACCGTTTTAATTCACACTCCATGCATAGGTATGCTTATGCCACATTGCTTCGTTCAGTGAATTAATTCAACATTTTTTTCATCTTCCTTATTCACTGTGCAGTCCTAAGTGTTTGTTTATCATCACTGAAATATGACATAATTAATCTCTTCCTTAGCAATTTTATTATAACTCAAATACTAGAGTAAATCAGAAACATTATTGGTGATGATTATCAGACTGGGTGGCTGAATTATCGCTATTTTGCAGAGAAGACAGCAAGGCACAAAGGATGTCAGCCTCTGCAAATGTTATCTAAATTGAGCGCTTAGCTTCAAAATCTTGTCTTGATTTTTCAGAAGAATGATTTGATGTAGTTCCAATTTCAAGTCAGTTTGCCCTACAGTATTTACTATCCTTGTGAAACTGACTTTGAGTGTTACAACCTGGACATGGAGAAACTGAGAAAAACAATTAAAGACCACCTGTGATAGCTCATATTTAAACATTTTCACAGTGGGAGACACCACTTTCACGTATTTTAAAAGAGCTAGTCACAATGATTCAATCTAATTCAGTTCATCCATCTAACATCTTATTTTGACATGGAGAGTACTGAATTGTTTTATAGAGTATGATATTCTTATCATATCCTGACAGTTATGGAATATTCTGATATTCAGGAAATATCCATCTAATTCCAGTTTTCTGGAATTCATACTGCAGGCTGATTAGAATTACAAGTACTTATATGCCTTAATTTTTATCATTTTTAGTAGTTCTATGAGCATTTTCCATAGGTTTCTAATCCTGCTTGATGATCTAAGCTAACAGTATAACTTTTAATATTTCTTGTGCCAGTGACTACTGTGGAATTACTAGGAATTAAATGAAAAAGTAATTCCTCTTTCAAAACTTGTGCTGTAATGGGAAGGGAAAAATCACATGATATTTTGAGCTAGATTTTTTTTTTCCAGCAACACATCAACCTCCAAGTTACATGTAAATGTGTTTATTTAACAAGTCATAAGTAAATTTCAAAAACTGTTTAAATTTTTTGTGAGGTCTATCACTTCTGAAGGAAAATAGAACTGGAGTACAGTAACATATTTAGTTCCAGGGTCAATTGATATTACTGTTATTGTCTATGTATTTATCTACATAATTAATGGAAATGTGTGTCTGACTCGGACATCTCAGAATTACTTTGGAGACAGCTAGTGTACTTGCTTTAATCTAACAGATTCATTCATCATCCATCATCCATCATTCATTCTTGCTCCAGGATGTGTGCAAATCCCATTTACCTAAGACAATATGGGTTTGATGTTGACAAATTTTTTCAAAATTTTTAGCATCCTCAAATAAATTTTTACTGAGAGTAATTGTTGTCCTTTTGGTACCGATATAGCTATTTCCAAAAGCTTTCTAATTGCCTTATTGATTCTCCTCAGTATACCTTGAATTTCACTCATTTGATTCAAGTATCAGCAGGAAAAAAACCAAACAATTGGGGTCCAGACTAAGGTTTCTGTTTAATCTTCTTCGAACAACACTGTTAATTTTATTGATGTATAGAGACTGCACTTTACAAATTAAGACTATGGTGTTTACAGATGGCTGGCTTTGTTTGGCATGCTGTCTTTCAGGAAGATGCTCAGAAAATACTGAGATTTCAAGAGTAAATTCTTATTATCACAAACTTCTCTATCAATATGAAAAAGAACTCTGCAAGCACGGCAGTAATAAACCATTACCCTAACGGTCCAAACTGGTCCTGTGCAAATGAAATTTCTTATTTTTTGGATAATTTGGGATATCTTTGTCTAAAAGTTTCCTTGTACTATTTGAGATGGTCCTGGAACTATATTTTCTTTGATTAATATTTTCACAAGGACTCTACATTGTCATAATTTTCCTTGTTCTACACTAATGTCACTAACTTCATTGGGAGGAAATCTGGGTACCAAGAAGTTGGGAAGAAAATTTTCCTTTTCCTCCCTCCCTCCCTCCCTCCCTCCCTCCCTCCCTTCCTTCCTTCCTTCCTTCCTTCCTTCCTTCCTTCCTTCCTTCCTTCCTTCCTCCCTCCCTCCCTCCCTCCCTCCCTCCCTCCCTCCCTTCCTCCCTTCCTTCCACAACCTTATTTTTTGAACATATGTAATAAAATGCTGTTCTGCAGCCTCCATCATTTAGCAACATCAGAGGAGTTAAATAAAAAACCAAGAAAATCCTGCTATAGTTACAAAATAGCTAACATCAAGAGGTAAAAATAGGTCTAGATTCATTTTGTTTTAGTGAGAATTTCAGTCTAAAGCCAGAAATCAGTGCCTTTGTCAGTACACATGGCAAAGACAAGTGTGTGGTCCTTTTATTTATAATGTCCAACAATTCTCGAACAGCAGCACAGAATTTGAGTGCAGAGACAGAACTGAAGATAAATATAAGCAGAGGATTCCAAATTGAGCAATGCATTCATAATTCACAAAAGTAATGTTAAAATCAATTTGGCATTTGATCAAATTCCGGTTTAGGTTTTAAAAGATGGAATAGAAATGCTGAGACCACTTGGTGAGTTAAAAACCTGGTAACAACAGCTCTGCAGTTTGAATCCTATACAACTTTTTTCTTCAGAACACACAAAAATAAGTCATACAGCTCTGACATGCAGGCTGTGCATCAGGGTGGTTTGGTTGAGCTTACCTAATAATTTGTGATAATTGCCTTTCTGAAGGTAATTCGTAACATTCAAAACCACCTCTCTGGTGATTTTGGTTTTGTTTGTTTTGTATTTTGTGTATGGATTGATTGATTGTGGCTTCAGTTATTTAGAGGTGGGTTTCAACCTGCCATGAATAATGTGTGAATACATACCATTATTGCCATAGGAGCTTCCCTGGTAAGAGAAGTGTGACTGTGAATCCCAGTTGTGGGTGCTGGTCCTGGTTTTGGTTGTTTAGATTCCTCACATCCTATCCTTGCTTAAGTGCCACATGTAATGAGTTCTATCAAAAGTCATTCTGCATATTCTCCATCCTTTATATAAGAGGAGGAGTCACCATGGGTTACTAATGGCTACCCTGTCAGTATCCACAGGAGGTCTAACCTCTGTGGGGCACTAAAGTTTTGCTGTATGCTTCCCTGTGCAGTTTCCGTGTACGTAGGACAAAGGCTACCTCGGTCCCAGTTAGTATTACCGTTATGCAGTTTTGACAGGAGGCTCTTTTTAGGAATAAAAACGTAGTGAAGATGGTGAGAAAAATATAGGCAGAGCCAGAGCACAGAAGAATAGGACCCGCTGTGTCAGGAGGCAGGAATAACTGTAGGGCTTTTTAGAGCTGATTCCCTACAATTCTGAGTCCCTAGCTTGTAGAATTTGGAGGCTAAAGTGCTATTGCACATATCTCCAAACTTATGCTTTCAATCAAGGACATTAGTTCAGATCCAGCCTCTTATTTACAGGCATTTATTTCTCAACTCTTTGGGTTATAGAGCAAAACTTTAAAGGGGACCATAGGAGAATTTCAGTGAATCGCTATATAATCCAAAGGGAAAGAACCTCCTCTGGCCCTGCTTCTACATGGAAAGGTACTTAGGTTTATTGTGTGGAATGGGAGTTTCTCTGTAAAATTTAAATACTTTTCTTGTGTAGGTACCCAAATTGTCTCAGCCTCAGAGACAATACAGATTTATTTTCAATAAAACTATGCTATATTTCACCCCTGATGATTTGGTCCCTATTGCATGCAAGTATAAATATTTCAAAACAACAAAGTAGGAAGCTGACAAGCATGAATATTGGTGAAAGATACTGCACCTGCATTTTTCCTTCTACTCAATTAATAATATATTTCTTTAAAATTATTATGAAAAAGAATCAATTTTTTCATCTGTATTTTCAGAATTAATTCCATTCTGGAACTGAACTTTATTTTTTATATTTGACATAGAGCAAAAAGAAGTTATGAATATACACTTTAAACAAATATGTTATCTACGAATAAAATTGATATGTTTACAGGCATACCTATTTCAGTGAACACTGTTAAAATTATTAGAATAATACAATTTGTTGCTAAATCAAGATATTCCAAAACTAATACAATCTAAATATCCTTAACACTACTCATTTTTTTTTTTATTTACTGTAATGGTATATGAATGACTTCATATACCATGGAAAAGAACTGATTTTTCGGTATACTTGCAAGATAATAATTCATTATTGACCAGTGCTTGTAACATTATAGTAGTATGACAAAATGTTAAATCAATTAGTATGTTTCCAGTTGGAAAATATGTAAAATATTGCTACTCATTTGACTCTGTTGTTATTACTGTGTCCAGAGACTAAAGGTACTTTAAAAAAAAAAAAAAAGTGTTTAAATGCGTGTTTCATTATATGTTAAATACTTTAGGAAACATCTTCTAGTTCCTAAGGCTGTTTCTCTGTTTATAAAAGTATGCCAAGGAGTCTTCTATGACTGTGACACCAGGTGGCACATCAAGTTGCGCTGGGAGAGGTTTATATTGCATATTAGGAAAAATTTCTTCACCGAAAGGGTTATCAAGCATTGGAACAGGCTGCCCAGGGAAGTGGTTGAGTCACCATCCCTGGAGGTCTTTAAAAGAGTAGATGTGGTACTTAGGCACATCGTTTAGTGGTAGATTTAGCAGTGCTAGGTTAACAGTTGGACTCAGTGATCTTAAAGGTCTTTTCCAACATAAATGATTGTATGATTCTGTCGAAGTTTGCATCCAAACGCCTACAGTTCTTACTTTTTTCTTTTAAATGGGATAGCTACACCTAAACCTGACCTTTGAGAACATCCTATTCCTGGCACACACTATAACCTGAGCTCTGTCTACTCGCACCCATGTTTTATGTACTATATGGATATGATATATATGATATTATATAGATGATATGTGAAATACTAATAAAGATGTAAACCAATAGATCCTAATTCCACAGATTTTTCATTAGCAAAATGTATACAAAATAACACCTTTCAGAATTCTAAATGGCAAAAAATCACTTTTGATTAGCCTGGTGACCCATAATTGAACTTGGAATAACCGTGAAAATGCTGGAGAAAGGATAGGTTCAAATTAAGTCCATGTAGCTTTCCATCAAAAATATATTGCTATTGACCTGGTGAACCCAATCTCTCTCCAACTGCTGGACCCATAGAAGATGAAGATGGGCTATGCACATCCTTGTGGGGTCCATGAATTGCATTCATTTTTCCCTCTAGCAGAAGAGGAAAACAATGACTTAATCTCTCTCTGCAGGAACTGCAGCTCTGCTTACTGACTAATGGTTATAATTCACTGACTAATGGTTATAATCTCAGAATTCTGTTTATATTTGAATTGGTTTTTCTTCTTGCCAAATTTGGTTGAATCTGGCCAATAAATTAAACAGGCAGCAGGGATAGGGTGATAGATCTATGGATGAATAAATCACGCAAATGTATAAGCTTCATTTCCTCAGGAAACCAGAGTAAAAGAATGTCTGCAGATATTTGTTTAAGGGTCATGCTAGACAATAGTTTTAGTAGGAGGATGAGCATTAGTTCATGTTAAGAGAGTACCTGTGTCTGTAGAACAAACTACATGACAAGGGCCATTAAATTTCCTTCTGTGAGATGTTATTCTGAACTCGTGTCACCCAGGGGACACACGAAACGGGTACAGAAAAATGAGAAAAAGCCTAGTGCTGGAAAAAACAACAAAGCGTGTAGGAAGATCACACAGGCTCCCACCTGAACTTACACTGAATTTACTAATGCCTGCTTTGGTATAGTAGAACAACAGGATTAAATGTTCAAAGCTTGAATTTTCAGAGAGGAATCACTAGCAGTTCCTACTAACATCAGATGAAATGGTGTATTAGGGAAATCAGGCTCTGTGAACTTCTTTCACTCTTTTTATTTGTTAGAATGACAAATTCTCATTTGCAAAATAAATTCCATGCAAATAGATCCCCAAGTCTTTTTCAAACTTGACCAGGTATTCTACATATGCAACATATATAATAATTCTCGTACTCTCAGAGATGTGTACAGATATTATACCAAAACATTCGTTTGGGACTGGAAAATATTTTTGTGTCATCTTAATAGGGTGAAGGATATTAGACAGGTTGACTTGAAGTTCAGAACTACCACTTATGTATTGGTACTTAAATTTAACTCCTCATTGAACAAATGAGTTGTAAAAGGAGATAGAAATGCCTTTTTGTTTCAGTCAAAGAGATCGAACAATTAGAGAGGATAAAGTGCCTTGTTTAAAAGCCCAGCCTCATACATACCAGGCTAAAAACTCTATTCGTTGTAGCTTGTCCAGGGACACAGACAGGGACTGAGCAATACTTCTGTGGTTAGTAGTCTCCCACTGCATAGATACAACATGATAGTGAAGACCACTGAATGTCTAGCTCCTGATGGCATACAATTACTGTTGATAAACTGTGACACTTCCAGAGCAAGTAGAGAACTGCATACCCAAATGAGGCAGAAGGATGATAGAAAGAAACTATGTAAATTGACCTCAGAGGAGGACACTAGGGTTCACACCTCTATTGTCAGACTAACTATATTACTAGTCAGATAAGACAATAATTCTATGTCTTGTCTCGGATACCCTCAAATGCCTGGCATGGGGACAACTTCATTACCAGCTCAGTGGGAATGCTGCTATCTGCTGAATTTCTATTTGAGTGTTCCCTAAAGGGCTCTCATCTGAGCACTGAGTCAGCCTGATGCCACGTATCTTTTGAGATCTGAACTCACAGCTTGAGGTGACAAAGGTACAAGCTTAATAGTCGTGGTTAGGATGTTCTTTACATTTTAAGTACTTAATTTCTGCTGGTTATAACTTTCCAAGCCATTAACTCCTAGAAGGAAATTTCTCAGCCTTGTGCTCAATCCAGAGGTGAAGTGCTTAAAATGTTTGCTAAAAATCCATTTGGTTGTTGCCGAGGTATCTGAACATAAGGCTAAAGGAGAGTGAGGAAGCACTTCCTATTACACAGGCTATGTATTCTGGGGAGTTTCTTTGTTTCTGGAAATTATTAGTGTAATTAATTTTCATGCTGACACAGTTCAAGCTGTCACAAAGATGCCATTTGTCTATCAGGTAATATTCACCTATACAACTATACCTGACTTACTGTCTTGGTTTCAGCTGGGAAAGAGTTAATTTTCTTTCTAGTGCTTGCTGTGAAAGGAATGTCAATAATTCATATTGTTTCAGTGGTTGCTAAGCAATTTTTATACTTTTCAAGGACTCTTTTCAGCTTCCCATAGAAGCTGAGAAGGACCACAGACAGAACAGTGGAAGGGACAGTGGAATATTCCATACCATAGACATCATTCTCAGTACATAAATGGGGATTGGTGGGGTGTGGGGGAAGGGTGGGTGGATCAATCCACGCTCACTGGTCAGGAAGGTACCAATTCACTGGGTGCTGAGAGTGACTTGTGTCATTGTTATTGATATTGTTATTTTCTGTTATTGTTTTATAATTACCTCCTTTATCTCAACCCACAAGATTTCTTTCTTTCCCTTTCCTCTCCTTTTCTGCCTCTCCTCCCTGCCCTTCTGGGGGGAAGGGGGAGAGCTGTGCAAGTGGCTGTGTGGTCATAACTGCCGGCTGGGGTTAAACCACAACACTTAATCATAAGAGGCACATTTTGTGTTGTCTCATGTTCTCTTTGTGTTTATTTATAGGGCTCAGTGAAAAGAACAGAGAACATCTACTTTGGTAGATGGAAACAGGCTTAGAAACCACAAGGGTACCCTGAAACAAGAAGACTGGGAAGAGATTTTACCTTAGGTTTTACCATTTCTCTGCCATATAATTCACTGCATACTCTGCACTCCATCCTGCCCTTGTTTTCTCACATCTCCTTAGTTTGCATGTGTGTCCTGGTTTGGGGTGGAGCAGAGCCAACTTTCTGTTCAGTGAAAGAGGCTCTTGCTTGTACTTGATGCTGTGACAGCCAGGGCCAGCTGACGGGGGTGTTTACCCTGTGGAAGCGTTACTCCTGTGGACAGGTCAGGTGACCCAAACTGGCCAATAGGGTGTTCCATCCCATCTGCCACGCTCAGTATAAAAGCTGAGGGACCAAAGGTATCAGCTTGGCTCCTCTCAAGGGATTCTTTCCTAAGGGCTCCTCTTCAATGACTGATGTCTGAAAAGGACCCCGTCAGCTCATCTGCCTTTTGATCCCAGTCAGCGTGTTCCAGTTCCCACCCGTCACTGAATCCAGTCTGGAGCTTTCCCGGTGCCTGCCAGTGACATCTCCCTGGGACCTTGGTATGGTTTTGTGTGTGTTTGTATATATTGTATCTATTTCATTGTTCCATTTTTTTAATTGTTAGTATTTCATTAGTTTAGATTTTTTTGAAGCTCACAAATCTCTTTTTCTCTCTTCTTCCTCTCAGAGTGAGAAGTGTGGGAGTACTTCTGTTGTCTTGTTATTGGCCAACCCAGCCCAAACCATGACAATGTGGCTCTTTTGCTCCGTTCAGAGGTGTTTTTCTATCCATCTCATTGCACAATTGTTTTGCCTGTGGGCATGGTCATGATCCCTTTAAAACACCTAGGAAGTCATGGCATCTTTGTTCTTAGCAGATCCACATGAAGATATTTAAAATGGCAATTATCCGGTTATCTTAAATCTTATCAGTATTAACAGAACATGAAAACCATTTTGAAAAACAGAAAATTCTCACATATCTAGCCTTTAACGATGTTGCTGTGTAGCAGGCACCTAAGACTCATTAGAAATGCGATATAAAATCATTATATTTGACAATACTCCAGGTGTATTCCTGGATCTGAAGAATGAAGTTGTTTCAAAGCAACTGTAGCTCAGGCTTTTGTAAACAAAGGCACTTCTGTTGAGTTTCTAACTATTGCACTGACAACACAAGACTTTAAAATCCGATCACTTATAAGGTATAAACTAAATGGACCTTCTGGCATGTTGGTGTCTGTATCTCTTGAAAGACCAGTTATATACAGAAAAGTGTATATAGGGGAATCGCAGCACCTTACTTCTTAGGAAGGTACTTTGAAAGGTGTAAGTTGCACTTAAAAGTGTTCTGGGAAGCATTTATCACAGATGGATACTATGGGGAAGCTCTTTGTCAGGCTACCATGCTCCATAGTAGCAGGCAGAAGGGAAGAAGCAGCGAGAGGAGTCAAAGAGCTAACTTCTGCCAACTTCTACTAACTTCTGGGAGGGAGAAGACTACAAAAGCAAATTGGAGACACAGAGAAATATGGATTTCTGTCCTGGGTCATGTGTGTACACCCGATTTCTCCATTATGACTAGGCTTCTTGATGTGCAATGGAGGGAGAAAACAAGATATTAAAGAATTGGTGCAGAGGGTGTTCCCAGCAACTCCCAGGAGAAAACAGATTGGGAAGCATTAGCTAAGGAAAAAAAGCTGTTAAAAGTCCTGTGTTTGGTGGTTGTGTTCATGGGGGGAAACCTTGTTAATTTTGCTTCCCGTGAGGTACAAATGAAAGATGTGATATCCTCAACTCGTGCATGCAGGAAAATTTTCAATTGAAATACATCAGGATTAAAGTATGGAACAACTTTCCCCAGGATTTAAAAATTAGAAAACAGATCCCACAAATTCACTGGCTGCAAAATCAGAAAAATATTTTCATGTTGTGAGATTTCAAAACTACTTATATAGTATTTCTATAACTTAGTTTCTTATCCTGCTGCATAGGGAAAAGGGAAAATTATACTTACCATGACTCGCAATCCTTCTGTAAATTGAGCAGCAGACTGAATGAAAATCCCAAGGGTTTTTTTGTGAACTACAGAATTTGTTAACTTTTCTAATGTTAGAAGCAGTCTTGAGATACACCCCCAACTATGACTAGTATACAGACTGAGAAATAACGTTTACACTAGCCATGTCACCCAGTTTCTTTTTTATGTAAATCCGGGTGGTTAGGTGAAGAAGTGAAACAGATCCTCTCTTCCCATATTCACTTTTAGCTTAGCATGGTGATCCCTTCTTGGCTCTTGGTTGAGTCTATGCATAACCCTGTGCTGCAATACAAGTAAGTCTCGGCTAGAAAGCTACTAAGTCATTCAGAACTGAACTCTACGTATTATGCCCGGTTATCTACTGTACCTACCATATATGCAGGAATACATTTGCATTCTCTTAACATGCAGCAAGTTTCATGTTTTGGCAACAAGGCTGGCCCACAGAGGCTCCTTAGTCAGACTTTAGGTATCTAAATTCAAATAGATTTATTCTCTTGTGGTTTTGGTTTGATTTTCTTCTTCCGTTGCCACTAGCTGCTTCACTGACAAACCAAAATAAGAAACTAGAAGTTTTCTTTCTGTTCAGGGAGAAGTGCCAGCACTTCTTAGAATAGTTTTTGTCAGTAGGCACGTAGTCTGTTCCCTCTGTTTATCCTTAACAGTTCAGATAGTTTCAATTTTCTTTTTTCTCATCTTCCCTCTGAAACACCTGTGGAAAAAAAAAACCATTCTGAGAATTTTCTTTGAAGAATATTCTTTCCTATTTTTAAAACTCATATTTATGATTTCTTTTCTATTCTTATTTCTTTGTAATCGAAACATATCATAAAACATAAAAGAAACAAAGCATGTAGCTTTCTAATGTTTTTGAAAAAATCAAGTTTACACAATGCATTTGTGAAACAATTATTTATTCAACAAGAAAAGCAGAAAAAATATTTCATTATTACATTCTTTCACAAATTTTTAATTTGCACCCATAAAAAGGTGATTGAATGTTATCCTATTACCACTGATGTACATCATTATGCATGTGTCTTTAAAACCCAAGGGAAAAAGCAGCTGTACTAGTTTATTGCTTTCTTAAGTTCTTGATTATGTTATTTGGAATTATTTCCATAAAAAAACCAGAAAATGAATCGACTAGCCCCAGCATCATTTTTGCTTCTGTGATTAAAGCTGAAACAGGAATATATATGTGGCTGATAAATTGGCAAACTTTACAATATGTTTTAGTCCATTCATTCTTGGGAAGGAGTAAAAAATTCTCTATAAACAGTGAAGAATGAAGATGTACAGAACACATGACTATTGGCAAATTACAGTTTCCTATTTCTATAAAATACTCTAAAATGCCGTAGTCGGTCTAACAACGATACACTCAGAATCAGCATGTTGTGAAATGTGGGCTGCAAGCTTCAGGCCCCTTTTGCTAAGTGGGATATTACCATAAACATCATGATAGGGCCACAGATACCTCATTTTCAGAATTGAATTAAAAGATCCACAACAATTTGAATGGGTATTTAAAGCTTTTCTTTAAAATTTACATTCTCTTTTTGTATTATTACTGTGTATTTTATATGGTAAGATGCCCTATGTGTGGCCTGAAGACTGGATACTGCTTTCTAAAGGAATGCAATTAGATGTTGCATCCTGTTATCCCTGATGTCTCTTGCCTCACGATCCTCCAGATGGGGTTGCAAGCTGAACAAACTATTCTGGTAGATCACACCCCACTCCTCTCTTCCTGAAGTCCTGTAATTCCCTCTCAGCATGTAACAGAAAATGTAGTTGTCACATGAATAAGTGCTTCCACCACACTATATGGTGGAACTGCATATGTCATTTGAGTCCCTTGCCTGGCCTTTTTACTTGCCTTTATTTCCCTTCCTTTCCTTTCTTTTTGCTTGCATTTATTTTCCTTCTTTTCCTTTATTTTATTACCTTTGTAATAAAGGTATAATATGTATGTCCAGCCTTCCTGGACATACATAAAAGGTCACCTTTTTTTTACTAGACAGTGAAGTCAGGAGGAGCCTATAGTTTCAAAGGTGCAGATCAGTGAGTAGATTGAGCAGGTCTGTGTTTTGAAGAGAATTGTGATGTTTTCTACCCATAGGATCTGCATGATTAGCTGTCTTAAATTAGATTATCCTGATTTTATACAGGTGACTATTAGAGTAAGTAGTGATTATGGTGGTATAAGGATTGAGAAGAAAACTAATTTTACTTATATTTCCAATTTTTACATCAGTTGCTATTTCCATATGTAGATATAGCACTGTTTGTTGGAGAAAGAACTGAAGAAATTCAAGAAGACAAGAATGAAAATTTTAGAATCTGGAAGACATTCATGGTGAATAGTCACAGTGAGAAACTTCTCTGGGCTGACCACTGATTTTAAAATGTTGACCATTAAGTGCCCTCTTCCTGAGATTTAGGGAGAAGAGTTAAGATTTTTCTAGCTCTAGGTAACATTTAGGAAAGAGTTAAGTTTCCTTCTCAAGGCAAACTTCTGGTGTTTGGGAAATGCAGTAACTAATTTTATTCTTTTTTTTTCCCGATGTAAACATTTTTAGCTTTGAATTGTGGTACATACCATTGCAATAGATTTATTTAGCTTTTTGAAGGTGGTACGACACAGTTGCACACCAGAAAGGTGTTAAAAAATAATCGTATCGAAAACAGGAAAATAAAGAGGCTTTTTTGAATACTATCAAACTCTTTTAAAAACAGCTTGCACTTCATCAAAGTCTGTTTCCCCTTAACACTTTTTGATGTATCATTTCTTGCTGTTAATTGACGGTGAAAAGCATGCTGGCAGTGTGAAGCTTTGGAAATTGTGGAGCATCTCTCTTTGTATATTAGTTGCTGATTACAGATCCTATCATATATACTGTACATAGGGGTTTTTTGTGTGCACCACAGGGAAATTTCAATATGGCATTAAAAATTGGCCTGTTCTTCTGTTTGTATTTTTGATCAAAACTACAAAGTTCTCTCTTGCCTTGCTTACAGAGATGCATAGAAGGAATCCCCAATGTGTAATCAGTGTGAGACCAAATTACAAACACAGAACCCTTGGGTGTCTGCAATAACGATAATAGTCATTAAAGTTTATACTTGTGTCACAAGGGTTTTTATATATGCTGCTTGAAGTAGTTAACTAAATCTCTATATGATTTGCTTTCGTTTGTACAGAAGTGTTTTTGGAAAGATAGCTACCTCAAGGTTAATAAAAAATTATTGTTAAACGAGAGAATTTTATTTTCTCCCTTGGTCTTTCTGTGCTATTAATAAATGCTGACACAAAACGGAGTTAAAACTCTAATGGAAAGCTTAAGTAATGACTGCAGTAACAGGCTAACGTTAATTAAAAGTAAAATAATGGTCCTCAGCCACCAGGCATATTCTAAATCTTATCATCTTTTTTAAGGTCAGATTCCAGTAAAATTTTCAAGTTCCAGTTAATTTTCCAGCTGTTCTCTTTAAAAAAAGTTTCATCATCTTCAACAGGTTTGCTGCAACTTTGGTGTATATGTTACCACTTACTGATTTTCCTGGTGGGAATTTTATATTGTCAGGAGAGTGGCTAGAGTCTATGGGATGTGACATTCTCTGGGAGGTTTTTGCTGATTATTTAGTAGGTTACATACATTCCTGGCCACTTCCCAATTGTCTTGGACAAACCAGTTTCCCTAGATTCCAGTTTCCTCTGTAAACTAAGTGATAGTCTGTATTTTAGAGGCTGGTTAGCATTTCTGTCTTCAGATCCTGAAAATTACTTTTCTAGAAATTGTGAGCAACACTCTCGCCTGCTATGTAGCAATTATAATTGTTTTTACCACTGAAAAGCTGATATAACATGCTGCGAAACTGGATGGTAACTATTTTTTTGTCCTCTTGGCAAAATGCTGGGCTGTGAAGAGTAAGGTTTCACCTAATTCAAATTAATTTGGGGAAGGAGGGAAGTTCAGCTAGAACATTAGTAAGTTCTAATCAATCAAGTTTGCTCTTAGATTAGAGTGTTCATGAAGTAACTTGACTAGCAATTTACTGCGCTAATTGACAGTTGAATTCCTAATCATTGTAAAACACTGACCATCCAGCTCACATATATCTAAAACCCACCTTTTCTATAGAAGCTCCTTAGCCTGATTGGCTGAGTGAGCTGAAATTATATTATTTGGAGCACATTGCAAAACTCCGTGTTTATATGTATCGTTACTTTTTGGATAAGACAAAAGCAGGAGTCAAATCGTCACAAACTCTTTGTTGCACTAAAACAAGAGGTCAGTAAAGAAGATGAAAAATTATTTTCCTGCTGCAGGATATCATGTCTCTATGTCACAGTGCTGGCTTTCTGGAGATGGATTTAAGGCAAACTATTTTGTGACACTTTTCTTCCCCTTCTTCCTTTCCTCTTGCATCCTACTCTCATTCCAGTCTGGCAGTGGAAAACCAACTTAATCTATTCCACTAGATTACAAACTTCCCCATGTACGAGATGCATCCTCAGTAAAATAAATTTTCAAATTGAATATGAGGTTCTTATTTGCCGCATTAATGGATGCCTTTATAAAGTAATTAAATAAACAAATACAAATAAGTGGTATGCATGAATATTTAATAGGCACAAAGTTGTGTTTCATTTCAACTTAAAGCTAATTAAATGGCTTGCAGTCAGTGTTCTTAGCATGGCATAACTCTGGAGGAAAAATTATATTAATCATTCAACAGTTACTTCTGTTATAAACGAATTCATTTGTTTTCTATCTTTGTGCAATTGGTAAAAGCATCTAAAAAACACAATCTTTATTGAAAACATTCAGAGCTTAAATCTCATAAAATAGTCTTGTAGAAAAAGAACTTTTGTTCTCTTTTTAATAAAAATAAAACTTTTAGCTAGACAAAGGTAAAAATTAATTCACACAAAATAGAAGATGAATCAAAGTCTTGTGGTACCAGCTGAAAAATAAATCTATGCAATTTTGTATGGCTGCTTTGAGACCCCTGTAATATTTTCTTTATATGCAGTATGACTAATCAGTTTCTGGGATTTTAATTTTGTTTTAGGATTAAATTTAATTTTAGAATTTGAATTTAATTTTAGGATTTCAATCAATGCATTCGCCAGGCAATATCATGGTATCCAGTGCTCAACATATTGTTCAATGGGAAATCTCTCATTGACTTCACCAGTATATATACATGTCCATTAATATTTTGTATTTATGTCATTTATCATAAGAGTAGTAGTACATTACACTGGCAGAAATACTAGGCTCTGATTCTGAAAGGTCCTGTGTGGTGTAGGTTCCTGATGTCTGGACAGAATCCATTAGTCAAAGACGGGATTAAAACTAATGATTATTAGTATAAAATTGCTTTCTTAGAGACAGAGACTTTATATACAGAGACTGTAAACAGAGTCCCATTGATTTCAACAAGCAGAGTGGAAGCACTGCTAAATATCAGTTGAAAATCCCTTGTTGAGTAGTTGAAATCCCTTGTTTAAAATTTCATATCCAAATGTTGTGATAAACACACAAGCATTTAAGAAGCAACTTGGAATCTTATATAACATGCATGTGCTATATCTACAAACAAAAATCCACTATTTTGTAAGAAGTCATAAATGGACCATTTTTAACATGATTTACTCTCCATCCTGGGTATGAAAGAGGGCTTTCAGCTATTTATAGTGACAACACTAAACCAGACAGTCTTTTTTTTTTTGGTTTATATATACTTTCTATAAACTCCTTGTATCGGATAAAGCAATTTCAATGTACTTCTCCCAGTATTATTTGTACTTACAAGCACTCAGTGTAACAGTAATAATAGCAACTCACCCAAATCCCTGGGAAGGGGGGGATGGTGTTCTCAGTCTGTATTTCCGTACCCACATGGCTATAATAACATTTAACAAACCAACTGATTTTACACACTTATACTTCGGTTTTATAATTGAGCTGTGTTGATAACAATGTCAAACACAAATCGCTCCCGAAATAGCAGATCTAATGAAGCTTTGTTTCCTAAAGTTATCTCACTGCACAATGTCATTGTCATTAGACTGGCCTTTATTTCCCACCCTCTGTGTGATGCATACCTTCCTGTGGCCCCTAAACATGCCACAGTAAACACTGATCCCTTCCATATGTCCAGCAATTTCAATGCCATACCCCAGCTGTTTCCCTGCTTGGCTGGTCAAGTAAGCAACCAGTCCTTGACGTTGTTGATGTAAAGCTACTTTATAGCTGCCTGGGCTGGTAAATATATCCTCGTTGCCTAGGTACTGGCAGTCAAATGAATGAAGATTACAGAGGAACTCACAATTTAGGTGGTCCCACACAGATGCATTACAAAGATACCTTTCTTTTACCCTGGTGTCAGTTTTCATTCAGCTTGTAGAGGGATAATCTTTTGAAGACTTTTACCCTTTTGCTTCCCGCTACTGAGATTAGGTACTGGGTTCAAAATACAGCCAGATAAATTTGGCAGACATACACACATTCTGTATGAATAGGTAAGTTATTTTTCCTTAGGGTAAGAACCTACCGAGTAAATCTAAAGATTAGCATTTTTAGGTTCCTTGAACATCAGATCCTCCATTTAAAATTTGTTAAACTGGCCTGTCACTTACTCAAATACAAGTACACCTTTCTTTTTGTAACTTCTTTTTATTTCTTTCAGTCACAGTTAACAAATATAGTGCGCTTCATTTGAAAGCCAAAGCAACTCTGTTTTCTCTTTAAAGATAAAGAAAGACCAACTTAGGTATAGTTACCAACTCAAAACCCTTAATTCCCTTCAATTTCTTTTATTTGCTTTCAGTAACATGCTATTAAATTCCTTTAACCTCATTGCATACAAAATTTGCTCTGCTATAGGAAGGCCGGTATATCATTTATGTTCTATTTTTAATATGATACCTAAGCTGTGTGACTTTCTGTTCTAGAAAGATATTTTTTCTTTATTAAAAGGAACAGTTGTCATAAGATCTATCAGAATCTAGAAAAATACTGGTATATATCATTTGTGCATCATTGGTGCATATTAATATTGCTGTTATATTGAAAACTTGTTTCTGGAATCAGTATCAATACACCTTTAAACCTTAAAAACCTTCTAAATATACTTTTTCTAATTTCTCGCCTCTTTTTAAATTGTTAGATGAAGCAGATTTACAGTATCACCCAAAGGAGTCAGATTTGAACTATTTTGAATGAAGAGATGACAACATGATGAAACCAAATAAAGGAACATCCATCCGATCGAACGTATCCACAGCTCTAATAACCAACTGAGTTGCTACATTCCACTTTTCCGTAGGTTTTTGGTAATTTCCACGTGCTACTCCATATATTTGCACAATATGAGACCGTCTGGCACAGAATGACCCATATCTATATTATTAAATTCTCTTTTCCTTTAAACAGGATGGCTGCAAACATTGTCTATTGCTAATGACTTACAGCCTGTGCTAACACCCCAACCACACTCAGGAATTTCTTGCAAGGATGCTAATAGGAATGGACCGCAATCATGCCATGGACCATTTTGATAACTTAAAAACATAGAAACAATTGATTTACTTGGGAATTATACCTGGAATTGCTGAATATCTAGTATAGATGTGGCCCATACCCATGTCCAACCAGAATTTTCAACTGCTGATCTCACCAACCAATTCTACAAAAAACTGCAAAAAGGTTTTCCACCATGTCCTCTACTTCCCCTCATACAGCACTCTGACTTCAAAGGTTTTTTTTGTCTGAAGACAGCTTTGGTAACAGCTAGCCTTCATCCAGCATCCCAGTCACAAACAGGGAATACGATCTTACTGCTTTGGCTGGGTTACATCAAACAGACTTTTGGACTTAATTCCCTGTTATATGACAGTTCGCACCTACTTTACTACTTTTCCCAGAGATCTAAGCCTAGCCGTTGCCTTAAAACAATGATAAAATGCAAACTCACGTTCTGTTGTTGTTATTTTTAACAGAACACCTCACTGTGAAGCTGGAAGTTTCCACCATTCCTTTAAGAATCTGTTGGGAGGATACAACCTATATTACTTTTTGCGGATTTGCATCTAGAACAATAATAAGCAGTGAATACTGAATAATACATATTGAGAATAAGAAACATTCTGAATATAACTGCATTTAAAACATGTTTTGCATCCAACTTGTAAACATGTTTACTAGTACTCCTGATCTTTTGAACACTTGCGGGTTACAAGGAATCTGATCCTACAGAACATAATAAAACTGATTTCATTCTCTTCTGTTAAAACAAGCAAACCAACTCACGGGTATTCACCAGACCTGTTTTACTCAGGAGGCCCTCAAAGACCTGCCATGATTACGTTCCCAACAGTGAACCCTAGACAGGGGAAAAGCTGCATGAATTTGTCAATCAAGTCCAGTGCTTCACTTCCGTATCAGCTCACACCACAAATCACTTTTTTCAAAGTGGGATACTATATGTAAATTACTGCATAACTTTGCTAATTTCACCCCGCCAAGATCTAAGCACAACACACAGTACCACCATCACCTCTTATACAGATCTATCCACCTCAGAGTTTCACTTTGTGGTCTCTTATTCTTCAGTGATTCCCTAAAGTTGAAACGCTTTTGAGCTTTGTCATTACTCCATAGCTCTTGTAAATAACGCCATCTTTTCATTTAAGTTGACTTTTCCCCTAAGGGAGAAAAAATAAAGCATGCAGTGTAAGTGAACCTAGCTAGAAAAGTAAAAAAAGACTTCTCATAAACGATTGAGAAAATATTTGGATCCTTTTATCCCTTTCTGGAGAGTTTTAATGCTATCAGAAATAAGGGGCCAAGGCACACTTCTCAAATGGGGATGTGAGTTTGTAGATCAGTATGGGTTTATAAATTTTAAATATCATTGTTGCTCTGCTCCACTATTTTCAGTAAGTTTTTCACCAGACAACCCCATGAATGGGGTTTGGAGCAAAGGTTTGTAAACCGTCTGTGTTATCAAACTCTTTTAATGCAGCGTTTTCAGCCTGCTTTCTTAGATAAATTAGATGGATGCAGCCATACTATCTCTCCATCTGTATGTTTGCAGATGTCTCCTAATAACTTTAGAACGCGTTGGTCATTTCAGTTAAATTTATCTGAGAGTAGAGCTCTCAAGGGTATTCTGTTACTATTAATTCAGTAAAAGTTAGTGACTCAGTGTAGAGACATTAGTGGTGGAAAAGCAGTTGCAACTCTGGTCTGTGATTCTTCCAGAAAAAGAACAGGCCTAATCTCTTATCCTTCAGTGATTCCCTAAAGTTGAAACTCTTTTGAGCTCTGTCTTTCCTCTGTCCATTGTCATTGCTAAGAACAGCTACCTAATCAATGTACCTGCAGCTCTGAACTAAATCCAGCAATTTTCCGTTAAATGTGAGGAGAAATAGGAGGGAACTTTGTGCAAGGGAGAAAAGAGATGATATAAGGATATAACAGGGAATGGTACTACTGGAGAAATGAATGATTAGGAAATATAGAACACTACCCCATAAAACACTTAATTTAATGATCTCTGCTTTTCATTCAACAACCTCCCTTTACTAGCCATGTTGTAATAATAGCATCATTGGATCAGAAAATGGCACTGACAGGAGAGAGGTAATCATACAAAGTTCATTGTTTAAGTATCTTCGAATATAAGGGTGAGAAAGATTTCAAGCAGTTGACATAGCAGCGGCTGCTGGCAGGAATTGTAGGTGCCAAAGACAGCACAGAGAGATTTGTCTGAGGCAGATTTTTAAAGGACAAGCAGGAAGTCCCTCACTGAAGCATATCTGGAGAGTGGCATCTATGAGAAATAGTTGCTTTTTGTGCTTTCCACTGAGGTCCAAACTCAGCAAAATACGGGGAGCTGGTGTCTCACCCAGAGACAAAATACAGCAATTAAGAAACTTGGACTCCTTTTCCTCTGAGAGGCAGTGTCTTCAGGCTGCCACTGCATTCAGTCTCCAATTTGAGCATGAAAAAACACAACCTGACACAGCAACCTTGAAAGATTGCTGACCCTAAATTGCAGCTTTTACTTTAGGTGCAATCCAGACTAAAAGTTGCTTTTCCTTTTGTTTGAACGGTTCTAATGTTTCAGGAAGAACCATTCCTTTCTTAATTTCCTGTAAGAGAACAGAAAGTCTGGAGGGAAAAAGATAAGCTTGTGAAATGTGCATTTTTTTCAGACCTTTGTTTTAATGAAAACTATTGGAAGTGAATCAAAACCACACTTAGACCTTGATTCGCCCTGAAACCTTATCTACTACTTGATGCCATTCATTTTACATAGAAATATTCAAGGAACTTAAGTAACTGGCACCTTAGCTTTGAAGCCTGATGGTAAGGCAAGTGAGCAATAATTTTGAATATACTACCACTGCATATATAAGAGGTACAGCAGATAGATAAATGGCTAGATAAACAGGGAGAGAGAGAGAGATTTAGCTATCACCAAAATAGCGAGTGAAGAGGCGAAGCTGTGAAAGACTATGTCTCCCCTCAAATATCAGGCTTTATGCAAGGATACATGGCGTTTCTCCTCCCCTTCTTTTAATCCCTAGGAACAGAAATTATTAGCAGAGATTTTATAGTGGTGGGCATGTACCAAAGTAATCACCATTTTTATTTTTATAAGTATAGATAAAATAAAAAATACAGTATTTATGTGGAACATGGTCTCTGTGCAAGTAGGCATGTAAGTAATACACAAACATGCATTGGCATATATATAGTAAATGTAGGCAGAATTTCCTTCCTCTGATCTGCATTGCAGATATCCTATCTACATTGGGAAACAGTGTTGGATATTCTGTAGTCATTTTGAGTACAGAGCAGCCTGACGAAATTTGCATTAGAGTTGCACAATTTATACGAAGAGAGTATTTTTTTCCTGGATATCTAGAGTGCTGGTTGTTTTCTGTATAGGAATACCATTTTTTTATGCAGCTTTCTTGTTCTCATTATTTATTTATTCATTCATGCCTTAATTGTTACATTTATAATATATAGTGGTTTTTTAGTCAAAACTTTCAGGATTTGCTCATCAAAATAAACCTCATTGATTCCGCTTCACTTAAAAAAAAAATAAATTTGCCGTGTACTTCAATGATGATTTACTCTGTTGACCTTATATTCTAATGCATATTTTATCCCATTAACACTTTTCAAAGCTAAGTGAAAAATCACTGAAATGAGATTTTTGTGTGTTTGTGATGTTGCACATAGGACATTATAATTTCATATAGAATTTAATTACACTCTTGAGGATTAATCATCATCTTTACTTACATAGCAACATTTCAAACAGGTAAAGGAATGATTACAGATTAGGATGTTCATGAACAAACAAGGATATCTTGATATCAATTGATTTCAAGGAAAGTTAATGTATTAGTTAAACAGAAAGTATTTCAGTGGGATATGGGTGGCACCCTTGTGTATAGCTAAAGTTAATGATGATTTTGACTTTGTACCAATTATAACAAATCTTATCGCGGGCAGAAAATGTGATACTTTTAATATTTTGATGTCTTCAAGAATCCCCAGGCAAATAATCCTTTTACCTTCAAGGCACAACGCAATGCAATCCAGTGCAATGAAAAATTGAAGGTCTCAATTTTCAGAGAGCTTTAGGATATCGGTTTGAATCCTTATTGTTTTAGAGTCACTTTGGAATTTCTACAAAGTTACAACTTTTAGTACAGAATGAATTCAGGAGTACACATATTCCTTGTCTCACAAGAACTTTCTTTTTATTTGTTTTGTTGCTTTTTAGTTCTTAAAAGAAAATATATTCTGTGAATCTATTACAAGAACTACCCTTCTGACATGAATCTCAGGCTTATCATTTACATGTGCATCAATGAATGTATTACAATTACATCAACCATTGCCTGCCTGAAAATTGAAAGCAGACTTTTTGCTCTACTGAAATGTTTTGCATTATGTTAGGGTTGTTTTGTTTTTGTTTTCTTTTGTTTATATTTTTAATGTAAATTTATTGACTCTGTACTCTGCCATTTACTTGCATTTTAATTTAATATCATGACATGAACCTGTCAGTTTCTGTTGCCCATACTTTATAGGTTGTTTGCTACAAGAAGTCGCTCAACAGAAGTTTATTTATGTAGAAACTAGTATTAAAGATTGACATAGCTCTTCTTCACATGATGTTGTAAAAACTTATTTTACACGCTGTCCTTAATATACAGTATCACAAGCACTTTTTATGAGGAGGGAAAAAAAAAAACAACCCCACAATTTTATAAGGGATATAGTGAAGATAAAATTCTTGTCTTCATAATGAAGGAAGGTCATTCCAAAGAGGTGAAACATTGCAAAAAGGTGGAGATACGAAACTTCAAAAAAATATTAAGAAAATCTAGTGTTTCATATCTTAAAATGAAATTAATTTTTACTGCCTGTCCAGGAGAGTGTGCTGTGTATAAGATAAAATTAGAAAGAGATATAAATAATACATGGTTATATTCTATATATTATTGTGTTTAGTTCTGGGGGATTTGCCTTAAAATCTGTTCCTCTATCCATTAAAGGTATTCTAAAGAAGAACATATTCATTTGATATGTGCTGATGATTGGAGTTTTTTTCATGAACTTTAATAAAGTGACTCTGCCCTTAATGATTTTTTCATTTTTCAGTTTGTGAAAAAAAGGCAGAAAAACTAGAAGGCAATATTGGAATACTATAAATAATAATGTAATGACAAAAATTACTTTCAAGACAGAATATGGGAAAAATATGAGACGTTTCGATTGTTCATTTATTGAAGACCTGAAGATGGTCACCAGGAGTGGCTAGCAGGTCGAAGGAGGTGATTCTTCCCCTCTGCTCCATTGTGGAGCACTGTGTTCAGCTCTGGGGCATAAGAAAAACCTACTCAAGCAGG
This sequence comes from Rissa tridactyla, assembly GCF_028500815.1. Lineage (NCBI taxonomy): Eukaryota > Metazoa > Chordata > Aves > Charadriiformes > Laridae > Rissa > Rissa tridactyla. The sequence continues at coordinate 82,863,827 of NC_071467.1, read as the reverse complement.
TCCAGAGGAGGGCCACAGAGATTATCAGAGGGCTAGAGCACCTCCCCTATGAAGACAGACTGAGAGAGTTGGTGTTGTTCAGCCTGGAGAAGAGAATGCTCTGGAATGACCTTATAGCAGCCTTCCAGTACCTAAGGGGGGCCTACAGGAGGGATGGGGAGGGACTCCTTATCGGGGAGTGTAACGATAGGAAGAGGAGTAATGGTTTTAACCTGAAAGAGGGGAGATTTAGATTAGATTTAAGTAAGAAATTCTTTACTGTGAGGGCAGTGAGTCACTGGAACAGGTTTCCCAGGGAAGCTGCAGATGTCCCGTCCCTGGAAGTGTTCAAAGCCAGGTTAGATGGGGCTTTAAGCAACCTTATCTAGTGGAAAGTGTCCCTGCCCATGCCAGGGGCGCTGGAACTAGGTGATTTTCCAACATGAACCATTCTATGATTCTATGATTTGGTGAAGATTTACAAAGCTTTATGGTTTTTTTAAAAACACCTTTCAGTATTTTCATTTTAGTCTTCAATGGAAAAAATGACAATGATGTTAATCTAACTGCATGATAGATCCAGAGTTTTCTAGCATCAAAATAAAAAATTATAACTAATGTCTGTTCAGGGTCTGATTATATTTTGTACTTCCTCTTAATTCAGCTTCATCCCATTGGTTCATAAGTTTACCATCCTTTGCTAGTTGTGAGTGTTCCCTGAAGACTACAGATAGCACGTGAGGCAACACAACAGAATTCATCTGACAAGACAAATAATGTTCAGCAGACAATGTAGGTTATGATGTTCTGAACATTTAGGAGGAAGAACAACAACAAAAGGCAGCAGTTCCTGTTCCTGTACAAGTTAGCTGTCCTTATATTCAGTGGCAGTAGCAGTCTTCCACTCCTGAGCTGCAGGCAAAATATTTTTTTCTCAGTCATCCTGCGTTTGTGCTCTGTCTTGTATCTAACCTAGTTAGACCTGACTGTCATCCACTTTATTTGAGGAAAACCTACACTTAGCTTAGATCTTCTGCAGGCCAAACCAGGCCAACTGCAGGCTGTCCCAGAGCCTTGCCCTCTGAAAGAGGCACAACAAGTCAAAACTCTAGATTCAAACTGCTTTTCTAAAAATGCTGATGGACCTCTTTGATATTGAGAAAGAAGTGCTGGATGTTGGCTTGTGGCAGTGGGCAAGGAGCTTTATTCTTTGAACGATCATGGAAAACAACCACAATTAAAAAGGGATTAAACTATATTTACTAATTTTTATTTGGTAACAGAATCATCGATGATAGCTGCTTATGCTCTCCTTTGGTTTCTGGCTCAGCGGCAGCAGGAGCAGCACAGCACGAGAACATGTGGGCATAAAAGAACAGCGGGAAAGATTCAACGAATGAAAACAGCAAGTAAACAATACCAAAGCTAAGCAAATAAATGAAAGAAGGCATGAAGCTGGTGCTAAATAAAATATGCAAGAAACCCAAAACCAAATCAAAAGCTTTTAAGAGACTCAGTCACCATGGGAGCATTTTCTAAAGTAGACAGTGCAACAGAAAAATAAGTTTCAGACTTATCTCTGGAACAAGTCCATAAACAGGGCCTTTTTTAAAGAGACACAGCCAGGCAAATCTTGTAGAGATCTTTCTAGCCATTTCACCCATTCCTTTCCTTCAGGGTTTGTATGCCACATTTTTCTACCGCAATAAAAGCTAGTCATGAATATTTGACTCAGAATACTACTTACTAGAAGTAAAAAAAGAGAAGCACACCCAAGAACTGCCAATAGACTCAGCTAAGAGTAACCAGTAATCTGGTGACTGAGGCAGTTAATGTGAGATGAGCGTGGCTTAAGCAAACTCCCAGACCTGGATTCTAACTTGGTGATAACAGATCTCTTCCTCAGTAGTCTCCCCTCTCCCAACTCCATGTCATGTCTGGACAGTCTGTAAGGCAGAGAAATACAAAACAAAACAAAAAAATCCCATACCTGTACACATACCTGCTACTGTAGATTTTCACACCTTCTTGGTGCTGGACGAGGTGGTGAGAAGTCACAGAGCTTTGAGTTGCAGCTAGGAAGGCAACACGCAGGAGGAGGAGCCTGAAGACAGAATCAGTTCTGACACCCTGGTAAATACACAATTACGGATGCCTATACATGCATCTCCCAGATCTCAGAGGAGCATGTTAGCTGCTGTTCTGCATTTTACTAGATCTTATTTCTTGACTCTCCTTCCTTCCTCCCCAAAACAACCAACCATACCATTAAAATTTTATAAAGTCTTTCTCTCCTTTTTTGAAATTTCCAAACTCCGGCTGGGGCTGCCTTGTAGAAATATTTTATAAGTTCACAATAAGCATTGAAATACTCCTAATTCAGCCATATTTCATGAGTATGCTTGTGTACCAGGTACGCTGCAGAGATACTGATGCTTCATTGCCTAATGAAAAGCAACAGCTTTTTTCTCCTTGACCTGGCTAGTACTGATATGCTACCAAATGGCTTCCTCTCACAGCAGTCAGTGTGTACGATTCTCCAGAATGCACAATTCTCTGCAATGCGTGTGCCACAGTCACTAATGTGTGTTTTCTGAAGACACTATTTTTATCTTCACAAAGTAAGTAGATGTATTTTTAAGAAGGACTGTACCTTGTGACACTGGTGTGAATGTATACTTGTGTCCTTCAAAGCTTTTGTTGTCCTGTGTTCCTAGCACCACAAGCATCTAAGTACTGCTTTAAGATTTTGTTGCTCAGTTCCTAATATTGCTTATTCTAATGTTTTCTTTTCAGTCAGTGATGAGACTACAGGGAAAATATCTCTTAATGCAAAGAATTTTCCGATTAAAAAATGACAAATATTACCCAGTTTCACTCACTTTGTTCAGAGGAACTTTCAAGTTACTTTACAGATACAGCTAGACAAAGGACAAGTAGCGTTTGGATAATGACTGCAAAATCAGTGGATCCTTTATGTGAGTGAAATGTATTTAATGCAAGCACATGCCAAAAATTAAAAAGTCTTAATTTACAACATTCCAAATATGTTTTATTGAACTAAATGATTCTTAGAGAAAGTGCGAGCAACTACATGGACACTTCTTCTGAAATTAATATTACCATGGGTTTTTTTCAGAAAAAAACTCCTAAGAGTATAGTAGCTCTTGCAGAATGTTCCTTGACACAATGTAATATTAATAGGTTTGATCGAACCATATTGGAACTGTCACCATTATAACACATGATGGATGTAGTTATCATACCTAAATGCAGGACAATCAATGATACTTTTATCCGCTAGTCTCCCAACTCTTGCCCTAGAGCCAAACACTGGGAGGTGTGATGCAAAGACAATTTATTGAAGCTGTCTTGAATTAGCCCCATGCATTTGGACAGAGATCATATTACCTAGATTATAAATGATTTCATCTAACATTGAATTGCATCAAAAATTTTAAAGAACCCCATATATGGAATTTTACTCCCATCTTTTATAATACATGCTTCAGGAGTCACAAGGGATATTTGAGAAATAATACATCCCTCTGAAGTGTCCTTTTCACCATAACCAAAGGACTATTGAACTGCTTATTTAGGATGAGGAATTTTTTCTCTTTATACAATAACTTTTATTCTGAAGGATACAGAAAACACAAAACATACTGACAAAGACTGAAGTGTATACAAAGTTATCATATATCAGGCAGTTCTTTAAAAAATCCTTTCTCCTGCACTCAAACACTGGAATTCTACAGAAGGTATCAGAAATGCTGTAAAGATAGTAGGGCAATTTAAGAAGTTTGTAACAGTGAAGGTAGAATATAAACAGCATATTGATGCTGGGTTTTCATAAATTAGGAAAAATCTTTCCTTTTCAAGGAAGGAAATTGAATTAAAGCCATAAAGATTTTTATTTTTTTTTTTGGTAGAAGAATTAGTAGGGAAACACATGAAATTCAGCAGCAAATTGATAAAGTTGCTGATTGGTTTTAGTTATTTAAGGTTTAGCTTCGTGCATTTCAATAGACAAACTGCACTGTTTTTAAAGACAGTTTAGACAGCTACATTTATCTTAACACGAGAAAAGGTGAATTGGCATCACCTTGTGGAACTATCTATAGATGGTTTTGATGAAGCTTGGAAACTTGCAAGAGCTGTGAAGGAATTTTTATAATTTTTTAGCATTTTTAAAATGCTAACAGTAGCCTTTATTTCCAAAAAGGCCATTTTTCAAATTTACCACTGTCTGAATAATACTGGTGCAGAGTGACAATCTTACTTATTTTTATATGCAATCCTGCAACCTGTCTGTGATACTTCACCGTGCCCGAAGTAGCTGAGCTCATTGTTTCTGTGTGAACTTCACCTCTGTCTATAGTGTCTCTCAAGGTTCTCAAGGCTGAGACTATTGCTCAGTCTTTACCAAGGGAGTTCCTGTGATTTTCTCTTTCTCATAGTAGGCCCTGGGTTCCAAATCCTGTATACAATACTTATAAACATCTTAACTTGACTTAAGCTCAAACCGTATCTTCCTCTGCAACCTCAGGGCGACCTGTGCTGAAGACATAATTCAAATATTTAGAAGAAAATTATTTCCAAAACAACTAGGTCCATGAGCACTGGAATGAATGGAGCTTGGTTTCCTTTTGATTCACATTCATCATTATCCATCATTGTCCATGGAATCCAGTGTCTAAGAATTGATGTGTCGGTTTTCCTAGCTGGTTTGACAGTAGCCTTGCTTGTCATGTTATTTTCTATTGGCGACTTGAGCTGCCAGGAAGGTGTAAAGAATGGTGATGCCCACATAACCTTTTTTTAATAACCTCAACATTATAATTGCATTTAAGCTTCATTTATTCAGGCACTGCAAGTACCTAAGCTTTGTTGATTAAAGACCAACATGCTAGAGTTCAGCTAACTGCGACCAATATGTATGGACTGCAATCTATAAAGTCTTTTGTACATGTAATGTTACACATCTGTGAGTATAATCCCTGTTTGTCTGGCAAAAGTATCCTTTGTTTGGAGCTGGTAAATAAGATTTTGAAAAGAGGTACCATGAAGAGCTATTTACAAATCCAGTAAAATTCATTTGAATTCCATGCATCGTATTCACTATGCAGTCCTAATGACATTAGCATTGTTTGTCATCTAGGTCAGTACAGGATGTGTGCTTCTTTTTATTTTATGAGCTTACAATCATACACATGTAAACTGTTACAGGTTTTCTTCTCTCCTTCTGTTTAGCTTTGTTCATGCACATGGAGGAAGTTTTACAACAGTCTGTAAGGCTTTGTTGCTCTAAATTTCTTCCTCATTGGCTCTGAAGGCATTCTAAGGAGACTGCATTGCTAGCAAAATCTGTAAAACCGACTTGTTAACAAGGCCTGTGTAAAAATGCTGGTAAGGGGACGATGTATGTTTTACTGTGACAATATCACTTCTCAATTTGATAAAAGCAAGAAAGTGCACTTACAATCGCCTTAGGTGCTGTGAATAACCACACAAAATAAGAAATATCACCTCTATTCTTAGGTTCACTTTTTTTTAATAATAATTTTATTTTATTAAAAATATGAGTACCTACAGATACATAAAAGCAGTATTTCAAAACTCATTGTTATATAAATCCTTCTGTGTTGTGTAAAGCTTTCTGCACTGTAGGACAATTGGTAAGTGCAATAAAATGTTCTCTATCAATCCGTGTTATAGCCCATTGCTTATTGCCTTGAGTATAGCGTATAAACCAGCCAGAAGGCAATCTTTTTTTCCTTGGAAAGATAACAGCGGTGATCCAGACTTTGTATTGCAACTGTCAGAAGCTCAAATAAAATGTGGACAGTTGATGTCACCTACCATGTTTTGGGAAGAGATAGTAAATCCTTTTTAGCCATCTATGCTTTCCATGTCAATGTCAAGATTTTAAAACTATTCAGGGACACATGTATGAGTCAGTTTTTTAATTTACAATTTTACATACATATTCCTGTTTTCATATTTGTGCGACCCATATTCATAATTTTATTTGTGATACTATATTTGTACCTGCAATCATCATAGTTATGTTTGTAGTTTAGACACATTTTTTCTCACATTCTTATGTGTGTTGGCAAATGCAAAATCTTAAAAATGTCACATAATAGTGTCCAGAAATGCTGTACGCTATTTCCAGCGGTTTAAATAGACCTAAAAGGTAGCATGCTTCTCTGTAGATTATTTAAATGAACTTTTTTTTTCACTTAGGATTCAGATATACTGCATTCACTGGACCAGAATGGGAGAAAAAAGGCAAGTCAATTATGCAGTGAGTATTTAAAACTTTATGGGAGAAATAAATATTTTTGCTGATAACAATAAAAGAAAATTATTCTGCTAAGTTATTTGCATATATGCCTCAGATTAAAAAAATGTGTAGAACAGTAGATACATTGATTTTTGTCACAAAGATGGTTTAAGATGTCAGTTTACAGAATTTTATTTAGCGGGCTAAGTCACTGAAGTGAACTCTGGCTGTGTATACCCATAAAAGGGTCATAAAAGTTCATAAAAGCCAAATTCCTGCTTATTAAAGAATCACACAGGAATTAAATGGTAAATATATCTACAGCTAGAGAAGCAGTTTTGATTGCAGTTCAGAAAATTAAGTTGTGATCTAGTAAAATTAACTTTTTCACATCATGCATTAGTATAAGAAAAATAGAGTAGCCTTAAAATTGGAAGGCTGTAAAATTAATATTTCAAATTACAATATTTAGCATCATACTCATCGTTTTGATTATGTAAAATAGGAGAGAAGAAGGGTAAAAGAGGACAGATACATCCCCAGAAAATGGTTAAGAGGCTTTGCATTCTAGGTAGATTTTACCAAAACACTCTTGGATGTCTGAGTGCAACATGTGATCTTCAAAAAGACGTGAAAGGGTATTTACTTATAAGACAATTTTAGGCAGAGGTACACTCTACCTCAACAATTACACAGATCAGATGACTTGCTCATTGTCATTCAAAATGTCTGCTGCACATGAAAAAAAACCTCAGAAATAATATATCAGCAGTCCCAGATTCCCGAAAAAAGCTAAAGATCAATGACTTCTTCAGACTGATGGAGATCAGTAAGAGTTTTGAATCATATGAGTGACTTGACTGGGGTCTGTTTATATAGCAACCTAGGGAGAAGTCTGTGGATGACAATAGTTTCATCAAGGTCAACTGAGCACTTCCAAATTTGCTGAACTGGAACTCTGAAGGGCTTTATCCCAGCGATGCATTGTCAAGGTACTGCAGGTAATGCTTTTTGTAAGAACTTTTTTTGCAGTGTTTCTAAGCAATGCCTTTTTGTTTACCTTTCTGTTTACTTTTCATCTAGGGCCTGACATGGCACTTGGAACACATCATGCATAAACACTACAAAGGCTTGTTTAAATACAATTCTTCCCTTTGCTCTAAGTGATAGAAATCCCAAGCAGATTGACTATACTCTTCAATTAACTTGAAAGCCATTCTGTTGACACCAGTCTGAGAGGCTTCTCTGCTCCTCAGGCAAGAATGTGTGAGCAAAGCATAACAACATTTTTCCCAGTAGCTGGTGATGAACTGCATGTCTTAGAGCTTTAACAGACACAGAAAAACCTTTTGCAAAGGCCAAAGCCTATTCTTCGTTTGCAGGCTATGTTGACACCGTTTGGAATGATAAATAAACCTAAGAATGCAGTAACATTAAATCTATACTTACAGCCTGTCAAGAGGCCAACTATGCTTTATATACGAACATTTCTCTGTATTTATGGGCACGTGCTTTATGAAGCTGCATTCAATGGAAGTATTAATGTACAGGACTATTTTCTTTTTTAAAAATTATCCAAATTTTAATGCATTGTTTTCAGTTAAAATTTATAATAACTGATAATCAAATCATGGGAGATGCATGAATTCATCTCAGTAAATGTGTTTCCAGAAGCATGGAATTAGCAGTCTTTATTTCATAATTTAACATGTTTGGCAAACAGGATAGAATTCATGCATGTGGCTCTGATTTTAATGATTAGCACTTGCTCTATTGAACTTTTCAAGGCTGAATTCAATTCTTTACAGGGAAGGGATCATGGTTAATGGAGATACGTTTACATTCTTCTTTATTAGGAATCACATTCCTATCACAATTTAAGTGTGCTAAGAACACTTCCACCATTTACTTTACTGACAGTTCCTCCTTGGTGCATGGGTATTCAGATCCCCATATAGGAAGGATTCAATAGACAGTATGCCGTAATACCATAAGCCCAAAGCCAGACCTATTGAAGTCGCAGAAGATGCAGCTGCATGTAGCAGTGTGACATAGGCTCCAGTATCATTCCACTATCAACACAGACTCCCTTTGAGAATGAATCAGGCTGAAGCCCTCTCCCCTTATTGGCAGCTCTACATACTGAATATGAGCATATTTACAGTTCAATTTTTAAATTGAATTTTACATCAGCATATTTTACAAGGAAATCTCCTAAACATCTAATTTGAACCTTCTTGCCACTACACTACAGACATCTTCTGTGCTATTTTCTGACTATCTGCAAGTATTGCTCTCATTGCACTCTTCAAAATGTCAGATTGTAGCTGAAGGAACAGCTGTTAAAATGCAAACATTTAGCTTTTTTTTTTTAAGTTTCTGTTATTAGGAACACGTTTTAAATCACTAGTGGAAATTTAAGTAGGCTTTGTTAGTTTCTTGTTGTATAACCAATGCATGGAGGGGAACAAGAAAGAGGGAGAGATTCATCTGTGAAATACCTTTAATTCTTGACACTTAGTTTGCTTTAAATTTACTTAATAACTAACATAATTATATTTAGATATTAATTTATGGTTTCTAGTTTTTGTAAATGGGACTACAGTACATTTTACAAGTAAGTAAATGTTAGAAAACATCTTGATTATGTTATCTTCAAATTTCTGCTCCAAATGTAGACTGAACTGCATACAGAGACCTGCTGCTTTCTCAGCAAAGGTACCAACACTGTTCCTGACTGTTGCGTGAAAAGGGGCCAAGCGCTTTTGGCAGAAGATAAACCTGCTTGCATTCTAACACTCCTCACCAAGGTGGGAGGCTAGGTGCAGCTAGGTTTAAATTCTGAGCGATGCCCAATTCACCACTATCAGTCCAATCATGTTTAATATGTATTAAACTATTATGATTTGGATACACTAATAGGGGACTGCACCTTCAGTCTAGTCATGCTCATGAACTAGCATGGCCACTCTCGAGTTTTTGGTCACGTTCAATGAGAAACCAAAATGACTAGCTACTTAAACAGTGCAGTATATTTAAACAACAGATATATAGGTTCTTAGGATTGCCGGTGATAAATACACTGTCTGCAAAGCACGTGCAAATAAAGATATTGTTAAGTATATAAAAAGCGCGACAAAGTTATAAACAATACAACCTGGCTATAAATGTAGGATAGAGGTTCCCTAGAGAAATTTCTAAATTCCCCAAGGAAACACTTGGTATAATCTAAGTCTTACCCAAAGGCGTCCCTACCGGGGGGAAGAAAGGCTCAGCCTGTCGACTGGTCCCGGAAGTCACTGATGGAGTTCTCCTCGACTTGTTCGCGATGGTGTCTTCCCTTCTATCCCCTCTCTCTCTGGCTATTTTTATACTATTTTTTTATCTTCACAGTGGAGTTTGAGTGACTTTAGTCATAAATACTCTTATTATGGTTGGTATACTCAGGAGGAGCGGTCGCACCTTGAGGGTAGGTAGCCTCCGGGGTGGAGGTGTGTTTTGGTGCATTGTAATGAGCAAAGTTTGCACAAAGGACAGCATTTCATCAAAATTTGATGAAATGTTGGCTCGGGTAATGAGTAGGCTGCTTATCTGTTATGTAGTAAGAAAGTAGGCAGCTTATCCGTTCTGTAGTACCATCTCGTTCCCATATCTGCTATTTGTCACCAGGGAAAGCCACGGAACAATCATGTTCCGTTCCATCCCTCATGTAGTTTTGCAAACAACCTTGTACAGGGAATCGCAGATGTTGCATTCTTCATGTGGCAGCTGCGGCTGTATTCTACCTCAGAAGCCTCTTGATTTTATGACTTTCCTTAATGTGTGAACAATGCTGTACTTTTGTATTCTTGGCCAATTTAGCAATTATTCCACACTGACTCTGTTGACTTTCCTGGGCTGTTTTCCTTCCTAAATGAACAGGCTGCCTTTAGGACAATAAAACTTTCTTGGGTGCACTTGTGATACGATAATGCAAACGTCAACGTGTTCTTTCATTAAAGGTTTTCAATCACAACCTCGGGCAATTCTTGCGAGGGCTTTCTACGCGCTACGTTTCCCCACCTTCCCACCCTCTGCAATGCACTGCTGTCCGTGTTAGCCAAAGAGGCAAAACTTCTACCTTGAGCAGCCACAAATCACAATCCAGAATATCAGCTTGAACTTGCACTCATTTCATATTACTTTAATATGCTGAACTGTGAGTTGTGGTCTATTGTGTGATCGTGTAGCTGAGAGATGGGATTGACTGTCTCTTAGCTAGAATATGGCATGAATACTGTAGGAGTACAAGACAGAACACTTGCATTCATGATATCACAGTTTGGTTCAGCTGAATTAATTGTGGCTTATTCAGATCAGCTCACATTTGTTTGAAACAGTTCATTGAGCTCTAATTTTCTGGTTTCAACCTCTGTCCTAAAATTAGATTCTTGGATCATTAAAGCCCCAAAAGTTCAACAAGCTCTCCAAATAATTGAACAAGATAAAATTCCCTTTGTGAAAGCAAGAACTATCTTTTTTCACTAATGAATTTCCTGCGGTAATAACAATAATGGCAACCACAATAAAATAGCCAAGAAAATGGTTTTCCGAAGACCAACCTCCACAACAGGCAGATATCTTTTTCTCTTTAACTTTTTCAAAATAGTTTGAATTTTGCTAAAACAGCTCGCAAAGAACAGTGTGACTTTAACTTTCACTAAAATTCACAGTATTATTATACTGCACCCTTCAGAGCACTGGAAAGTTTCCTTGTTTTAATCATCCTCCTTGTATGGGAAAGTTTACATTTTCCAAGGTTTGGAATCCAGCTCATTGAGAACAACAACAGGCGCAGCAAGGAAAAAATCATCTAACTCTTCTACAGAACTATTCACTCTGTCCACTTAAACCAGGTTACTTCTTAAGAATACCAAGTAAATAAAGATTTCTCAGGAATAATAGGCTAAGTCTTCTGGTTTATAATGTAAGGTTTTATAGCACTTGAAGAAATGTCTAATTTTTACTGACAAGAACTTATCAATCTTTCTATGAAAAGTATGACATGGGCTCTGCCAAAAATGCAGACTCCCTTTGTGAATGAATGAGGCTGAAGCCCTCACCCCTTATTGGCAGCTCTATGTCCTGAATATGAGAATATTTTAAATTTAATTTGTAAATTGATTTTAAATTGGTCCCTGTCATTATTCAGAATATCCACACCTGTAAAGAAATGGGGAAACACAATCACAGATTCTCTAGGAGACAGTTAATACCACTCGCCAATACATGACACACTACTGAATAGATTAACAACTCGCTGCTAGCTTGCAGTTTGGCGAGACACCATAATAATTTGATATTCAAATATAAAACTGGGAAAGCTCTAGACAAAACATGTCTTATCACTGTTTGTTTTCACAAACAAATAGACCTTTTTATTCCCCAAGTATCTGCACAGAAGGAAAAGGTATTGTATCCCTATGAGTATTACACAAATATAAGTCCTTGTGTACCTGCATATGAAGAAAAGTTTACTAAAACTCACAAGTGCTGAAATAACACTGAATAAAATATTATTACTACCATCTTGGAAACAGATTGTGAATTCAGAAATAAATTAATCAGGGAAGTATAAGAAATAATTTATTACTCCCGAACAATCAGGCAAGATATAGCCATGGTGAGAATGTCTGTGAGAAGCTAATTGGCAAAATGGGGCTGTCTTTGTTTGCCCTCTTTTTCTGTAAGATAAATTGTTAAACATAATATCAAGATTGTGTATATATATAGATTTGTTCATTTATTCTTTGTAAACACCAGTGGATTGAATACTAAATTTATTGAGAGTAGTTTGCCAAGATGTACCGGAGAGATGTAGAAAATATCTTTCTTTTTTTTTTTTTAAACAACCAAATGAGTTACAGAAACTGATAAAATATATATTTTCAACTTGAGCTGGCAGGTTTGTTTCAGATGATGTATTTTATTATCCCTTCTGGATACTTCAGGGAGATAGGGAAGTATACTTTTAGTGAAAAAATGTATAGGAAAACAAAAAACCCCCACATTTCCATAAAAGAAAGAAATGGAAAAAAGCATGCCCTGCTCTGTGGAATTAATGTATTAGTCTGTATTTTACTGTCATGTCTATTTGTTTCCCAGATATTATCAGAAAAAATTTTACCCTTAAAAGTAAAATCAGTAATAAAGCAGGGATAATTACTTGTAAATATATTTTGCATTTGAATTTTTCCTTCTAGCTTCACTTTTTTTTTCACCTTTTTTTTTTTTAAATCCCATAATGAAGCAAGAACATAAAAATACATAGTGTTTATTTTAACACTGTATGCAAGCATCAGGTAAATGTTTCAGTCAGACAGTTGCAGAATATGGAACTGGATTCCAGCATTGCAAGCAAGGTGAGAAAAACTGAATGCGAGAGTGCCCTTCTGTATGCATTCAGAATCCAGACAATCACCAACCCTTGATCTCTCACAGTCGCAGGTCTCATTTTTACTCTCTTAACATGCAGAGGTCTTTGGAAATGGACCATCTCCTTCTGTTAGAAGATGTACCCCCACCATATATAAAGTCTCTGAATGTTTGGAGAGCTTCTCTAGAAACACAGTGTCAGTAACTAGCTTTGGCATGAAAGCAGGATAGTATTTGTATTATATAATGAAAAATAGCAAAACAGATTTGGTTTCCTAAAGTTTTATCTTTTTTTTGTCTTATGTGGCCATAGTGAAAGAGAAAATTAAAGGGGAGCTGTCATGGTTTAGGCTGGGCTGGCCAATAAATGAACAACACCTGCTCTCTGGAAACCTCTTTCTCCCTTCCTAGAAGAGAGGGAGAGAGAATAAGGGACAGAGACTTATGGGTTGAAAAGAAACTAAAGCTACTTTAATGAAATATCAATAATAAAATGAAAAGATAATAATATGAATAAGAAAATAATTAAATATATACAATATAGATACAAAACCAGTATCGAGTTCTAAGGATGACAGTCACGTCACTGGCAAGCACTGGGAAAGACCCAGACTGGACTCAGTGACAGATGGGAACTGGATTCTGGATCCGGATTCAGGAATGCCATTATTTAAAAGACACTTAACTGAAAAGTAGAATTACTGAAAAGAAAATTGGTTTTGGTCTATCTTAAACCAGGACAGGAGCCTACTAATTTGAAGCATCCAGAATGTTGGTCTTCAAGAAGAATACTGGAATCACAAGGTTCAGGATCAGGTTCTAAGATCTGACAAGACTGTGATTTTGGTACACAAAAGAAATAAGTGAGTAAAGAATTAACAGGGTTTTTTTCAGCTTTGTTTCCATAGGAAGTATAATGAAAAAAACCGTAGCTTTGTAACTATTTGTCCTGACCAGCCTCAGTGTCTTTCAAAAACCTCAAGAAACCCCTGCTTTTCACTGTGCCTTAAATCATCCATATAGAAGAATGTCCAAGAACATTAATCTGGTACTCAAACTCAATTTCCCTAAAGTCAACGGGCAAAAAATACACAGTGTTTATTTTAACACTGCTTGCAGTTCAAGATTCAAATCTTGAACAAGAGCGGAAACATCCTTTGATGACAATTTTCAGGTATTCGAGTCAGTTCAGGAAATAATTGTGGCCGTGGTAGTTTTCAGTGGCAGTAAGTTAAAACAGTGACAGAAAGCACTTTCACTGCAGTAGTGTTTCCTCCTCCCTGAGCACAGTGTTTAGACAGTGAAGGAAGATGCTTTTCTTGCCAGTTTCACTCCTGTTTGAGGAGGCTGTACTGATTGTTTTTCTCTTAAGCATTTTATTTAACAACAATTTGGATAAATCTCTTTGTATGATATCTTTTGTACTTTAAGGGGACGGTCCAGCAGATTCATGGGCAATTTGCTATGTAGGGAAAGGGATACATATTAGGTTGATGTTAATGCTGGAAAGCATTTGATGTCTGGGCTGTACGCTATACAGTAAAGAGTAAGGTTTGGAGGCAGTTTGTGTTACTTGATCTCAGATATAGACCCTGCACCTATGTTTGCGCTGACGTAGCCTGGTGTCTACAATTTACTCCGCCTCTGAGCCCCTTCCACTAACTTTAGAAATTGATGAAATTCTTGAGGAAAAAAGGTATCAAAGTTAGGGTGTTTGGATTTTTTCTGAAAATAAACAGAAGAGAAAGACTTCACATGTCCAGTTGATTGTAGAGCTGCTGCATGATCTCATTATGAGCCATAGAGACTCCTACGGAGTGCATGGATACATACTGCCACTGCAGAGGAACATTTCATATAGAGCATGCTGCAGTTTCTGATTACTTCTGCTCATAATTTCACATTGTTTCAAGGAAAATATGTTTAATTAGTTGTTTAATTAGTTTTGGGAGTAGGAAATGACAGTGTATATCTATATAGATGAACAGTTTAACTGTTCTTTATTTCTGGAGTACACAAATGTGAGATACAGGTGAGGATTCTCACAGATAAGAGCTCACAGAGATAAGCTATAGGTCTTCAAAACAGACATATTCAGCCTTGATTAAATACCAGAAGCAGTCCAGTTGTAATAGCAAAGAACTTGATGAGGGCATTCACATTTATTCTAGTAGCCTCATGCTGCATCGCCCCAAAAAACTTCTGACTGCATTTAGGCATGATGTGATGAAAAGTGAAAGCATTTTGCTGTTTCTTCTTGCACGTTTTTCTCCTTGAAAATATGGGAATATCCAGTTTCATTTTTGTTTTGTCTTCTTCAAAAGTTGAAGGAAAACAATCTCTGTACTGACATGAGTTATCTGCAGAGGAATGAATCTTGATCACTTTGGTGACATTTATTATCTGTAATTATTTCATGAATTGTTTAGACTGAATGATCATTTGTAAATAATTTTTTGACTGTTTGCTCTTTGTCTTGCTTTTGCTAAGTAACATGTTTTTCTACTGCTTGACCAAATAATAGTAGTATTCTAAAGGGGTAAATATTTAATTTCCTTCCAGGAAACTAATGGAGAGCTCATCATTCATGCTACCTTTCATAAAACTTCTGGTATTTTCATTAGGAATTCCCAAATTCTGTCAGGATAAATTCAAAATACAGACATAGTCCACTGAGCTTTGCTTTTTTTATACTTTATCAAACTTTTATCAAGACTATGAGTAGGAGTGTAGGCTTTTGCCTTGCACGCTGATATTGTAGGAACTGCACTTAAAATATTCAATTTCTTGTAATCCACTGCAGAAAAGAGAGTGATGCTGAAAGGAAGGGAAAGGAACAGTATAACCATATGTACTGGTTTTAGCTGTGATAGATGGAGTTAATTTTCTTCATAGTGGCTTGTATGGTGCTACATTTTAGATTTGTGCTGCATAACAGTGTTGATAACATAGGGATGTTTTAGCCGCTGCTGAGCAGTGCTCACACAGCTTCAAGGCCTTTTCTGCTTCTCATGCTGCCCCACCAGCAGGTAGGCTGGTAGTGCACATGGAGTTGGGAGGGGACACAGCTGGGACAGCTGACCCCAACTGACCAAAGGGACATCCCACACCATATGATGTCATGCTCAGCAATAAATGGTGGGGGAGGAAGGATGAAGGGAGGGCATTCGTAGTTATGACTTTGTTCTTCCAAAGTAACCTTTACACATGATGGAGCCCTGCTTTCCCGGAAATGGCTGAACACCTTCTTGCTGATGGGAAGTAGTGAATTAACTCCTTGGCATGCTTTGCTTGTGTGCACAGCTTTTGCGTTCCCTATTAAACTGTCTTTATCTCAATCCACAAGTTTTCTCCCTTTGACCCTTCTGATTTTCTCCCTTATCCTACTGTGGGGGGAGTGAGCAAGTGGCTGTGTGGGGTTGAGCTGTTGGCCAGGGCTAAATCACAGCAATATACCAATATACTTGAGTCGTTTCAAAAATTTTTATTCATTAGTTAAATGAGACTCTGACTCTCACTTCTTGCTCCACGGTTCATCTCCTAAACTTCTCAGAGGACAAGTAAAATTCACCACCTTTCCCCAGACAAATTAGAATAACAGGAAAGAACGATGGGTATCAACTGCTCCAGTGATTTCCTGGTGTCTGTGCTGAGTCAGATGTGGCTTTGGATGGAAGAGGCCATACAGTCTCTGCCACAGAGAATTGAAAGTGGCTTGCCTTAGAAGTTGCTGAACAGCATGCATTCTACCACAAAGAACACAAGATCACAAAAACACACAGATATTGTAACAGGAGAAACCACAACAGACAGTCACAAAAGGAAGAGGTGGAAAATCTGAAAGATAAAGCGCTCATATATGGGATATATACAGAACTAGAAAGCTTATACATCTTTTCAAAAACAGCACAGTAAATGAGTGCTTTCTGTTGCATTGAGCATACGTCAAATTGTGCATCTATGGAGAATAAGTGGGAAAATGTTGATGTTATCTCCTGTGTATGACACATCAGTGAGCTATCTTGTTCCTTCTCCTAACAGTGTGCATTGAATTTTTTAGTCTTTTGAGATTTTTACAGAAATGTGAGTTTTTAAAACAGGCTGTGAAGTAAAGCCTGGCTGGATAGGGCAACCTGGCGCTAAGACACTAAGATAGATGCCGCCTTTTTTTTTTTTCTTTTTCAGTTAACATTGATTCTATTTTCTCTATGTGAAAAGACCTTATCCACATCTCAAATTTTAACTTGAAAAGTTAAAAGTTAATAATTTTCCTCTCAGTAAAATTTTATAATGTTATTTTAGTGTCTGCATAAGTATGTCTTCTGGAATTGACATAAAAAGGGGATCTTGTATTTATGTATCTTTTGATTTTGGCATTTGTCAAATGTGGATTTACAAAGGAAAAACATTAACTATTTACATTAAAGCCCAGTACTGACATGAGAACAAACAGAAATACATGAAAAAAAAATTAACATAGCTGTCAGAAATTCACCATCTGTAGAACAATCAACCTTTGGAAGAGCTCTTCATTTGGAACAGTAGGTGCAAAACATCTGGCTAGATTAGAAGTGGAACTTGCCAGGCTTGTGAATAAAAGTACATTGGCTAAACTAGGAAGTAACTGGTGCAATATAGTATAGAGATTTTGAATATTTCAAGTTTGGAAAATTGCCATCAAATCTAAAGCAGTTTCAATATGATCCTACCTGGAGTCCTCGTGCTTCTGCTGTAAAGTGTGTTCCCAGCTATAGGACTATAGCCCAGCTTGCTTCAGAAATAATACTGTTCAGCAGAAAAAGAGATTGAAACCCAAATAAATGGCCACAGATTTTCAAGAGAGTAACTTTTCACAAACTAAATGGATCTATGATGAATTTCAGACTTTCATGACTGATGAGGTAAGTGGATCACAGATCACACTTGTTGCCTGAGCATTGTTGCACGTCAGCTGAGGATATTTTTAGTCTGTTCTTGGACCAGCTCTTGAGAAGTGGGCACAGCTATCCCAGCATTGTAGTGACTGACACTTTAAAGTACAGTGACATATTATTGACCAATTACTTAATGTATTATTTCATAATCAACAAACACAATTTTCAGGTTCTTTGGTCCTCTTGCAGTTCTTTGATGGTAGGTCAAGACCTTCCATATTTTGTTTACCACAATGCTCTCCTGCCCTCACCAGCCAGTCTCCCTGCTTCTAGATGTAGAACCACTCTCTTCCATCCAAACAGAAGCAGTATCATGTCTGCCATGAACAATGAACCCTTCTCTTCACATTTCCTTGTGCTTGTTGCAGTTTTCAATATGGTTTAGTCTAGTTATGTTATTGCTGAGTTAGGTTAAATGCAAATGCTACATCCTCATTTACAAAGCCAACACCTTCTGAGTTCCTTGTTGACTACATTTTCAGGGCCTAGAACCCCATCTGAACAACAGTGCTACCCACTGGCTCTGCAAAACACGTTGCAGCTCAGGGTGCACTGAAAAATAAAACCACCTGGGATTACTCAGACAGTAGTCAGAAAATGTAAACATCTTACAAGACTAGATCTTCAGTTTTCACCTATATAGCTATTAGATAAGGAATGATTGCAGAAAAAATTACATTATTAAACTTCTTATGAAACCAACAATTTAACCAATCTTAAACAAAAACAAACATGTTTACAGATGGTACCATTTATACTGTCAACTGGGAACAAGACCGAGCCTTTACATTTTCATTTTGTTTTTATTTAATATTCGTTTTTGTTAAACCTTCCGTTTCTGTTATCTTTGTTTCTGTTCGTGTCACCATGCTCAGTGTAAGTTTGGATTTCATGTCTACTTAGTGGCCTTGACTCAGTTGTACCCAAGGCTTTGCTGTACAGTAAGAAACTCTAAAATGGCTGACTTTCAATGTGACATTTAAAGCAATGATACAAAAAAACCCCACAGTTGTTTCAGCTTCTCTACACTATAGAAAGCTTTGTCAAGTTAAAGAGTTAAGATTCATTAAAGAAATAGATATTGAAGAAGACAAAGAGTTTGATGCTTTCAGACAAATCTTTAGAAGGGAAATCTAAGCACCTTTGAACTGCAGAACTTCACAGAGAAATTCAAGCCCAATAAAGATGCCTGAGATTCTGCTCAGAAGCTTAGAAATACCAATGTTGGTTTTCATTTCTGATATTTCCATCTGCTTTTTATGTTATTTTTGTCCATTTAAATGATTTGCATAATTACAATTATTGTGAAACAGCCTAATGCAGTGATCTGATGCTTATAAAATGTCATGGAGTTGGATCAATGGTAGATTAGAAAAGTAAAATTTAGTATATTCTTCACAGGCTGAATACACCTCAGTATTTTTCAGTGTCTTTATTCCTTGTTATGGTGAACCAAATGAGGTTTTTCATATAGCAGTCAGACCTCTTGCCAACCAAGTTCTGTAGATGTTTTCAGCAAATTGAAAGAACTTTTATTTACTTCAGGTGAAATAAAAATTGGATTCAATTTCACTTTTCATGTCGTTGACATTAACACACATAGAAAATAATTTAGAAAATGACTGAATTAAATAGTTGGCAAAATTAGATAAGGTTAATGATCTGTTATAGCCTCACATTTAATGTGCCTACTGAGACTACTTTTCACAGAAATTTATTGGGTGTTTATTGTATAGACAATAAGACATAAACCAAACTTATTAACAGCATAAAAGAAAAACAGTTTTGTTTCTGAGCATTAAATATAGCTACTTACAGCAGCAGCAATGCAAAAATATTTGAAGGAAAACCAGTGAGTTCTCAATTTTTTTTTGAATACTATATTATTACTCATTTGCATAGATTACAGTTATGGGTTCTTGTTTGCATTTTAACGAATATGGATCCCACTAGAGCAATAAATAGTGACAAGTTTATTCACAAAGTGCAACTAAATTATGTTTGTTATGGATTTTTTTTTTTTTTTTATTTCTTCTTGGAAATATGGGTTATAAAGCTAAAATACATATATTTTCAACAGCCAGTCTCAATTTATGGTCATTTACATCACAAGGTACACTTTTATATATTTTCATGGAATTCATAAACATTTTATAGATTATTTCTTGAAGTAAACTTTAAAATAATGCACAGCACTTAGCATATTTCACACTAATTTTTACAGACTTTTTTTTTTAGTTGGTTATGATGACATATTTATACTGTGATTAAACTTTCATTAAACTATCATTAAAATAGCTTAAAGAAATGATATAATGCAATAATAGTGATGCATTTTAACAATGAGTTTTTCTGGCCTTTTTTTGTGAAAATGTCCAGGTCCTTTATTGTTGCTAACAAGAATACAGAATTTTAGTCTTCATCTACTTACCATCCACCTGAAAAAATTTTAGACTTAAATTTTTCTACCTGACTCTAATATCATCAAAAACATTTGGACTGACTTGGCATTCTTGGAAATGGATTGCCATGAAACCTGTGTCTGGGTCACCAGGCATTTATATAAAAATATTCTCCTTCAAATCCTAATTCCAGTATCTTGGTATTCAGTTTGCCCCTTTACGTGAACCTCACAGTGCTGTGGACCTTGGTATAACACACATATACATATATTTATAGACACACATTTGAGCATGCATACGCATACATCATAAACATATACTTACATATATATACACACATGCGTACATATATACATACACACACATATGTATATACACACATATACTCGTATATCTCTATATGCTGACCAGAGATCACTCAGGAAAAGGACATGATAAAAGAGAGCACCTTTTTGAATATTTGTGATTGGGACTTCATAAAATCCCAGTCACAGATTTCAGTTTCATATTTGTGATTGGCACTTTCAGTGGGCACAAACAGAAACACAGGAGGTTCCCTCTGAGCATCAGGAAACACTTTTTTTACTGTGAGGGTGACTGAGCACTGGTACAGGTTGCCTGGGGAAGTTGTGGAGTCTCCATCCTTGAAGATATTCAGATGCCATCTGGTCATGGTCCTGGGCAATCGCCTCTAGGTGGAAGGGGGATTGGACCAGATAACCTCCAGAACCCCCGTCCTATCTCAACCACTCTTTGATTCTGTGATAAAAGCCCATTTGATACCTAGTCTTAAAACAGGGTCTTCCTAACCTCTTCATTCCATAGTTATCTAACTTATTTTTATGAGTTGTGGTGCAGTGTTGTTCTTCACAGAGTCCTCAGATCAAAAAGAACTGTGGGGATTTCCTCGTGTCAGTCTCTTCCCATGGTATTTCCATCATAAAGACCACTGGTCCTATTCAGAGCCAGAATAGCTGAACAGAAACAAAGATTCCAACTGGGTTGGGTAAAGGCCTAACAGTTTGGAAACTATTAAAAAGTCCCATTTCCTATGTCCTTTTCCTAACTTTCTCTTAACTCACTTTCATTCTCCTAATCCAGTTTAAAAAGACAGAGCTTAATTAAGGAATGAATTAAGAGCATGCATTAACTGCAGTTTACATCCAGAACAAAAGCCAGGCTAAAAAAATAAGCTCCTCTACATATAAACACAGACAAACATGGTAAACAAACACCTATTAACTCTATGGAAATGCATATCAAGCAGTCTAGCAAGATAAAAAAGATAGTATCTCTGAGGAACTTCAATTTAATGACCAAGCACAGAGAGTAGGATGAATGATGAAATGGTGCATTCTGCAATGTTTCAGTTGGCTAAAAATCATGTTTATTGTCTGTTTTTTTTGAATTAAATTTGTTTTATAACAGTGTTTACGAATAATAAAACAAGTACTAAAGAAAAAGACCATAAAAGAACTAATGTCTGAAACTTTGCTGGTCTTAGGCAGGTTACAATTTGCATCAATTTACAGTGTTTTTAATGCTCAGATATTGCAAGCTCCATGTCCTGTGAGTATTTAAACAAACATGACCTAAATAGATATCTTTTTCTCTAAAGTTAAAATATGAACCTGCCCAATATCTATCAGAAAATGAAACAAGATCTATACCTGTGCACAGAATTCTCAGCAAGTATTGATCAGTTTTAAATACTTGACCATATATTTATTCTTTTCTTACTACTTTATTTACTCTTTTCTTACTACTTTATTTACTATTTTCTTACTACTATTTTTCTTAACATCCCCGTGAAACATTATTCTTAGGCATTAGGTATTTTGGGAGGTGTATTAACAGACCTGTACTATATTATCTGATGCTCTAACTGTACAATTACTGTGTGCAGATCATGTTGTGAAAAGCTTCACTACTCATTCATTGTCAATCTTCTGTGAAGCAAACAGACAATTGATTATATTCATGATTCTTAATAGCACACTATTTCTTTGTGTTTATGGAAAATATCTAACTTTGACCTGTGAATTTTGAAGCATTTGAACCAAACCTTTCTCTCAGTTGCAGGATGTTGTGTGAACCTCACATAAATTAAAAGCAAAATGGCTCTAAACCCTCTGGAATGTGATCCTTCCTCCCAGACTCACACTCATTCCAAGTTTTCTTACATTTTTATTTGAAATGATAGAGTAAAGTAGTATTTTCAACTTTTCAACACAAATGCCACCTGCCAATTTGAAGGGAACACTATGAACCTATAAAGAATGCTCATTGTGGAGATTTCTAAAGATAACCGGATAGCATTTCAATCATCAAGAATTTTTCTGTATTGTCTGTAATTCTGAGGGAGTGTACATGTGAGCTCTGAGAGCTTTTCTGAATGTTGATGTCAGGTTGCCTAGAACACTGTGTTACCTTAACACCTAATATAGAATCTATTATAGTTGCTGAGGTATGTCACACTGTCTTTACTATAAATAAATCACAGAATCACAGAATCACAGAATCTTAGTGGTTGGAAGGGACCTCTGAGATCATCAAGTCCAACCACATAAAAAAAAAAAAAAAAAACACCAAAAAAAAAGCAGCACCCACCTACTAAACTCCACACCCACAACCCCACCCACAACATCCCACCACAAACCAATAATCTTGGGCACTAGAGCATGCCCTGAAGAGCCATGTCTACACGTTTCTTAAATACCTCCAGGGATGGTGACTCCACCACCTCCCTGGGCAGGCTGTTCCAGTGCCTGACCACTCTTTCAGAAAAGTAATTCTTCCTAATATCTGATCTAAATCTCCCTTGCCGCAGCTTCATACCATTTCCTCTGGTCCTGTCATTATTCCCTTGGGAGAAGAGGCCAACCCCTGCCTCTCTACAGTTTCCTTTCAGGTAGTTATAGAGGGCAATGAGGTCTCCCCTCAGCCTCCTCTTCTCCAAGCTAAACATGGCCAGTTCCCTCAGCCTCTCCTCACAGGACTTGTTCTCCAGACCCCTCACCAGCTTGGTGGCTCTCCTCTGGACACGCTCCAGCACTTCAATGTCTTTCCTGTAGTGAGGGGCCCAAAACTGAACACAGTACTCGAGGTGAGGCCTCACCAGTGCTGAGTACAGAGGCACGATGACTTCCCTACTCCTGCTGGCCACGCTATTCCTGATACAAGCCAGGATGCTGTTGGCCTTCTTGGCCACCTGGGCACACTGCTGGCTCATGTTAAGCCGGCTGTCCACTACACTCCCAGGTCCTTTTCTGCCGCTCAGCTTTCCAGCCACTCAGCCCCAAGCCTGTAGCGTTCCCTGGGGTTGTTGTGACCGAAATGCAGGACCCAGCACTTGGCCTTATTAAACCTCATCCCATTGGCCTTGGCCCATTGATCCAACCTGTCTAGATCCCTCTGTAAAGCCTTCCGACCCTCAAGCAGATCAACACTCCCACCTAGTTTGGTGTCATCCGCAAACTTACTGAGGGTGCATTCAATCCCCTTGTCTAGATCATCAATAAAGATATTGAACAAGACTGGCCCCAAAACTGAGCCCTGAGGGACACCACTGATGACCGGCCGCCAACCAGATTTTGCTCCATTAATCACAACTCGCTGGGCACGGCCATCCAGCCAGTTTTTAATCCAGCGGAGGGTACACTTGTCTATGCCATGATTCTCCAGTTTCTCCAGGAGAATGCCATGGGGGACGGTGTCGAAGGCCTTACCAAAGTCCAGGTAGACAACATCCACAGCCTTCCCCTCATCGAGAAAGCGGGTCACATGGTCATAGAAAGAGATCAAGTTGGTCAGGCAGGACCTCCCTTTCATAAACCCATGCTGGCTGCCCTTCCCTTGCCTTGAGAGCTCACTCAGGATGATCCTGTCCATGATCTTTCCCACATACAAAATGAAGTATATCACACAGAAATCATGAAGGAAAGTGGACACAAATTCTTTTGTTAGTAAATATGAAGGAGAGAAGAATCTCTCTGCACCAAATTCAGGGTCGTGTCTGCATAGTCCTTTAGAGTCATGCACATCTCATTACACTGGAGTCAGAGAGTGGTATCTGAAGCACGATGAACTTTGTTCCATGAGTACCCCAGTTAAGTAGACGTGATATAAAATTCAAACATATGTGAGGAGGATTTTCAAAATCTGAAATCTAGTATAAGATAAGCATTCTGACCTCTTAGATCTATTACAGAAATCCATGCACATGATAAAAAAAATAAAGGCATCATTTTCCATAATATTTTTCATAAATAGCATTAAATGAATAAGTAATACCACAGTATACCTTGTAAAATATTATTAGTATTTGACAGTCATAATTAGTCTCAAGATTGAAAAATCATACAAGGATTGATTGTAGCAACTAATTTTCCAATAATAATGCTCTGTATTTTCAGAGGAATGGCGACATTTTCAGGGCTTAATAACTACGATTATGTTTTATTCTACTCATCATCGATGCCCAGTATTTTAAGTGGTTATTTTACTCCAAAAACTAGAAATTAGGAGTACATGAACACACCAGGTTTTTATTTAATCAGTGCCAGCGGTTCGGTTCCTTACTGTTCAAACTGATAAAACTGCAACAACTTCTCAGCTGATGGAAATCTGAAGAACTGCCTTTACTTCACTGAGGAATTATTAATCTACACCTCTTTAAGAGACGGACACAGTTTACCATCCCTTTTTTACATCTTCATGGTTCAACATTTTCAGTGGAACCAAATGAGAGAAGAACGTCTGGAAGGCTTTCACTGAACGTAAAGAGGAGGTTGAAACATTCACAAAGGAGAACTTGTGGAGTGATCACTGGAGGTGAGCAAATATTATTTAGTCTTGTACTACCTCGGGAAACATTTTCAAATTTAGCTCTTACAACTGGTAGAGCTTATAATTCTTTCTGAAAGGTATCTATAAATGTTTAACAAATCCCTGAACCATAGTAGTTTTTTTCATGTAAATATTTGAATGTCGACAATAGTTACTCATGTTATTTGGTTTTCATTCTTTTCCTTAATTTTTGATCAAAATTACTTACAAAGGAAGTTAAAAAAATCTAGAAAATACATACATAATTATTTTTTCAGCTACAGAAAAATTACACAGAAATGTGAAAATAAATATTTGAAGTGAATTTTTTCTCAAGGGGAAAATTGTAACTCGTTATGCCAGTGTAGTGCCTACCATAATAAAAAAACCCTACGCCCTGGTTCCTCTCAATAAAAAAGATAAAAATGAACATAAAGTGCATCCATTGGTGAATATATTAAGACAAAATATGGCAGGATCAAGGTAGAGGTCTCCTGTTCCCTAAACATCTGCGAAAAAACAGTATCACTCTGCTGACACCAGCTTCTAACTCCATATTGCTCTGTGCTGCATGTCTCAAAATAAGTTTGCTTTTTTTTCCAAATACCTTATCTTGGAAATTGTACAAGTTCATAGCATTTTTCTTATCGTGAAGTACAAAATGAACCAGAGAATGATTATAAAGACACAGCTCTGTATTAGCCAAAATCCTGTAACAGAACAAAATAATGGCTTATACAAATGGAACAATATGGTGAATAATTCCCATAGAGAGTCACATATACTCAGTCTGTGTTACAAGTGACAATTTTAAGTTCTTTGGAAAGAGAAGACTCTTTCACATTTTTTTGTGCAGTGAGATTATTTTTAGAAAGGCAGGATCTATGAAGAGTCAATAGCCTTTCAAATGCTTCCTAGAGTCCTGACAGCTTTCAGTCCTGACATTTTTCCTCCTAGTTCTTTAAATGACTTGTCAGTTTCCCAGCTTTTGGCAGATAGATGCTTGTACACTCATCAGTGAGTCTTTGGCATCCCATTTCTCCCTGCCCCTGTCAATAATCACTCCCAAGCTTGGCAGATACTGCTGGTTTCTCCCTTACTGCTGATTTGCTCACTTTAAAATAGCCGCTCTCATTTCTGTGTCTGGTATCTGTTGTATTTTATTTAGTGCTCTTCTCCACAGCACAGGAATCCTCTCCCGTCATGTCATTCCCTGCTAATGTCACTCCTCTTCTGCCTTGCTCTAATGAGCTATTTAGTTTCCTGATGTGTGGTGACTGTCACTATCAATGTTTTCAGTGCTTACCAGTATGCTGATTCCTTAAGACTCGCATGATCATGAGAACTCAGTTTTAAATATGACTGGCTGGCTGGTTGAAGACGCAGATACATACTGTCTGTATTTTGAAAATGTCCTGTAAGCCTAAATGTACCTGGGTGGTTGTTGGCCTTAAAAATTCAGTGATAGACACAGTGTTCTATAAGCTAGTAATTGTAATGGTCTTTGAAACACAGGCTGTGCTTCTACAAAATTTTGCAAATTTCAGAAATGTTTGCACCTCTCAAAGCACAAAACCAACACAGTTTTTTTTAGGGAATCCTGTTGTTTTATGTCTTTTTAATTCTTTTAGGCAGGCTGTTCTAAAATAGAAATTATAGGTTATCAAATGTTACATTTATTAATTGAGTGGGGGACTGATGTGATGTTTAAAAAAACTGATTGGGTAATCACAAAACTCAGTGGCGAAAGTGGATGTTCTTCACCTTCAGGAAGAGATCAAATATGGTTGTCTGCACGCACAGAGTGACTGTTCTGGCCCTTCTAATAAGGCTTTATTTTACAGGTAATTTAGAAATATATACTTTTTCCATAAGGTATAATTATAAGCAAGAAAGAGTATTTCCTTACCGTCAAATCTGAGAGCTATTTTCTAAATCATCTTTCAACTTCAATCAGGCTCAGTAGGTCAGAGTCCACCACGCGCAGGCTGTTATTACTGGAAATCAGAAGCAACTAACTGGTGCAGCAGTTTTTTCATGAAAAAAAGTAAGAGTGGAGGGCTGTAAATAG
The DNA here is from genome assembly GCF_028500815.1 of Rissa tridactyla. Taxonomy (NCBI): domain Eukaryota; kingdom Metazoa; phylum Chordata; class Aves; order Charadriiformes; family Laridae; genus Rissa; species Rissa tridactyla. The sequence continues at coordinate 82,836,911 of NC_071467.1, read as the reverse complement.
TAAAACTTCAGGAAAAGAACTCACTAGGTATTGTGTGTTTCCCAGGTAACCTCTAACTGAGTTTCTCTCTCCAATGAAATGCTGTTCATTAAATGAATCTATATGTTCTTTAAGAGGGGAAAATGAATTCACCAAGCACCAGAAGTTTTAGATCAATTTCCCCAGATTCCTGTGTGGTGTATGAGGTCAGTGTATTATGTATGGACTCTTAAAATTGAACACTGGCCTTCTTGTCATCATATTGTTGCAGATAAATTTAACAGGTAATTAGCTTGCTAAGTAAAACCTCTTACTGATGTGCTTTCCCATGATGTCTAATATCTATATTTTGAACTGATCTTGTCATAGTTCATTTTGCTTTGTACAAAATAGTTTCTTTTGTATTTGTTACACATAAGTGGTATGAATTCATACCAATGATGGTATGAGTTCAACCAATGATTTTTTTCTGCTGAGATAAACAGAAAAAAAAAAAAAAGCCCTAAGCTCAAATTATGTTTAGCAGACCTGTTAAAGAGAGTATTTGAGTTAATGATAAAATACATTTATCCTCGGTGTAATTCTATAGTCTTTGTACTTTTCATCCAAGAAAAAAAAGCTCTCAGGGCATGCTAGAATGGTGCCATTATTGAAGATAACAAAGTTTCATGGAGCTTTTTATCACATTCTTCTGCCTCAATGGGAAGAGTGCTTCAGTAAAAAGAGAGTGGTAATTATGAGAGATATACCCAGGCACTGCATAAAATTCATGTCTCCTCTAAAATATTGAGTGTTGGAGATTATGATAACTAAAAAACAGGACTTCGAGGTGAAATGAAAACTGATTTGCCTTCACTTTTCTGTAAGATATTACAGTATCACAGAATTACAGAATGGTGGGGGTTGGAAGGGACTTCTAGAGATCATCTAGTCCAACCCCCCTGCTAAAACAGATTCACCTAGAGCAGGTTGCATAAGATCATGCCCAGGTGGGTTTTGAATATCTCCAGAGAAGGAGACTCCACAACCTCTCCGGGCAGCCTGTTCCGGTGCTCTGTCAAAGTAAAGTTGTTTTTCCTCATTTTCAGATGGGACTCCTGTGTTCCGGTTTGTGCTCGTTGCCTCTTGTCCTGTCGCTGGGCACCATTGAAAACAGTCTGGCCTCATCCTCTTGACACCCGCCCTTAAGATATTTGTAAGCATTGATAAGATCCCCTCTCACACTTCTCTGCTCCAGGCTAAGCAGGCCCAGGTCTCTCAGCCTTCCCTCATAAGAAAGGTGCTGCAGTCTCCTGATCATCTTCATAGCCCTTTTGCTGGACTGTCTCCAGTAGTTCCTTGTCTTTCTTGAACTGAGGAGCCCAGAACTGGACACAGTATTCTAGATGTGGTCTCACTAGGGCAGAGCAGAGGGCAAGGAAAACCTCCCTCGGCTTGCTCACCACACAGTTTTTAATGCACCTCAGGAGACCATTGGCTGCCTTGGCCACAAGGACACACCCACAGAAAGGACTCCCTGGTCCCTTTCTGCAGAGCTAGTTTCCAGCAGGTCAGCCCCTAACCTGTACCAGTGTGTGGGATTATTCCTCCCCAGGTGCAGGACCTTACACTTGCCCTTGTTGAACTTCATTTCATTCCTCTCCGCCCTGTCCAGGCCTCACTGAATGGCAGCATGGCCTTCTGGTATGTCAGCCACCCCTCACAGTTTTTTATCATCAGCAAACTGTTGAGGGTACACTCCGTCCCCTCATCCAGGTCACTGATGAATATGTTGAACAAGACTGGACCCAGTACTGACCCCTGGGGAACACCACTACTTACAGGCCTCCAACTGGACTCTGCGCCACTGATCACAACCCTCTGAGCTCTGCCAGTTCTCTGTCCATCTCACTGTACACCCATCTAACCCACACTTCCTAAGCTTACCTATGAGAATGTTATGGGAGACAGTATCAAAAGCCTTGCTAAAGTTGAGGTAGACAACATCCACTGCTCTCCCATCATCCACCCAGCCAGTCATGACATCACAGAAGGTTATCAGATTGTTCAAGCACAATTTCCCTGTGGTGACTCCATGTTGACCATTCCTGATAATCAGAGATGACATCCAGAATGTCACCTTTCAAGGGATGGAGGTGAGGCTGACTGGCCTGTAGTTTCCCAGGTCCTCCTTCTTGCCCTTTTTTAAGACTGGAGTGACATTTGCTTTCCTCCAGTCCTGAGGCACCTCTCCTGTTCTCCAGGACCTTTCAAAGATGATGGAGAGTGGCTTCGCAATAACATCTGCCAGCTCCCTCAGCACTCACGGGTGCATCCCATCAGGGCCCATGAATTTGTGGGTGTCAAGTTTGCTTAACTGATCTCTAACCCAATCCTGCTCGACCAAGGGAAAGTCTTTGTTTCTCCAGACTGCTTCTCCTACCTCCAGGGTATGGGGTTCCTGAGGGCTGGCTTTAGCAGTAAAGGCTGAAGCAAAGAAGGCATTCAGTAACTCTGGCTTCCCTGTATCCTCCGTCACCAGGCCACCCATCTCATTCAGCAGTAGGCACACATTTTCCCTAGTCTTCCTTTTGCTACTGATGTACGCGAAGAATCTCTTCTTGTGGTCCTTGACATCTCTTTCCAGATTTAATTCCAAGTGGGCCTTAGTCTTCCTTGTTGCATCTCTGCATACTCTGACAATGTTTCCATTTTCCTCACAAGTGGCCAGTCACTGTTTCCAAATTCTGTAAACTTCCTTCTTCCATTTGAGTTTTTCCAGAAGCTCCTTGCTCATCCATGAAGGTCTCCTGCCTCCTTTGCTTGATTTCTTATTCATAGGGATAGACTGATCTTGAGCTTGGAGGAAGTGGTGCTTGAATATTAATGAGCTTTCTTGGACCCCCCTACCTTCTAGAGCCCTAACTCATAGCATTCCTCCAAGCAGGTCTTTGAAGAGCCCAAAGTTAGCTGTCCTGAAGTCTTTCTGCCCTTCTTCTTCCACATGGGACACTGAGCTACACCGTTTCATGGTCACTGCAGCCAAGGCTGCCCCCAACCTTCTTATCCCCAACTTTGTTTGTTAGTCCAGCAGGACACCTCTCCTCAGGTTCTCCACCACCTGTATCAAAATGTTATCATAAATGCTCTGCAGAAACCTCCTGGACAGTGCGTGCCTGGCTGTCTTGCCTTTCCAGCAAATATCAAGGTGGTTGAAGCCCCCCATGAGAACCAGGGCCTGTGACCACAAGGCTACATTTCTCTGTCTGTGGAAGGCCTCATCAACTTCCTGTTCCTGATCAGGTGGCCTGTAGCAAACACCCACACTAGTGGGTGTTTATCAGAGCCTTTTCAGCACTGAATCTGTATTTAGCAATGAAAGACATATTTCATTCATTAGTAAGATACCCCCACCTCCTGCCCCTGGAAATTTAGTATTAACCATGTTACCAACAGGATTAGCACATTAAGATGGGAAATGCCAACAAATGATTGCTTTGCAAATGTAACCATAGACAGGGTGTGGATAGCTTTTAGCTCAAGAGTTACATGAATTGATATTATGTCACTCATATTTGATACATCAATGCTGGCCTCAATGACTTTGATCATTTGATTGGGTAAATGTGACAGTAAAAGAAAAGAGAAAGTACATAATTGAAGCAATAGAAAAAAGTAGATTCAGCCAGATGTTAGAAGCCAACAAAGATAAAATTGTAACACCCAAAGGTTCACTGTCATGAGAGCAATAGAAGGAACTTCAGTAGTAATTCTGTCTCATAAAAAGTACCATAGAACCATCCAGCTCTCTATATACAAGGTGCATTCACCTTCTATGTAACTGAGAAGCAGAGAGTAGAAATAATTTTGCAAACTCCTTTTTACTAATGGTGCTGACTTTATTGTTGATTGCTTGATAGTTGTAATAGGCATTTCTGAGAGGATAAAACAAAAAACTATGTCCGTTTTAAATCATACAGTAGCATAGGAAAGGTTTTAGTTATTTAATAAATCACAGAATCATAGAATGGTTCGGGTTGGAAGGGACCTTAAGATCATCTAGTTCCAACCTCCCTGCCCTGGGCAGGGACACCTCCCACTAGACCAGGCTGCTCAAAGCCTCATCCAGCCCGGCCTTGAACACTTCCAGGGATGAAGCAGTTGGTGCTAAGTGTCCAGTGTCCACACTTTGCCCATTCTGGGAAGCTTTGCTTTAGACTAACTGGAGTTTCCTCTTATGGACTGCATGCTCATTGCCATCGTAAGCCTATTAAACATGACTCTGCAGCACATCTTTCAGTGTAGTTTCATCCAGTTACACACTCTGAGGTAACTCTGTGACATGAGCCAAAGTGCAGTAAGTGGGAACAAATGGAAGATTCATATAGAAGTTGCACTTCTGGTATGAACTAAAGCACTTAGATGTACCAAGACTCACATTAGGATTATATTCATCTAGGTCCTTCTTTGGATCTCAGAGGTTTACTTACTTGCTTGTTTCACCTGAGGATCTTCTTGGAAGCTCCCACTAAATTCCAATAATTCCTATCTGAATTCTTGGTGTTGGTTAATTAAAAAAAAAACAAAAAAAACCCCAAAAAACCCCAAAGACCCCCAAAAAAACCAAAAAAAACCAAACTGCTTCCCTGGGCTCATAAAATAATGTGAGATCAATCTCAGGTTAAAATGTTCTTAATTGCTTATTGTTGTCTTACGTCCTTAACTTTCTGAGTCCTTTTCATCTGAAATACGTGTTTATGAAAACATTCTTTTGCTGTGTGTCTCTCAGTATTGCTATGACGCCAATTCTGAAGGGAAAGTATAGCTTCCACACTTGTGTGAGCAGTGACAGAAGCATGTCTACTCTACTGTGCCTGCATCCATGACGGCTGCAAGCCGGATTTCATAATTCATGAAAAGGATGTCTTACATAGAGCTTATTTTTGGGAGGTACTGACTCAGCTATGCAGACTGGTTATGGGCAGATGTGAGGTTCTTGCTTGTTTGAATGTGAATCAGCTGCAGCCAAGAAGCCATTAACTTTGTCTGGCACTGTGCCTAAACTAACACAGCTGTCCCCTTAAAAAAAAAAGACACAAACAAATAGAGCATGCAGTCAAAAGTTGGCTGCAACTTTAATTGCAAATAGTAGTTTAGAAAAACTGAAATACATAATTTCTTACTGTGTTTCAAAGAGAACTACTATTTTGACTCATACAGAGTCAATGTATTTTGAAATATGACTTCAATCAAATTATGTAAGTCCACACAAAACAGTTTCATCTATATCTATGTTCTTTCGTTAGAAGTTAACAAAATGAATGGTGCTCACAGGAATCATTCCCTAAAATGCATAATCCTCTCTTCATTCTTTCCAGAGCCCAGAATTTTTATTATGTGTTGAATGTCTGCTGGCATTTAATACTCATTATCTGAAAGCAAATATCTTGAAGGATTTCAGAAGTGACCCTAATGATGCCCTTAGATGTCCATTGGAAGATAATGAATGTTCTAGTAACTGTGTTGTGAAGGGCAAGCATATGAAAAATATGTAGAATTTCTAAAATGCATTGACAGATTGATTGATGAGATATGGTCAAATTGCTCAGGAGAATTGCGGAGAATACCGTGTCATTACCTAATAATAAATCGACTGGAAATACCAAAGGAAATGCAAGCCAAGCCTGCGATATTAGTCTAGTAGTCTAGTCAATGCCCACATTTCTACTTTTATTGATTTTTAGAAATGATCATTTGTTCCATCTTGGGCATAACTGTCAGCATGGGACTGAACCTGTTATCTATGATAAGCTTTTGTTGAGCAAAACAATGAACTGAAAAATCTCTGTCACCTTTAATCACTATTTGCTCTTTAGTTCCTACACAGGAAGGCATTAGGCCACAACGAGAGGTAGTTCAAAAACCACTTCAGCTGTGAGAAAAGCCTGCTCTTAAAGGTGAATTCCAAAACATTTTATTTATCAGCCCTCTGTGAGATGCCATGTTTCTTGGTTGTTTTAATTTTGGGCTGTTTTGTGTTTGGTGGGGGTTTTTTTGTGTTTTGTTTGTTTGTTTGTTTTGTTTGTTGTTTGTTTGTTTGTTTTTATAATTTGGCTAATCTAAACTCTAATTTAATCAATGAATAGTAAACAGTTCTGATTTTTTTCTGTAAGCAGTCAAAATAGCTCTTTAGTTCAGCACCTCAAATATGGTGGTTGGAATGTTTTAACTCCTACAGACTTGATCAAGTTTCATACAAGACTTGATTTTTGCAATGTTGCACTAATGTGGTAGAGGTTTTTAAACCAAAATCTCTGTGGCTTTCCTGATTTTTGCTATATGTTTATGACTTATTATTTCTACTACTCATACTGATTCTGCTGACACCATCTGACATACTACACTTTAATCAGCCTTAACCTTTGCCAGGGTTCGGGGAGCAGGAGATCCACTCTGAAAACTGAGGAACTGTAACCAGACCCTTGACAACAGCCTTCCTCCTACACCATGCTGTTTCATCAGAAGTTCAGTGAAGCAGAGTCTGAACTGATATCTCCAAAGAAAAGACTGGGTTTAGATCAGGTTAGAGTCAAGCAACACTTGTATTTTGCTCTGTGTAGATTTTTGGGTTTGAGTTTTCTCTGAATCCCACTTGGATACATTTAACTTCCCCAATTGTCCCTTCCTAGAGGTTTTCTTTTGTTCTGGAGCCTGACAGCCTCACATACTGAAAGGTTACTTGGCCATTCACTGCAAGCAAAATCGAACAAATAATTTAAGAAAAACTTAATTTATATTCTAGAGAAGGACCTGGGAAAATATATCTCTGGAAAGTTTTTAGAGGCAAGGGGTAGAAACCCAGGGGCTACAGCGCTTACCAAGGAATAGTTCCACCAGCCTGATTCCAAGGCTTCCCCATAATATTAATTTCTTTTTTTTCCTCTTACTGAAAAAGCATTCACAACTCAGTACAGCCTGTGGTTGTCGGCCCATGCCATAGCTGTGGTAAAGTAGCCAATTTTAGAGCTCATGAAATGCAAGTAGACCAAGAGCCACAAGCTGGCATCCCCTCATCTGTCCTGTTCATCAGCCCAGGAAGGATACTGCTCTTTAAATGTGAGAGCATGGATTGGAATTTTGTCACATTTACAAGCAATGCATCTTTTTTATTCAGTTTGTAGACTAATTATAACTTTAAACGTTGAGCATGTTAATGCAGCACAGGGTTGGACTGTGTCCAGTATTCCCATAATAAAAGCTTGTTTTAAGGTTTTCTATCTATCTCAGCTGTTGAAATGCAATTTAGATGCACACTGACATATGTGAATTTCATTTTGGGAAGAATGTTTTACGCTCGCTATGACTAAGGTGTGATTGGTTTCTTTCTTCTTCTGATTATTTATAGGTCCATAAAATGTTTTTCTACAGACAGTTTCTCATTTCCAACCACAGACACACACAAGAAACTGCTACATTCTATTTTATAAGAAATATAACCATTTCAGTACAGAATCCTGCTTTGTGTTTTTCATAGACAGAAATAAAGCCCCTGATTTAATTTACACTGTAATTATTTTTCCTTAAAATAAGGATTATTATTTTACTAAGAATCTTCAGATACAGTTCCACCTTGTTAAATAGGTTCTAAAATCCAGGAAGCATTAACAAAGATTTAATGAAAAGTGGACGTAAAGTAGATCCTAGTATCTCAATATTTTGAAGAGTGAGAATGTATGTTTATTTTCTCAAATTTAGGTTGGCATACTTATTTTATAATGAAAAAATAATATATTTCTGTGTCTTTTTGACAAATAGTCAAGATTCTTTTTCAAGGCAAACGCTGTCAAGAAATTTTTTTCCATACAGTCAAGTCCATTTTTTCTGTTTTGATATGGACAGGAGACACTAATCACAATGCCACTGCAGAGTTTGTGTGAATGAGTGAACTGCAAATTACAAACAATTAATAAAGCTTATACTATAGATGCTGATATGGATCATCATTAAATTCACAACAGGTGAAACCAACCAGTCCTCATTCGCACTGTAATTATTTTTGACTCTTACTTTACAAAGGAAAACTTACTGAAATAAATGAGATTGTATATGAACAAAGAATAAGAAAAGCATTATTCTAACCAGGGAATGTGCCTTACCAAAGTTGATCTTGGAACATCAAAGCTGATCTTGGAAGACAGAATGACACATGCATATTGTTTTTTATTTCTTAATGTTCTTTTCTTTTTTTTTTCCAACCAAAAGATTTGAAAGGTAGGGTTTGTTGGAAAAAAAAAAAAACCAAAAAACCCACACCACCAAAAACCAGCACTCAAGTCTCATTTTTATTTTTAATAGTTGCAGCTGAGCTTCTGTTTGGTCAGCATTTTTGTGATACTACTTACAATATGATTTTCACTGATGACAGGTGGTGTTTATATATGTACATTAAGCATTCTGCAAAGTGTCTGATTTTTCAGTGTAAAGAGGGATATGCGGATGAAAACAGAGCCCTCAAAGTCAGGCGTCTAGAACTGCTGGAATTAAGTTTTGAAATTCTTAAAACACCAAACTATGTCCTTCCTGTTAAACATGATCAAGCTTTGCATTTTCTTTTAAAACTAAAAAGTCTTCTACATACCTGAGTATACTACATTAAGAAGAAAATTTTGTGGCTGTACTGGTTTTGGCTAGGATAGACTTAATTTTTTTCATAGTAGCTTTTATGGGGCTATGTTTTGGATATGAAAACATAAAATGGCAAAGAGGGTGTAGACATTACCAAAAAAAAATATCCCATCTTCATTTTGTTTTTTCTAAATGATTTATTGATATTTCTATATGGACTTGGAAACAGCTAATGTTATGTCAAAATATATATATGTGCATATATATAAGTATACATATGCAAAGTATAAGTGCAAATATTTAGATATTCTGGAAGACAGATGAAGATAGAATATGTGTAACTGTAGTATGTGTGTATGAAATGTTTAATATGGCTATCTAATATAATTTTAAAATTAGTAGGGAAAGTTACACTAACAGACAGGAATTTACAAAAGTTTATCCATCCTTTATGTTTTGCATTTATTCTGTCAGAAGAAATTCTTTTGCTAGTAAGCAGGATATATAACAGGTTAATTCTCAGGAATACACAGAATTCATCAAAAAAGCAAAACAAAAATTCAGCTGTCAAGGTAAAGCAGAACTGTTCTGGAACAGACGCAGGATTCAGAAACAGCTGGTGCTTGTGTACCAGCTTGTGCTTCACAAGCACTCTTGTGATTCTCATCTTAAGTTCTCTCATAAAAAAGACAGAGCATCATAAACTCTTACAGTTACAAAGAAAGCACTTGAAAAGAGTGTAAGAGATGGAGCAATCTGCAATGTACCTGAACAGCAATGGAAGCAGTTCGTTTCATGAAAGCAGTGGGTTAATTCAGCTGCTCAATAGTGGCAATTTAAATGCCCAACTTGTCTACTGTTACCACTCCTTTACTTGGAAGAATTATTAAATGGCAGATGATTCTATGATTCTATGATTTTCTTGATGGGTTCAGCTGTGCCCTGTGGTGGGGCGGTTGGAGCTGGCTGTAATCGGCTATGTCCAGCACAGGGCAGACCTGGCTGGTCCTCACAGGTGTGTCACATACTACTACTGCGGCTGCCAGCACCTGGGCACCTGCAACTGGTACAATCCTGCATTCTCAAAATCAATTATTTGTCAATATACTTGATGTTGGAAGTTATGCATTGCCAGAGCTTCTATAAGAGACTTTTTTTTTTGACTGAAACACATGAGCATACCCAGAAAGCTCAACCCAGAAGACAGGTACTCGTTTTTTCACTCTGCTGTGCCTCTTTCTGATCATGAGTGTAAGCGGGAGCACTGAAATGTGAGGAAAGTTTTCTTTACCCACTCTTACCGCACACAGGAGAGTTACCTGTAACTTTTCCCTCTCTCCCACTCTTCCTTTGTCCCTGTCTCAAGAGAAGTCTTGTTTTTGTGAGATTTCTAACCCATGTTTCCAGGCTCAGGAGGATAGTGAGGAGGATTTAGGCTCTGAGGATGAATATGATCCTCTAGTCCCTTACGTAAATCTAGATTATGACTGTTTAATCATCATAGATTATTTCCTATTGCTATGTACATTTTAAATGACGGGCTGTAAATCATAGCTCAAAATATTTTGGTCCTGTGTAATTTATCATGCTTTGTAATTTTACTGAAGTGGAAAGATACTAATTCAACAGATGAACTGGCTGTGCCTTTACTGGTAATGACAGTCACAGAAGAGAAATATGATTAGAAAACAAAGAACAAGAAGGGAAATTAGCCTAATATTCATTATAATTATCACAATTCAACATAATTATAACAAATATGCAAATCAAATTTATGTTACACCAGGGTTTCTTATCTTAGTTTATTATCTTGTAATGGTCTATAAATCAATATGAACAGGTTGATAAAATTACCCCAAAAGAAACAAAACACAAACAACAACAACAACAAAATCCCAAACCACAAAAATCCCCAGTCCTCCTTTCTCTCCATGTATACATTCCTAACTTCAGACACAAAAAATGTATGCAAATAAAAATAAACTTTTAGAGACAAATCCAATCAGTCTGGCAATGAAAATGTTTATTGAACCTTTTAGTAGACAATCTTTGATTTTATTTTATTTTTTCACAAACAGTATATGATTTATTGCATTTTATATAGGCTGAAAAACAGTGGACGATACTATTTACTCAAGGCAAGCATGAGCTACTTCCTGAATGAAAAAAAAGTTAAATTACAGTACCGTCTCTGACTTCTTGGACTCAGAGGGGTCCCCAAACAATCTTGATGCAAGCAGGTGATAATAATGTGGTAGGATAATTTGAAATGTGATGGTCTGTGGTTATCTCTTGTGATCAGACAAGAAAAACAGATGTTAATTTTCTTTTCTCTTTTAGGCAGTTTGCTCTATTAAAATGACTGGCATTTTCTCTCCTTATCACTTTCATGATGGACAGCCTCTGCAAATTGAAATGATCAACAAGCATAAATCACGTAAAAAGAAAATGTTCTGAACTTTTCAGTCTCCAGCGTTGTAACTATGTAACTACCAAGTTTGCAACTAATGCCAATGAAAGTTTTATTGCAAAAAACAAAAGCACTGTGGATGACATGCAATAAATGCTTAAATCAGACTCCCTGGGAAGTCTTTGATTATTCTTTCTAAGGAAGATTGAACTACATGTACAGCTACCGGTGCCATTATATTTTTATGGAAATGCTGGAGTGTGGGGATAACTGGAAAGGGAATTGACTTTTCCTCCACTTAGTGAGACATTCAAACTCTATCTTCAGGATGGATAAAACTCACTCTTAAGAAGAGACTATGTGTTTGTGCTGATCTATACCAGCAGCTGCAGATTTAGTGGTTGGTTACTCCAACTAGTGTTAGCAGAAATAGGCAGAAAAAGAACTGCACAACTCTCCGAGCTTCATACTCATGGTATAAGGTAAATCTTTGGTCCTCTGCTAGAGTGTGTAATTAATGCCAGAAGTAAAATTTTCTAAGGATTGGAGATGGAAGGATTTTAACTGCTAACCACTCCACTTCTACCATTTCAGTGTTAGAATGCAATTAAAACTTGGGGATACCCTTACTCAGCCAGAGACATGGTTCACAAAGTTACTTGTGATGCTTCTCTTCACATAGAACAGCACCCAATCTATGTCCACACACAATGGCCCATATCTCCACCCTCACTTTTCTACTCTAACTTTCAGGTTTGGAAAACTGTAACTAGAGCCAGCAATTCATTCACAGAGCTGGCCTCTGTCCAGCAGCAAGGATTTGCCTGATATTGAAAGGAGATGTTGGCTGTGGAAAATAATTCAGTAGCAACATAGTAATTTGGTAGGAGGGTCCCTTCAGCCCATTTTTGTCCTTAACTCCTAGTAACAAAGCTGTCCCAGAACCCAGAGTTTTGGCTTTTAAAGATCCTTCCTTTTGTGTTTCACATGCAGGCCAGTTCTGAGACCCAGGTCGTTACAGATTGCCAGTGATACCATGGCTTTCTTCCAGTAAAAAATCTTGGTACAGATTTGTGGATTGAAAAAATATTTGATAAGCTTCCCCAGACTTTTTCTTTTTTATCTCCTCACATTTGAAGCATCAGTTTGCCTTGATTCCATCAGATCCAGCAGCAGCGAGCTAACAAACCTCTTCAACTAACAAACATCTCAGCATACTGGGACCTGATTCTGTGCCTGTGAAGCATCTTTTTTTCTTTTTAGAAATCTTTTTAGTATATGAGGAATGTTATGAAATGGATGGACATCTCTGCTCAGGAAGGCAGAGAAAGCACAGCTAACATGACGTATGTCCACAGTACTGCTAAGGAGGGTTTGCACAAGTGGAAGGGTCTTGCATGCGCGACAGTGTTGTTTGCCATGGAAATGAAGCCCTAAGGTGAGTTGGGCCCTGCAGTGTGAGAATCATAAATGCAGAACACCAAAGGTGTTCAAAGTAAATGTGAACACTCACATAGTTTTTCCATGGCCAACTAAAGCATCTTAATCTTTTTTTCATCATTTTACTCTAAGAAGCAACTGAAACTATATGGGACATTTAAAAATTTTACCTACTAACTATGCTGTTTATATATGGTATTGCTTCTGTTATGATTATGCTCGGTTATGATTATGAGGTAGTAGAGGCAAATGAACACAAGAAAAATAAACTCTTTTTATGCACACATACTTTGCAATGACCAGGAACAATAAAACATACACAAAGTGTCATATTGAATGAACAGCTGTTTCAAAATATAATGGTCTCTAAAGGAAACAAAAAAATAAGGTACCAGAAGGTCTTTATGGAAGCAAATATTCATTTTCGATGCCATTAGCTGTTAACCATCCCTTGATATAGAAAGCTTAATGGTGCAGAGTTTACACAAGCCTTTTGCAAGAGGCTGTATTGGATCAATAACATAGAAGTGGACCCATATATGCAAACATGGAGGTGTGGAAAGAAATTACTTCAGGTTAGAGTTGCCACAACAGAAAGCTAAGGATTCATTCAATCCTTAACCAGTGTATTAGAAAAGAATTGCTTTGTTTCGTTGTGGTTTATGATGTGTACTATCTTCTCTTTGTTGAAAAGATTGCTTCTTTGTGCTGTCCTGGTAGCTGCACAGAGAGTCAGGTGTAAATATCCGAAGGAGGGAGAACTTTCTTCTGAGAAAAACTGACAAATATTTATCCAGAGAAGTTTCCAGAGCAAGAGGTAGGACATCCATTAGAAGAGGAGATTAAATGTGTGGGAAACACAACCAGCACTGACTTAACAACACGGTAGAGAACAGGAAAAGGCTCAGAAGAGCAAGGCATTCAAGCAAGGCATCAGAGATAACACAATGAAAAAGACTCCCTGTGAATGCAGAAAGGTCTTTGTAACATCTCCTGCAAACCAGAAAATCTCCAAAAGGCTGCTGACCTACATGGGAACCTGTAAGAAAGAAAGTATGATGGAAACACAGAGGGAGAAGAATGATCTTCCCTCACTGGGTCACTTTTGTTCAGGTGACTGACATACTGCGAAAGAGATTCTGCCAGCAGGATGCACACAATTTAAAGAATAGAATAATTATTTATTCATTAATACACTCAGTAGGTAGGTAGGTAGGATGACCATATTACTATCCTAAGCATTAGCATAGTTGCTAATCTTGCTCTCAGCACTTCTGACTGGACTGTCAAGCCATTTAATTTCCCTCCAATCCTCCAGCCGCCTCTCAGCCCTAGATTCAGCTGGTGGTCTCGGATTTTGCCTTACTAAGCATCCACTAGCTCTCCCAACTCTCCATTAAGCCTTTCCTTTTCAGGTGTCTTTTCCCATTTGTCTCATCAGATACTTGCTGCTTCCTCCCCTATCCCACACTCTACATTTCTTTGCTCACACTGGTTAAAGGTTATTTCCTTAAACATTTTGGTGACTACTGGGACGTACTTCTGTGAGTGTAGGAAGGGAAGATGCAGACAGACAAAGAACAGCCATCTGGTAGTGTCCTGCTCCTGAAAATTCCTTCTCCAACTGGTGCTGTAGAGCTTCCTGAGGAGACCATAGTCAAGCTCAGAAAAATAGCCACTAAGCTAAAACATGGGAGGTTTCTGAGAATGTATAGTGTATTTAAGGCAGACATGATGAGGACTGCATTTGCTGTAAACACAGCTGCTGTGTACGCTGCTGCTCCTGCAGAATGAGAATCCGGTCAGTGTGATTAGATGTTATCATCTCCTGGAAAGCATACCTTTGATATGCTTTATGAACATGGGCGAAGCAGTTCTCTTGCCCAGACACAGACATCTAGTGCCATCTTAGGTGCTCTAGGTTATCTGAAAGATCCTAAGAGGACTGGCAGATACAGCCAAGAGAAGACCCACATCCTTGTGGAGAGTGAGCTGTTTGTAGAATACGCGTGCAGACAATAGCTATTAATATCTTCAGTGGCACTATGTTTAGGCAATTGAGCTGGCTAAAATGCTCCCTGATGATCCCTGACCTATGAACTACTGTTTGCACAGTTGAGAACAGCCTTCTGTAATCATTGAAAATAAATTGTATTCCATGAATTTTTACTTTTATTGCAATTTTTATCTGACTACGGGTTTGCCTCCTGTAATAAATGGTATCCCAGATCTGTGTGTTGCTCAATTGTGATTCAGGGGTTTCTATGCAATTTAGGTTTCCAAGTGATTTTTTTTCTGCTACATTAACAAATTCCTTATAAATGACAATCTCTATTTATTTCTTTGCAAATCCTGGGTAGGCAGGACTTTTTTTTTTTTTTTTTTTTTTTTTTTTAACGAACAGATATCTCAAGGGATAAAAAGAGAACATTTTAGAATCAGACCGGTTACAATCCAAACTGAACTTTTTAAAGCTTATTGCAATGAAACGTGAGAGGAATAAGCATAGGAGAAATACAATATGATGCAAAAGGAATAAAATAACCCAACAAGGCTTAACAGAATCTTGCAGACAGCACCACTAGTAGTATCATAAATTGTCTGTAGTGACCCTGCTATTGATTGTACAGGACAATCTGACTAGGTCAGTTGACTGCATAAAGTCACTCTAGAACCATAAACAGGAAGGAATTAGGGTCTTAAAACAATGGTTCCATGCACGTTTCTCCTATAGTGTTAGCTTAAACAGCCCTGTCCTGTGTCAGCATGACTATTGATATGATGGAGCAGCTCAGGGAATTCATACAGTTGAAAAATATTGCTGCAAATAGGTGTTATTTTGCAGCTGGTTCAGTTACTGTTTCTCCAGTATCACTCAGTGCATGACTGCACAAACAAATGTTCCTACAAAGAGTTTCAAGAGAAGTGGAAGTCATGGCAGGAGGATTGAGCAGATACAAACAGGGGCTCCTGAGCAGACCACTCATCAGACAAGAATAATTTGTCCTTGGCACATATTAGTGCATTTATTTTTTTTCTTTTCTTAATGGAGAAAAAGGAAAAAAAAAAAAGTCTTTTGCTGGTTTCCCTTTAAAGTGATGGAGGTTACAATGACTCTAGTTTGCTAAAAATCTATAAAATTTTACCCCAATGTTTTAGATATTTGATCCATTTTACCATATTTAATATGGGAATATAAATTTATGTACATTGATGATTGATCAACAACATAAGCCACCCCCAAAGATGTTGTGAGATACATGTAAATAAGTAGGTACACTAGGAAGTTTTCATCACAAAAAGACGTATTTGAAGAAGGGTTTTTCACTAACCCAGTTTTGTTTTTTTTCCCCATTTGATTAAGCTTTTGCATTTCTTTTTACAGCAGTATCTCCCATGCTTGCTGGATCTTTCGGTACTACTTTTCTTCTGTTGTATCTCTATAAGTGAGTCACCTGTATCTCTCCTTCATTCCCTTCACAGCTAACTTCCCACACGCTAAGCCTTCTGTGCAGGAGTTAGTTTTTATGAGCTAAAAATTGCTGACAAGATTATGAAAGAGGGAGGACTGTTTTTAAGGAAATAAAAAAAAGGAAAGCAATATACCTCAGCTCAGGGCAGAGCTTTCAGTTGTTATCATTTTTATATGACTGTATTTATCATTTGTGAGATCTGATAAGCAGAAGGTAGAGGTGCAAATGTAGGCAGAGGAAAGCTACTCACTGCCTGGCAAGAACACTCACATCACCTTTTAAAAACACCACCTTTTAAAAGCAGTTCTTTCTGAAGCTGGAAAGTGTCGTTCTGGCCCTGTGAAGTCCTCTGTTAGCTTCATCATAGCAAGGGCAAATAAAGGATGTATTGGTGGATCTTTACCTATACTCTGGCCTCCTGAATGAGGTTCTTGAGAGATTTGGATCTCCTCTTGCCGTTGAAAACATTTTAGCTGAACGTCCAACTAACCATCAGTTTTTAGGAGCCATTGTAATGATACAAATTATTGGAACTATTTTTAAGATAGTGCTCCTGGAAATACTCTCCCCAGGCAACAGTTACGTGCAGAGTTAACAGTTGTACCAAATCTCAAGGACAGTCTGAACTGTTAATATTTTTTCAGATTCCCATACCATTCTATGTGATTGGGGAAACTGTAAAATTGTTACTGCACTGTGTGAATGGGTATGCAGGTAGCACAGGCAACACTAAAAGGGGGATGACTGCACTCAGTCCTGATGGGAATAGTATCATCCTGATTCTCGGGAACATTACTCTGTGATTTAAGTAGCTAGTTGGTTAGTTAAGGTTTTCTGAAATCCTAAATCCACATTTCCTCTTGCAGCAAATTGCTTCAGTTTAAAAAAAAAAACAATATTTCAAAGAGAAAAATGTGTCTAAACTATTAAGCAATGTCTTTCCGTGAATGTAGAATTCTGGGGAAAATGTTATGCTCTGGATGGTCTTTCCAAATCCTGTCTTCTTGTATTACTTGGACTCAAGGCAAACAGATGTTTTACAAATACTGGAGGCAAAAATGCTTATGAATACTGATGTATTCAAATTTGGAAAATAAAATAAAATTACAAAACATTCTGGATTCTCTTTGAAAATAACCTGATCTTTTTGCTGCCAAATATGTCTACCATCAAAAACAAAACTGTGTTTTAATTTGCCTGTATTATGGTATGTAAGATACCTTAAAGCAATGTAGTGCTTCATTTCTCCTGTTTGAAGCTGTAAGGGAAAAAAAAAGGGGGAAAAAATCTAGAGTATGGACTGTAGTTTCAAAGCTAAATGGCAGCACTTACACCAAAGCTTCATCCATAAACCAGGAATCAGCCTGAATTACACAAGGCGGAGACTTGCAGTACATGTCTGTGAGAGAATATGGCTACACATCCATAATTCCATTCATTAATTTATCACTGATTTCATTCATTAAAAAATAATCTCATTTTGCCATCCAAACAGCCATTTGTGTCCTATACCTTTCTTTTCATAATTCTCTAGCAACTTAGGTTAGAAAAGAGGTCCATCCAGCCTGTTATCCTGTTTATGACTCTTGTGAAGAATGAGCACCTTATGGAAGAAGAAGAAACAGGGCAAACATCTAGTGATATTTGTCCACTACACTTTGCTGGTCTCTAGTGATTCGTGCCTGAGACTCCCTGAATCCTGTCCACATGTCAGTGATTTAATAATCCTTTCTCCCCACAATCCCTGTTTTTTGTGTGTGTTTTGTTTTTGTTTGGATTGTTTGTCTTGGTTGTTTGGTTGGTTTTGATTCACCTTTTGAACCCTCATGCAATTTTAGCTCCTTTTGCCTGACTGCGGCTACTTATTAGAGGAAAGGAACCTTGTTTGATACAAGCCTTCCCTCCCACACTCATTTGTTGCACCTTTCCTCTGCAAGGATAATAAACATATGCTTAAAAATTCCATTGTATTTTCAGGACTTACACAGTACTATGAAAAGATCACAGTGTGCTGTGGGAGTAGATAATTGAATGACTGCTCAGGTTCAAGTTGCTTTTCTCATTGTGCTTTATCCGATTCCACAAAATTGCCATAGGCTTAGGCACAGGCACTTAGACATCATGGTGTGATTCTGTGCAGCACCTGTCTGGGGACACAGAAGATCATCTGCAACCTGGCATACACAGAGATTTTCAATGTCTATTAAGGTATTTTGCCTGCTCTGGGGACTCCCACAGTACAGCAAGAATAAGATCAGCCTTTGGGCAAAATATAGGCCTCCTTAACTCTTAGTAGTAGTCTTTATTCCCGTTTCCTCCAAACAGAAAAACTTTTTCACCAAGAATGCTTCTGTCTTTTTGTTTCCCTACTAATATACCAGCTAACAAGATGAAACGCGTCGATGTCTGTGTAACATTATTTAAAAAGTATGATTTTTATTAGACTGTCTATGTGACTATATTTTCACAGATGGCTCTGTTTTCTGGGGGTTTTGCCTTCAATTTTCTATTTCTGAAAGCCTATGAAGGCTTAGGACTTCAGAGAAGTCTAACTTTATACATCCAGCTTGTATTTAGAGGTAGTGATAAATGTGGTTTAAGTCCTTTAGGATCCCATGGAGAGACAGAGCACAAAAAATATTTTCTCAGATGTATTGAAAAGGATCATGAATGATGAGGCTAATTTGCAGAATACCGGATTTAGGAATTCAAAGGCACAATTTATCCTATGATCTATCTGCAAAAGAAGGTAAATGGGGTATAGGGAAATATTCAAGGATGTATAGAAAAGTTGCTTTTCTATTTATCTATTAACAAATGCCTAAGGTGAGAGCTACGGAGAAAAATGTGTTCATGAAGTTACATGGAAAAAAATTTTTTTTAAGCACAAAATTCACAGGGGATGAATACTAGGAATAGTTGAGAAGAGAAAGTCCTAGAAATAAATTGGATCAGCCAGCAAAGCATGTATGGATTATTACCAGCAAGCTAAAAGTATCATAGCTTGTATGTACTGCATATGCATTTACCGGGGAAAAAGAAAAAAAAAGAAAAAAGAAAAAAAGATAAAAAATCAGACACAGTTTGTAACCTCAGTATTCATTAAGTGGCTTTCTGTACTCTCTTCATTTTGGTGGTGTCAGTGATGATACATTTTTGAGGAAAAAAGCCCCACTATTTTTTAAAACGATAATCTATTTGCTTTAGACAAGTAAAAAAGCTGCTTTTATTTTGCAGGATTTTACTCCTGCCTGTCAGAGAAATATCAAAATAGGCTGGATGTGTCTGCCGGCATGTCAGTGATGGTGAAGTGACAGTACAGACACCTGCAGCCTATCTGTATGAGCAAGAAAAGGTTACTGCAACAAAGTCTCCTGAGGAATTTCTGAAACCAAGCTCTGTTCCAGATAGAGCCAGGAACAAAATCAGGTTAAAGAAATACAGAACAACAAGAAAAGTACTCCTTTACTACAGTAGATAACAATCCTGCAATAATACAGCAAATATAAAAAAATTAAATGCAAAAAGCAAGCTTCCAAGTTTAGATTTCTAAATAATGTCATAAACAAGCAGCACAGAAAGGGGACAAGAATACATCTTTCTGCCAGTTGAAGTATTTTCAGGTGTGCTAAGAGTGTGCTGTGAAGGTTGCCCAAATGCACCACACTGAGCAATACACATTCTGATGCTAAGCAAGAGAACAGTTGGGTGTGACTCCTCATGTTGTTAGCAGTCAGCAGCCCTACAAATAGAGGCCAAAAATATATTAAAAAACACAGAGCCTTTGCAAATATTATAAAATAGGAAATAGGGGGCTGTTGTGCAATGTGACTGCTGGAGTGTTTTCTGGCCCCAGTGCCCACATTTGGAGGGCATATGGGGGATCGAGCTATTTTTCTGTAATTTTCTTTTGAATATTGGACCAGTATATGTCAAAATTTAATTTTTGGAAATCCTATGCCCCTTGTGAGACATTTGTATTTAACAATGGGAGTTTGGCTAGCCTGTCGCATGCTGCTATTTTTTTCAAACAACAAAGACTTTGAGTTAAGTTATAAACCTTCAAACAAAGGCCATTTATGCTGGACTGAGTTCCATTCTGCTACTTTTCCCATCTTCTGCTCTGGGGCTGCAAAATATATCAGAACCAAGTTTGTCATGCACCATCTGGTGAAATGACATTTTCTCTGTCCAAATAACCGTAGGGTTTCAAATAGGGAACTCAATCTAAAGCACTCATCCCTATAGAGTGATAAAGGGTGTGTATGAAGTCTGTTTAGACCAGCAAACACTATGTCCTTAAACTTCTAATACACAGACTAGATTACAAGCAATGGGTAGAAAGACATAACCTTGTCATGGGTTAGTTATCAGTTTGACTGTTTACTGACATGCATACAGCAAGAGCTGCCCGTGCTTGTATAGAAGAGTTATCATACTTGCCTTCTGCCTTGCATACATGTCTCACCTGTTCCTGTCCGGAGGGAATGCATCCACACCGCAACCTGAAAACACAAAGCAGGAGAGCTGAGTTCAGTATCGCTCAAACAGGGAAATGAAATGAAAGTAGTATCAGATCAGTTCATTTTAGTCATGCTGGGAGTTGCTCCGATTAGGCAATCGAAGCAAACCGCTGGTGTGCTGCCAGGTATGGCTGCGCAAAGCATTCTTGTGGTTGTGATTTTGCCTTGACACAAATATGAAGGGCAGCACAAGAGCTGAGGAAGTGTCTGTGAGATCAGCTTCAGCAAGAAGGAATTACACTAGTAATCAAACCTGTGATTCCAGCATTGCAAAACAATTTTTTAAATAATTGGTGTGAAAATAAATCCTCTGTACACACACAGCACTATGGGAGGGCAGAGGGGGCACTTTCCAGAGAAGTTGACCCAGGAGACAGTTCAATGTAGTTAGGTGGGTTTCAAAATCATTATAGACAAACTGAAATTTCATTGAAATGGCAAAATGTTTTTCCTTGTCTCTCATAACCTACGCACGCAAGACTGTTCATGTTGCTTATAATAAACATTATAGAGATCATGAATGATGTAAGATTTTTATTTTTATGTACTTTTCCCTTCCCTTCCTTTCCCCTCCCTTCCCTTCCTTTCCCCTTTTCCCTTCCCTATAGATCATCATCCTTCCGACCACAGTACTCACAGGCTGAAATCAGAATTTTTTCTGATACCAGTAACAGTTTTCTTCTTGTGCCTCCATAATTTTGTAGGATATTATTTCATTTTTGTGCACTCGACCCATTATAACAAAGGAGGACTGGATTTGTGAGGAATGACACTGTTTCTTAATTTCTGAAAAATCCAGAATATTTTGCTGAGCTGCAGAGGAAATACTTGCTGACTGATATTTTTCAGTGGGACCCAGTAGGTGACTCAAAGGCTGTAGTCCATCCACAAGATAGAGGCATCCACTTGGCTGTTGTTTTTCTGGATAAAATCAGAGCAGGTGTTTGGAAAGAAGATTTTACCCTAAAAGCCAAATCTCTTTCCTTGTGAATGGCTTGGCAATGAGCTGAAATTTGCAGGTATAACAGGAGGGAGCATCACAGGTCTAAAGACACAGCTCCTTCTGTGCCTGCACAGCCCGGCACAGTCAAGTACTGTCTGTCCTCTCACGCAGGAGAAGGGAGTCCAAAATTGAAACTCATCCCTCCCTGTTGTTGAGGTTGGACAAGTTTGTAAAACCGGTGGTGAGACACTCCACTGCAGTTAGTCAGGCTTACTGCACTGAACAAAACCACATCTCATGGATAATACTGCAGCTCAGGTGACTCAGAGACACTGCGAATGCTGGAAATACGAGGCCATAATTCAGTACAATCCTAGTCAGCACACAGTACATAGAAGTGCAATAAATTTTATACAGTAGACAGTACATAGTTACTGTGTCAGTATATAGAGAGAAAGATAGCTCAGGAAGCACAAGGGTTTTGCTGCAAACATGGAACCATTTAATAATCACCTCTTCCAGATAAGTCCTGTATCTTCCTTAAGAAACAATGAGCTGGTTTTGGATGCCTGTCCACTAAATGTAGGAGGTACACAATTCATATCCTCACATTTGCAGAATGAATTGCGTGCAGATATATATACTATATTTTCTATAATCAAAAATCCCAAGCCCATTATGCAGTCAAATACAAACACACTTGGAAAATTAATTTTGAAAGTAAAGATGTCACTGTTTTCATAAAATTTAAGTATTGTCATCATCTGAAGTAGGATGAAGCCATATTTGACTGAAATTAAGGCAGGGACTAGCAGAATATTTTCTAAGAGCTCAGAAAGGCACTTAAGGAGCAGACACTTTGGTCATTGCACATGTAGATAAGATGTGAAATGCAACTAGTCAGGTGAGTTCTCAACAGCTCAGTGTGTCTAAAGAGGAAGCAGACCTTTCTGATTTGTGACCCAGAAAAAAAAATGAGCATTTCCTGAATTATCTTCTCCTTTGCAGCTAAAAATTTCAAGCTCTTCAGAGACTCTGACTTCTTCCTAAATCTTCACATTGCATCCAGTCAAGGAATAAAAGCTATACAGGAATGAACAGACATCATCAGCCAACACTGTTCATATGCTATCTTTCTTACATATTTCGAATGTTAAATGCCCTCTGTGTCCATAATAGAGGTGCATGTTATCAACCTCACAAATATGCCCATATCAATTAATTCAAACAAAGAAAATTGTGATTGGCTTCCAAAAAAACCCACTACATTCCTATATTGGTAGAACTCTTGTCTACTGATCAGACAAATTTGGCTCATGGATGTGGTTGAGTGACTTAGCCACTTATGTAGGATTGAGTCATCTGTGGGTTTTTTTAATGTTGAAACAAAAAATATTATAGTTTGTTTTCAAAGCAAGCTGAACCTTGCAGATTTAAGTCAATACAATAGATTCTGCTGGTTTTGTAATCTGATTGTAATATCTTAAGTGAAGCTTGAGAGTTGGATCCTTGTATGGATATGAATTAAAAAGTATTCACTAAAACCCATTTGAAAAAAGCTTTCTCCACTTTTCCCAAATGTTGTTGTAAGTAGATTTTTTAGCAGAGTAAATGTGTCTCTGGTACTAACATGATTGCTGTATTTTTGCCTTCCAACGTTGCCTCATTGCCTAGTGTTTCATTTAGAAGGGAAATATAAGTTGTTTTTTGTGGTATTTTTTTGCCTTTTCTTTGCAGATTAGGAATAAAATAAATGTGATTTTTTTTTTTTTCATTTTCCAGATTAAGAACATAACCAGGATTCATCATAGCTAGCAGTGATAAGCCAAGGGGAGAAAGAGTTGGGTGCTGCTTTTTTTTTTTAAAACTACAATTTGTATCTTGTGCTGATAGTATGCCTTATGACATTTCCTTGGCCATCTGCACACTATAATTATCTTTCCCTCCTACAGCATTTTCCTCTGCTTTATCTCTCCTTTCTCCTCCCCTCACCATCTCCACACGCATAATATAGAAAATCTCTTCTAGAGTTAGCATTTCAGGTTCTTCATTTGTCATTTTGTATAATAAGATTAGATTTCATAGTCTACACAGGTTAGGCCTACAGAAATATAGTGATAAAGAATGGTTCTACTAGAGGGTAACTATTTTCCTCTATTCTTTTCTCTCTGATTGCAACAAGCAAACAAATTACTTGCAGTGACAGTATAAAATATATAATTTAGCCCTGTAAAAAAACCCCCGACACCTAAAGCAAGGACATGTTTTTAACAGTTGTCTTAAAAGGGCTAACAGCTGTTATATTTTGGTATGTATTGCAAGTTTTGATGCGGGGACAGAAACAAAACACTTCTTTCATCTTTAAAGAAACACTTCTTTCATCTTATAGAAGAAACACTTCTTTCATCTTTAATTTTGCACAAAGGCATCTACACATTACATATGTTTAATGTTTATTTAAAATTTCAACAAATCTACTCAATTCCAAGTAATAGTGTCTAGAAAAGTTCTTAAGTTATAACAATAAAATTTGTGTCATTCTAAAAATACAAAATTAAATCAAACAACATTTTAAATAAAACTATAACAGCAGGATGATAATTAATGTGTTAAACATATGGTATTATAATGCCTGAAGATTTTTTGTTAATCTGCAGAATACTTTTTCTTCTAGGGATTTCATGTTGTTAGTTTTCTTTTCTTTTCTTTTCTTTTCTTTTCTTTTCTTTTCTTTTCTTTTCTTTTCTTTTCTTTTCTTTTCTTTTCTTTTCTTTTCTTTCCTTTCCTTTCCTTTCCTTTCCTTTCCTTTCCTTTCCTTTCCTTTCCTTTCCTTTCCTTTCCTTTCCTTTCCTTTTCTTTTCTTTTCTCTTTTCTTTTCTTTTCTTTTCTTTTCTTTTCTTTTCTTTTCTTTTCTTTTCTTTTCTTTTCTTTTCTTTTCTTTTCTTTTCTTTTCTTTTCTTTTCTTTTCTTTTCTTTTCTTTTCTCTTTTCTTTTCTTTTCTTTTCTTTTCTTTTCTTTTCTTTTTCTTTTCTTTTCTTTTTCTTTTCTTTTCTTTTCTTCTTTTCTTTTCTTTTCTTTTCTTTTCTTTTCTTTTCTTTTCTTTTCTTTTCTTTTCTTTTCTTTTCTTTTCTTTTCTTTTCTTTTCTTTTCTTTTCTTTTCTTTTCATGTGAGCATTTAAAAAATTTCGTTAATGCGTTACATCTACATCCAGTTTCCTCAAATTCTCCAGTTTCCTCAGATTCTCTATTCTATGCAGTCATTACTCATTGTACTAACCTGGTAGAGAATGTCACTTCCAAAGCCTGAGGTGACAGTATTTCAGAGAAAGCACCCTTTTTTTTTTTCCTCACATCTTTTTATTTGGTGTTCTGATAGGTACATAATATGCTATGGACTGTATGAGTTGCCTATCTATCTAGTCTAGTATCAGACAACAGCAAATATTACATGCGTTAAAGGATAAATTCTCCATAATGTATGAAACAAAGAAAAATCTTCTGGTCTTTATTTCATTCCCTAAATGTAGGATATTGATAGGGATTTTGTTTTCGGTTTTGGGTTTTTGTTTGGGGTTTTTTTGTGGTTTTTTTTTAATTAGCTGACATAATGATTGAGAATAAATGCTTATGAAACGTAAATGATTCTATGAAGCTTTTCTTACGCTGACAAAAATCCTTCAGTGGCACTGCATGATGAATCTAAAACTTCAGAAAACCAGGACTAAATAGTTATTATTCTTGAAAAAGAATAAAGTTCGGTTGCCTCTGATGTTCTTTTCTTCTTTTATTTTTTTTTTTTTTACTTTTTTTTACTGCTGTGGACCTGGCACAGAATCATTTGTTTTGGGTGCTGAGTAATGATCTGGATTTCAATAAATCTATTTTTTTCTTGAACTTTCTCCAGTCTTCATCTGTTGATATGACAGAAAGTTGTTACTCTTAATAAAAAGGAATAGTTATAAGAACATTACATTTTAAGGATCTTAAATCAGAGAAGGGAAAATTTTATGTTGAGGGAAATTACCAAAATACGACTAGGTATGTCTTACCACAGCTGATGATAACAGAAAACTGGCAAGAAAAACTGGACTGTAACTTGCAGAGGTTAGCATGAGACTTGACCAGCTTCTTGTATCTGTTCTCTAGATATGTTCTATGGGCCACTATCAGTAATTGGATGCTGGGCTAAAATGCACTCTTAGTTCTGCAGTTATGATAAAGTGTGGAAAAGTAGAGTCATCTTTAAAATGATAATAATGAATGAGATTGAGATCTGTGACTTTGTTATTGAATGAGCAAAAATTGTGACGGTTTTTCAAGAATACTACAATAGAAAAGTCCAACAGTAATGGCTTATGTGTTTGTTTGTTTGTATGTTTTCTTATTCAATGCAAATTGTAATATTCTTTTCAAAATGAACATGCTCAGATAACAGAGGAAACAAGGAACTCCATGCTAACCTACCCAGACTGTGAAACAGCTGGAACAGGGAACATCTCTTTTCAGCACCAGTGCTTGAGGTGATGTTTCTTTATCTAGGAATTCTTGCATGTAATAACATTAATGTAAAAATTCCTGTGAACAGCAATAATAATTCTACTTTTACCATATTACACCTCATCCAAACTTGCCACCTTTTGTATAGAAACTTTCTTCATCAATCTTGGACTCATACTACTTAATACTGGATGCTCAAAAGTTACTTAAGTTGGGAGCTTAGTGCCTAATAGTCAAGGGAAGAATAAACACTGCTGAAGCACTGTTCAGGTCTTTGATGGGTCGACTAAGTTTTGACACCTCACCTACAGAAAGATGCAATGTCTTTTTTCCTTCACACTGGATTAAAAAAACAAACCATCAGTAACTTGAAACTTTAGAAGGAGACCTTAGGAAGAAAACAGACACTCTCTATTATAAAAACTTTCCAAGTGTTCTTCATTATTGTTACTACTTTTGAAACCATCATACACTGAAAAGAGGTCATATTAGGAATTAATGAGGGTTTCTTTTGAAGTCAGAGGATGGCAGCAAAAATAAAAGTGAAAGTGCCTGAATTTCCCTGATGAATTTCAGTATTAGATAATGTAGGGGTTTTCTTAACATTATTCACATGAATACTATTGCAGAGAAGCTAACAGGTAAACTTTGTCAGGGTGTTGTTTTTTTACAGGTAGCCATTCATTTAATTTTGTACTTGATAAGCATTGATTTTTATGTGCACACTAATATTTATGGCAAGCATTGTATCAGAAAGATTGTCTTGAAGCAGTGGAATCCAATTTCACTGTATTTTTCAAAGAAAATTTTAATAGTTTGGTCTTTTACATTAAAAAAGAACAACATTTTCACTGGTGAATAACTGAAGCCAAATCCTTAAAGCAAACTAAATCTACAAAGTCTGTCTGACAAGGAGACATATCTGAGTTCAGAGACACTCAGAATGTTGACTGCAGTTAGACATACAAAGAATTGGCAGGAAATAATATAAATGCTAATTTCTATCATGTTATAAATAATTGAAAATTTGTCCCATAATTCTTGAAACTGCCTTCTTAGGAGAGTAAAAAGGGAAATTTGATCACACTATGGCCCATGTTACATGACTTTTTTTGAACATGAATGATATGTTTGGTGTTCTGGAAGCTGCTGCTATTACATACTCTTGGATACTAGCCCATTTTATCTGCTCTTTGTGAATAGATTGTTGATATTATTTAGAAATTGAATTTCAGTCAGTGTTATAAAGGTTTTTCCCTACTAAAGGGAACTTTAAAGCTTGAAAATCTCTTTTGAAATAATTTCTTGTTTTGACTAATGTCACAATTGCACTCATTGTTTAGATACCGGTAGTACTGTAAATGTGAGCAAATAGAGTATGCAAACCCCAAAATACAGTCCTTTAAAAACATATTAGCACACAGGCTTCAACCATCCTAGTCAGAAACAATGACATAGTTGGAGCAAGAGTTCAAGCAAAGATTCTTAGTGTGATGCAGGGCAGCTAAGTCAAATAACCAGTGAAGAGGCTCAGTGCAAGATGAGATCTATAAGCCTGGCTTCTCTGGAGTGGGTACAAAGAACAACAGTCAGCCTAAGTAAGTGATATTCATGGACGGTTTCCTACAGATAAAGAGTGGAAATCAAGTAATGGTCGTTAAAAGGGTCTGTGTGATAGTATGGACTGGCATGAAATCTGCCAGTTGTACTGTGTCTGGTTGGGATGGTTCATAGCAGCCCATATGGTGATGTGATTTGGGTTTGTGACCCAAATAGTGTTGATAAAACACCAGTGTTTTGGCTATAGATGTGCTTGCACAGCATTAAGACCTCTGTGGCGCACACTGCCCTTCACTGAGCAGACTGGGGAAATGCAGGAGGTTGGGAATGGACACAGCCAGGACAGGTGACCCCTGCTGACCAAAGGGGTATTCCATACCATAAAATGTCGTGTTTAACATAAAACTTGGGTGGGAGTTTCTCCAAATTGGCAGTTGCTCAGAGACTGTCTGGGCATAGGTCTGCTGGTAATGAGTGATTGCTTTTGCAATCTTTTTTTTTTTTTTTTTTTTTCTCTCTTCACTTGTTAAACGGTATGTATCTTGGTTTGGGTTTGGTTTTTTTTTGGTGGGTTGGTTGGTTGTTTTTTTTCCTTGCTTTTGACTTTCCAGTTGAAAGACCTATGGTTTTGTGTTCTGTAGGGATAAGGTTTCTCTGAGCTGAATTCAGAATTACTCTGTACTGGGCAACTGTCCTAACTCTTGAGCACCAGAGTGAAAGTGAGCCACCACATCCAATGACTCCAAATTCAGGGCACTGGCTAGGATTCTAGCAGAGGATGTCCAGGCTTCTGACATTCCACTACATTCAGTACCTGGAATTCGCTGGATTAAAGCTATTGGAGATACATATCTTCGCATGCAGCAATTACAGTGTAACTTAGTGCCGTGGTTTAGCCTCAGACGGCAACAAAGAACCACGTGTCGCTCGCTCGTGCCTTCCAAACACAGGAAGAATCGTAAGAAAAGGCAAGACTCTTGGGTTGAGACAAAGGCAGTTTAATAGAACAGCAAAGGGAACAGGCAAACACCACCACCACCACCACCCCCCCCACCACCACCACCCCCCCCACCACCACCACCACGGATAGGGGAATATACAAACGCGATTACGGAACCGCCGCTCCCCCGCCGCTCGCCGCTCGCCGGCCGGACCCGGGCCGCCCCAGCCCGCTTTTAAGCAGCAACTTCCTGCCCCCTCCCCCGGCAGCTCAGGGTGGGCGTGGCTCACATGGCATGGAATACCAGGAAAAGTTAACCCTATCCCCACCGGAACCAGGACACTTAGTTATTAGGTACATGAAACATTTTCTTACTATCAGTGTTTACTCTGAAATCAAGAAGTAAATCAGATCCGTAAAGCTCATTAGATATGCTAATACAGGACAAGGATCTTTGTGAAGAATATATGTAATTTCACCTCTTGTTAATACCCTGATAGTTCATCCTGAGGTCCTATAGGCATGAAACACTGTAACACAGGTTGTCCTTCAACCCTCCAGACCTATAATATATGACTGAATATGTCTTGGTACTTTTCTAATGGGAGATGACAAAAAATAATGGCAGTTTTCTTCATACTGTGCATGGTATCAACAGTATTATGTAATTAGAAAAGCAATCAGGCATCTACAAATTGGAAAATCATCCACTCTTGGTTGACCTGCTTTCTTTTGATATTTCTTGGAAATTCAAATCTTATTTTATCCATGATTGTTTCAGGACATGTTAACGTAAACAACTTTTTGTCATTTATGAACTTTCAAATGCAACAGGCTTATTTTCTGTGATGTTAATACTAAGAACCCCAGTTAATGCTGCTGACGAGTGCCAATGAACGTAAGTTTAGAAACTATTCTTTCAGATAAATAAAAAAAATAATTAGAATTTGATTCTGTGATGTTCTGAAGTCAATAACTCTAACAATTAAAGGATAATTTAGATTGATATTTTCACAAAAAGTAATGTGTTTGGTGATATCATTTAACCTTTCTCAGCCATCTTTGTTCTTATACTTAGAAATTATCTTTCAACTTTCCAAAAAGAAAACTCTACATAGAAAAATTTGCGGGTAGTTCTGTTTTTATTAAGGAGAACAAATATTGGGAAGGTCATAAGTGTAGCCTTTGGGGTACTAGCAACTTTCTTCCTATGATGATTTGTAATATTAGCTCGCTTCACAGTCTAGAAACAAAACAGACATGTTGACAGCTGACAAAACCTGTTTTAGCCAGTACTGAATTCATTGACTGATAAAAAAAAAGAAAACAATAATCCTAAATGCACCACTTTAACTGAAAGTTAACATGCAAATGAATGCATCTGACATCCTTTAAGAAACATTGAAGAAGGAAGAGTGTCCATGAAGGTGATTCTTACAGAGAAATTCCATGAAATATAATGTAATTTGACAAACTTTTCTAGATTTCTAAACAACTTAGAGAAAAAAAAAAGGAGAGACATTCTTGCTATCGAAAATACAATGACAAGCATCTAATTTCCTGAAAAATTTTTTTGTTTGTGAGACCTTTGGAATCCATAATTTTGTATTAATTTTGTATGTATCCAATTTCTTAGAAAAAAACCTGAGCTTACACTCTACCCACCAAGTAGCTGGAGAGAGACATTGTGGTGATGCCATGTTTCTGTGCGGGCTGGTGGCCTCACAGCACTGTGGGGCTCCCTGGGTCCCTGCCACTGGCACTGTCAGGGGCTCTCCAGGTCAATCAGGGGACCTGGCGCTGGAAGCCAAGGCCCTTCCTACTCCCCTAGCCAGGAGCAGGGCAGACAATTTTCAGTTTTAACAAAAAGAAAGTGGGAGTATTGGGAGAGGGAGGCATTTAGGAGAAGTTTTACAGAGCATTGTTATCCACGTTGACATGGACTAGACTCAGGATTTTTACCATATGTTCACATAAAAAGTGTTTTTCTAGAAGATGATAATCACAGAAATAGACATAGGCGCATAGATGAGCAACAAAAAGCTGCTATATCAGTTAACAATGTTAATAACAGACCTCTGAAATCCTAGGAATATAATAATTTTCGGATTTCTTATTGCTAACATGGGTGACATCCCATGGGTTTCATAGCTTGGCATGGTGGTGCTTATGAAGTTTAATTACCATAGGAACACCAGTAAATGTCCTTTAGGATTTAAAATATACACAAATCCTTCTTTTTTTTTCTGAAGTAATCATGCCTTCTTTGTCATTTGGTAGAATAATTAATATGAAGTAATATTTAAGTTAACCAATATATTAATCTCTCTGAACCAATTAAGCTATTTTGCAATAAAGGAATAATTAGGTTGAGAACACACGGTTTATTTATTCTTGAAATTAAAACCTGACACTATAAAGAAATGAGCAAGTGTTATTAAAAAACTTTCAGCTGTGAGCTAATCAGTGTTTAACTGGCTGTAGAGCAGCAGTGCAATCCGCATTGCAATCTGTTACTGAACATGGTGCTATTAAAAAAAAGTCGGTTAAACATGAAATGCTACAGACAACTGCAATTACAAAAGTTAAATCAGAGTCATGCTATTCTAAAGAGCAGTCTTTTAAAAGGATATCATTCTAAGGGACAGCATATTGCACAGCAAATATCTGCAATCTGCAAAAGTCTGCAAAGTAAACATTTAAATAAATGTTTAAGTGAGCAGTTGCACCCATGCGAACACTTTTTCCCTCTGGATTTATGTTTCAAGGATGAACTCTGTGTAGATTGCTTGACATGTAATCAGGGCTAAATTCCTGAAGCAGACTTTTCCGCAGCGTGGGACTTTCCTTTTCCCCTTATCTGCTCGCACAAACCTAATACAAAATTAATGCCTTTTTTCCTCTTATCTTTCTGTGCTTTGGTTGTAATTAGCCAGCACATTTAAGAAAATATTAGAGGGAGCTAGCAGATAATAAAACAAACAGCATATATGAAAAGAACATATGATCATTTAAACCTTATCTTCATTTAGTCTTTGGATCTATTTCCACACATAAAACATGGGTTCTGTTTATTTGAAAGTGAAATATATTAAATGACATTTTTTTTAAAGAAAAAACAATAAATGCAAACCAGCAGATTTTTGTTTATTCTCTAACTTACAATAGATATTTTGTCAAATCATTTGTTATTTTTGTACTTCATCAGACTCAGACGGCACAGTGATTTGAAATGTTTTCTTCATAGATGCTACAGAGATGACATTGGTAACATTATTTTTGCTTATTAGCAATGTTATTCATTGGTGCTAAGGGAATAGAGACATGGAACAAAGTCAGCTTTATTTTCATAAGATACATAATCTATACATTTTTTTTCTGAACAAGCAGACTGATGATTTCAATGTAGAAAATGTAGAGACATAGTCAAGTTAGTTTTAAACTAGCTGGTCTAGGTATCAAGAGCAGTATGGACATGACATCACAGAACGTGGTATGAACAAGTTACTTGAGCACTGCTAAGGATCCTAAGGATGGTTTTTCAGCTTGAGTTCTTTGGTCTTTCAGCTACTTTACTGTTGTCACCTATACTACATCATTGAAAGGTAGTTTGCATTTTGACAACAAAAGGTATAATCGTGCTTTGACTGCAAGGTAGATTTACCCTCTACAATACTGTCCAAGCTGTACACAATACAGTGGATAGTATTTTGGCCTTGACCAAACACGGTGGGTTGTTTTTAAAGCTTGGGGTTCTTCCCTTCTTTTTTTTTTTTTTCTTCCTCCCCCCACCCTTAAAATGGCTCAACAGACAGAGAAGCTACCATCACCCGATGGGAAGTTCTGCAGTTTGGTTATGTGGCAGACCCTTAGCGAAACGACTGTAGGAGAGAGGTCTTGTAATCCAGGAAAGTGCTGTTCACCTCCTGAGGAAATTCTGGGCAATGCTTATATATGTGTCAGAACATCGACAGGATCTCCCTCAAGACTGACCACAAATTTAGTCTATGTTCTGGGTTACCATAATAAAAGAATAGATTAGAAAACTTGAAAAAATAGTGGGACTCTCTAACTTTGTTTAATAGGCATTATCCTGTCAAAGCTGGCAGAACACAGATGACCCAGTGGAAATATGTAGCTAGACTTTGTTCAATAAACATGGGTAGTTGAACAGCAGCGTTTCTTTGTGGTTTTTTATATAGAAGCATAAGATGCAAAAACAGTCCACCACTTTTCCAAAGGGCCATTGGAGCTTTTGTAACCCTCTGGAAACATTTCTATGTGGCATAAACCTGAGCACTGTCAATACAGCAGTGAATCAATCAGACACAACTGGTGCTTCTGACGGATTTCATGAAACAGCACACTTGGGGTTTCCAACTGCTTTTAGCAGAAGCACACAGCTCTGGCTAAAGTTCATTCAGAGTGAGTTTAAGTGAGTAGAAAGGATGGCAAATTTAAATTGGACCTGTTGATCACATGCCGAGGGGATGAGTGTCTACAGACCAAACATGTCGTCTGCAGAGAGAGGAAAGGGATCTGAAATTTTAAGTGGCTTTCCCAGTGAGAAAACTTGCTGGGGTAACATCAGTTTCATCATTACTGTATCTTCACTCCTAAAGTAATTCAGAACTTTAAAAAATACATGTAGGAAATGGTTTCTTATTTTTTAATATTCAGGCTTGTCTAGGAACATATATTAGATGTACAAATTTTTAATATGCAAATTGAGTGCTTGATAAAGCCTGCGTGAAATACATCAACTTATTATGAGATACAGAAATATCTTCTGGGCAAAAATACAGTTAAGTGTAGACCCCAGTTGTGCTCCATTTCACATGCCACTTTGAGCCATTGCTCAGCTTACTATACAGAAAATGCCAATGATGCAAGTGCTGAACTGTCATAGGGAATAAAAATAAGAAATATTGTTTTGTGGATTTCATTTTCAGTCAGTTGAATTAAGCAATCTTTAGAAAAAATGAACTCATACAAGAATAGTGATAATAGGTAACAGGCTGCTAGACCGCTGATAGAATCCAAGTTTTACGACTTTTAGCAACACACAAAATGTGCAGCTATATTGCACAGTTCCTATGTTCTGTCAGGTCACTTCTCATTCTTTTCAGTTTTATTAGAGTGCTGAACACCTTAATCTGACAGTAGGAATAATACATCAGTCTTATTTGGTGATGGTGCCTAGGTATTTATTTTTGTGACCAGGATCTAATCTGCCATAAATTCTAGTAATATGCTTTTAAATAAAAATTATGAAGTGGCACTACCTGAATAGTATCTGAAACACAGAGAGCAAAAATATTATACAGCAGTTATATGCTATGTTAGTTTTCTCAATCATAAAATAAAGTGATTCAACAGCAACAGAAACACAAGTGGTATTTCGTGTCTTGTTCTTCTCTTTTAAAGACAAAGAAATAAATTCATTTGAAGAATGGGATATGATTTCCACTTTCTTTTCTCAGAGAAAATGTCTTTCTTGTACCTGCAAATTAGTGTGTGTGACTGCTACCCAAAAAGCATCATTTAAGAAAATCTGAAATAAAATGCATAATGTAAGTATTTTTGAATCATTAGCTTGACCCAAAATGTACATAAGTCTATTCAAAGCATGTCTTCTCATAACTATCTTTCTATTTTAAGTTTTACAGTAAGTACCAAAAACACTTGCTCTTTTTCTAAATTATTTTTTCTGCTCACCATTTTGTGTTCTCTCTTCACCCAACCACTTCCCTGAATATTACCACTACAGGAAGAAGGATCAGAGAAGGTAAAGGGAAGTCTGCATCCTCTTTATAGAAGGAAAAAAAAAATGCAGGTAATCAGCAGATTCTTCTGAAATAATAGATGCTTACATCTATTGCTGAACTATCCTCACAGTATAATAACTTTAGTCTTTGAGGCACTTAAATATGGAAGGATTGGGGTGTAGTCTCCATCTGATTATTTTAATCCCCTGGGTTACAGGAAGACCAACTGCTTTGCTTCAGATGTTAACAGGATGAAGGAAGAAACTGAATACTAATTTCCCAAACCCCAGACTAATCCCCCAGACACTAAAATGTTCCATCTTCACATGTAAGACCACAGCATAAGCAGATTGCATGAATGGACCAAAAAGGGACTGAAATACACTTTGAGGGCACTGCAAGGTAAAATCAGTTTGTGGGTTGACATGTAGGGTCCTAGACATGGAGGAGTCATCTCCCAGAAATCTAGCTTATGAACTGCACAGGAATTTGGTGCAACTCAGAATCTGTGTAATGGCAAATAAAAATAAAACAAACAAACAAACTAACTAAATAAAATAAAATAAAATTTAAAAATTTGAGACATGGGGATACAAAGCCAAAAAGGAGCTTTTTACTGAATTAGCAGTTGCCTTTTTCTCTGATATCTGCACACAGAAACCAGGTCTTTTTGCTATTCATATAACTTATTTCCGAGTTAGTTTTGTAGGTACATTGCTGAATGAAACTAAGTCCCGTCAGATGTTAGTTGCTATACAAATAAAAGGCAATGATTCTGTATTTTCATTTTGGTAATACTTTTAGAATTGCTTCAGAAGGTTAATATAGGACTTCATGAACATTTCACACAGCTACCTGTATCTGTTAAAACAGCTCAGAATTCATTTTATGCTGCTGCAGAATTCAAGACCTCTCTTGCATAAACTATGTGAGTCTTGTTACTTTGTGTGAACTGTGTCAGGTAATATATAAATGGCCAAATAGACAAACATTTCAAATTTGGTTTAATCATTAAGGGGTTCTTTTTATATGAAGTTGACTGCCTGATTTGACAAAATGAAAATTCAGATTTTAAAGATCATTCAACCTCAGCAATGCTAAAAAATTTCACAATTCGTTTTCTGGAATATATCACCTTTCATGTGCACAGACCTTTCTGAAGGCTTAAGCTACGCTCACCTCTGCCAGTCTTTAGAAAAAGCTTTTGACTTACTATCTTTTCATAGCTGTGATTACCATAAATATATCTTACTCTATTCTTTTTAGTTTTCAACAATTGACATCATAAACAATTCCTATGTGCTTGTTTCTTGTCATTCTATCCCTTACGTTCTAATTAATCCTCGGATATATACAGATTGACATTTTAATTCACATAATGGCTAAATTTGTTTGTTGATTAACCTTTAGCTGTTTAGATACTCAGAATAGCTTTCAGCTTTTCAGTCAAGTTTTTAACCAATCCATTGTGAAGAGGTTGTTTGTTTATCATAGCATTCCAGTCTAGCAGAAGACTTCTATTGTTTTGGAAACTCACTTAAAACAATAAGAGCACTACAGACAATCGGGACATCATTCTGCTATCTTCTTCTCAAAAATACCTTTTACTTTGCTCAAAAACAGAGAGTGAAATACAGTCATATCATTGTAGCTGCCATCTCTGAATATTTCTCCAGAACTGGCTTGCTGCTATGCCATGAGTAAGTGAAGAGTCTCAGAAACTGTTCTTACTTTACATGAGGCATATGGCAGTAGTACCAAAACCCAGAAGACTTCCAACTGCTGTCATGACTGTGATCACCTTTGAGCCAAACAAATATTTAAGAAGAAGGGTTTGAGAGATGTGCTCATTTAGTACAGTGTGAAGAAGGGACTAAGAAAATAAGTTACAGAGAACTCAGACTCTTTGAATCCCTGGCCAGTATATTAACACAGCTTTGATTGAAAGAGTTAACTATTTCCAATGAAGTGTGCAGGGCACTAAACCAATGAGATAAACTAAACTAGAGAAACCAGTTGCTATTCCCTTCCAGATGGGAAAAGACCAAATATTGATTTTGTTACTCAGAAGAAGGCTTTGCAGCAGATGGATGTTCCAATTCTAAAGTTTCAAAGCTGCCACTAAGTGTTATACTGCTCTTTGTAGCAAGATCTTGGTTTTGTTTGCTACCATATTTTCATCTCTATAACAATTTTCATTAGGTGTTCCTCAGTTTTGCTCTGCATTTAATGAACTGCGGTGGATATTAGAGCGCCTAACACTAGAGTGCTTAGAAGTTCGCACTCTCTTTCATAATCAATGAAATAAACCTCTCTAGGGACAGATTCATAGCACCTGATTTACACAGCACAACACATCTACAAGAGAGACACACAGATTTGCCTCTATTCTATCCTGATCTTTAAAGGAGTACAGTTCCATTGTTATTAAAGGAAAAAGTAGTGGGTCTGCTTTCCAGGGCAAAGATTTGGCCTCAGAAGCCAAAGGCTGATCACCTGAAGAAGCTCCCCATGAACATCTCACAGTGCAATAGGACTGGCTTTCTACAAGGCAATGGGAGAGGACCAATGAAGAACAGGCAGCAATGCAACCTAGACTACATGCTGGGCCATTTATGGGAGCTCTCAACATAATCAGTGCCTCAGGTGCTGGAATAAAGTCAACAAATACTGCATAAATATGTTTATATACCATTGATTTCTTCTGTCTGGTTATGTGCCAACACATACAAACTTACTGAACCTAGAGGAAGAGGAAGGAGCAAGCAGAAGTTTCTTGTCCTTTTAGTCTCCAAATACACCTTATATTAGATACACATTTTGTGGTCAAGGCTAGGAGAGTCCTCTAAGCTTTCTGAGTTTGATTCAAAAGTAGTTTTGGAAAACTTGCAGAATGTTCATGTATTCTTTTGATTTTTTTAAAAGCATCATGATTTCATACGAAGTTTATGGCAGATAGTAAAGCTGATTATATACTACTCAGATGAATATGGTTCTGCTACATAAAACTCATATTTCATACACTTGGAACACAGGGACTATGAATTCATAATGATTACTGGTACTTCTGAACGCTACTGCGGTTGCAGAAAGTACTTTTTTATTATCTGCTACTTTAATGTTGGGAGACCTTTGCCCTTCTAGTAAAGTAAAACTAAAGTAATACAAAGTCTTATCTTTAAACTGCAGTGGTTTTTGTTGGAATGTTCATAAATAGCACAATTGAAAAATATCAGCATCAGCAAACATCGTTTCGTTTATTCAAGCCTTAATAATTCCTGATTCTTACATCCTCCTACTATCTGAACAATGAGGACTCAAATCCGCCTTTGATTCAGGTGAAGCATTTTGATTTTCAAGAATTATTTCACTAGGAATTTTTCACTGGATTCAAAGCATTTAGTTATTACATTTTCTCTGATTCTTCACAAATGTCTTCATTCTTGGTTTGTATTAAAATCAAAATATATTCCTCAAGAGAGAATATTTTGATAAATTAGTCACTCTTTCTTTAACTCTGATATTTCAATACAACCATTCTTTTCCTCTCTTAAAATAAATGGAATAGTAGTCATACATTACAGAAGATGCAAGGTGACAATTAGAGCATGTAAAAAGGCTTAATTTAGTATTACATACTCTGTAGCATTCCCTGAGCT
The DNA here is from genome assembly GCF_028500815.1 of Rissa tridactyla. Taxonomy (NCBI): domain Eukaryota; kingdom Metazoa; phylum Chordata; class Aves; order Charadriiformes; family Laridae; genus Rissa; species Rissa tridactyla. The sequence continues at coordinate 82,799,115 of NC_071467.1, read as the reverse complement.
AGATATACATATACCTTAGTCTCCCATTCATGTATTTAAATAATTGAATTACAGCATACTTACAAAACTAGGAAAGAAACCTCCATTTTAATTACATCTGCAAGTTAGTTGGCAGCTTACCTTTACACATCTCCAAGCTCCCAAGCTAGTAAGTAAAGATTTTGTCCCATATGAAAACAGTATTTAATATTTATTGTTGTTATATGAAAGAATTTGATCTAAATATCCATCTTTCAAAAGAAGGGAAAATGCACATGATAAATAATAGTGAGGACAGCTACTTATGATTGAAATTATTGCCATATGCAAAGGAATATTTCTGCAAATGTTGATCTCTTGAGTGTAAACCTTCCTAATACTCAGTCTCATTTCCACTGGTGTGTAGCCCATAGAGCTCAAGTGAGTCGCAAGAATTCAGGATCTCTGTTAAAATTGCCACTATTGCCACTATTGACTTTGTTGAAACAAAGCAGATCCTGATTAAAAAAAAATAATAAAAAAAAAAAAAGAAAGAAAAATAAAAGCCTACACACCCATACAGTCTCAATTTATCTCTTATAGCATTAGAAAGGGGTTTTTTTTGTTTGTTTTTTTTTCAGACAGGATAGGAAGTGTTAAGCCTCAAAATCTTTACACTCGGATCTCAGTCCAAGTACCATTCACCAAGATTTTTGCCTGAACATCTGTGTCACTATAAGCTGAAAATATCAGAAGATCGGGTTCTCTACTAGGATTTCTAACACCTCTGCTGTCTTCAGGGACACTCAGGAAAATCGATACAAATTAAGTTGGGGTGTGACTTTAAAATTGATTGGTTATCTGCACTAAATCTTTCTGTGGGCACTGATTTAAGATTAAAGTGGTTTTAACTTATTTTTATTAACTCCCTAAGTTTCCAAATAAGGGGTTAATGACACTAAACTAACAAGGTTTGCCATTCTGATTAACTTTCCTGAATGTTCAGGAAAGAGAAGTGCTCACTTACAGAAACCCTACAAGCAGAAGCCGTTCTATTACTTTCTTCCAGGTCTGGAAAGCAAAGGGTATGAAACACATGTGAATATTTGTTTCCTTTAAATGACTGAATTTGATTTCAATTAAGAATGGTCTCATATTAGAGGAGATCTTATTCCATCCACAGCAATTTGTCCATGCATTATTTTATTCTTGTCTGTCTGTTCGTAACTACACAGCCATCTCTCCACGCTCTGTCAGTCATGACTTGAATTCAGTAGACTTAAAAAGAGCAAGAGCAGAATCATTCTCACTTTTCAGGCAGAGCAATGTAAGTGAATCAGTCAACACAGTACCTGAGGAAACACAACTGAGGAAAATCATATACTGATACCTCTCTTGAAAGATCCTGACTCAGGAAGTATTGAGGTCGCTCTGCATCTGGAAGCTCATTAATGACTAACTTTTGCTTCTTTTAAGTATTAGTGAAAAGGTTACATTACAAAATCCTCCACATTCGATTCCAAATGGAGAAAGATATAAAATCATGGTTTTAATGGTATTTACTTCCATCACATAAGCAAAATATGAACCTTATCATGTGTTTTTAAAGATAAAAATGGAGGGAGCTTTCAAACTTCAGCTGAGGTATATCTCTTTTTTGCAGACCTTTGTAAAGCAAATCACTTATTTGCACACTGTGTTGTCAGCTACTGAACTGCCACATGAAGTATTGTGACACATGCTGAATTTTTTTTTCACTTTTTTAAACTGTGGTTCTATTCTACATTTCTTTTTTCATATACCAGGTTGAGGCAAAGATAAAGTTCTGCTACAGGTTTTGATTTTGCAAATCTATTGGGGATTATCTCCTTAGAAACATGAGATTTTGTACCATGGAAGTATAGAAAGAACTGCCATGCAAAGAAAAATTTTTGGAGCATCAAAAAATCCCTTAAAGTTAACTGTTCTTTGAGCAGACCTAAGTTTTAAATGTATTTTACTTGCAAAGGAAAATAGCATGTTACATTGGATTGAGAGACTGAAATCAAACTGTGTGAAAATAGTTCAGTTTGGATTGTCTTATGTCCATCTGAGCTATATGCCACCTTTGGAAGTCAATGTTTTATTCACTTGAACTTTCTTAATTATTGGGGTTTTTTTAATTTTTTTTTTTTAATTAGACATAAGCATCCCTTAAGAGGAGTTGACTCAGTAAAATTATACCAAAGTATCGGCCCATTTTTTAGAGGGACTGAGAATCATGGGAAACAATTCTTGTGTCATTGCACTGGCCAGAATGTCCACAACATATACTCATCTGAAAGACTGTCAGACGATGCTCTGCAGAAATCTGTGTGATTGAATTTTATATGACTGTCTACATTCATAATAATGATTATAGCGTATCAGGCTGTAGCAGCATGGGGTTCAAGACAGAAGGTAAAACTTACTGGAGAAACTGGGTAGATATTTTGTCATTAACCTGTGCCAGGCTTTGTGGATAGTTTTCTACTAGTGCCAGTTAAAAGCTAGTGCAGCTCTATGTGCATTAGTGTAGTTGCTTGTATAACTAGCCCAGACAGAAAATTGGAAAAGCCACTTAATGCTGGCTAAAGCTGAAAGAATTTAGGAAATATGGAATAAGCTAAGAAAACATAGAAGTTGTTATACTTTACTAACACTTCCCATCCCCCATGTTTGTAACAATTGGCTTGGTAGACAAAGCTACTTTAGAAAATAAATCATATAGAAATTTTAATTTATTTTCTGTATGATTCTAGATGCCACACCATTTCATAAACTATCTCCCTGTGTTGGTCACTGTGTAATATTCTTGATTAATGAAAATGATGAAGCTAGCACAAGGGTCTGTAGTTTTCAAGTAACTCGAATTCAGGTATTTGCAAAGTATCAGTTTACAATAATTTGCATCTTTAACTTTAAAAATAACAAACAAAAAAGTGTAAAACTACTACTTAAATACAACAGGAATCTCTCTTGCTACCGTGTCAGAATTGAAACATTATTTCTGTCAGACACTGTCTACAGATAGCTAGACAGCCGGCTTAAGCAAGTAAGACAGGTACTTCTGAACAGGTACGTAATTGCTTCTGATTGACAAAAAACCGAAAGTAAAATAAAAACTGATCTAAAATACTACTATTAAGCTAAACTTTTGATTTTGTTGTAGGTCTTTATCATCTCTGGTTTTTATCAAATGCTTATTTTATCACCTCCTCAAAGGTGTATATAGACTGGAAAGTTCTTAATTTTTTAGCAGAAACTTTACAAAATTTTTCAGCAATTCTGTTGGAAATAGTTGTAATTGCATGGCATTCATTTTGCTGCTAGTGCATGACGTGTGGGTGATTTTATAACTAATTTCTGTCATAACTAGACTTCCCACAGAAATAATCACCAGTTATGAGATTTACTGAAGAGTGAAACAGGGAGGACAGGAAGGAAAAGGCAGAGGATTGTTAATAATTTGACAAAGAAAGTCCAACACATGGCTGAGAAACCTGTCTTTTTTTACTGCTTTCTTTGTCTTTTATGTTTTTCTTCTTCGTACCTATTGCCTTCATTTTATGAGACTGAGGACAAATGCTAATGAGTCTATAATTGGCCTAAACCCCAGAAGATTACTTTGGGGAATTTGTATTTCAAATGCAGGAGTTAAATTTTTGCACATAATTAGCAGGTCAGTTAAACTAAATAACTTCCTGCTGCTGGTAGGCATATACAGTCAAATACAACCTTATTTTACTCCTACATACACCTACTTCAAAATTATTTATAAAGAGGCTGAGATTTAAAAACAGAGTGTGTATAAAGGAGAAAATTTAGTTACGCTCAGTAATGATTTTTTAAAAACTAATTAGTTATATAAATCTTCTTGGGTTTTGCTTTTATTATATGTGTGCATGTTTTTATTGGGGAAAATTATGCACATCTCAAGTCTCATTCCTCCAACTAATGCTGGCACTGCAGAAAGGATAGAAGCATACTTAGTTGTTCTAATGCAAAAATAACTTTGCTTTCATAAAGTGGTGATTACATAATACTGCCTCCCCTCCAATTTAAATTTAAGGTGCTCTAGAAAGGAAAGATACTGTCACAAAATTCTCTCCAGGGCTTAGCCTCATTAAGGTTCAGAAATGTGGAGGGATGGCCAAGAATGGATACATCTTAATTCAAACAACTCTACTTCAAGCACAATTTGCTACAAGATGGGGATTACTAGTGGTCTTAAAAAATAAGCTTGTCTATGCCAAGGTTTTACTATGGACACAAACTCACTTGAAAGAATCACAAAACCAGATGTTTCCCTCTTTCTCTAACTCTGTTGCACCTGTAGCCCTTATCAAACGTGTCCCGTTTGGAGTCCTATTTCTCAGGTATGACTATGCACACTATTGGGGTGGAAGTTTCCTAAGAATGAGTTTGTACCTGATACTCCTCTGTCTTCTGAAATCTCAGTGACAAGTCATGAGTCCCTTCAAAGCTGTACTACTTAGTTTGCGGTGGTCATAGCAGCATGAAGGAACTGGGAATGCAGCAGGAGAGGTTTCAGTTGCTGCTGGGCCTCTTGTATGGAAGTCAAGGGGAACACTAATACATCCAGCATGGTAACAGCCACAAACCGCCAGACTTCCTGCTGTGGAAGCAAAAACATGTATGGTAAGTTTCCAGTGATGTAGATTCTCATTGCTCTGCATTTCTAGCAGCAGCTGCAAAGTAGCATTGCTCAGCTAGATCAGCTGTCAGAAGGCAGCAGAATATGCTGTTTCTGCAAACACATGATGATCACGCAGAATTTCTGTACAAAGAAGCAGACCCAACTAACCAAAAATCTTGCACAGATCTTCCAATGTCATTATCAGGGGGCACCAATGATAAAGGAATGGGTAGCCACCACAGGGTGGAAAGTCACAAGTTCAGACTGCTACTAGACCATAGCTAACAAGTTTGCTACTGGTAAGCCAACTATTGGGATAGTGCTACTGGAGATTTATGCTGCCATACTGACTAAGATGTGTCTGCTAAGCTATGAGCTTTCAAAGTCTGAGGTGTGCTTGAAGGAAGAAACAGCTCCTGGTTCTGTTCTCTGTGGTGGAACCTCAGATAGCGTACAGACAGTCTGCACTCCCAAATAAAGAGCAAACGTGCTATCCTGCAGCACAGCCTTCCCTGTTTCAGCAGGAGCTGGGCAACCACAGGAAAAGGTTCACAGCAATCAGAGAAGAAAAGTAAAACTCTACAACTTGTGTATCTTTGAATGCCCCTTAATTGTTCTAATTTTTTATTATGTGAAATTCTGTAATAGTCAGTTCGTGCTAAAGTATCATTAACCCATAGACTGTTTGTGCTATTTTATCGCCACAGTTCTTTAGTAAGACCTCTTAGCAAGGACACAGTTTCCTTTCTTATTAGAGTTGGACAGTAAACCTTTACTTCGAACAGCTCAATTATTAAGTTGGAGACATTGATAAATAAAGCATGGATGACAAAAAGAAAAATCCCTAACCAACTAAAAGAAATTATAGTACTATTGGAATTGCAAAAAAAGAAAAAAAAAGTTTGAATTAGAAAAAATATGATAGAGTTATTCCTCCAAAGCCAAAGAAAACAAAGATATCTGCTAATCAATTAACTATCTATAAGGGAATCAATCCCACTTCCTACCAATTCCAAAATAAACAAAATTTGTAGACCTGGGGATATGAACAAGGTGTATTGTGAACAGCTTTTTAAGGCCTTCCCTTTAGACATAGGCGAGTAATGTCTACTGAGTCCTTTCCCATCCCTTTCTCTTCTTTCCTATCTCCTTCCTGTGGGTGTTTGTGATGTGACATAAAAAGTCAAGACAGGAAGGCATTGCTTGTTTACTTTGAGTAAACATGGAGTAAGATAATAATGCAGGGAATTCCATTTTTTCTTACTCTGCTGCTGCTCACATTCACCCTTATGTACTTTTGTGGATTTCTTCACCTGTCAGCCAGGTGTCCCATTTGTTATCAGCTCACCTACTTGTTGTCAATAATGACTGCTACCATTCTTTCATGATCATAACGGAATGATAAATTTTACAAGCCTGTTTCAGACTAGGGGGAGTAGGGAAGTGTGTTTGCAATGGAAACACAAAGATAACATTCTTCTATTAAAAAATAATAAAAAAAAAATTCTAACAGATTGACATACTGGATCAAGTAGCAGAAGATCAGAATGCCATGTGAGCTAGGGTGACAGTAACTTCTGTTATCAATGCTCTTAGTTGGAATTGGATGAGCGTAAGGGGATAAAGAAAAAACAAGGGATTCAATAATAGCCATCTTCTGGGTGATGGAGAAAGAAAGCATAGGATGGAGAGAAAATAAATTACTACTTATGAAATTGTTGCAAGTTAGATTTTACAGTTTCAGCTTCAACTGAATTCCCTGACTAGGGCTGAAATGCAGCTGGTGTTTGGGCTTAAGAATTAGGCTGTGTTTGGTCAGCAAATTTGCTGACCAAATAAACTTTGGACCCCAGGCCTCAATCTAAGTGCTGATGTCACCATACCCTTGGGAACTCAACCGCATGTTGCCCACTGCAGTCCACTGTTTTCCACATCTGTAGTTCCAGCACCGTGTAGGTGTCCAAGTTAGCTTCAGTTAGACACTGGTTTAAGTCTACTTTGACATTTATGCCAAATATGGAACACGTTAATACTAATCTACCAGACAGTTTTTTCTGCACTTAAGAATGGTAAATGTGAAAAGCTTGCTTTGTAATTATTGCACCTTTAAGTCTTAGAAAAGAAAACAGAAAGTGAAATAAGAAATTCATCAAAGGTTTAAACAACTTTTAGAAGTTTTTCCCTCATCTCAGAGTGACTATCTAAACATAAATTAGTCTTGTATAGTCTTTCTCATTGGTATGATCTGTGGCCACTTCTTAAATGAGCTTGCAAGCACCACAAAATGGTCTGGCTCCTTCTAGATCTGATCTGAAGTCCTGGTTAGCAGTCAACTGCTGATGTGAGTGACACCTCATCAGTTCAAAAATCAAACGCAGCAGATACATAATGCTGAAAATATCAGTTGTATGCTGCTGGTTACAGACGGTTGCATGCTTTAGCCAAGTGAATCTGATGAGCTGCCCAGCTGAAGGTAGTTGTATTTGAAGGTTCTCAGCACCTCACTAAGCTGAATCATTAGACTATAGATGAACACCCAGTTCATTTTAGTGAGAAGGAGTGTGCATGTGATTTTATTTTCATGTGATTTGGCACTTAACAGAGCTTCAGTCTGAACCTGTATTTCTCCCTTGTCCAATGAGAGCGTCTTTATTTGATACCTTCTGTGCAGTTCTACAGAAGCCCTTCCCATGGCCATATCCACTGGTAAAGGGCAACAGATCAACTTTTTGTTGCACATTAATGTACATCAAATACATAAGAGATAACTCTGTGGAATGGGAAGCTATTCTTGTCATTCTCATCCCTATATGTAGGCAGAAAACACATTATAACATGTCTATAACATTACCCACCCTTGTCTTTTAAGAATATTAGAAACCAGGGAATGATTCCTAAATTACATTCCCCATCCTCCCCTTCCCCCCCTCCCCCTGCCAGTTAAAATATGGATTAAAAAAAAACATAGATAAATATGTCAGCTTTGGAGAACTGAAAAGAAGGCTGCGGGCATGGGAAGCAATTGAGCAAAGACAAGTCATGCACAATTAAATAATGAAACCTTACAGATAACTTGATGTGCTAGCTCACCTCTAGAGGATGCCAAATTTACTTGGATATTTCCAAGCCCAGGGCACACGACATACACAGGCAACCTTGCAGCTGTATTTTGAAGGGAATTGAGTACCTGGAGATTACTTGGTGTCAGGAGAGAAATCATGTTGAATGTCTTTCTGCCACAATGAATTTTATAAATTAAAAATGTGTGCCTTGGGCTTACTCTTTTGAGACTGTAAAAAATAAACTTAAACTTTCCAAGTTGGTTAAATTTAAGTTATTACTTTGCATTCCTTTAGATACATGTCTTCATTCTAACCCCTTGACTTCAGCAAAAATACTTGATATAGTCATATTTTACCTAGTGATTATAATCATGACAGAATAGCAGTAGCACTTAAGGTGCAATTGTAACTGTACAAAAATAAGAGACAATGGAAATGAAATAGCTTTAAGGAATGTTAGTCTTTCTGGTACACAAACAAACTCCTCAAACAATCACCTGCTGCAAAATGTATGAATTACTAAGGGAAAAGCACTGTTGAAGATGATCCCGAATGGTAGAATCTTTTCCAAAATAGTTTTGATTATGCTCTGCAGTTCCCTTATGTTTTTTAAAATAGCACGAGCTGAGTGTAGTTGTATTGAAGGAGGCAAAAGGAAAGGGAAACTTTGCTCTTGGGACTTTCACTGAGCAAGCTCTTAGGAAAGAAAAAATTTCTTAAAAGTTAATGCTAAGATTGAAAACTTTAAATGTCAGTACATTAAAAAGCACCCTGGCACAGCACTATTTTATTCTTTCCCATGCACAATATAGACACAAAGCCTTACGCAATTCCTGGCATTCCCTCTGCAGTAAGGGATCGTCAGTCCTTTCATTCCTCTGTGACATTCAAAAAGGTTTTTCACTCTGAGCAGCTAAAAGAGCGGGGTGGGTGGGGAGTTTGGGGTTCTGTTTGTTTGTTTGGTTGTTGTTTTTTTTCTTGTAATATATAAATGTTTTTTTCTTTTATTCTTGTGACATATGTAGGAACAAGAGACCAAGGGTGTTACACACATTGCAGAGATCACTTTTTTGAAAAAAGTAGAAGTAGTGAAGACGAAGGATATATCACTTAGTTTTTGTTACGTGGCACTTAAACTCTGCATTAAGTATGTACTAGGTAACTGTGGAAGTATAAGTGCTCAGGAAAATAATCTTATTCCATTATGTTCAAGTTATTAGTGCCTGTATATAGTCAACTGCACGTGAATTTCAAGACCAGAGGAACAATTAATCATATAGTCTGACCACAGCAACTCAAGTAGTTATTAAGTATGAGTGAAGAATTCCTCACATCTTTTGTATCACAGTAGGTTAAAAATATATAATTACAGATCTACAATACTTTATCCTTGGTTATTATCCAGTATGTTGTACTATTAATTGCAAAGGGTTGTCTTGCTTGTTCTTAAAGCCTTCTCACATCACTATTGCTGATTTCGCAGATTTCCTAAACTAGTCTACTCATTCATCCTTACTATGTAATCCTTACTTTGTCCTGAAGTCTCACCTGTTTTTTTCTTACTGCAGTTGAAACACATTTGCTTTTATTTTTTTTGATCTTAGACTTTTTTATTGTAGCTGTCTTTTACATTTCTAAAAGCTGTTATAGAACCTCCTTGCATATCTGGCTTGTGAGCTTAAAGCTCTTAAATCAATTTTGCAGAACTACCACTTGCCCATTCTGTTTTCTATTTTGTACTTTTTTGCAGTAGGTTATTTCTGCCTAGATAATATTTCAACCTATTGCAAAATGAGATTCTTACCTGTATGATACTGGTATTAAGTATACCAACTACTTGTGCAAAAAGTGCATTTATCAGTTGGCCCTTCTTGGTGTCATCTGCTCCTAGCCTTCCTTCTCTATTGAACGGTAGACCAATACTTTCTTTTATTCTTCCTTTTACTCCTTTTGTGATTATATTTTAATATTTTCTTATCATCAGTCTGCATGTTAATAAGCTGCATGTTAACTTGTACCTTGTTTTTTTTAATTTTGTTTCTACATGGTCATGATGGGTTTTTCTGTTCACCCTTAGTTATCTGATAGAGTTTCCACTTTCTGTATGCTCCCTTTACATGTTTGTAATCAACAGAAAGCTGTAGTTTAATCTTGACCTTTTTTTATACATCTTTTCTTTCTTCAGGGGAAAAGTTCACATTTGCACATCTAGTATTGTACTTGTTTATTGTACGTATTGTATGTGTTCTATGTGCCCTTGGACAAGAAATAGCCATTCTAGGCAAAGCTGATGAGCGTTCAGTAATTTCTCATATGTTTCCCCATTGAATTCCTAGTTCTCTACCTGTAAAGCTAATCTTTTTGAGGTCAAATACCAGGGAAGTAAGGAGCACAGATGTAAAGGTTTTTTTGTTTTTTTGGGGAGGATTTGGTTTTGGTTTTCAATGTGCAAGTGTATTCTTAAAATAAAAATATCAGATCTCTTCTAACTACCACCATTAACAGTGCCCTCGCATGTGAATTCTCCCACCTATAGAACAAGTTTAAGGTCTACTTTTCTGAATAATCAGAAATTCTTCTCCACCCTGTGCTTTCTTTTACATGACAAGTCTTCTTAACCTAGACAGAATGCTGAATAAAATCCACAGTTCCTTATGGAAGAATCAAGGGCTCTTAATTCTGAGCTTAACAGGAGAAAATAAAGTTTGTTAGTTTCCTGAGTGGGAGCAGCTTTTATGATTCAGCAACCACTGCTTCCCAGCTGCAAGATGCCGTTGATTAAAATTGTCTTTTTACTCCTGTGACTGAGTCTGTGGGATCTCAGCAGCCTTGTAGCTTGGGGAGAAGATAATTAAGAGGCAGACAGAAAAAGCTATTTTCCATGAGAAAGGCAACTAACTATTGATTACTGGTATCTGGTAGCTGTCATAGGGTACTGGACCTCAGGAGCCCCCAGTGAATGGCAATGACGACTGGATCACAGCATCTGTTGTCTGTCTCAGAAACTGCTGAAGACTCGTGTGATCCTGCAGTTACAGTCGGGTAGAGTACTGAGATATTGCCTACCAGGGTGGCTAGGTGTCCCAGATCCTGTCACAATAAGTGCCACTGGGAGCTAGATTTCAGGTCTGTTCCACTGCATAGCACTGGCTGCACAGCATAGAGGCACGAGGTGACCTTCACTTACTTGGTTAGTAATCTCCCTTTGTTTAAAATACAATAGCGTCACAGAGAGTTGGCTGATACCGCGTGCTGGGAAGGTGAGACCTTATGTCTGTGAATCACAGAGCTGCCAGACACCCACTAAGCTCAGAAATCAGCAGGAGCTGTCAGTCAAGGGCTACAGAAGAGCCGTAACAGTGATCATTTGTCTAGGTACGTACTTCCATTATTAGAAGCTGGACTCACAAGCTCCCTCCATGCACATAAATCTAGCTTTCTTAATGAAGCTGACACACCCAAAAGATAATGGGTACATAAAAGCAGTGGTTTTAGCGGAAAAAGTCTACCTTAAGGAGTAGTTACAAAAAATAGAACCCCTGAAACAAAAAGCTTTAAAGTAAAAAAGGGAATTGAAAATTAGAAAAAAGAATAAAACAAAACAAATCAAAACATCTTTATCTCAGTTACCCATTGTAGGGAATAGAGGGTTCGAGAGCCGCAAATTAACCTTAAAGGTGTTGCAGGTGATGGCTAAGGCCACTTTAAATTGCTACGCAAACACATTATTGGGATATGTTTTTACAATGCCTGGCACAATGAGGTCCTACACCTGGCTAGTCCCTAGACAACATAATAGCCATGATTAATGATACTTATACATCTCAGAAATTATGATTGGCTTTCTAACTTTTTTTGCTACAATTAATTCACTTTTGCCATGATGAGCAAAGCTAAATAAGTTCTGTATTTCTGTTTTCTTTCCAGAGAATTTGGGATCCTTTCTCTCCATTATCTTGATCTAAAATTGAAGTTAATGGAATATTAGCATTGATTTCAGTGGATTTTGAATGAGGCTGCTTAAGCACTGTCCTGGAAATGATGCTTCTCCTTCTTTGCTTATGGAATAAACAACCATGTAACACATTATCTCTCCTGTAACATTACAATATAAAAGAGATATTATTCTAAGAAGTACTAAGGACAAAAATTGGTATTGTACTCTTCAGCTTTAAAAAGGGTAAAGAGCTAGAGGTTCCTATTGCAGTCTGGCTCCTTTAGACATTGCTAAATTTTGTAGTAAGATAAAAGCTCCTTTTCTTAAGAAGTCTACAGGATTTCTTTATCACGTGAACTAATAGTTGAGTATTTGCTGAATGATATGGCTTAATAAGAACTAATTAAGGCTTAAGATCTATTCTGCCAAACAGCATACAAAAGACTATTTCTTTCACTTTGGCTTACAGGCTAAAGATGAAAGACAGGAAAAGGTCTGGGAAATACAATTACTGTTATTTTATTTCTGAAAAAAAAAATAATGAAGCAGTGTGAGAAATTAAGCAAATAGGAAATAAAACAACTTGCTACAGGCCAATGACAAGGTAAATAACCATAACCAGATCTAAGTCCAAACTGTGGATAGAGTAACATACAGCATAGATTATATCATTTAATATAGATCACCTAGGAAGATCAAATAGGAAGACAGACAAGAAATGACAAACAAAATGACAAAACAAAGGTTTGCAGACATTGAAAGAGTAGAGTTTTCCTCCATATGAAGCGCAAGAATGTTTTTGGGGAAAACAGATTAAAGAGATAGTGAATGCTGGGATCAACTGCTGAAAAAAGAGGGAAGTGGTTAATGATACAAAATGGCCTGACAGGGAGGGCATGGGCCAAAATATTAAGGACTCAAAGGCAAGAATAATATGATTATGTATGATTATATGTTGAACATGCAGCAAAGAAAGAGCCTAAGAGGGGAGGGAGAAGGACATGACCTTAACAAAACCAGCTGTTAAGAAAGCATTTCCATAAACATGAAAGGTTTAGTAATTTGTGCTTGTAACAGAAAATATTCTAAAATCAGTGGAGTATATGTTTGCATACTACAATTCTCTAGATTTGGCCTGAACATAGACTGATTTATTTAATAACTTTGAAAGATCATCCCAGTATTTTATTTACCTTTATTTTAATAAGAAAATTAAATAAATATTTTTATATTACAAATACAGATAGGTGGATTTAAAATTCTGCTTTTAATAAGCACTTAGACACTGTCTTTTTGCAAGTACCTGTCAAAATACTATCTTGACGTCTAGGTACCTAAAAAGTCTTTAGTTCTTTAAATGTATCATGCAAGACTTAAAATCCCTGTTTGGGAATCCAAACTTTGGTATCCAGACATTTTCCCCCATGTTATTCTTTTCAATAACAAGAATTCAACATCACAATAACCTTGTGATAATTGTTGCTAAGCAATCAAAGTTCTGGTCTGTTCTAAAGTAATTTAAGTAAAATGACTCGCTGCCTGCTGCAAAGTCGTGAACATGCTTACTCCCAATTAATCTGCAAATTATCCAAGCAATTATCTACAATATTTTTACACATTGTATTTGTTGAATAAAAATTAAAATAAGAAGTAACTACATGTTTGTTTGGCATATAATATATAGAGTCAAATTCCCCAGTTTATGTAAAACAGCGTCTGAAGTGAAGTAAATCATAATTGACACATAAAATCCTGGAAAAAAGCATTTAGTGACTTAATATGTTAATATAAATTAAATAAGAGAATGCAGTTTGGGTTTGATAATAAGCAAAGAAGACAATTATCTCAACGTTTTGCAATGAAGACAGCATAAGACTGAGTACTGAAAATTTATCCTGCACCTGTAGAAGCTGTAAAGCATGTTAGCTTTGTCAAGCTGAACAGTTTAAGTGACATGTGAGATATTTAAAAATCACAAGTCAAGATTCTTACAAAGACGACAATGCGGTCAGGTTTCCCAAACTCCTTTTACAACCTGTGACATTGTAGAGAGCAGAGGTAATCCACACAAACATTTTAGTTTCTGTTCTTCATTGTTTCTTAGGCCTTTGCATTGAGTGAGCTGAGGATTTTGCCCTCAGGAAGCTAACATTCTCATAAGAGCCCAAGATCTAGATCTAAATCTACATCTATCTCATCTATATAATCTATAACTACACCTATACCCATACCCATACATATATCCATATCCATAACTACTTCTATATTATTTATAACAGTAGCCTGTGTCTTGTGTATACATGACGAGCTTTTGGTAGCAGGGCTGGCCTCTGTGAGAAGAGATCAAGAGCTGCCCCCATGTTAGACAGAGCTATATTCAGCTCGCTCCAAAATGGACCCACTGCTGGCCAAAACTGAGCCTATCAGTGGTGCTAGTGGTGCCTCTGTGATACTATACTTAAGAAAGGGTTAAAAACAGTGCACAGCAGCTGTGAGAGAAGAGTGAGAAAAATGGGACAGAAAGAACTATGCAGACACCAAGGTCAGTGAAGAAGGAGCAGAAGGAGGGGGTCCAGGTGCTAGACATGAGATTCCCCTTCAGACCATGGAGAAGAGCATGATGATGCAGGTTGCCCCCTTGCAATCCATGGACGATCACACTGGAGAAGATATCCACACCGCAGCCTATGGAGGATCCCATGCTGCAGCAGGTGGATGTGCCCTGAAAGGAACTTCAGCCCATGGAGAGCCCATGCAGGAGGAGGCTTTCTGTCAGGAACTGTGTCCCATTGGGGACCCACATTGGAGCAGTCTTTTCCAGAAGGATTGTACCCTATGGAGAAGACCCATACTGGAACAGTTCCTGAAGAACTGCTGCCTGTGGGGAGGAGTTTGAGCACTTCATGAAGGACTGTAGCCCATGGGTGGAACCTGACGCTGGAGAGGAGGGAAGAGAGTGAAAAACGAAAGGCAGAGAGGAAGCCCTTATGGACTGACTGCACCTCCCATTCCCCATCCCCCTGAGCCACCTGGAGGAGAGGAGGTAGAAGAGTGATGAATAAAGGAGTGAAGCTGAGGCTGAGAAAAAAAGGGGGCAGTCGGGGGAGAGCTGTTTTTTAGTTTCACTATCCTACTCTATTTTTAATTGGAAATAAATTAAAATAAACTTCCCCAAGTTGAGTCTGTTTTGTCTGTGGAGATAATTGTGAGCAATCTCCACTCACGGTCTCTTTCATCTTGTTTTCTCCCCACCTTGCTGTAGAAGGGGAGTGAGAGAGCGGCTGGATGGGCACCTGGTAGCCAGCCAAGTTTAACCCACCACAGCCTGGAAGGTATAAAGCTCCGTTATGTCAACTTAATTACCAAATATTAAGCATGGACACTATGTTGTCCTTCCACAGTGTTTGAGGCTTTCTAATACAAACTACTGTGAACTTAGACAACTCAATACACATATATATCAGACTTATGGCTGAATATCCATGAATGTGTCACCATTTTCCTAGACCTTTCTTCCAATACTACCGACACACTTGTTAAAACAGTTCAGAAAATTGCCATGAATTAGCTTGAGGCATTAGCAAACTGTGTCTTGGAACTATCTGAACTTTTTTTTAACAAAACAGCAAGCCCTGAAATTTAATAACTGCAATCCAAAACTCAAAAGAAGACATTTTCAAAATGGTCAGAAGGGTTAGGTAACTATTATGTAAAGCTGTCAGAATTTAGAGGTCCCATACTGAATCAGACCTAGTGTAGTGGTGTTGGGTACGGGGAGTATAAGACAATTCAAAAGGTCTTTAACTACTACCTTTAGTAGTTAGTTGTTTTTCCCATAAAGCATCTTTTTTCTCTAGCAAAGAAGCAGTGACGTAAGTGCAGAAATACAAGAAAGTAAGCATTGTCCTAGGGAGACACAGGACTGAAGTACAGGAAAAGGCACAGAAGTTTAAACTTCTCTTGATATTTTCAGTTTTGCAGGGGTCTGAATAACTCAGGTAAGTTTTGGATAAATGTGCAATTGTTTGTTTTACTTTCAATGTTGGGCTGAAATTATTGATTTCTCCTTAAGTCCTCTGATATTTTCTCATTTATAATGCAGAGAAGAGCTTTTCATGGAGTAAGTAAAAATGGAGGCTTATCTTGAGTCTCAGATATTACTTTACAAATAGCAACAGTGTAAGGAACCCGCACTGAGGCTTTCCTGGTCATAGAATAAAACAATGTATTTAACAATTTACTTATACAATACAAAGAGTAGATGAATAATAGCTTAATAAAGATATGACATGGCAAATGTACTATGGCAACATGAAATGTATGCAAATGATAATCATGTGCCTAAGGAACACAAATTTTAAAATATGAAGAATCAGAAGTGAATATAAATTTTAAATCAAGCGTGAAATTTGATTCAAAAAAACATTAATAGAAAAATCACCTGTCAGGACATAAAATCCTTCATAACTTACTCAATTTCAACAACTAGATTTAAAGAAGGGCTTGGGCATATGCAGATGGGAACTCTGAATGAACAGTCCAGGAGAGAAAAATGCTTTCTCAGGATGTCAGATCCCTATTCCATTACCTCCATTAATAATCCCATCTTAATCTAAATTAATTAAATCTTATATCTTCTGCTAATTTGTCATTGAAAACTTTCCTCTAACCTTTTGCATCTGAAAAGCCTAAACTCTTCTGTTGCTCACACTTTGGATAATTCTTGACCAGCTAGATTTCTCTTGTGCAAACTAATGCTAGAAATTGGTTTAAATTATCTGTAATATTTGTAAATTATGCTACATGCTAATTTACTTCCTACAGTCTTATGGTAGTCTCAAAATAAATGTTATTTACTATTCTGTATATTATGTGAAATAAATACTACAAATAAGACTATTAAAAAAGCAATGATTAAGCTATAAATCTACAGCAGTCCAGATTATTCATCCTTAAATCTAATTTATCTAAGGGGAGTTTAGGGAAGATAGTGCAACTTTGGAAAAAAAAGCTTTGGAATTCTTTATCTCCAGAAGCGGGAAGAAGATACATCCAGCAGAAAGTTTCTTTAATTACATTTTTCATTTTAGAAGGTGACAAGATAGTCCTTCCTTTAGTATTTCCCTTTTCCATACATAACATATGATGAGACATATATCAAGATATTTGTTATGCAATTTCAGAACTAAAATCTGGAACATGTTTGTTACTCTTATTCCTGGTTACAGCATACAGAGGAACTTTTCTCTAGGTTACACGAGACAAAACAGGATCTTTCCAGAATTAAGTTATCTCAAGACCTGAACTGGGTCTTGAGATGAACTCAAATGAAAGTAAAAATTGATTGTTGTCTCCTTTAGAAGAGGAACACAACTACAAAATCAAATTAATTTCACTCCAACTTACCTTCTGAGAGTGTGTGATAGAGTCACCCTTGGTCACACATGAGAGAATAAAATATGAGTAGTTCATGCAAAGTCAGCAATATAATTCGTAGAATCATAGAATGGTTCGCTTTGGAAGGGACCTTAAAGATCATCTAGTTTCAACCCCCCTGCCATGGGTAGGGACAACTTCCACTAGACCAGGTTGCTCAAAGCCCCATCCAGCTTGGTCTTGAACACTTCCAGGAAAGGGGCATCCACAACTCCCCTGGGCAACCTGTGTCAGTGCCTCACCACCTTCACAGTAAAGAATTTCTTCTTAATATCTAATCTAAATCTCCCCTCTTTCAGTTTAAAACCATTAACCCTCGTTCTATCATTACACTCCCTGATGAAGAATCCCTCCCCATCTTTCCTGTAGGCCCCCTTTAAGTAGTGGGAGGCTGCTATAAGGTCTCCCCAGAGACTTCTCTTTTTCCAGGCTGAACAACCCCAACTCTCTCAGACTGTCCTCACAGGAGAGGTGCTCCAGCCCTCTGATCATTTTTGTGGCCCTCCTCTGGACCCATTCCAACAGGTCCATGTCCTTCTTGTGCTTAGGGCTCCAGAACTGGACACAGTTCTACAGGAGGGCCCTCACAAGAGTGGAGCAGAGTGGGAGAATCACCTTCCTCGACCTGCTGGCCACGCTTCTTTTGATAGTTGTTATAACTATTTACAGCCTGCGAAAAATAAGTATCACTTCAGTCAGGGGACAGTGGGTATTTGAAAAACTCAGTATTTTACTCATTACCATCGATCTTCTACATGAGGCAGTCTAGGGTTTTAACTGCTATCAGACCAAGGTGCTCAGGGTTGGAACCCTGTTCACCAAGCATATTCTAAGACAGAATGATACCCACACAAGTAAACAACCAAAGTGAATACATACAGGAGCTGGAAGGTTGCGTGTTTTTTTTTTTCTTGTTGTTGTTGTTTTATTTGATTTTTTTTTATTTTTAAACACACAATTACCTTAGAGAAGTCTAGTGAATTTGTGAACAAGCAGCCAGGACTCTACAATACAAGACAATTTATTCACAAATTCATAAATGTAATAAAAATAAAATGTAAACAAAATAAAAAAGCCCTGACTTCAATAAACTTCAGTTTGAAGTAAACAGAAATTTGTATGCAAATTCTACATGCTTTTTAATTTAGTGCTAATCTTTGAAGAAAGCTTTCAAATTAATGGAGAATAAGAAAGGGTTAATACTCAATTTCAAAGTGTATTTTTCAGCTTGTCTGATATAGGTTGGACACATGCATGTTCAAGCTGTGATGACCCTAAAACACATGTGGCTGATTTTTTTCGTTAATGTTAAATATGATGCTTCAACATTCTTCTTAGTGGTTGTACTAAATCTTAAGTGAAGTACAAATATTTAATTCAGAATAAATAATTAAGGAAAAGAAATTAAATATTTATTAACATAACACTGAATATAGTAGATTTGACAACACCACCAATGCTGCAAACATATGAAAGGATGAAAGGCAGACCACAGAATAAAAGTAGAAAAACATCTACAATAACTTCATTTGAGATATCAATAATCCATTTAAAGAATTCATTTTTCTCTAAAACTGGGTAACCTAAAAAGGGAAAACATTGTCTGAAAGGAGCAATGGTATATATTTCTTCCTTCTGAAAGAATCATAAATGATAGAGCTGAATTCATATGACCATTAAATAGATAAGAATACTAGATTCAAGAGAAAATAAAGAAATGGAAGTGGGTATGCAAAATCCATATCCATTCTACATGTTTACATGTCTACACATAACAAAGCAGGCAGCAATTCCTAATCTAAGAAAATTAATTCACTTTATTATCTAATAATGCAGTATACATAGGCATGCAAAAAATAAGAAAGAGGTCCTTTAGGAACACATGATTGTCGAGGATGAAAGCGATGCACTTCACTTGTATAGAGAAACAGCAATACATTTATTAATATAAAAGAGGGATTTAACAAAGTTCGATGGTAAATGGGACAGTGTTTTAACAAGATTCGAGATGACGAGGCACACTTGGTTATTTACTACACAGAGGACAGCGTCAGACAGAGCTGTCAGGGAGACCGTCCCGTTGAGTCACGAGGTTCAGAAAGGACCCCCTTGCCTTCTAAACTCCTTCTCAGAGAGGAGTCTAGGTGCAGCTGGATCCAGTCCTAGTCCCAGACTTGGTCAACGGTTTATGCTTAAAGGTTTATATATGCTTAATCAATCCTTTACATTACTTAGCTAAGATTTCAAAGTTTAGCATGCTATTAGTCACCTACTGAGGATTTGTTGGAGCAAGGAATCTGTCAATCTTGAGAAGTAAATGTAACCTTGAGCGTCGTCACTGCTCAAGGGGAGATGCTGGTGTACAGCCCACTGCCATTCAGGAGAGCTCAAAGGGCTCTTGGGCTGTTCACTATTTATGGAGGTAAGATGATTGACACATAGTCATATTTACACATTGACCACAGTACCAGTATTGCGCAAGTTTAGCCCTTGGTGTTGTTATCTGGCTCACTGAAACCACATTGAACTGGGTGCAGTCATCACAACCAGATGCACCCATTGTGACCACCACGGGTGGTTATTGCTTAGGCAGAGTTATGGGAGATAAAGGTCAGGTTGGCACCTGGAAAGCAGGAGAACATTGTCACAATGATTCATATCAAGAGTTAAATTATATGGCCCATCATGATGGGAAGAGCCAATAAACTACATCCACTGCTAGCTACTAAAGGTAGGTGTGGATAAAGGAGAGAGAGCAACTAAGCATTTGAAAGTATAATTCAGTAGTAGTGACTTGCAATGAAATCTACTCAATAATTTTTATGTTCAAAAAGCCTTCATTTGAAAAAAACATCTTGTTGTTGAGAAGTTTTCTTTTTTTCTATATTATATATAGTCCGTAATCACTCACTATACCTAAGCACTTCATCTATCCAGTCTTCCAGGTCTGAATTAGTGATAAGGGTACATTTTTCTACGCTCTACAATATGTACGTAAAATCTATTATGTTTTATTATTCTCTCTGTACTTCTATTGGAACTATTAACATGATCTTGAGAAAGTCACAGCCCTGAAAATTGTCTCTGAAAACTACAGGATTTTATTATTATTTGATGATCTCAGGTCCATACACACAACAGATTATTGTTGCCTACTCCTGCAATACTTAGTGATGAATTTCTATATAATAGAATTCAGCAGTGAAATTAAAATATTATTAAGCTTTTGAATAAAACATAATAATTCGATTTAACATTGTTGCTTTTTGCAGAACTGACCTTCTGTATATCTTTGAATGAAATAAGTATGAGAGGTGGTTAGTTTTAAAAGAATGTTTTAACATAATTATTTTTCAATGTACCTTGAATTCGAATTGTTTTAAATTCATACTAAGTTGCACATGTAACTGGAAATGTGATTTTAAGAGGTAAGATCGGTGAGGGAAAGGCATAAAGGGCTATCTGCGGATGTACAACAATATTAAAAAGCAATCTTCTAGTGAAAAAACAGTTAACAAAGTTGAACTAGTTCTTTCAACAGCATCTGACAATTTGGCAAATGCCACATTTAAAGGAATTTCGTCTCTCTTGTCAGATATTTCACAACACTGATTAGATAATTAAACCCCTAGGCAGATACTTTACATCCTAGTTTTCAAAATTTCACTCTTTATGTAGCTTATTTACAGTATTAAGATATAAAAATTATTATTTTTATGATAAACAAACTTTTCACGTTAAAAGTCATCTTTTACCTTTTTAGCATTACTTATTAAAATCTATCTGTATTCTTCAGCCTGTCTAAATATTCAGTGGTATATTATGGGCTAACTTTGACTCAGAGACACCTGTAAGAGTCATTGCACGTAGCATTTAGATACAAGCCCTTTACCTCTACATGTATTCCAGGCTTCAGTACCTTTTAACAGTTTTCTTAGTAAAACACTCATAGTAGAACTATTCTGGAAACTAGTATAAAAGCTAAGGTTTCCTTTGTAATTTAATTGAAAACATTTCCTTGTCCTTATCTTTGCAGGTCCTGGTGTGCCTTTGCCTAATTTATGAGTGTTGAGTAATTTCTCACTTGGATATATGTTCACTTTTGTCAACTTTTCTCTTTTATTACATATCAACTTTTGTGAAATAGCTGAAATAGCTGCCGTAATTTTTTTTGCAAACTTGACTGTTGTAAATTTACACTATTGATCCTGTTTGGAAATTTTGTGATTATGGTTTTTAAGTATAGAACAAACTACTTTTGTCAAGTCCTTCTTACCTTTTATATTTTTCAGTTCCACATATGTGCATCCCCAAGGACTTTTGGACTTTATCTATACGTCAAAAAGTGATCATGAAAACTGTCACCACTTCTTACTTTCAAAGATTTCTCCCTAATACAAGTTCATGAGCCTTAAGTTTCTTGTCATAGTCAGTACATCCTTGGAATATTAATTACTATTTCAAAGGGTTATCTGAATGGAGTTTCTTACTTTATCAGGCTTTCTTTAGTATTTATGAATAGAATATACTATTTTGTTAAGAAAAAAACCCAGACTTCTTAGGTAATTTACAAAGTATTCTGTTCGTTAATTTTATGGATCTATTTTAAATAAAGACATTTGCTTTTCGTAGGACTGGAGAATCATTATGGTTTGAAGGCATATCACCTCAAGTTTTGAAGGCATATCACCTCAAGGATATCACCTAGTCCAAACTTCTTCTAGACCAGGGTTACGTAGATCATGTTGCTCAGGTTTGTATCCAGTTCAGTTTTGAGTATCATCCAAAGATGGAAACTTAACAGCCTGAGTGTTCGACCTGGGCAGCCTGAGTGTTCGACCACCCATCCACAAAGTCCTTATTACAGTATAAGCTAAATATCAGCAAATTCATCTGCCCAGGAAATCTCATGAACTGGTATATGCACATTTAAATCTAACATATAAAAATATTTACACTTAGAATTTTGTTATGGGCAAAAGAACTATGCCATATATATGCAAATCCAGGAAATTATTGTTAGTGAAATTAAAACCTTAATCACCTATCAAAGAGTTATTATTATCTTAGCAATACTAGCATTTCTTGTTATATACAGTTAAAATGAGATCAACTTTTAAGTAACTACCAATTTTTCTGGTGTTAAGCTTATCCCATTAAGGTTGCCAGCTTCACTCAATCCAGCAGACCAGTGTTTGCAGACAGTCATTGGCAGCCTGAGTCCTTGAGCTGGTGCAGTAAGAGATTGAGATTGATGGTTTTATCTTTCACATGTTAGGATGCTTGTGGTCATTTTTGTATGTTTGCACACATTTTAAAGCTTGTTTTTTCTTCACTGGTCTGTAAGGCCATGATAGATACAGATTTACTTACTATGATGTGTTTCATGCATTTTGGATACTTGTTCTTTGTTCTCTTTGATATCACTAAAACTGATGCCACTAAGCTCCCAAGGGTGCTTTTTTTTTTTTGATGATCAGTAACTGGATGACTGGTGAGCAACAGCAAAATCAGTTTGCCTCCCTGTCTTAAAAGCTCTGTGGGCAACCAGCTGGACACTTGAAATGAAATAACTAGCTAAGAAAAAAAGGCTTTTTCATTCTTTAGAACCCTGGAGACTTTTCTCAGGTTTGTTTTGTGGTTTTTTTCCCCACGGTTGGACCTTCTACCGTTAAATAATTTAAAAGATTATTCCTATTAGTATCAATCTATTAGCAATTATTATTCCTACTACATGCTAAATTTAGTGAAGGGTACTGAAGAGATTTCATACATACTAGATGCTGAATTGCTAAGAAAATCACGCATTAGTAAAAGATCTACTGAGTCAAACAGTAATAATATTCTAGAAGATGCTTTCTAATGATAACTTCATGTATGGAAACCACATGGGAAATACAAAGTTCCATTCAGCTTCCCCACAGCATTATTTCTAGAAGAAATGTTATTTGTAATAAAATAAATAAATAAATAAATAAATCCTTCTTTTATAGGACAGGTAGCTACTTAACAGGACAGCCTGGAAGAATTAAACTATAGTGGCCATCTATAAATCACGATATGGAATTACAGATGTTCATACTGATCCTTTGTTGCCTTTACCTGAATACAAATATCTGTGTAAATTCATGAAACTTGTGAAAGGAGTAAAATCAAGATTATAAGGAATCGACAACAAAAGCTGACATAGTCAATATAATTTCTGGAACTGTGTCTTTGTAGTATCCCTCTGATGACAGGTTTAAACAAAAATAAGGAAGAGTATTTTACCTGTCTAATTTGTGAAATTCAATGTCTTACCCGTAAGAAGCTAGACTGCCTGACAAGAGCCATATGATTCCCTCATGTGTAAAACAAAAGGACACTCACAGGAAAAGCAGGTGGTGATTGCCTTCAACTGGGGATTTGCATGCACCATAACTGTGCATCATTAAATAATGTGGATATTATTCAGTGTCCTGGTTTGAGGTAAAACAGAACTGATTTTCTGATTTGTAATTTTACTTTTTAGCTGGGCCTCTTCTAACTGACTAAAGTCTGAAATTAACAGCATATTGTTCAGAAACTGTTCACTCTCAGAGTGATAAGACCTGATTATACCAAGGAACGGTATGTGCAAAGGTTCTTGCTTAGACTTATTGCTATAACAACCAAGGTCAGCTCACTTTGCTATTTGCCCCGTTAGAGGGTCAGAAGCGGAGAAGCATAGAGGGGTCCCACCCGTAGGGAGGAGCAGATGGGACAGGTGACCCAAAACTGACCAACCGGGTATTCCATCCCATCTGCATCACGCTCAGTATAAAAGTTGAGGGATCAAAGGGGCAAGGCTGCTCTGGCTCGCTCTTTCTTCAATGGCCGACGTCTGAGGAGGACCCTGTCTTTTCGTCTGCCTTTGATCCGGATCTGAGCACTCCTGACTCTAGTTCCAAAATTCAGCTCCTGTCTGTCATTGACTCCAGTCTGGGACTTTCCCTGTGTCTGCTGGTGACGCGATCGTCATCCTGGGAGCTGGATATGGTTTTGTATATATTGCATACATTTTTTTTTCTTTAATTTTTATTATTCTATTATTATTTACTATTTTCTTATTTATTATTATTTTCATTAAAGTAGTTTAGTTCTTTTTCTAAACTCGTAAATCTCCTTATCTCTTCCTCTCCTCTCTGAGGAGAGAGTGGGGGAAGGGCCATCTGTCGTTCTGATTGGCCAATCCAGCCAAAACCACGACATTTGATTTTAGGTCAATTGCTCCTATAGAATGTTTAGATATTATTATGAGGGAGTAGATATTTTTTGTGATGTTTCTTACAATGGTGATTCCAGTGAAAGGAAAGGAAAAGTCAATAATAGCATCTCTTTTTCTGAAAAAAGCTCCTATTTTAACATTTGAGCAATAACACATGCAGAGGTCTGATTCTTTTTAAAACAGGCTTACTAGGCATGAGAAGGGTTTGTGTGTGTGTCTCTGTGCGTATACCTATAAATGTATGTATTCTTAGTGCACCTTATTTTACTCTCAATCCTGTGGCAAGGACAGCTAGCCAACATATAGCAACTGTCCTTCAAAGATCCTCCAAGAATGTCAGTGACTATGCCAACCCTTCAAGAATCATTTTTCTTCAAGAATTTACTCAAGGTATGTCATGTTTAGAATGTGGACAATCACTAAAATAAGTGGACTAAATAGGAGTTGAGACATCAAAGCATTTTGAGCACAATTAGCTCCTTAAGCTTTGCTGACTCACCTTAGTATATTCTAAACAACCTAAAGTACACAGAATATGCAGAATGCAAGACCACTTAACTATCATACCTTCTTTAAATAGAATGATGTTCCAGCAATACCTCATGAAATAAAACCTTTGCTCTTGTGCTAAGAAAAACAGCCTTTCAAATCTAAGCATTTGCACCTTATGGAGATCTCCTCTCAATGGTGCTCTCATCACAGAGGAATTAAAGCTGTGTGCAACTATTAGAGTGAAGCCATAAATTTCTCAGTAGGTAATTTTGTTCTATGCACAGTGCTTCTTATGTCTACATTATTAAAGTGATCCACTTCTTTCTCTGTTATGCAATAGAAAGGCTTTTTGCAACTTAAATAAATGTGTTACTTTATAGTTCATAAACATTTATCCAAATATATTTTTTAAAAGTTCTGATGAATATTGGTTTTGGTAGGTTTTATGCATTAATGAACATAATTATTTATTGAAAATAGCCACAACTTACTGTAAGGCAGATGAAAACAAAGAAAAAAACATAATTCAGACTACTATAGGTAGTTTGCTCTTTTCTGTAGATTCAGAAATGTCATCTATTACGAAGACTTCATAATACCTCTTGTGTATGTTCCCATTCCTTTGCTTCAACATAATTCTGATGTTAAACTTGTCAGGAAATGCACATATTTTTCCCACAGTTCAGGATTTTTGTATAATCCTATTTTTTTTCTCATTATTTTTCAATACAGTTAAAACTATATAACATCAAAAAAGTTAAAAAGCTATAATCCTTTTGTTTATTAATACTTCAGGTCTGAGTTGAAAAGAACAAATTCTTTAAGACACTTCATTCATTAACATGAATGAGAGACAATGTAGTGTAAAACTCTACTAAATATGTTTTTTTTCCATTTAATATGAATGTACTGTGTAGCTGATTACTGCATGTACAATACATCTAAAGAAATCCTCATATACCGGAATTACTTCCAAGTGGATTGTACAAGTCAGACTCTTGCTCAGAGTACAGAAGCAATAAGTCCAGCTGGGCTGTTGCAGGTTCAGAAGGCCAGAACAGACATAAAAAGTTTGTAGGCTTTGTCTAAATTATATTTCTGGACAAGAAAAATTGGAAAGGCCCACGCAAGATTTAATATACCTTATATACGAACCTTGGTCTATTTCATCAGCTACTCTAGGTGTGCCCAAACACTAGCGCTTCAAAAAAAAAAAAGGGCTAGAATACAGAGAACATTTTGCTGGTGGGAACAAAAACATATCTAGCCATCTGTGCATAATGAAAAATAAGCACTTCTTTGGTAATGATTAAAACCTCAAAGTTCAATTTTTTTTTGAAATGGAAATGAAAATTAAACATTTAAGATGACACAAAAGTAACCTGGAAAAGGCCTCTGGAAATTTTGGTTATCCTTTCTATTTCATATAGTTTTAAATGAAGGACTTATGTGACTTATTTCCAGTTCAGTAAGGAATATTCTTATATGTATTCAGGCCATTATGCCTGTAGCACTGTT
Source organism: Rissa tridactyla (assembly GCF_028500815.1). Taxonomy (NCBI): domain Eukaryota; kingdom Metazoa; phylum Chordata; class Aves; order Charadriiformes; family Laridae; genus Rissa; species Rissa tridactyla. Next base: position 82,772,788 of record NC_071467.1, on the reverse strand, counting down.
TCTGAGAGGCTTACGTGAAGACTAATTGCATGTATGCATTACATGCTGCAAAGGGTCATTCATTTTAGGGCTCTCAAATGAAAGACATCAGTAAATTTCTTCTGATTCTACTCTAGTCTAAACCAATATAGAGCCAAACTCTAGTCTAAACCAATCTCAAGTAAAAATGATTTGGTAAATCTTGTTGTATCTGCAAACAAATAGATACCAATGACCACAATATTAGATTCTTAGAAAAACCTTTGGCCTAAAAGACATTAATTTGTAAGCCTTTTGTACCCTACTATAACACACTTCTACTCACCTCTCATCTGTGCAACATATGGACAAATACATTGCCAGCACAATCTAAAGCCTTGTTTGCAGTGGGCACATGCCCTGACGACAGCTGTCAGTGAAAACTCCTGTGGTGGGAAATGCAAAAATGGTACTTGCAATTACTATGATTTCATGGAAGGATTCACTGCACTTGTGCAAAGTGTAAACAGGTCTTACTTTTAGTGTCCAACCCATGAGAATTGGTATGAATTAAATAAAATGAATGCAGTGACACATTCACCCCAGAGAAGAACGTTGTCTGTTGTACTATGTGTAGACTGAGTGCATCTTAAAAGGTATCAGTTAGGAGCATCAAATTAATGTGCTTGAAGTATACACTATACAGAACTATACAGTATATGCATTTTAATTTATCCCATGCGTTATATTCTCATAAGTGTAACTCTTTTTATGAAATCTATTATTTGCTCAGTTTCCTTTGTGGAATCATTCTATGCACACCCAACTGGATTTCTTGTATATTTTAGCTTTGACATGATTGTAAACAAAAGAAATCCTCTAATGCAAAAGCTAACCTCGATTTCTATGGTGAAAAATTCCTGTTAAAACAATACTGATGCAAGCTGCGTGCGTTAACATTCTTCACAAGCCATATAAATGCAGCGTATAATTAGAACGCAATTTATGGTTGTTAACTAGAAGATGCAAATATTTACTTAGTTCATTATTACTATTGAATCTGATATCAAAAGTGGCAACAACATACAACATAATCAGACAAGAAAAACATGTAAATAATAAGACTTGCCTGCAATAAATCATTTATTTTCTTTTTGAATCTACCAAATAAATGCTTAATAAAACCAGCTCTTTTCTTAGTACAGAAAGATCCTTTAAGGAATTATGAAGAAGAAATATTTAGTTAAAATATAAACTGCAACATTGGATGCCAATATTGTTCTTACATAACCAGTTCATTAGCTGTATGAGAAAATAATACGCACAACATCCCTAATTTATTTTTACAGGTAAATATTGTATTTGGCGCTCGAATTGGAAAACTTACTGATATACGTAATAATGCTAGATAAACACTTAAAATAACTTGCAAAAGGGCATTGCTTCTTTAGTAGCCTTACCTGCAATGAAGAAGTACAGTGAGACAGGTTTCAATTTAATTTACCAGGGCATGAAAACAGAATAAATCTACTGAAGTCAATACGGAATACCACTGTAAAACAATACCATATCAGGTGAAGACCATAGACCTAAAGCTATGGAAGACCAGCACTCAACAAAGGGACTAGATAGAACTCATCCTTATTTTTTTTTTTAATTTTTAAATGCATAATAATGGATCTGTCATGTCAGTATAACAACGAAAATGATGTTGCTACCCAGAAAAATACAGTAATTTATAGCTAACAGAACAGCATGTAATGGACAAGCAGCAATCAAAGGACTACAAGAAATGCAAATATGCAAATTGAATATGCAAACTGCAGATTCTGTGCACGTCTTTTTTTCTCCCACATTTGCCCACTCCATAAGCACAAAAAATTTGAAGATGCATTTATAAATGTTTTTGGTGCATTAGTTGTACAACCCTGAGATTATCCTTTCTCACTTTGCTTGTTGCATCATTTTGATGAACATCCATTATATAAAACATGGTCAGTGACAATACTTGGAAATGACACCATCCAGTTCCCTGGACATATGGGGGGAGAGGGTGATATTATTAGATTGAGGAGAAAAAGAGAACAAAGAAGAAATTACTTCTGCAGAACTTTGTAATTAATTTACTGTCAGATTTCTTCCCTGTGCAGTTAGAATGTGTGTGGGTGTAATCAGAACTATAGGATTAATAACAATGATACCTCTCTTGATACACTTCAAGGAGCAAACTGTTTCTGTGCAGTTAATGTCAAAATGTCTTCTCATTATTCTCCTCATTAGAAACCCAGTCTGGATAAAGACGCTTGACAACACTGCTTGCCTTTTGCTGCTATAGAGATGACTATAAGTCATTTGATTTCAACTTTATTTTGTCATCTTTGCAAATCTTTCTAAAAAAATTGCGTGGGAAGTATTTGAATCTTTTTACAGTCACTATTGCAGGTATGTACAAATTTTACTTTCCTCTAGCAAACACTGGATTTTTTTTGCAATTCTGCTTCAGTTAAATTCTGCTTCACTGCACAGAGAAAAGTGCTGTTGCCATTATTATTAATTAATTTATTTTCTCTGAAAGTGACTGCCAATTTTAGTTATGGAGGACATCTGGGGCATCTAATACTTTCAGTGTAACATACATTATTTTCTTCATAATATATACTGCGTTGGCTCTCTGGATTTGATGGCTTAATTTAAACTATGCAACTTGTAAAAGTTTGTAAGCTTAATCTTCAGGCAAATCTAAACTCAGAGGACAGTTATGAATACCCAGATATATTTCCCCTCTATCGCCTGATCTCCACGCAAGGGAAGACAAGAAGCAGCATGACAACAGAAGCCAGGGTACCCCAACAAGCAAGTAGAGGTGGAATACATTAATTTATCTTTCAGGAAAAATCTAATAAAATTCAGTCAGCTGTTCATATTGGCAGCTCCTCGTTTTCTGGTATCTGTCTAATCTTATAATGCTTGAACCAATCTTCACTCTCCTGTTGTTATACACTTGATTAGCTTCATATCTAGCTATCTCAACTTAAACTCTTATAAAGAGAATCTTGGTTCATATATGTGACAGTCAAACGTTCACAGATCATAGAATCATAGAACCATAGAATCATAGAATAGCTTGGGTTGGAAGGGACCTTAGAGATCATCTTGTTCCAACTCCCCTTGCTCAAAGCCTCATCCAACCAGGCCTTGAACACTTCCAGGGAAGGGGCATCCACAACTCCCCTGGGCAACCTGTGTCAGTGCCTCACCACCTTCACAGTAAAGAATTTCTTCTTAATACCTAATCTAAATCTCCCCTCTTTCAGTTTAAAACCATTAACCCTCGTCCTATCATTACACTCCCTGATGAAGAATCCCTCCCCATCTTTCCTGTAGGCCCCCTTTAAGTACTGGAAGGCTGCTATAAGGTCTCCCCAGAGACTTCTCTTTTTCCAGGCTGAACAACCCCAACTCTCTCAGACTGTCCTCATAGGAGAGGTGCTCCAGCCCTCTGATCATTTTTGTGGCCCTCATCTGGACCCACTCCAACAGGTCCATGTTCTTCTTGTGCTGAGGGCTCCAGAACTGGACACAGTTCTACAGGAGGGCCCTCACAAGAGTGGAGCAGAGTGGGAGAATCACCTCCCTCAACCTGCTGGCCATGTTTCTTTTGATGCAGCCCAGGATACAGTTTGCTTTCTGGGCTGCTAGCACACATTGCCAGCTCATGTTGAGCTTCTTGTCCACCAATACCCTCAAGTCCTTCTCCTCAGGGTTGCACTCAATCCATTTTCCTCCCAGCCTGTGTTTGTGCTTGGGATTGTTGTGACACAGGTGCAGGACCTTGCACTTGGCCTGGTCGAACTTCATGAGGTTTGCACGGGCCCACCTCTCAAGCCTGTCAAGGTCCCTCTGGATGACACCCCATCCCTCCAGTGTGTCGACCATGCCACAGACCTTGGTGTCGTCAGCAAACTTGCTGAGGGTGCACTCAATCCCCCTGTCCATGTCACCGACAAAGATGTGAAATAATACCAGTCCCAGTACCAACCCCTGAGGAATGCAACTCGTCACTGGTTGCCACTTGGACATCAAGGCACTGGCCGCTATCCTTTGAGTGTGGCCATCCAGCCAATTCCTTATCCACTGAGTGGTCCATCCATCAAATCCATATCTTTACAATGTAGAGACCAGGATGTCGTGCAGGACAGTGTCAAACACTTCGCATAAGTCCAGGTAAATAATGTCTGTTGCTCTCCCCTTATCCACAAACACTTTAACCCCATCATAGAAGGCCACCATGTTTGTCAGGCATGATTTGCTTTTGGTGAAGCCATGTTGGCTGTCACCAATCACCTCTTTATTTTCCATGTGCCTTAGCAGAGATTCCAGGAGGATCTCTGGAGTCCATGACCTTGCTGGGCACAGAAGTGAGGCTGACCAGCCTGTAGTTCCCCAGGTCTTCCTTTTTTCCGTTTTTAAAAATGGGAGTTGTGTTTCCCCTTTTCCAGTCAGTAGGAACTTCAGTGAATTGCCACGACTTTTCAAATATAATGGAAAGTGGTGTAGCAACTTCATCTGCCAGCTCCCTCAGGACCCATGGATGGATTTTATCAGATCCCATGGACTTGTGTACCTTCAGGTTCCTTAGGTGGTCTCGAACCTGATCTATAGCGGACAGTTCTTCATTCTCCCAGCCCCTGCCTTTGCATTCTGCGACTTGCTTTGGTGTGGTTAGAGCCCTTGCCGGTGAAGACCGAGGTGAAAAAGTCATTCAGAACCTCAGCCTTCTCCATATCCTGGGTGACCAGGTCTCCTATTTCTTTCCAGAGAGGGCCCATGTCTTCCTTAGTCTTCCCTTTATCGCTGATATATTATAAAAGCTTTTTGTGTTGTCCTTGATGTCCCTGGCCAGTTTTAATTGTATCTGGGCTTTAGCTTGCCTAATCTGGTTCCTGGCCACTTGGACAGTTTCTCTGTATTCCTCCCAGTCTACCTGTCCTTGCTTCCACACTCTGTAGGCCTCCTTTTTGCTTTTGACCTTGTCCAGGAGTTCCTTGTTAATCCATGCAGGCCTCCCGGCATTTTTGCCTGACTTCTTTCTTGGGATGCACTGCTCCTGAGCTTGAAGGAGGTGATCCTTGAATTCTCTCCCCACCAGTACTTTATCCCATGTCACCCTAACAAGCAGATCCTTCTAGAGGGCAAAGTCTGTTCTCCTGAAGTCCAGTGTAGTGAGCTTGCTGAGCACCTTCCTTGCTGCCTTAAGGATCTTGAACTCTGCCATTTTGTGATCATTGCAGCCAAGGTTACCCTTGAGCTTGACGTTCCCCACTAGCTCCTCCTTGTTGGTAAGGATAAGGTCCAGCATGACTCCTCTCCTCATTGGCTCCTCTATTATTTGGAGAAGAACGTTGTCATCGACACATTCCAAGAACTTCCTGGATTTCTTGTGCCCCACTGTATTGTCCATCCAACAGATATTTCGGTGGTTGAAGTCCCTCCATGAGGACCAGGATCTGTGAACACAGACTGTCTATAGAGGACCTGATGTGCTTTGTCGTCCTTGTCAGATGGCCTGTAGCAGATCCCCACTGTAACATTACCTGCCCCTGCATTCCCTTTAATCTTGATGCATAAGCTCTCTGTTGGGTCTTCATCCATCCCCAGGTGGAGTTCCATGGACTCCAACTATTCGTTGACATAGAGGGCAACACCCCGTCCTCATGTCCCCTGCCTGTCCTTCCTGAAGAGCCTGTATCCCTCCATTCCAATACTCCAGTCATAGGAGTTGTCCCACCATGTCTCGGTGATGCAAATGAGGTCATAGCCCTAGAGATGTGTGCATGTCTCTAACTCCTCTTGTTTGTTCCCCATGCTATGTGCGTTTGCATAGAGGCACTTCTGCTGGACCCCCAATGAAGCTGACTTATGGGCTGGATCATCATTCTTGCCTTACAGAATTAATGAGAATCAAAACAATCAAAAAAAAATGCAGAACAGAACAAACCAAAACAAAACCCAAAACAAAACAGAGAGGCAGAGAGCTTTAGGTGGAGGGGAGTTTTCCTTACCTTCAGATGTGGACTTGCGTCAGACTTTAAATTTTTTTTTTACAATGATGGAAAATATACTTTAAACCAAAAACAAATAAAGCATGCTGAGAATCCTTCTTAATTGTGCCATTCTAGGACTTTGAGCTCCAATAAAAGTATTTTAACATTTGTAGCAACATAATGAAATCTAACTATCTTTTGAAAATCTGCAGTGATAAATCCACAAAGTTTTAGAAGTACTGAGTAAACTTTAGAATACAGTAGATCTGTTACATCAGTAACTCGTGTACTGAGTTATTTTGGAAAGTGAAAATGAGAAGTCAAGGAGAGTTCAGACTACAGTTCATGCAGAGAGAAGCAAGCTAGCTATAGCAGGAACTAATAGTCCCTATAACATAGGGACTAATATATCTTCTCAAAGGGCATTGAATTAGGTTGTTGATGCACATTCAGAAAACCAAAATTATTTCTCCCAACCTGTAACATTTTCATTAATAATACTTTCTTTTTAAAATGAAACAAAACTGATTTGGATTAAATGCATAAAATTCATAAATCATCCCAGAAGGATAGCAAGCTTGTCAAAAGAAAACCTTCTATTTTCCTATACTTCTGTTTGATCTGAAATACACTAAATTATTGGCATTTCTGTGGTATGTGTGATTTGCATATTTATGTAATATGTAATTACTTTATATTGCATATTATGAGAATTTGCAAAATGTAGCATATTATTAAAATATAATGTAGATTTCTTTAATGTTCTGAATTATGACCGTTGTTCTAACGAAGCCCATTTCAAACTGGGATTTTAGTATGTTTTATGGTCATTCATCCATGAATACCTGTCAACTAGCAAATGTTAACAGGGTAGAGTGTACCTGCAGCAAATGCAGTCTGCAGCGCTGATACACCTATAGTCCACAGAGATTGACAGTCTCTTTGAGACAACTTCAAAGCAGTTTAACACAAAAAAGCTGCCAGTAGGTCATGACACTGCTGCTGATGTCTGACACACTATGTTATTCTATGTTTGACCTTTCCTAACTGGAAATATTGGAACACACTTAGTGTCATGAAGTTCTAAGATTTCTTGATCTTGTGACCTGTTTTTCATGTGGGTAATTCTCAACACCAGTTCAGTGGTTGAATAGCTCTTACACTTATATAAACCTTGGAACGTAATATTTTTTGGTTGCCCAGGAAAATTCTACAGCTTCAAGGGGAATTCTCTGTCACAGAATAAAAAGGTTCAGTTGTCCTGTCTTCTTCCTCCTGTCAATGACGCACATACATATGTCTGTTGAAATTCACCTTCTGTAGGGCCTGGAAACCTTGTTTTATTTCCCTTCTTTATGATTGCTAGTTCATGTGTAAAGGTGTTTGAATATGTCCTGATAGAACTATTTTTTAGTGTGAATACTGGAAGCTGCTTCAACAGAACTGAGACATTTTCTTGAATCCATTAAAAAAAATAGAAATCAGTCACATAAAACAAATTCATCATTTTGGAAGTGGGATCCTAATGAAATAAAACAAAAGGGAAATTTCCAAAGGCTATAACTTTCCTCTTACAGAAATCATACCTTTTTACTAAATCTTCTCATCAGTGTTAACAAGTAGATCTGTTGGAGTGTTTTAAAGATCAACAAAACTACTTGTTTTTTTAAATTACTTTTATAAAATTATGAATTAATTTATATGCTGTCCTAGTGCATAGGTAGCATTCTACATGTTAAGTCAAATTAGTTGTGTATAGTAGTTTTTACTGTTGAGATTTAAAATCTACTGACTCTTAATTTCACGGGAGATTGCTACAAGTAAGTGCAAGACAAATGTTTCTATTATCTGAATGCCGTGGCATTCCCCAGTTGCTGTAGACATTGTGAATACTAAAATTTCTTGGCTCCATCTTATTCCTAATGAAACTCATAATTTGATTTCTACCAATATTAAATACTAAGTCACATTACAAGTGGGAACCATATCTTAATTAGTTCATTTAATGGCTCATGTTATTGTTGCCGAAGAAGAGTACAGATTCAGTGAGACGAAGAAATAACAATTGCTTTCAGCTTGCAATATGTTGTGCTCCGTTTTAGTAAGTGGACTAAAGTTTGATGAACTTTCATACAGTTTCTCAGCAGAACCTTCAAGGACAGCACACCTATCCACAAAGGAACTCCACTTTTATAAGTATCAAAGAAAATAACCAACAGTCTCTTTTTGCACACTTTTTCCTTTTGCATGATTTCTTGCCTTATTTGAATTTTAATGAGTTTTCAGATTTTATAGAATCACACAATGCTTTAGGTTGCAAAGGACCTTAAAAATTATCTAGTTCCAACCCCCCTGCCATGGGCAGGGACACCTTCAATTAGGCCAGGTTGCTCAAAGCTCCATCCAACCTGGTCTTGAGCACTTCCAGAGATGGGGCATCCACAACTTCCCTGGACAACCTGTTCCACTGCCTCACCACCTTATGATGTAGTTGAAGTCATATGTCACAGAAGAACAAATTTCTTGCCTAGGACAATTGCACTGACTTCCACAGCTTTTCAACAGACATATCATGGTGTTGTGGTTTAATGCCAGCTGGTAATTAAGCACCACGCAACTGCTTGTTCACTCTCCCCTGGTGGGATGGGAGAGAGAATCAGAAGAGTAAAAGTGAGAAAACTCGCGGGTTGAGATAAAGACAGTTTAATAAGTAAAACAAAAGCCACACATGCAAGCAAAGCAAAACAAGGAATTCATCAACCACTTCCCATCATCAGGCAGGTGTTCAGCCATCTCCAGGAAAACAGGACTCCATCATGCATAATGGTTACTTGGGAAGACAAAATGCCATAACTCCAAGTGTCCCTCTCCTTCCTCCTTCTTCCTCTAGCTTTATGTGCTGAGCATGACGTCATACGGCATGGAATATTTCTTTGGTCAGTTGGGGTCAGCTGTCCCAGCCATGTCTCCTCCCAACTTCTTGTGCCCTCCCAGCCTACTTCCTGGTGGGGCAGTATGAGGAGAAAACTGTGAAAGTACATGGAAATACTACTGGCCCTAAGAAAAGCTGCTTTATGGCATTTCTGTTTCAAATGTTAGAAATACAACAGTTTATCATCATACCCTATCCAAACAATATGCAAGCTTTGGATCAGAATTTTCCACTTCTTTTGAAGTAAGTAGTGCATAGCTCTATTGACTCCAACACAAAATTCAAAAGGAGTGAAAACTCTGAATTCTGGCCTCTAGACTTATAACTTTCCACAGGAGCCAATAACAGCTATTGTTATTTTTACAGTAATTGGCGTTGTACTAATATTTCATGACAATGTTCATGACATTTATGAAAATATTATATAGCATGCCAAGAAAACTAAATAGTAAATCCTTTGAGACCACACAGAAATGGTTCATGTCAAACATCTTTTCTCTTCTCATGGGAGATATAAATCACGTATGCAGAGCAAAGAATACCTCCTCAATTTATTACTCCACTAAAAAGAAAATTACTCTCAGCTGTATCAGACACACAAAACAGGGAAACCCAGTCTTCTAACTTTTTCAAGTTAGAATTACAATTTAACCACCACAAAAAAGAAATTGTTCAAAACAGAATTTCTAAAGTCACATTTGACAGTTTAGTTACTTAAGAGCCAAACTTTTAAGTGGGATTCTGTCACTTAAACAAAGGCAGCTATTGACATTTGTGAAGCCTTAAAGTATCCAACTAACCTCCAGATGTTTCTCCACAAGGATGCAGGTCTCTAGGAATCTTGCACCATTACTGACAGCCTGATTCAGATATTTTGGTCATCCTTAGATATCTAAAAATATATCAGTTTCTTCTATGAGAAATAAATCAATGTCCGAGACAGCTAGATGAGGAGTAAAAATGGCCTGTTATTTATGTAACAGTAAATCAGTAAGTTTTTGTTCATACTGAATGACCTCAAAAAAGTCAACTGCCAGGGGCCAGGGAATTAGTCTACATACCACCAAAAAACCATGTTTCTTCATTCTCTCTAACAAGCTTGGATTTGTCACATGTATACATTACTAGAAAGAGAAGACATTTCTTGCCAGATCACATGCATCCAATGCTCATCCAGTGCATTGGCATTGTTGCAGAAGAAGGAAATTTAGGATGCATGGGTGGGAAAAAGAAAAGTTTTATAATCTCCCTTGAACTCCATTCACCAAATAGTAACAATGCCCAGGATGAAGAAAGAGAAAGAGATGATCCTTAATTCAGTTTATCAAAATCAGGAGTTAGCAATCTCCTTACTGGAAAACCTTCCATCCCTCCATGACAATTAACTAGTAAGTATCTAACAGATAGCCATCATCTGCTTCTTCAAAAACAGTAAGCAAAGGAGTTATTAATAGACACAGAAGGTTTGAGTGCTTCAACGTATTAAATGACAAACAAAGCATAATTCATCTGATCCAGGAAGGAACTTCTCTATATTATTCTCTATGGTAAGTAGCATAGTCTTTTCTGTCCAGCAATGCCTTTGAAATGTAGGGTGAAGCAGCACAGGTCTTTTCGCCACTGGCTGCAATAACAACACCATGAAAAGCATACATAAGCATATCACAGTAACATTTGTTACAATTTGCACAGGACAGCAAGAAGAAAGAATTTCTACCCTTCCTTATCCATGTAAGAACTAGAGATTATGTGGCCCTTAATAAAAATAAGGAAACTATTAAAAGCCTCCAGAGAAGTTATAGTATTCATTATTATAAATTGATGGTCATGCCTCAATGCTCCTAAAATATGCTTCTGAATGAAAGATGGTGAAAGGTATTTTGGGACATCTTTCTTCCAGATTTGGGAAACAGTCTGAAACTGTGTTGCAGTAAAACAGCTCTACAACCCTCCTTTCACAGATTGAAAGCAGTGGAAGGGACTTGAAGGCACGACGAGGTTCTTAGTATACTACCAAACCAGTGTTTAAGAGATAGTCTTTGTCCAGTTTAGATCTCGTGACTTGAAAAAAAGCACCCTGTAGAGTAATGAGGAAGTCTTTTAATGTTTGAAAATGGGTGATCTTATCACAAGAAGAGAGTGGTAGCATCTGGCTCAGATTGGAAAGAACATATAGAAGAGCTGGAGATTATTTTGGTGGAAGGAATATGATATACTACATATGGGCACTTCATATTTGCACAAACATACCCAGAGTTATATTAACAAATGTCTGTCTATACCTTCCATCTTTTTTTACACCCACCAGATCTTTAATTTGAGACTTCTGTAAAGCAAAGGTCTCTCATTTTGCTACCTGGAAATTTCCTGGGCATGGGGGAGAGATAATTAAATGTGAAACTGTATGGCTGCTGTATTTGTAGTTGAACACTGCACAAAATCAATGTCTCATAAATTTTCACACAAAGTTAGAAAAATAGTCTAAGATTGTTCCTCTACAAAAAATATTTGAACTCAAAATTCTTTTGCATGGATAGCTCTCCTGATTTTTTCTCTGTTAACTTAGCAGGTGAAAAAAAAATCCTTAAATTTACACCAATTTGATAAAACTATCTCATATAGTTCTGCCTTAGAAAACACAGAAAAGAAAGAAAAACTTGTGTTTGTTAATTAATTTATCTTTGTGATTTCATTAGGGTCTGGAGCTGGCTGCACGAGCTCCATTTTCACCACACTGCACTGAAAGACTGTACCTGCAAAGTATAAATTACTTAATTTATCTTCAAGTATATCAATAGGAAAGAAAGATGAGAAGGAAAAATATTCCCATTTAAAAATTTCTGTAGGGTGGAGGTCTGGACACATTGCACAGCTGGGCATCTCAGAGACTAACACCAATTTCATCTTGCTGAGAGCTTTATGATTTTATTTTCAGTTAACAAATAAACACAAGTAAAAGAAACACACATACATTCTTTCGAATGTCCTGTATGACGGCACTAACTTCACTGAAATCCAGTAAATCATAGATGTGACTACTAGGCTTCAAAAATATACTGGGACAAACAGAACACAACCAAAATTTCCAACTTAGATTTCCTGGTCCCTTCATGTATTTCTTGAGAGTCTTGAGACATCTCCCATTAATCTGATGCCATAGTCCACAGTAAAACTAGTCTTGAAAATCAGTTGCCACACTTACTGGAGATGGTATCAGTCCTCAAGGATGTGAGTGTTCTCTGGCCCATGAAGTTAACTTTATCAATAGAATCACTTCTAGTACAGTGATGTTCCACTAAATTGGTCTGAAAAAAAATTAAAAATAATCCTTACCTTTCAAGAACGGTCTGAGGGATGGTGTTTTGCTGACTGTCAGTCTAAAAATAAAATGTCACACGATTGAAAGCCAGCACTGAATAAATTGTGGGTTGTGCCCTTTCTTCCTTTCTACCAGGAATATGCAGTAGGCAGGATGATCCATCCAAGCAAGGGTGGGGTATAATATGTCCCTTCAGTCTTCTGGTTGCACCCTTGTTCGTATGGCCCAGAGTGCTGTTGGACTTCTCTACAGCCAGGGCAGGCCTCCAGGTCCCTTCCCGAAGAGCTGCTCTGAGACCCACAAGCTTCAGCTTGTGTCTTTGCACCACAGCTTCCAGCACAGGGGAAGCATTTGACTGTTGTCCTTGATGAATTTCTTTAGTTTTCCTCTGGCCCATTCCTCTGGTATTTCTAGGTCCTTGTGGATGGCAGTCCTGCCTGCAGGCCTATTGTCTGTTTCCCCCAGTTTGGTGTTAGCTGCAAACTTGATGAACATGCCCTCTGTAACATCTGTCATTGACAAAGACATTGAACAGGAGAGGTCCCAGCATAGACCTCCTGTAGTACTCCACTTGTGAAAGACATGAAATAGAGTGCAACCATTAACCATTACCCTCTGGGACCAATTATTCGTCTAGTTTTTTACCCATCTAGTTGTCTAGTCTTCCAGACTGTAACAGCTCTGCTAAAATAAAGGTAAACCACTGAAGGTAATGGGTCACACATGATTTACCCTTAGTAAGTCCATGCTGACTGTTGCCAGTCACTTTTCTCTTCTGCACATGTCCTGAAATGAGCTTCTAGACAACTTGCTCCATTATTTTCCCAAGAGCCAAAGTGAGGTTGACTGGCCTCCAGATCCTCAGATCATCTTTTGGGCCTTTTTTTGAAGAAGGGGGCAACATTTGCCTTCCTCCATACATTGAGGAGTCCCCTGATTTCCACAGCCTCTCAAAGATTATAGAGAGCATCCTTGGGAGCACACTAGATAGTTCTCTCTGCAGCCTTGTATGCAGTTTTACCCACTATAAGTTGTCTATGAGCATATACTAGAAAAAAACAAGCAATTGAATAGATAGAACAGAAAGAACAGCACAGAACATTAATAATCCACAGGATTATACTATCAAACCCACTAGACTTGCATGTTGTATAATTGATTTGTTTTCACATTTGACAGAAGAACCTCAGAAAAACTCAATGGGAAAATGATAGTGATGTGAGTCACACTTCTCTTTCATGATAACAAATCAGGAAAGTAGGTACGTTTGACAATTGCTGCCTTCTAATTTCAGAACAAGCTGCCAGAGGCAGAAATATTAAACTGAAAATTAAACTTTCGTTGAGTCACCTGGGCATTACCCAGTTAAATCAGCCACTGGTACAGAAATCCTATGTGCTTGAAAAAGCACATGTTCTTAAACACTTGTGACACATGACTTGTCCAGCTACTACAAACAGGTGTGAAGGAGATGTTCAAATAGTATCATAACATATGTAACACAAACCCTTTTTTTCCTCTTTTTCTTTTTTCTGTTTCCTTTTCCTATAGAAGGAAACAACAGGACAATTAATGAGCACTGATCATGCCGAATAATCATCATAGGTTGATTGACTACTGTATAACTGACTTTTTAGGGAAGAGAGGTAAAAGTACACACTACTACAGTAAGCTACCTCCTTTGCAACTCTTTTCTACTACATGATTGTGTTTTCTTTCTTGCTATGACAAAGCTACTGAAAGCTGTCAGAACGCAACCAAAGTTTCAGTCCTGACACAATGATGTTCATCCTGTTTTGACACCTTTTGTGAATACAGAGTACCAGCAGTGCTTCAGCAAAGTTACACCAGAGTTACACTGGGTCAACTTGGAATTTGGCTTCAGATCTTTGCTATTGACTCAGATCTAGTTAGATCAATGGATCAACCAGCCTGACTAGTCATCTGAGCACCCAGTTTTTTCGACTCAAAAACTTGTGTAGCTGAGAGGCAGAAAATGGGTGCCCCATGCCTCTCAGATCCAAAGGAAGGAGACACTCCAAGACAGTGTGCAGCTTGGAGATAAGATGCTTAGCTGGGCACAGAACTAGATCACAGCATGACACCAGGATGTAAGTCTTGCCAACCATGTTGCCACATTTCTTCACATAGGCAAGGATTTACGCAGCAGATTTTGTGCTGGTGCAGCCTCATTCTTAATCGTGTGTTGTAAGAGTAGTTACATCTCACCTACATTTCCAACATCATACAAACCACTGTGATGAACAGTTGTGAGTAGTGACTTACTGTCTATGTCCAGCCTGTTGAAATTTCTTCTCTGTGCTGGACTAAGCAGCGCTGTTGCAAAGGTTTAGGACTCTATGCACCTTGCCTCATCTAAAATTTTTTTTTGGAACAGATCTTTCAGAGGAAAACATCACAGTTCTTGTCAAAGGCATAACAGAATTTGTGAGCATGCTAAAAAGTTATGCACCACAAGCATTCTTGAGTGTTAAATCTAGAAGAAATTCCCCTGTGGCTCTCTGGTCCTTTGCCAAACCTTCTCTCATTGCAGGGATGTCTCATACAGTGCAATAGGCAATGTGCTAAGCTTTGGGACCATGGAGTGTGTGCTGGATACACAATACTACCCCAGGAGGAATTAATTCAATTTACCTTCATTTGATGCTAATCACACTTTCATCTGTTAGTTGCGGCACTGAGTACCTGCAGCTTACAGTTTTAATTAACAGCACTGTTATAGCTGCAACTGGGGGAATATCAAAAGTGCATATTCACAATTCAGTTGAACTTTATACCCTTCTTCAATTTTATAGGACACATCATCAACTTAAATTTTTATAGTACATAAATGGGATTCTATGTTTGCATCTTCACATAAATATAAAACACAGCAGGAATATAACTAACAAAACAGGATACACAAAGTCAACCCTAAGGTTTTAGATATGCCACAATACAAATTTAGTTGCAGTTGGCTACTCCAAAAGTGGTGTAAATTTAATTTGAATATGACACAAAAGAATAACTTCAATTATTTCAGAAACTTCTGTATTTCCTCAGAAGATTACCTCTTCTGAAGTAATCAGTATTTCTCCACTTAAGTCTGTCCTTCAACTACTCACCTCAAATTTTGCAGCAAAGAATATCACTGAGAAAAGTCAGAGCAAACAGGAGAAGCTCAGAAGAACACTCTGTTACAAAGTAAGGAAAGAACAAATTGTTCCATTTCTATTCTATCCAGCAAATGAATGTCCCTTTTTTGTATAACTGAAATAATAGTTATACTGATTAAATGTAATGTGTATTCATAATAAACAACTTCTGGTTATTGAAAATGCTAAATTTTTATTTGTCATGTAATCAACTATGGATGATTACCTCTCAGAAACAAATATTACTACTTGCATATTTAATGTATAAATATCTGTTATCATGATTTTTGAATATTGTTTCAGAAAAATTTTTTGGAGTAATTAAGAAGAAAACTTAAAAATATTTGCTTTTAAATGAATGATGTAATAATACTCCAGGCAAAATATTCCATTGTGATACTCAAAAAAAAAAAACCAAACAGTAAGAGACCATTTGTGACCTCTGAATAACAAACAAACAATAATGCTTGTTAAGACAAGAGGGTAAGAAAAATTACTGAGCAGTTTGGTAATTAAACTAGTGAGAAAAGCTAGCAACTGATGTCAGAAAGTTGTCTTTGTGATACCATAAACAGATTTAAATTTAGTCCTTCAGTTTCACTGAGTTGTTCAACTACATTTTCTCCTATGGAAAAGTGAAAAAACCCCAGACCTAATTTGTGAATTAAGATGTTAATAAATAAGAAAAAGAAGTCAAAGTTTTTTGGTGTATGCTTATTGGGGAGCTACAGCTAACTCCTGTGTTATGTCTATAGTTTTCGCATCACATTCTGGCAGTATTTTGAACCTCTTTAAAATAAAGTTAAAATAAAGTAAAATTTGTATTTTCTTAGTGGTCAGGGCTGTGCATGCATGTATTTTTTTAAGCAGTGGGAGGTGCTACAACCCATGAGAACTTTTTCTAGTGTTTAAGTGTTCTGCTAAACTGGAATCCCTTAATTAAATTTCTGCTTGCAGAAGGATGTAAAACTCATTTCTATTCAAGGGATTACAAAGGGCTGTAAATAGGTGTAAATACCAATCTTGTTTGCAAATCTAGCTTCTAATCCAAGTCCATCAGAGATTCACAAGCAACCAATTTATTTTATCTAGGCTAACAGGCCATAGAAGTATTTGACAAGCATATGCTCCTTGATGACATGCACTGGAACAGTGCTGACAGAGAACCACTATTAATGAGCTCAGTTGGAGGTTAATTTTGCTAGGGCATATTTTTCTGGGAAAGCAACAACCAGAAAAGCGGAATTTATGAGGGAATTTATGTGACCCAATTTACATGGATCACAAGTCAAAATATTGTAATATTGAAAAATTCATTCCAATATGTTAAGATGATATCAGAAGTACAACAGTTAAACTGCAAATGTATTATGACTTCCATAACGCTCAACAATTTTATTCAGATTTGATTTTGCTCTTTTGTTTGTGAGTATCCATCTGTTGTCCTTTGTTATAGACAATTAACTTCAGAGATAGATTGGTGTTAGTCTACAAAAAGTCTTTTTGTTCTGTCTTTGTTCAGCGCCTTGACACAGGATTTAGGAACATGACGTAGATTACTAAGTGTTATGGCTATTCAGATGCTAAATATATTAAAAAAAAAAAAAAGGCATTTCAAAATGTCAACAGATATCTCAGATCAGTCTTAAAATGGTACTACCACATAGCTATTCTCTGTCTGCAGAAGCCAAGTTCTGACAGATGCCCCAACAAACAGCTGTGCTGGTTTGACAAGTTACCAGACAGTAGACCATTATTCTACATTGCTGGGTGTTATTGCCACCCCCAAAAGATTAATATCTTCATGTGAATGGTACCGAATCTTCTCCAGCCTAAATCAGGCGGTGTTAATTTCAATAATTTCAAGGGGCAGTTTGAGCAAATCCCTCCAATTGGTAGTTGCCCAAAGTGCTCTCCTTTCAGAGATGTGGGGTAGTAGCCTCCTGCAGAGCAGTTGAAACAGGCTGCTTAGGCATCAGTATTTTAAGGACACAAGACAATCACTGTATATGTAGTTCAAACTGATGCAACTTAAATACAGGAAAAAAGTAGATTCACCTTTTAAGTTTGTGTACTCCTTTAAGGTAAACTGGTTTTCCCCTTGACCAGCAGTGTGACATTTCTTCATCTTTGTTGAAATTTTTCAACACTTAGCCTCTGTCACTGATGTCCTTACCTAAACCTTGATCATTCTTTTACACCTCTGTGAAACTAACTATAAAGTGGTGTCAGTGAGACATGCAGTATTTTAAACAAATAAATGACACATGTATTAATGCCTTTCACTTCAAGGTGTGATCTTCCATACCTTTCTTTCACAACTGGCTTGTGAGGTCATTGCAGTTCTAGATAAAGTGATGGCACAAAAGATTATCTGATTAGGTGTTTTTTTTCTGTAGCACATCAAGTAAGAAATACTGTGCGTATAGAGTAAGTACACTTTACTATCTTTCCTCATACCTCTGTCTTGACTTTTGAAAGACAGCTTTGTATCACAGGTAGTGATCAGAGGACAAGTGCAGAGGAATCACAAGGCACCTGAAACCCTGAACTTTGTATCTTCTCCATTATTTATCCGGTATGTTTTATATGCTACTTGTGACTGGACTTTTGTCAGCCTCCTGCTATACCATCGGAGTCATGACAGTAGCTTTCCTATTCCCAGGATCTGCTGTTCTTTTTTTTTTTTCTTTCCCCAAAGCTCACATAATATTTGATATTCTAGTTATTTATTGTTTCCTACTACATGTTTCATATTCAAGGAACCTGCATGGATTCTGCCTTGAATTTATAAATGTTATTAGGAGTTTTTGTTCAATTGGATTTACTCCTTGTGAATCCAGCTCAGAGAACCTAAATATAAAATATTCTCAGGAAGTTAGGCACTCAGTGACTTCAGGCACTTTGTCCCAGAAAATTTACGTACCTAACTGATAACACAAATGTACGAATTCTCTAATCAAAGATTCTACTCAGATGCTGTGTAACCTCACTTCAAATGTATAGACTGAAACAGTTACTAATTTAAAAGACAACTCTTTTATTTAAATGACTTAAAACTGTATTATTTCATTTCATTTGCCACCACGCAGTAGTGGGACAATATGAATTACCTAGGATAAAAGGGTGTAGTGGCTAGCAAGAAGTGATAAAGGTACACGTTTTCTACAAGTGTCCCAAGTATTTATCAGAACAGTTTACTGTCTCTGAGCCTGCTCAGAATTGATTCAGTATCTCCTGAAAAATCAAGCACATAACTGGCCAGAAAGTTTTCAATGAAAACAAATTTTTACTTTAAATTGCCAGTTCTTCAATATCAAAACGGTTCATCCAAAACAGTTTGGTTTCAATAAATTTTCCCCCAAAGGAAGAAAGGGAATCCATGCAAATCCTAAGTGAATTCGTGGTCAAATACATCACTGACATAGAATTAGTGTTTTCTGATTCTGCAGTTATGGAGCAGTCAGATTTACTGAGGCTACAGGTTGGCTAGCCTGAAATGCAGACACACAGCCGCAACTGGGATGTAGTTCTCTGCCCTGCATATGGGCTCTGGGAACCTTTGCTGATCCCATCCGAAGTCACAGCTGCCTGGTCATTGAGACTCTCTGGAGGAGAACTGGAATTTGGAGCCCAGAATTCCCAAGAAAGACAGGTGTTGCGACACCAGGTCCCAGAGGTCCCTAACAGCATTGCACTGAAACCTGACAGCCTTCTAACAAAACTGCTGATCTTTAAGTTTGCTACACCTTAAGGGACCAATAACATTACTTAATGGTTAACTTAAGTGGTGATCCTCTTAAGAAAATGACTTTTATAATTTGAATGTGTTTTTTTATAATTTGAATTAATTTCACAATTTTATAATTTGAATGAATGGCTTTTATAATTTGAATGAATTTTTACTGTGTCCAGTTCTGGGCTCCCTAGTTCAAGAAGGACAGGGAACTGCTGGAGAGGGTGCAGCAAAGGGCTACAGAGATTATTAGGGGATTGGAACACCCCTCTTATGAAGACAGACTGAAGAATTTGGGTGGTTTTAGTCTGGAACAAAAGATGACTGACAGGGGATCTTATCAACGCTTATAAATATTTAAAGGATGGCTGTCAGGAGGACGGGGCCAGTGGTGTCCCACAGCAGCACAAGGGGTAACGAGCACAAACTTGAGCATAGGAAGTTCCACCTAAACATGAGGAGGAACTTCTTTACTTTGAGGGTGGCAGAGCACTAGAACAGGCTGCCCAGAGACGTGGTGGAGTCTCCGTCTCTGGATATGTTCAAAACCCACCTGGATGCACTCCTGTGCAACCTGCTCTAGGTGATCCTGCTCTGGCAGGGGGCTTGGACTAGATGATCTACAGAGGTCTCTTCCAACCCCTACCATTCTGTGATTCTGTGAATTTTCATTGAATGTGGAGGCAGTCCTGTTCCACAAAATGGGTTATTGCTAGATGACCTTTTGATCTATCTTTACATGACACATCCAAAATTACACAGGAAGCTTGTATCAGAGAAAGAAATTGCACCAAGGATTCCTAGACAGTGGCTTAGCACCAAGAAATTTTTCCTCTCCATAAGGGTACAGTAATTTTTCTGGGGAAGGAAAAAACATTCTTTTGCACCTTTTCCACATGCATTTCTTCAAAGACTGTTTATGAAGTGAATGGACACGAAAATTTGTGCTTCACTACAACTTTATCATCTTCACCGACCAAAATTGCCTGATTTTGTCTAGTGTGTAAACACTGAAGTGTTTAAATATTTAAAAGACATGCTTTGCGATGCTAATTAATATTCTGTATTATCCATGATTAAAGCACTATTTCAGCTTTTCCACATTCTGGTAAGAGATGTTGTTGTGAAAACATTTCTTTAAAGGAGATATGGTAAATTTTTCTGGCTTTATCTTTTCAGTCTCATTCAATGTTTTCACAGTACGTCAAATATATATTAGCAATAGACTAAAATCGGTCTCTAACATAGCGTGTGGCTTACTCTAAATGAATACTACCTTACCTGACTATTTTGCTTTTCATTTTATGTCTTTTCTGATTTTTCAGCATTTGAGTTATATGTGTTAAACCTCCCATATTCTCAAACATAATGGAACACATTTTAGAGATAATATACAACTAATTACCCATCCATCTCAGGGACTTATATATTTACTTTTTCCTGAAACATACTGAAACTGTATTTGTCACCTTGCCAAAGACCGAGAACCTGGTCCCCAGGCCGACTAGAATATATTGTCTTACATCCTCATTGTATATATAGTGCAGAACCTGGAGCAACCTGTCCTCTGAGCAGAAGAGAAATCTGACCAGCCACCATCAAATTGCATTTAAATGTTGTTGACACTACGCAAAGATTATGCGTTTTGGACATCCTGTGAACACAGTGGTTATGCAATCTGCCTGCATTTTGCAGCTGCTTTAATAAAATCCCAAATAATGAGTCAGTAATATTTTCCATTTAAATATTACATTCCTGTTAGCAAGACTAAATTTGTGCATGCCTGTATAAGAGATATTTATTTTTCTCATATAAAACTTCATGGATTAAAGAACTTTCTGCTCTGTACTAATGAATGTACAGTTAAGAAAGTGCACTGGCACAAGTACATCATAGATAAAGTCTTTTCTGCTGTTTCATTAGAAAATACTAATCTTCCCCGCTTTTCTTTGCTCTCTGTTGTCATGCTCTCCCTCTCCCTATCTGTGGGGCTTAAGTGGCCTTTAGACAGGTGCAAGCACTGATGGGGCAATTTTAGAGATTCAAAGGACACTAGGAACGGAACAGATTCATGCTATGATATTTCTCTGCCATAAGTGCATAATTTAGGGCAACAACAGTGCTTCTGCCCCAGCTTTACAGCCTCTGAAAAAATAAGAGAAAACTAGCACCTTGCTTTTCTGGCCAACAGTACCCATTAAGTGTGAGTCAACTCTCGGGTTTCCCATGCTCTTTTTGTTGTACTCAAAAATGCAATTTTTCTCTCAGCTTCTTTATTCAAATCTCTTATGTGCAGAAGATAAACACAGTAGCACTGAAACCCTACATATTTGAAATAATCATATTTGGAGTGATTTTGAAGTGAGACACAATGGAGTCTATTAAGCCAAGTCTGAAAGTGTAAAGGCGCTTATTTTGTTTTTATATGAAACCTGTGTCTGTGATACAGGCATTCTTTACAAAATGATGCATTTCTACTCATAATTTTGCATGGAATTGTTTTTACCATTTTGCTGTATTTTTTTCAGAAAATATATGAGAAAAGGCAAAATCAGTTACCATTATTATATATTCAATACTCTGCACAGTTTGGGGGAGGGTGTTCTATTCATTTAAAGCTTCTTCGGGTAAAAGAAAAAAAATCAGTTCACAAAGGACAGACCTGTGGACAGAGCAGAGATTGTCATAAGCCCTTCTTTTTCATCTGATTTAGATTCTGACTAAATAATTAAAAATCCTTTGTGTTTGAGGTTATCTCCAAGACAGTTTATTTTACATAATGCTGACATTTGATTAACCTACAACTTTGAAATATGATCTTGCATTGTCTTTGTTTTGTATGTAATGAGTCAGAAAGATATTTTTTTTTCTCTAATATGAACCAAGGCAGTGTCAGTCCATAAGCAGAGTTTTGACCCATCTCTCACTGTTGAAAGTGATCTCACTCACAAAATTGTGTGCTGAAACGGAAAGGCAAGCTCACAAGAAAAGCTGCTTGCTATATGCAAAAATTATATGGCTGCTGTTGAGTATCAAAGACTTCTAAAACAATAGGTGCACAAAAATGTTGTTAAAGGATCTGTGGGTGCCTCTGTCAGCCTGTGATTCCTGCCATGGACCCTAGTATCAATTTGCTGAGGCAGCTTTTTTGGCATACCTCTCTTCATCTGCAGCCTTCTAGCATCTCAGTTTCCTTATCGTCATGCTCAGGTAGGTGGTAGAAATGGTTTATAATGGGAAGTATTCATTTATAAGATAAGGTATTTCAGAAACCCAGCTGGATGACGCAGGAATCACGAGAAGCTACAGGCATTTAAAACCTGGCAGGAAAAACAAGAGGAAGAGAATAGCAGCGCTGGAGAAAGACTAGTAGAAATGACACTGATCTTGAGGTCACCTCGATATCCCATCAGGAGCTTGTCAGATTCCCAGAGCTCTGACTGAGCTCTTTATAAAGATTGTGGCACCTGTCTATGGTGTATGGTGTATTTAGCCAACACAGATGCTTGTCGTGAAGACATACACTGCCAGTACAAGTGCAGTGATATCTAAGGGCTTTAATGTCTTTATACTGCTGCTTCATGTGCCTGATCTGAGCTCACAGACTTTGTACTGAAGAAACTGTTACAGCTGTGATTGCCCTTGATATAATCTTAAACTAAATAGCAGCATCTAAAAATAATAATTTCTTTGGCTGAACAGCAGCTAGACCAGTAGATCAAATATTCAAAACAAGTGACTGTTGCTGTTAAAAAAAAAAGATTACACGTGGCTCACTGGCCAGCTGGAAGGATAAACTGATGGAGGTTTGAAGCAGTGACTTAATCTTAACTTTCCTACTTATCCTTAGTGTATTATGTAACATAATAAATATATTTAAAAAACAAACCAAACCAAACCAAACCAAATCAAAACATCAATTTTAAGAGAGAGAATAAGATACATAAAAGTAACTTAGCAAACTGTTAAACAACTGCAGGCAGCATACATTCACTTTAGCTTTAGTTATTATAGTAGGAAGCAAGGTGACTGGAAAGCCTCAGAGAATTCCAGACTAGTTAATTATTCATTTAATAGCTAAAAGAAAAATCAATTAGCAATAAGGCATAATTATTTCATATTAATTGATAATGCTAAGTAGATTGCAATAATTTTATATTAATGACAAGTGGAAAAAAAAAACATCTGCTGAAAGACAAAGTGATCGGTCACTAACTCTGTGCTCATACAAGGACTCCAATCTTCAAGTTCCCTAAAACAACTTTTTGAAACTTAGTCTTTATATAAAGTAAGATTTCTTCCCTAATAGGTTTGCCAACTAAAAATTATTCTGTCCCATTTCTTATTTCTATTGAATTATTTTCCATTTATTTGCTGAATTGTGTGAAGGTGTAGAAATACTCTGCAGCTGTTTTTCCCTGTCCTCCTTTTATTTCTTATGCACATTAATTACTTGGATGTGCAATACACAGGATATTTATTAAATCTTCAGATGATACTAGGCAGAAACAGAATGAAATAACTTTGAAGGATAGGATTAGAATTGGAGAAATTACCAGAAGCATGCAGATTGCAATTCAGCAAGTTCAAGGACAAGAGTAACACAGCTATGAAGAAATGATACAAAAACAAGGTGGGAAATGGCTTGGGTCAGCTGTTACACAGAAGATGTGGAGCCTACAGTGTTTCTCAAATTAAACACAAGATAACATGTTATTTAGCAGAGAAAAACAAAGTTTATATTGAAAGGAATTATCAGGAAAGTTGCAATGTAGAACCATGAAGAAATATTTCTAGTGATGTAATGCCTCAGCTGAAGTGCTGTTACCATGAGCCAGCACACACTTCTGAAAAAATATAGGATGTTGAGAAAAAAGGAGAATAATCAGAAGTCTGTGAAACTATATGTTTGAGATTAATTAGCTGTAACTGAGGTTTGTTTAGTCTGGTGAAAAGCATATATGAAGGGAGATGTGATTAAAATATTGTAAATATAAATGACTGCAGTAAAAAGGGAAGGCAGTTTTCCATGCTTATTGTGGATATGACAAGAAGCATCAGGCTTATGCTATAATAAAAGGACAACTTTGCTACTTTAAGGTTGTTTAAATTCCACCATGGATACATTACAGAAGCTGTAGAGATAGCTTGGAACCTTTTAAGACCTGGTCAGGCAAACACCTTTCAAGTATGGATTACATACCGCTACGCCTAATTTGAGATAGAATAATACTATGTATGTCTTTTGAGATTCCTTTCAGCTCTATTGCTTGTAATTAGTAGTAACTTAAAACTTTATGAACTTATATATATAAACTACCATATATAAGAACATCAAAATTCTATTAATTTTCAGACTTCAGCTGGAAAAACAAAACATAACATTAAGACATATTTTAAGACAAACCTTGAAATGTTTACCTACTTGATGACATTCCAATTCAAATTGAACAGAAAAGACTCTCATGATTATCATTTTTTAATAGCTTTCCAAAAAAATTTTGCACCACAGACTGTTTTATCCAGGCTGTTGTTTATCCATTCTTTACAGTTTACTACCTCAGTAATAGAAAATTACACTTTCTTGTATGCCTTCCCAGGAAACTGCACAATCTCTTTTGTACATCTTTCGTACTAGCATTTCTTCTGTGTTCCTCTAACAGACAATGTCACATCTCGCACCAGTAGTTTGCTTTGTTCTGCTTTTTCACAGGTCTGTCTCATCATTACAGAAACATATCAATTGTTTTTGTTCACGCCTACTTTCCTAGGAAACCGAACACAGTTCCTTTGTCATCTGCGTCACCTACCCAGCCTCCACGCACAAGGATACTAATAACTTTCTCATTGCCATTCCTACTTTTAACTTCCAGCATTCTTCTGTCCATGACTCTGTCTCTCACTGACCTTATTTTTCTGTTCTGATGCGTAGTAAGCATGCATTTATTCAGTACAAAATATGATACATTCTTCAAAATTGCATTGCATGATTTTGACTTGAAGATGGATTTAATGGAACATATCTACTTATTCCAATGGAATTATTTTCAATTTATGCTTTTGTAATTGAAAGAAGAATCAAATACTTTTTGGTAGTTCATAGTTCGTAGTATTTCTCTCTGATTGCCATACAAAATATATGTGTCTTGTTAGTTACATCAATTCTCATGATCTGTCAGGAAAAATAATTTAAGAAACAATTGAAACAAAATAATTTCTTATAAATGTCAATACTTATTATTCTTAAATTGTCATCTTTTTCATAGGTTTTTTTGAGCAATTTTCTTCGAATGACCCATTCTTTCTAGACAACAGATGACATTGTTACTCTGTGGTATATGCAATTTTACCTAATTTGCTTTACTTCTACAGGACTTTAGTGCAAAAATATAATTCAGGCTTCCAACATGATACATGGTATTGTATACTCAAAGTAATTTAAGGTGCAAGTGTTACAGACAATTTTTTTTCTGTACATAATAATGTGCACAATAAATAATGTGTAAGAACTAACCATTCATTAGCAGAAGTGTCATTGATGAATGAATTTAGTAAAGTTTACTTTAAAATTTAAAACAGACCTGACTTGTCTGTCTTCTGAACTCTCCCATCACAATAATCTCTAATTCCATAAGTGATACACCAAGCCCTCCTTCCCCTAGGCATATTCAGTTACTACAAGGGATTGTGCAACTTGTTCCTGATCTTCAGCAATTACCATGTCATCATGAGACACACTGTGCAGTGGAAAGTGATTCGTTATCACTGTTGCAATAGACCAACATATGAAATATCCTGTCCTGGTTCTCTTTTGTCATTTTGGCAGGTCATAGATCATATTCCTCACTTCAGATCTCGTGGTTTCGCCAAGACTTTAACATTGGTCTTTCACATCCCAACTGATTATTTTAACTGCTGGAGTAGTAAATGAATCTGTAATAATCTCTTCTGCTGCAGGTAATCTACTGTTTCATCAACAATTATCACTTGAACAAAGGAGGAAGACTACCTCATTGTGTAAAACAATGACTTTTTACATCAAAGGATGAGATTCAAATTATTCAAGATCCAATGAAAGTCTACACAAAGAGAAAAAGATTTCACAGTAGAGGTTCACAACAAAGTACCTTGGTAATTAAGGCATTTGTGTGTACTATAGAAGATCTGCTAAAGCTCCATATTCAAATTACCCCTAAGGCAGAGAACAGAGCTCTGGTTTCTCAAATCCAGAGGATTTTACCGTTCTGTGGAGGATTAGTCTCTTCAGTGATTGCCAGCAAATTCTTGAAAGCCCTATTTATACATAGAACACAGTAAGATTAAAAAGGACTATTAATATTTCAAGTGTACTTTAACCATTGGCTGGTAACAACCACAAGAGCAACAAAAAGGGGAATCCTAGAAAAAACAAATCACGGTCTATTTCTGGTTCCTTAAACTTCTGAGAACACAAATATATCAGCTGAAATCTTAGGACCTTCATTTCCATAGAAACAAGTAAGGAAAGGATTTTCACCATATGGCAGTGTATGTTTTGTAAGGTTGATGCAAGGGGGAACAGACATTCATATATTATAAGCAATGCAACTGTTTCGTAATTTTGTTGGAGTTCTTGCCTAAGCAGCATACTCAGGCTTGAGGTTCTCCTCAGTCGTTCACTAGTAAGATATTTCCACAAGGAGATTCACATAAAAGCCAAATAATTCTTTTCATCTTTCTCCACTGATTAGATAGGAAATTGACATTTCTGTATTTCCATAGTGACTGAGTTTCAGTACGATGAATAAAGATCCTGGAGTCCCCTTTTTTTTTTTTTTTTTTTTGAGTCAGGTATGTTTAAACTAACACACAGTGAATAAGACTGCCTCCCAGAAATGCAGTCTAGGTGATCAAAACACATAAAGATTATAGAAAATATATATATGGCAGATGTTCCTGGCA
The DNA here is from genome assembly GCF_028500815.1 of Rissa tridactyla. Taxonomy (NCBI): domain Eukaryota; kingdom Metazoa; phylum Chordata; class Aves; order Charadriiformes; family Laridae; genus Rissa; species Rissa tridactyla. The sequence continues at coordinate 82,745,703 of NC_071467.1, read as the reverse complement.
GCACACATGGCATATGCATAAAAAAAAAAAAAAAAAAAGAGGCTTGTGGGGTTTTTTCAAGTACCCAAAGTAACCTTAGGATATAAATACAGATAACCAAAAGGGGAACCATTATTCAACTGGGGGCTCATTGATGTTTACAAAACAAATTGAAACAAATTCCTTTATTTAGAACACTCCTAAAAATAGTGGGGGAGGGGCATTTTTAAGAGGTTGAAAACATTATATTTTTATATAACTTTCAAAATTGTTGGTGATATTTTTTATAAAGTAATTTTTCATACTTAATTGAGCACAGTAAGTTTTAACTAACTATGGAGGATGAAATACCTTCATGGCCCCAAGATATTTTACTTATATAGAAGCAATTTAAGCATGTACAAACTCTATCCCTTAATATGGTGTAAATAGTTCTCTGAGTCTTGTTTGTGGCTACCTTTATTTGTTATGATGATCAGAAAGGTTCAAACAGATTTTGTAGAAGGCTAATTTTACTATTCATTTTTCAGAAGGATATTTCACAAAGTGTTTTACACAACTGTGAGACTGAATGAACACTTTTTGAATTTTGACAATTTTTATGCAGATAAAAGGAACGTGACTGAAATTTTCACTTTTTTTTTTTTTTTTTGATAGAATCATCTAAAAACTGAATTCGAAGGGCCATTGCCACACCTTATGGGAAATGCTTACATTAGCTTGTTTACATATGAATCTCTAACACCTTTTACATGACTCAAAGGACAAAACTTCCCTAAATAGTTAAGTCTTGCCTAATGATCCCATACACAATGTACTAGTAAATATTCTGCACAGAATGTTAAGGACCTTGGTGCTGCTTCAACAAACATGTTATTCCAAACCATGTCCAGAGAGGGCAATGAAGCTGGTGAGGGGTCTGGAGAAAAAATCTTTTGAGGAGCAGCTGAGGGAGCTGGGGTTGTTCAGCCTGGAGAAAAGGAGGCTGAGGGGAGGCTTATCGCTCCCTACAACTACCTGAAAGGAGGGTGTAGAGAGGTGGGGGTCGATCTCTTCTCCCAAATAACAAGTGATAGGACAAGAGGAAATGGCCTCAAGTTGTGCCAGGGACTCATTATTAGGGATGGTCATTGACAGAACTCAGTAAGTATCAATACAACTGGCAACTCCCCAGATAAATGACTATTCTTAGACATCAGGCTTCTTAAAAAGGGGCATGAGCTATTATTTTTTTAGAAAGTTTACTTAATGATCACTTAATAAGACAGTAACCAAAAAAAGAAAATTAATTAGTCAATCAGAGTTGCATGTCCTTTCTTAGCATATTAAATAAGAACCTGTTAATCAAATTCTTGTAGCACTTATTCTTAGGAATTACTGCTAAATAAGACATAAGAATGAATCAGATTTAAAAAAAAAATTGTTAGAGATATTTTTAGAATATTATAACAAGGAAGGGGTAAAATGTTCTGTTTGTATCTCTTTCTTTTTAAATCAAACGTTCAATTTCCTTTATATTTCAATCAGCACAGATGCTTCACCACTAGGAAAAAAAATATAAAAGAAAAGGTTTCAGGTTGCTTCAAAAGAATGGAGAAAAACTTCTCACTTGTCACAAGAAATGTTCTTAAGGCTGTAAATCCTGCATGAAAATGATACCAAAAGATATCACATCTTTCCACTTAGAGCCATCAGTTTTCAAAAACCATAAATTTCTGTAAATATGTTTAATCTTTATCTCAGGATGTGCTTTCCAAACACAACTCCTTCACACACACTACTTCAGAGCAACAAACAGCTGCTCAGCTCAGTTTTATACTGTAATGTCAGTTTACCTCTAGTCAATCATTATTTTTTAGAAAATGAAATCAGTGGAACAGTCTCAGTAGGAAAAATTAAAAACAAAAGCTGGTTTATAATTAATTAACTCTAGTTAATTATAATATAATTAAATACAAAAGGATTAATTGAAGACCAAATAAAAATATAATAAAAATTAACAGTTCTACTCGTTCTGACAGGAAAAGCAAAACTGAAATTTATTTATTTATGCGTTTATTTTTTTGTTTGTTCATTTTCATTCACAGTATCTGCCTTCTCCTTATAACTTACGTGAGGTGTCAAAGAAAAAAACAGGAAACACAAATGGAAAAGGAAACAGAAACGGAAATGGAAACAGAAACAGAAATGGGGGGGGCAAAATAAAAATAAAAAAGAAGAAAAAGAAAAAGAAAAATTCACGTTTTCCACAAGCAATCTAGAACCACTGGTAGTTATACAGAATCAGAGCTACAAACCCCTTAAACAATGTCATATCAGTCTGGGTTTTCACTTTATGATTTTGATTTACATTCATTTGCTTAGCATAAAGACACCTTAATATTTCTCAGTGTTTTTCCTACTGCACTGTGACATTGCTATTAACTTCTCTATTCCTCTGCTGTGTTTATAAGCAGGGAGGCAGAGTGACTCAAATTAACTCTTCCTGTCTCTCATTTATATTTTTCAAATATTAACTACTTCATAAGAAAACCACATTTTGTTTTGTTTGTATGATACAGTTTTTTTACTCTTTCAAACTTCATTGTTCCTGTGCGTATTAATAGCACTTCTGGTTTTACTCCTTTTTTCACACAGAAGAAATAAAAAGGGAGAGTTGTTCACTTCACATTACACTTTGATATCAGCTGTGTTTCATGTAAAAATCTTTCAGATGGATCCAGTCACACCAGCTTGCTCACTAGTCTGTTGCAATGCAACAAAGTTGGAAATTAGACTCCCCATAGAGTATTAGTAGTTCTCATGGCCTTATAAATATTGATAATCACAAAACCGTTAAGTGGATGCATCTCTGTTGCAAAAGATACCATAGGAAGCACTGGAAGAGATTTTCCCCAATGAAAAAAGAAAAAAAAAAAGACAGAAATGAAAGGAAAGAAAAAAAAAGAATTCTACAGAGATTATGCTACCTTGCTGTGAAATCAAGGAATTTTGCTGAATAGCTCACTGCTTCCTGCAGGGAAAAAATTTTGCAGAAATGTGTCAGGCACAGCCTGGTATTGGATGATAAAGAAAATTAAAGACTGAGATTATGGTTATATCTGTCTTTCAAAGTGAAAATAAAAAGACATGGGTTGAATACTTTTATTTGAGCTCATGGTGTTCAAAAAAACAGGCAAACATTTATCCACTAAGTTAAATAATGTCAGATAAAGCAGCCTCCCACACCAAAAATACAGATTTTCATGAAGAAACTAAGCTGATCCCATCCATAATTGGGAATCAATGACAGGAATTGTACCAGGTAACATTTTAGTCTCCTGTAGTCACATCTCTGGCTTTGATGATGGGTGCACCCATGGGTGCTTTTGAATTTGCATAGTGAAACTAGTACTAAGGCACCACAGGCGCTGTCAGCTACCTGAGGCCAGGAACGCCAGGGGCTCCCCAGCATCCATGAGGGCAGGCAGGGCCTGGCAGTCAGGACCCATCCCACCACCCTAACCAGGAGCAGGGTAGTCGGGAGCCACTGGATCAGGCACTGGGGACCTCCCCAGGCATTGGGCAGCTTTCTGTGGATGGGGATGGGCTGAGGCCAGGCTGAGACATGGGCCTGTGGGTGGGCCTGGCTTGCTGGGGCCCATGGCTGGGCATGGCAGATCTGTGAGGAGCTGGAGACCATCCCTGCTGCAGCTTCATTGGCGCAGGGGCTGAAGGCCCTGGGGGTCTGACATGGGGTCCTGGGCTGTTGGCAGCATGGGGGGAGGTTCAACAGGGACAGTCAGGGTTGGTGGTGCTCCCAGGGACGTGATAGGAGGTAACTGAATCAGTCTACTTGGATTTTCAGAACTTCTAAGGTTCCATATTTGCTTTTGTACCAGGTACAAGTGCCCAGATTCTGGCAAGGGAAGCTGCAGGGTGGACCCCTGCAGCGAGCAGACAGGGCTACTCCATGCTGGACACCGCTGGTTCCAGAGGGCTCCAACGGCTATTGAAAAAGACTAATAGCAACTGTTACTTTTGCAAAGGTGTTCATCATCTAATTTTTTGTAGGCCTATTCTAGTCTGTGAACCTTCTGAAATGAATAACAAAGATGTTCTCGGCAAACTTTAAGACTTCTGAAATTTTTGCAATATACCATCATGTATGTTAAAGACTATAATAACTTGTCCTGGTTTGAGGTAAAACAGAACCAATTTTCTACTCAGCAATTTTACTTTGCAGCTAAGCCTCTTCTAACCAACTGAACTCCCTGAAATTATCAGAATATTGTTCAGACACTGTTCACTCCCAGAGAGGTAAGACTTGATTTTTTCTAATTTATGGCAAGAAATGGCATGCAGAGAGCCTATTCCGTATACTTATTGCTATAACAACCAAGGTCAGCTAATTTTGTTATATGCCCTGTCAGAGAGTTGGAAGCAGAAAAGTGTAGAGGGGTCACATCTGTGGGGAGGAGCGGACAGGACAGGTGACCCAAAACTGACCAACAGGGTACTGCATCCCATCTGCATCATGCTCAGTACAAAAGCTGAGGGATCAAAGGGTCAGCCCCCTTTCTTCAATGGCCAGCATCCAAGGAGGACACTGTCTGTTCGTCTGCTTTTAATTCCAGTCTGTGCATTCCTGAACCCGGTTTCTGAATACGGTTCCCATCTGTCACTGAGTCCTGTCTAGGAATTCCCCAGTGCCTGCCAGTGATGTGATCATCATCCTGGGAGCTTAATACAGTTTTGTATATATTGTATATATTTCATTATTCTCTTTTTATTTGATTTTTAATATTTCATTAAAGTAGTTTAGTTTTTTTCTGAATTCTTAAGTCTCTTTCTCTCTCTCTTCCCCCTCTCCCTTCTAGGAGAGGTGGGGGAGAGCATCTGTCATTTGTTTCAGTGGCCAGTTCAGCCCAAACCATGACACAACTAAAGCACAGTTTTTAAAAGGTGCTGATATTCATGTAGATGATATGACCCTTGGAGGGACTCTACAAGTTCATCTACACTTAAAGCAAAAATGTGTTCAGTGGTTGCTACTACTTATGACAATGAAATGCATTGGTGACACGAGAAAATAAAAGTAAATTAATGTAGAATAAAATTTATTTCACTTGCTTGAAATAAACAACTTGCAAAATGGCATTTCAAATGTATGTGTGCTTCAACTTACAGCAATTAAAAAAATATATTTAAAGGTCCTTTTAATGCTTACATATCTTACTTGTTCTAAAACACAGAATTCTATCTTTGCTTTACATATAGCCTAATTCAAAACCCTTTGCTATGAAAAATAACTTGTACAAAGAATTGAAATGAGTATTCAAAGGCCTTGAAGCATAGAAGCCTAACCCATTTTAAAGCCAGCAGTACACTTTCCTTGGAGAACTGCACTTTCATTTCACTTATTTCAAAATGAATTGCGGCTCCACACTTAGTATTAGTTCAAATGCAATTTCCATGAGATTTATAAAAAATTACTTCAGTAAAAACATTTATTTCAGCACCAATTAAACTGCATGTTTCAAGAGGGAGAGTGATCTCAGTATCAAAAAGAAAAAAACAATATTGAGGAAAAACTACTAAGGAATTTGTTATATATTTGTATGATTATCTGCCGAGAGTCTCTAAAAAAACACATTGCACAACTATCTTTCAAGAGTAATCAGAGGGAATAAAATCTAAAAAAGCATAATGTGATAACATATTTCTTTCTATCCCATATCATGGTTTCTTTGTCAACTTCTATCAGATTAGCAAGCTGGAAATCACTACAGTACAAGTATTTTGGTGGGTAACAAATGAGCATCTTATGATAATAACTAGGATTGTTAGCACTGAGTTGCCACCTCTACTTCCCTCCCCAGCATCTTAATTTTATTTGATGTTGTTGAGGATTTGAGGGGGAATTTGGGTAGGAAGCTACTATTTTCCTATACTTTGTTTCAGAGCAAGAGTTTTTTGAGGTGTTTCAGCAAAACTGTCATAATAATTTTAAGTGTTAACATGATGAACTTTTCGTTTTATACTTTAGCTGAAATACTTGCATCTACATGATCATCTTTAAGGTCACTTCCAACCTAAACCATTCTATGATACATGGCTCACAAATTTCTCCAGTTCTTAGTAAATAACTATTGTCAAAGTTCTTAGAAAACTGATTCTACAGCTATAAAGAATGCTTAGAGTAAGTATCCAGGATTTGGGGACTCCTTACCTCATTGGTATTTCTGATCAAAGCTGAGTCTTCTAAGATATACTAAAATAATAACAACAATAATCATCATCATCATCATTCCTTAATCTTTTTATTTTCTCTTTTTTTCTGTAAAAGAAAAATAACAAAGATGATCTGTTCCTGGGACATTCAGCCCCTGAGATAAGGAAGGACAATACCTTCAGTCCTCTCTTTCCACTGCAACCCAACAAACACCTTCCCACAACGAATCTAAGTTTTAAACTGGATCAACGAATGCATATCCATGTGTAGGACAATAACAGAATGCAGACCAACAGAATTACAAGACTTGTGAGCATTTGATAAGATGCTCACAGAAGTATCCTGAACCATTTCTTCATTTTCAGGTAGACCACTATCATAACAGACTTTCATAATTATATAAAACACACTGGCTGAACCCGATAATAACCTAAATGAATAAAGGAACAAGATGATGTTCATTCAATCTTTTCTATGTAAATAGGCAGGAAGGAGAAAAATTATTTATACGGGAGTGGGAAACACAACAATATGGAGGTTCTTCCATAGATCTTTCATGGATAGCAATGTGAAACTAACTTAATAACACTCATAACCATCAGTATAATTTTTTATTTCCTTCTATTCATATAAAAAGAGTTATCCATTTCAGCTCCTGTCCTCTAATCATGTAAAATACACATATCTGAAAAATTCAGAACAAAACCTACACACAAAACAAAATTATCAATATGAAACAGTGATTCATAGCAGTCATAGCAAAACATCTTATGTAATTACAGTAGCATCTAGACAGCAAAAAGGACTTTTTTCATGCATTATGACAACTGTATAGGACTTTGACAAAAAAAAATACTCAGGACTGTGCAGGGTAAAATAAAAGGGCACACAAATAGGAGAAATAGACATAACTATAATGAATAGTTAGTATGATGGGATATTTGCTTTATAATACCAAAGAAAGCCTCCACATATGCCAGAAACCTGCCGCACTGGGTATCATTGAAACCTACAGCAGAAACTTTAACATTACCCCAGAATTTGAACAGCCTAACTGTCAGGGGAAGGAGAGGGTCCTCCATGTGGAGAGAGGAGTCAGGACCAAAGGATGTGTTGCAGCTCAAGACCAAATGACACTGTGGAGACTAAGTGGATTTGAATACCAAAACCCCTTCAATCGCAGACATATGTACAGTTTTACAAATTACACAACTTCCACGTTCTGTAGCAGAGATGACATGGGCCATGAGAAAAGTTGTGTGGGTTGGCATAGCTCTTCCAGACATGGGCTGCAGGGTTCCATTCCAACCATCCCAAGGTGTGTGCAATCATGAGTCCCTTGGAGTTCCTCTCCTGTTCAATGGCTTCCCATGAGTGTTGCAGGGATGGTCCCAAATCCTAGGACAAGGTAATGGGGGCCCCTGGGTTCCCCCAAAGTCTTTCAGACTCTTCTTTATTCTGGGTTCCCTCCACTGCCTCTCTCCTTGGAGCGTCTCTTAAATTTCTTTAGTTTCCCAAGTTATGGGATTGGGTAGATAATATTTCCTTGGTGACTAGTGTTTTCAACTTGTGCTGCTGTTTCCTCATGTGCTGTTGCCATTGTTCGTACCATAGTCAAGGACACCTCCTGGCATGTTTGCACTTGAGGATCAGCAGGTTGTTTGCATAGTTCACCTTTTTGGTTCCTCGAACACACAAAAACCATTCAAGGTTCGTTCTAGTATTTCGGAAAAGGTTTTGGTCAAAATTTGTCTCTTCTTTTAAAACTAAAAGTTAGTTAGAGCTCCCAGGCTTATGTTAATAGCTATGCTAACTTGGGTCTAATTCATGCAAATGGCTACACAATGCCCATGGGCCAGTGGGTCCCTGCCTTGCCCTCCCTTCCCAGCTGAGCCTAGTCTCACTATGCCCAGCAGGCCCATCTGAGTGGGTCCAGGGCTATAGATGTCCAGATGAGGCAGCAACAACAAGGCAGGTTCTGAGGCAGGACTGGTGGTTAGGGCAGCAGGTTGGGAAAGCAAGGTCCACAGTTGCAGTATGGCTCAGTTCAAGAGCAAGGCTGAGCACTTGAGCTTCCATACAGCTCCCATGAAATGAGAGCAGGACCCTTCTTCTCACAGCTCTTGACCATCAGTCAGACCCAAGGTCCCACAACTGCACCAGATCAGAACTAGCCTGAAGCACAGGTAACTAAATCCACAGTGAGGAACAGCTGCAGTGCCTGTTGGTACTCTCAGAGCCCTGTCACTAACTTCACTGGGGAGGTAGAAAGAGGAAATCTATGCCATGGAGAGAGTTTCCCAAAGCTCATACAGGAGAACAGTAATAGGCATAGGTATCCTGTGTCTAGTGCCATATTTAGAGATACAGTTAATAAATCAAAGAGGGTCACTCACTTCAGGAAACATAACATATAAAAGCAAAATAATTCAACACAAGATAGAAGGAAATACAGTTTTCCAGAGTCAGTACTGAAGGAATTCCTCTGAAGATGCTGGTGATGCTTTTAAAAGTCCACTAATGTTATACAGATGTTTGTAGCTCCTGTGGAAATGCAAATATTTTGTGAAAATGAAGTTGCATCTGAAATTAAAATGCTAGCTAATAATACGGGTGTTTTTTTTTAAAAAAAAGGAAATGCTTTTGTCGTTAATGCATATAAAGCTATAAAGGTGGAAGACATTTGCCATGTGGTATCAGCAGTGTAAAGCATTCCGTTCCCAGATGGGTGCGAGACAGGAATGTGGGCTATAAATAAAACCATCTTATTTAATTTTACATTTTCATCTGCCACTAGAACAAGAGTTGTCTTATATTCTGCATGTGCATAAAAATTTATAAGTAAATGGTAAGGATTCACTATAATAATGCAGTTGTTTAACTGCAGAGATAAACATCATTTATTATGATGATATTATCTAGGTCCTTCCCTCACCTATACCACTATGGCGGAGGAATGAATCATTATAAAGCACTACGTCCTATCCAGTAATTCAGATTTAACATGTTGAACGTAAGAGTGAAGGTCAATAGCTATGGCAGTATATAGGCATAAATTATTACTTAATAAATTCACATTTAGGAGAATCTTACTGTATGGCATAGGATTGGGAACATGGAAAAAAAAGGCCTTTATTGGCATAAATTAGAATGACCACATTTGTTTCAAATGAATAGATAATTCTGACCTTTTACAAAATCTATGAGAGCAGAGTGAAGCATTTTCCGCTCTAAATTATGATGACACGACTCTGAATTAACTTCAGAGATACCTCGATGGAGGAGCACAGTGTGCAGTATAATTTCTACACCCTGAGCAATTTCTGAGGAAAGATAAAGACCAAGAAACAGGTAGAATATCCTGAGCCATTTGAAATACCTGCTGTGTACGTATTGATTGGCATTTTGGGCCCTTCTATAGTGCACTCAAATGAAATGAAAAGTAAAATGAGATCTTATTTAGTTATATAAATAAGATGATTAAACCTGCTTGACTTGTGTGAATAATTTCAATTCATTAGTTTCAATTCATTTCATTATCTCACATGTCCATATTAATACTATAGACAATAGAATAATATAGTACATTATAACAATGACAGAAGAACATTTTATCTTGGGAAACTAAAGACTTTGGACCTCAATAAAGATACAGAAAAAGTTTTGTTTTTTAATCAAAAAGTTAAACATAAAGATACTCCAAAACTAGTGATCTCTACACCTTTGGAAACTGCTTATCATGTCAGTGTAGTCTCTGAATTACTGCTAATAAGTAATACTTGGTGAGTTTTCTCAGCTTTCTCTGTAAGGAGAAGGACTTTTTCCCCTTGAATTGCAACTCTACTGTACAGAGTGGATTTTGACTTTTTTGTGATCTTTAAAAAACTAAATATATTCAACATTTTTTTTGCCTAGAAGACAGCATTCATATCTGAACATGGCATGAGTAGGAAAAAAAAAGGCAATTATTCTCTATGTGTACTTTTTAGTAAGTTATGTGAAAACTACATACTGATAGATACTTGAAAGAGCATAGAACACTAGTAAAATATATTAATTTTCCTCTTTGGCATTCATAATAACAAAAAACATTTGAGATTAATCAAATGACCAGTAGATACAATGTTGTTTTCTGATAATTTAATTCACTTGATTTTCTCCAGTTTTTCTGTGAAAGGTCAACAACTGTTAAAAGCTTCATCTCGACTGGAACTATAGTAAAATGAATGACCTGCCTTATATTAATTCTGTATGTCCACTAACGATTTATTCCAGAAAAAAAAATCACAAGAACTTTCCCTTCACTCCACATGCTATGATCACTTTTAGTTTATTTAAACTTCCACAAGACAAACCTGTACTCCATTTTGAACATTTACTTAATTCCTTCCTCTATTAACTTTTGCTGTCTTTTCTAAATTCTTGCATTATTTTTATTATTTTATAATCCCTCTGTCTTAAACCATCACTTACAGCATTAAATGACAGTTATATACTCTTTTAGTGTTACCGATTCTGTATCTCTTGCCTTTCATGATTTTCACAGTAATCTTCTGCTTTTCAGGAAAATTCACATACTTTTGGAGTTCTTGAGATTATCTATTGTAATTTTATATCCATTTAAGTGTGTGTCGTTGCCTCTCCCTTTTCTGTCCCACTTCCTAGTATTTATGTACCAAAGGGACTTGATTGTATTCTTGTTCATGTTTTTAACTGAACTACACTGAAATCAGTTAGATAACAAAAAAATTATACACCAATTTGACTTTGACCAATAAGGTTGTCACTGCTTTCCTTTGGAAAAGGAGCAGAATATTAGTAACAAAGGCTTGGGTTTTGGCAATAGATGAGGCTCCAGTATTGACTTTTTGTGTGTTGAAAATGACTGAAAAGTACAAGCGTCTGCTTCCTTCTTAGTTACCTAAACAAGGAAGAAACACTACATGTGAGTGGTGAAACAAGTATATATGCTGTTCATCTCTCCTTGGAATTCTCCTGAAGACATAGTCTTCAGCATTTCAAGTGGAGGCCACTGTCTGAAAAAGAAGTCATAACCAAGGCCTGAGTCTTTACAGGAAGAACATACAAGGATAGATTCAAATCTGCATACACATCCAAGACTGCAAATATGCAGCTACTACAGCAGTCTGTGCTGAAGGCCACTTAGGAATGAGAACAGTAGGATATACTGTAAGAAAATTAATTTCGGGTGAATCTTCCTAGGCTATTTCTTGCTGTCATACCAACTGACACAACTATGTCCTTGACTTTTGTATATCAAGCCACACAACTACTTGTTTCTCTCACACCATCTTAAGTTCCTTCTTCTTGCTGTCACTGCCCATGGCATCCAGTGGCTTTCCTATGGTTCTGCTTTCCTTCTCTTTTTTATTTATCATTGCTTCTACCTCTTGCATTTACTGTTTTAATCTTTTCCTACGCCCCACATTTGAGCTGAGTTTTTTGTTTGCTGCTTCTCCAGCACACTCTGTTGCCATAACCAAAAGGGAGACCTGAACTCATTCAGAGTTCAGCAGGGAATTGTCTATATCAATAGAGAGGGGGTTTTGCTCAATTCCTGCATCCCTGAAATGTTCCGTTTCTCTGTGAATCTGCAGCTTTTGTATAGAGGGAGTATGAGGTTTGGTGAATTAATTTACCAAATTCTGAGAAGTGTGATAATCCATGTACTCAGCAGATACTTATTTAATTCCTCTAAGCAACTGAAGATAAGATTTTATCGTGAAAAATGTCAGACAGACTTTACAACAGACATCTCCTGCATGTCTTCTAAGGTAAAGCAGTATGCAATATGCACTTTGCAACTTTACTTTTAAGCAATTATGCCCTCTTTGGCAAGTACACAGACTGGAAGCATGTGTTGTTGAATAGCACTCCCGGGACCGCAAGTAGGCACAAAGCAGACTGAAAACTGCTTCTCTTTTGAAAGACAGGGAAACACACACAACCAGAGGATACTACTAATGATAAGGATAAAAAGAATGTATGCATGTATACATGTGTATTTGTTTACAGCTCTTGGACTTCTACGTGTATGTAATTTATTTTTTAATTGTGGATCAAAAAGCAAAATTTAAAATTTTTGGATGGAGTATTTTTATCAAGTTTGTGATAATTCACCAGGTAGAATTATTCCAGATTCCAACGTCACATTTTAAAGTAGCTATATATAGCTAAAAGGTAGTGATTCAATTGCTCAACATATATGAAAATCTTTAGTCTGTCAATTACAAATTCGTACGCAAGGCCTTGAAAAAGCTTGTGGGAAATCCATCAGAAAGTCATCCTTTGTTGGGAAGTATATGTCTAACAGTCTTTGCTGACTTCCTCTAAAGTAACAAAGCTTTCTTCTGTTTGACATAGTGTTGTCATCGCTCAGGTTCTAATCACAAAATAATTTCAAGTTACAGCACTCCATTCAACCAGGGCAAACTACCATGTCGATGCATTCATCACAAGCAGTTGATTTCTCTTTATTACAGAGTTCCTTCTAACAGCTTTCATCCTATTTGATGCAGCAAAGATACATCAAGCATTCTGCTCATCAAGATATTTCTTTAATTTCATATGTCCTCTTCCCTGTTTTGTCATTGCCAAACTGTCAACCCATTAGTTTCCAGGTTTGGAACTTTGCTTACTGCCACAGGTCTGTCTAGCAGTTTTGTGCTCCCTCTCTGTACCTTCTTCCAGGTTCTTTTCTTCTGATTTTAATCAGAGATTTGAGGTGCCTGCAATACTGGAAATGTTCTACTCCCATAATGTTAGGTGGCATTACTTGATTGAATAAAATGTCCTCAGAGGCATGTAGATTGCCCACACAGCAGTAATGAAACCATACCATGTCCAGCAGAAGGCAGAATCTATCTCCTCCCAGTGCTGACTTCAGTTTCACTTAATGTATCATATAGTTCTGAGGGAAGTATTAAGTGAGATAGTGCAAAGAACAGCTTTTGTACTTGATTCAGGAAGTATACTTTCAGGACACATATCTTACATGACAAGAGGCAGCACAAGCGAACAAATTCATAAAAGATATTAAATGTGAATATGTTCTTTCTATCTTCTTTCTTTTAATCAGGGCCAAATGCTGTCCTTTTTTGCTATGGACCAAAGAGGACCTTTAATGTTAAGCTTTCTTAAACCACACTGTTGAATTGTTTTGAGGGCATTGGATAAAGTTTTTAAAACTATAAAAACTGATTCTCTCAGTAAGAAATCTCAGGATTTATATTACAGATCCAATGGTGTGCCACAAGAGTGACTTCAATCCAAATTTGCAACATCAATGATGTCAAAGTGATTTTAAGGGGACCATTATTCTTCTACTTTTTCTGTCTATTGCAGTCAGAGATTCCATTTTTCTGCTGCTCAGCAACTTCTTCAATCGTTATTAGGAAAGATGATCTTATAAAGTACTAATTTTGGCCAGCTGAAAGATTTTCTTTTTAACAACTTCCAATTACTCTTTATTCCACTCTCTAGCTATAGAAGATAATGTATTAATTTCCTTTCATCCCCAATGATATCAAGACTCTGTTTTTTAGTGCTTAAGAGTTGGATTGAATCAAAGAAGTAAAAACTGTGGAGATCCATCAAATTGCTCAATCTATTTCCAAACAAAATTATAATTTTTATGAACAACATAGAATCATAGAATAGTTTGGGTCATAAATGACCTTTAAAAATCATTTTGTTCAACCTCCTGCCATGGACAGGGACATCTTTCACTAGATCGGGTTGCTCAAAACCCCATTCAACCTGATGTTGAACACTTGAAATGAGAGGACATCCACAACTTCTCTGAGCAATCTGTTTCAGTGTCTCACCACCTGTACTGTAAAAAATGTCTTCCTTATATCCAATTTAAATCTACTATCTTTCAGTTTAAAGCCCGTCTCTAACCACCTCCCTGTCTTTTGTATGTTTCAGTGTGTCTTCCAGGAGGATCTGTTCCATGATGTTACTGGGCATGGAGGTGAGGCTGACTGGTCGGTAGTTCCCAGGGTCCTCTTTTTTACCCTTTTTAAAAATGGGTGTCATGATATATTGATGCATATTTTCAAAAGCCCCATCAAGAGGCACGAACAAAAACTTTAGCTGATCATAATACATTCATCATCAACCTTAAATATCTTTCTCTTGTTCTCAATTTTGAAATGCGTTTTTGGATATCAAATGAGGGTAATACATTTAGAAAACTAACAAAAAAATCACATTAAGCATCTGTCTACAGAAAACATTCAATGACCAACTTCAATTATGTAAACTTAAATTCATTTACTTGATTTTCATTCATTTATTCAACTTTTTCCTACCTTTTCTTTCATAATGTCTTTCATGCTTCTTCACTGTTTGGTAAGAATGGTATGATATGGGTTACTAGATATGCTCTTCATCTCTGAGACTTCTTTTAATAGTCATCATGTTTATAAATGCAGCTTTACTGCTTAGTGTTAAAAGTCCTGTCAACAGAATAGCATTTGCATCATGGATCACATACTGTTCTTGAACTTTGAATGTAGAATAACTACTATACTTGGTGAAATCTATTTTAGATGCAAATGCTTGTCATAAAAAGTAATCCAGTGGATTACGAGAAAATCATGCCACTGTGCCCATAATTACATTATGACATTTGGAACTGAAAAACAGGAGTGCGTTGGTTTTAGCAAACAAATCAATTGACATCCAAATATTTCAACACAAATTATTTAAATAGAATCACTGTTCTTCACAACAACCAAAACCAATGAGGTGTGCCTCAAAATATTAAGGTATTCACTGTTTTCACCATCTTCTAAACTTTTACTTTTGCAGCCAAAAGGCTCATCACTGTTCAAAGTATGTCTGAGCATTTCAGCAATCTTGTTACTCCTGATTTCTGTTAACTGATACTATATTTATGACCTGCTCTTGAGAAGAATCCCTTTTCTTTCAGCCAATTAGCTTATATCCATCATGCTCATGGCCAGCCTCCTCTAGTGCGGACTGATTATGCCAACAGAGCACAGTAGACAGGGCAATAGTTGTGTCAGAATCCATTTCGCAGGACTCTGGGTCTATTCACACACACTGTGGACTTTCAGTCATGCCACAAAATCAAGATATGACACTTGTACTCTTGCCACACAAATACCATGTTAATATATCAATTGTTTGCATGGTCTTTGATATCTCAGGCCACACTTTTCTTCTTGCGAGAAGCACTTTTGGGAGCCTGAAAACCTCTGCAGAGCTGTTCTGCCATGTCTGAAAAACTATCCGGGCAGATTATTTCATTTATGTACTCTTACCTGCTGTCTGAGGATATGATATAGGTGTAAAATTATTTCTAGAAAGGTCCAAATCTGCTCAAGGTACACTCTTTAATAATTAGTGTTTTCTTATAATATTCCCAAAGTAACTTCAGGGCTGTTGGACAGCACGCTGTATTTGTGTTTTAAAGCATGATGCTAAGTTTCTTTTTGTTCAGTTGTTTGTTTTTTTTTTTATTTGCATGCACAGCAAAGAAGTTGTCATTGTGGAAGAATGTCAAATGCTGGAGAAGACTGGGGCTATGCAGCTGAGTGAGATGTGGCTTGGTTCTGCCAGTACTGCCTATCAGAGTGCTTGCTGACGCAATCCAATCCATTAAACTGTTTTTAGCTTTTGCTTAGAGATAGGAAGGTATAGTTCCCCTCCAGAAGGCATCCTGGGCAAACTGTTCATATGATCAGTTTGTAAATGAGTACCAAGGAGCAAAAGAGGGAGTGATACAAACATAGAGATTTTTATTTACCATCTGATAATCATTTGCCATTACTATTATACTACTGTATATACTACTATACTGCTATGGTACTAATACCATTTGCAGGCTTATTAATCTAAAACATCCTGAAATATTCACACAGATTTAAAACAGTGGTACTTAGCTAAAAAATCTATTGGGAGACAAACCAAGTCTGAGATACGTGAAGTACTATGGTTTGGAACTGTATTAGTGGAAAATTGCTGACACGTATAATGTCCAATATTACTTGTATAATTTACTACAGTAAGGTTATCTCTGAAAACGCATTACCTTCATATTTGGGCTTTTCATCAGACATGATACCTAACAAAAATAAATACTTGCATGGAAAGGTATTTGTTACACTCTTAATTTCACCTCCACTGAAATGGAAAGCAGAATTAATTACTGAATATGTATTGTATCCTCCCTGGCCTCTAGCTGCTGCTCGAGGAACGTCTGAGCCTTCCATGGATTCTCTGTTATATCCCACAGTCCTGTGCAATGCCTTGGTTAGCTAGTGCTATTTCATACTCCTAAATCAGAACTAAGCTCTTATGCTCTGGCAGACAAAGCACTCCTTATAATGTTGAGATCTCTTGGTTTTTTTCTTGTTATAATCTCAGAAGCAAGCAGAGCGCAACAAAACTAATATTTGAAATTAAAAAGGCAGCCCACTAAAGAGAAACCTTAAAAAAACAAAACAAACAAAAAAACCCAAAACCAAACTGCATAACAAAAAACAGAGGTGATAATATGTGCCAGCGTGATTAATTGTTTAAAAGAAGCATATTAGTTGTTTTGAAGGTACTGAATACTGTGTCTCCATCTATCCTGAATGGTCTCCATCCGCCAAACTGTGTTTTTCAGAAGATGAGTTTCTTGGTGGCAGTGTTTGTACTCTCCCAACAGAGTGCAATGAGTTTCTGTGCATTGGACAATATAAATTGACTTCTCAATTAAAGTACTTTCATGGAGGAAATCTATGCCTTTGATAATATCAGATGCACATAAACACACTAAACTGAAGTGGCCTTTAAAAATTATTTATTCTATTTTTTATGTGGAATTGTTCTTTAGAAAATAGCAAAAAACTCTAGCTAAAGAGCTTTGTCTCACAGGTGTATTTTCACTAATGTCAAAGTGCTTGGGTCAGGTCTTGTAATGCGTCTGTTAAAAAAAAAAGAGAGAGCAGAAATGCTACACACATGTGTGTATACACATACACATATGCTTATTTGAATGAGGAAACCCTCTGGAATCACATGACTCTACTGCAAAAACAACCTCTGGCCATTATGCATCTGCTCTTGCCATTAAGAAAAACATACAATCTAAACTGGAAAACAGTGACTTTTCCATGTATCTTCATTGTAAAAATAAGATATTTTGACAGCAAATATCAATTTATTTTTAATTTATTTTTAATGGAGACAATTCATGTGATGTCTTGCCTTTCTAGTCCAAACAATGGGAATGGTATATTTTATCTATGGTGTCCCTTCCCATGGCAGGGGGTTGGAACTAGATGATCTTTAAGGCCCCTTCCAACCCAAACCATTATATGATTCTGTGATTCCATACACATAGTATTTAAATAGCTAGTGAATGTAGGGCTTATAAAAGCAAGATGTTATACAAGCTTACCATGTAGAACAGTAGACAGAAATCATAGTCTTGGCACTGTAGCTATTTCAGTTCTATTAACATCACAGAATAAAGCATCCTGAATGAACTGTACTGTGCCAATTTACATGATTGTTTAGAGAGGTACACAAATGTGGCAAAATGGGACTGAATTCCATTACAGAATTTATATCTAAATCTAGAGACACAAAGAGCTGTATCTATCCATCCTAGGCAGAAACTGCTGCATTCCTCACGTTCTTACTTTTATCAAGAATTCTAGCACAATCTAGAATAGGAAAACTTCTCTGCTTAGTGGACCTTAAGCTCAATAGATGGGTTATGGATATAGTACATGAGCCTTGACTTATATAGGTATTTGGTGACATTTTAGAAATTAAGGTCATTTGAACAGCGTTTGCTTTCAGGAAAGCTGAAAGAGAGGATGTAGCCAAAATAAAAGTGCATAACTGAAGACCCACCAATTTCAGATGAGTTCAGATTTAAATTTTCGTGTTATCTAGAATATGGATGCTAAGAGGAAAAACATTGGAAAATGTGAGGTCTACTCCCTAAGCAACAGCTATATCCTACAAAATGGTTGTAAAAATTATATGTGTGTCTCTGGCATGTAAACATACCCCATAATAAATGACTAAAAAATTTGAAAGACATAGTTGGCAAAACATGGAGTAAAATATGCTACTTATCATCATTGTGTATCAGACATATAGAAAAGAAAAACTGACAGATGAGTAAAATGCATACTGCAACTAATTAACGTTCATCTAGAATGGTTTAGAAATTAATCATGCTGAATTTAGCTCTTTTAATGAAAGTAAATAAGTTGGAAATGAAGACTGGCAGGTCATCTTCTAGGGGGCTGTCAGCTCTTTGATTTTTTAGAAACCAATGAATGTTTGAGTGTTTTCATAGTTTGTTAAGTGGTAGTGAAGCACTATCAAGCATGGATATTATATTGTCATGTCCTATTTTCTCTGTCTGCTGAGGTTCTTTCCTTTTTTGAATCTTTTCCTCTCTAAACAAATCCACATTGTGTTTTGACTTTCTAGTCATTGGTCAGATAGAGCAAAAGTGGTGAGGAGTGCACGCAAAAGAAGTGCATTATATCAGGGTTTGACAGTTTAAGTCTTCCTATTTTAAGTATTTTATTCCAACACAGCTGGGGAGAAGGTACTGGAAAATAAATCTCATGGTTTTTAGAGGTTTTGATGAATTACTAGCTAAATTCAGTGCAAGGTTACAATTTGGCACAATCTGTGCCAAACAGTCTTCTTGTCAATTGGGGGCTTAATATATCTATTTTCATTCAAGTGATGAGAAGCAAAAAAATTTTGAAGAACTCAGTGATAAACTGCATTGTCAAATTCTTTTCACTATTACAGTTGAACAGACATTCACAAATTGCACTGTGGTAAACAAGTAAAGAATCAATATGTTGCTACCCTTCGTTACGATGTCACAAATGGGAACACCACTTGTATTACTTCATAACCAAATAAGGAGCTACTAGAAAATGTGTGTTTAAAGAAATGACCATGCCATAAAAGTGTATGCAGGAATTATTGAACAAGTCTGATTTGGATTTGCCCTTGTTCTGGGCCCTCTGTAGTTATGTACAGATAAGCAAAATTAATGTAAAACAGGAACAGTGGTATTTAACCTCTGAGACATGAATGATGACACGCAGTTTTCTGCAGTAGAGAAACAGGACTTATTCTAAGGAAAAAGAGCTGATCCGCCACTGATTGAAAACCTGTGTACATACTCTGAGAGGCAGCAGGCTTATTTTAGTAAGCCTCTTCAGCTTGTTCGTTATGCAGACACCTTTGTTTCTTTCCCTAGTAACCATTACCGTTATGCATTGCTCTGCTCAGAAATACAGGATCTGCATCAACGCAGATAAGCCAAGTTGAAAACTAAATGAAGTGGACTCACTTTTTGAAGATAAAGCACAGAGTTAACAGCACTGAAAACCAATATCAACATGATCAGAAGTGATGGCAACAAAATATTCCACAGTTTCCTGAAGGTTCATGTAAACAGTTACTGTCTCAAGTCTGACCACACCTTCTTGTGAAATAGTACAAATGGGAACCTAATATAATAAAGAATGGAAACCCTACATTTCAGTCAACTATTTCTTCATCTAATCCAGTGAAGACTAAACTCTTTTTAGATTTTGGGCCAAGTAGCATCAAAAGCTACGTATCATAACCTTCCAAAAATCTTTGAAGTGATACAGTCATATTGCTACGCTGTTACACCATAAATGAGAATTGTACAGTAACTTCTTAGAATAAGAAAGATATTCTGCAGGTAATGTTTACAGATACTAGGTATGACAGTGTGCACAGAGCTGACAGGGTGTGTCTGAGATCCCATGAATCGCTGACATTTTGCCAGTACAGCAAGTAATAGACTTGAGTAAGGATTTGAAATCTGTCCCTGAGTAGCACAACCCACTATGTCAAACTAGTTATTTTTAATGAGTTTGTGTGTTCTGCGTTATGCTAGACATTCCTTGTCATGCTACTGGATTCTTAATGCAATAGGAGAGAGGCTATTAATCTTAGTAATAAAATGTTTGAATACAGGATGTACAAAGTTACACGTAGCAGAAACCATACAGAAGTTAATGGGCCAAATTTATCACTGGCTTAATTCCATTCAAATCGCTGGAGATAAGCCAGGTCTCAGTCTGAGTTAATGACTTTTGTACTATGATAGTGAATTTCTGTCATACATATGACTTGGTATAATTTATTGTATTTGAAACAACAAATGGCATTCCCTGCTGAGTACACTATTGCTTATTGTCTCAGCTATTCATGTCAAAGACATTGAGATTATACGGAAGTGCTTTTCATCCATGTTCACAGTGACAAAGTGAATATCTGGTGAGTTAGAAAAGGGTATTGTTTATTGAACTATGAATTATGATTAATAGTAACCATTAGCCACATCAATTCTGTGAAAAACAGTACTCAAGATCATAGTTTTGTTAATAAAGTTTAAAAAAACAAACCACAGAACCAAAAAAAAAAAAATCCTTAGAAAAATGGAGCATAACTTTGTAAGAAGCACGGTCAGTTTATAAAGAATTAATGATCATATGCTCAACTTTTCCTGTTGCAAATAGTGATATATCATGGGAGAAATTTGCATTAAGTTAACGTAGGAGCAAAAGAGTTAAGGAGCTCCTTTTGCTAAGGAGCAAAACTCCTGCTTAATTACTTAATAAACAAGCATGAAAAAATTTCAAGTGGACTAAACACTTAGTGAACCTTTTGTGATAAGAGCTCTCTAGACTCTTTAGAGAATAAGAGAAACTTTCCCGTCTATTCTGCTGGAGGAAGAAAATTATGTGATTGTTTTTTACCCAACGAAATTTTCAAATATTCCTTTTCTGGACAACCTGTTCCAGTGTCTCACCACCCTCATCGTAAAAATATCTTCCTTATATTCAGTCTAAATCTACTCTCTTTCGACTTAAAGCCATTGCCCCTTGTCTTGTCACTACAGGTCCTGGTAAAAAGTCTTGTCTTTCCTATGAGCCTCCTTTAAGTACTGAAAGGCCACAAAAAGGTCTCCCTGGAGCCTTCTCTTCTCCAGGCTGAACAACACCAATCCTCTCAGCCTTTCTTCATAAGAGAGGTATTCCAGCCCTCCGATTGTTTTTGTGGCACTCCCTTAGACCTGCTCTAACAGGTCCTTGTCTTTCTTGTACTGAGGACTCCAGAGCTGGATGCAGTACTCCAGGTGGGGTTTCACAAGAATAGAGGGGCAGGATCAACTCCCCTGACCTGTCGGTTATGCTTCTTTTATGCAGGCCAGCATACAATTTGCTTTCTGAATTGCAAGTGCACATTGCTGGCTCATACAGAATTTTTCATCTGCCAATCCCCAAGTCCTTCTCTGCAGAGCTACTCTCAATCAGTTCTTCACCCAGTCTGTATAAATACCAGGGATTGCCCAAATCAGGTTCAGAACCTTGCATTTGGCCTTGTTGAACTTCATAAGATTTACATGGCCCCACTCCTCAAGCCTGTCAATGTCCCCCTAAATGGCATCTCTTCCCTCTAGTGAATCAACTGCACTACTCAACTTGTGTCACCTACAAACGTGATGAAGGTGCCCTCAATCCCACTATTTACGTCATTGATGAAGATATTAAATAGCATTGGTCACAGTAAACACCCTTGAGGGATACCACTCATTACTGGTTTCCATTTGGAAATTGAGACATTGATTATAACCCTCTGGATCAGGCCATACAGCCAATTCCTTATCCTTCAACAGTCTTTCCATCAAACCCGTATCTCCAATTTAGAGGCAAGAAAATTGTGTATGACTGTATCAGCGGCCTTAGAGAAGTCCAGGTAGGTCACATCTGTAGCTCTTCCCTTGTCTGGTGATGCAGTCACTCCATTGTAGAGGGCCACTAGATTAGCCAGGCACAATTTGTCCTTGGTGAAACCATCTTGGCTATTTCTAGTCACCTCCCTGTCTTCCATATGTTTCAACATGTCTTCCAGGAGGATCTGTTCCATGATGTTACCAGGTATGAAGGTGAGCCTGACCGGTTGGTAGTTCCCAGGATCCTCCTTATTATCCGTTTTAAAAATGGCTCAATATTGCCTTTTCTCTAGTCACTGGGGACTTCACCTGATTGCTGTGACTTTTCAAATATGATGTAGAGTCACTCAGCAGGCTTTTATGTATCCTGGAGTTTTGCACATCTCAGCACATGTATTCAAAAGATGCTCATGGAATTTGTCCTGAGAAAAAGAAAATGTGGGAAGCATTGTTCTTTTTCCTTGTCTGTGATGTGGTGTATTCGGTTATTAGTATTTTATCATAGATAAATTTTGTGAAAAAAGTTTTTATATATGAAAGGAATTCACATGTAGTGTCCTCTTTATTGGCATGTTCATGGGCAGTGTCACCAAAAACGCAGTCAAACATGCTCATAAACAAAGCTACTTTTTCGCTACACAGAACAAAACAATTATGTTTGCAAGAAATACAGGCAATGACCCTTTACTTAGTGAAGAGGCAACTCTGCTTCTTCAGCACTGCCAATCTAAATCTGCTCCCTAATGTTGCTTTCATGTATTTAATTACTAATTCAGCTCCACATCATTTCACCTCTCTTTGAAATTAAATTTTATGGAATTTTTATGAATATATTTTTGCCTTTTAAAAAATAATAGTTATTTTCTGTTAACCTGTTCAGTAAGAAATAACATCTAAGTTGAAAGTGCATTTCAGGGAAGATGCAGCTTCCATCAAGGATCAGATAAGACAATGTTAAATTACAGATAAAAATATGACCCAATGGTTGCAGGACAATCCATTATTGTTCTGGATGTCCTTTATAAAGACATTTTCAAAGGCACGAAACTGGTCAGTCTATTTTAATAAGGCCTATTGCACACTAATTCAGCTTTATTTCAGACAACTTAAAAACTACCCATTTTAATTTTATTGCAAGTAACCAGCTTCATTACTCAAAGCGTCTTGTGGCACTCTGGGTTTCTTTTGAAATCCAGCATGTTACACAGCCATCTGCTTTTGCAGGAAATGTGTGAGTTAATGCATTTTTGAAAAATAATTCTTACCCAGTGCAGACATTTGGCTATACTTTCCCTCTCCCATCCATCAGTGACCTCCTGCAGTGTGGCACAAATAATTTCCCAGCTTCTACTCCTGTTAAAGATATTTGAAGATATTGCTCTCTTGGGAGTTTCCTTACATGATACTTTAACTGGACTTTTTCCTTAAGAAAAAAACCAACACCCTATGTTTGTTAGCATGCAGTATCATGCCACATATCACCATGCCTTCATCATCACATGTGTCTTTGTAAAACAAGCAAAGGATTTATTCAGCAAGACTTAATGTCAGGGTCTTAACAGAAAGACTAAAGCCAAAGACTTATAAATATAAAAAGTAGTCTAATTATAAATAGATATTTATTGAGGTACTGATCTTTTTATGGTCAGAATTTAAACACGTAATTGACAATCAGGGGTTCATGGTGCTTTTGCTTGTGAACCTAGATAATCGTGTTGCTCTCTGGACTGGGTGGTCCTATTCATGGAATTATTCATGGTCCTATTGAGGTTCTCCCTCCAATAAATTCTTAGTGTCCCTCTTTAATTCTAATCCCAGCCACTTGCTTCCCACCTATACACATATAGGCATGGAGTTTCATGCATTTCATGCTTCTGTTGTGTCCACAAATTTAGGCTTTGGACACAGATACAATTGCATTTAATAGTTCTTCTAGGAGTTAAATGAATTACATACTATAAGGTGATTTCTTCTGTCACCATTTAGTCGGAGACCTACTGTTTCAGTTTCAACCATCCCCTACACTGAACTGCGACCGCAGTGCATTTATAATGGGTATTACATAAATTAATATTATACGGCTATTATCTGTTTTCTCTGAAGTGTCACCAGCTTCACAATGAAAACACACATAGATCATTCCTGATCAGTTTCATAACATGTTACCTAGCACATGATTATGAATCAGTGTTTCTTCTGTTGATGATTTCCATGTCACAATGCCTTTCTCCTTGTTCTCCCTCAAATACTATGAAAACAAGAAAGCACACTACATTTATAAGAGGTTTGAAGTAAAAGGTCTTGCTTTACTACTGCATGCAGCCTGAACTGCCCTGCTTCTGTATTTCAATTGAATCCAGTGGTCCTGAGAAATTGTAAGCTTGTCTTGTAGACAAGAAGTCATACATCTGTTCACAAAAGAGATTAAGACAAAAGGGAATGGTAGGATATTTTCAGCCTTGGCAATTCATCTGAGGTATTAGTGGAATCATCCTTAAAGAGCAGGTGATCATGCTAGCTTAGTTGTATTTAATCCCTCTGAGAGTCAGGATTTGGAAATATGCACATTCAAGTCCTTTCACTAAAGTCTGATCACAGACAGCAGACAGTTTCAGTTAGTAATGACCTGGCTTGCTTTTCAAACAAATTCTAGATAATAAAATCACTTCAAAACTACATGGCAAATGTATATATCAATACAGAGCTTAAGTTTATATTTAGAGTACTTATGTACATATGGAAACACTTATTAATTATTCAGAAACTTAACAGAAATTCCCATAAACTCCAAAATAATTCCGTCTTTCACTTATCAATTTCTACAGTTCTTTGTTAATATTTATTAGACAGTTCTGATGTCATTTGAAGAAAACTTAGAAAAACAGACTCATTGTTCTTGATGTAATTGATGTAAGCAAGTAAGAAACAATTTGCAAGGATTTTCATTAACCTACATTACTACAGGTACTTACATTTTAGATATACTTCAGGATCCCAAATTTCAAATACTAACCTTGTCTAACCAAAAAATAACCGGTCTTTTAAAAACACCTCTATTTATAATCCATCTCCCTTGTTTTTTCTTCCACCCAGTAAATACTTTAAAATTATCCGCATGCCGTGATTTCCTTCTTCACTGAATATAATTTTCTAAGTCAGATAATGTATGCACTATCCAATCTTACTTGTCCATAAAACTATCATAAACACATTTAAGCATCAACATATAAAAATGGCTTACCAAAAAATTAATGTCGAAGTAGTTTTGTGTTTAGTGCCAATGTCCTCACATACACTTAAAAAGAAGACTGAGCTCTCCCAGAAGACTATAAACACACTGTGTTTTTCTGTTACACAAACACACACACACACACGCGCGCATATATACAAGGCACAGACAGTAAGAGCTGTCGACTTCCATTCATTAATTTAAAAGTTGTTGTCTTCCAGTCATTAATTTAACAGTTGTATCAATTGCTTTCTCTAAAGTACTGCGTCCAGGATTTCCTTCTCAATTGAAAGGGCAGCAAAGGCTTAATTTCCTAATCATTGTGCCTTTTACCTAAGCAAGCAAATTCTAACACGATACAGTCTTTTATTTCAGGGAGAAATAAGGTTACTTTTCATGATCATAGAATAAAACAATAGAAAACATGCATACATTGGTAAATCTCAGACAGTGCCATTAGTACCAGTTTTATCTCTTACATTGTATTCATACATTTTTTATTCTTAATAGCACCAACAAGACTGGGAAGATTCCAAGTCTCTAGAAAGGCAGGCTGCCACTTGCTTATCTTCTAACCAAATAGTCAACATACTAGCTTATTTGAGGAAAGGAAAAGGGAAAAGGGAAAAGGGAAAAGGGAAAATGGAAAAGGGAAAAGGGAAAAGGGAAAAGGGAAAAGGGAAAAGAAAGAGAAAGAGAAAGCGGAGGGGAGGGGAGGGGAGGGAAGGCAAGGCAAGGCAAGGCAAGGCAAGGCAAGGCAAGGCGGCAAAAAAGGCATTGAATGCTTCCAGTTTTTCTTCATACCTATTAGTCAGATGACCATCTTCAACAAGTATCAGTCCAATATTTTCTTTAGACCTCCTCTTTCTATTAATACACTGTAAAAAGCCCTTCTTGTTATCTGAAATAATACTGGTCAGTTTTAACTTTAATTGAGCTTAGGCCTTTCATGTCTTCTCCCTGCATAAACAAAACACAAGTCTGTACTCTCCCTGCAAAGCCTGACCTCTGATTCCAGAGATCATACAGTTTCTTTTTTCCTCTTGAGTTCCAGGAGTAGTTTCCTGTTCAGCCAAGCTGGTCTTCTGCCTTCTGCTCCACTTGCTTGACTTACAACACAGTGGAATTGCCTGCCTGCTCCTGTGTTTCTAAAAGGTGGTTCTTAAAGACTGACGAGCACTCATGGACTCATAAGCCCTGAAAAGCAGATTCCCAGGGTAGTCTGCTAAATAGCTCCTTGAATAGCTTAAAGTACGCTCTCCTGAAGTCCAGGATAGCAACTCTGCTGTCCTTTTTTCTTATTACACTGAAAATTTTAAACTCAACCATTTCATGATCACCGTGGTCAAGGAAGCCACCTACCACTACACCCTTTACAAGTCCTTCTCTATTCACAAACAGCAAGTCTAGGAGGGCGTCTTTCCTAGTTGTCTCACTGAGAACCTGTGACAAGAAGTTATCTCCTACAAACTTCAAGAATTTACAAGACCTGCTTGTCACAGCAGTTTGATATTTACAGTTGATGTCTGGGAAGTTGAAATCTCCCATAAGAACAAGGTCTACTGATCCCAAAATTTCTCCTGATTGTCTATGGAATAACTCATCAGTGCTTACATCTTGGCTGAGTGATCAGTAGTAAACACTCACCACAGCATCTCCTTTGTTTTCCATCTCCCTAATCCTTACCCAGAGGCTCTCAACCACATCATCACTAACTGTAAGGGCTGTGCAATTAAACCTTTCCCTTAGACACAACACCTCCACCTCGTCTGTCCCACCTATCCCCCCTGAACGGACTGTAGCCCTCCATCCCAGCACCTGTGGGACTCATTCCACCAAGTCTTGCTAGTACCAATGGTATCATAGCTCTGGGAGCTGACCAATGTTTCCAGTTCATCCTATTTGTTTCTCACACCACATGTGTTGGTGTACAAGCATTTCAGATATGCTCCTGAGTCCTCCTTGCTCCCAGAAGCAGTGTAAATGTTCCCACTAGGATTCCCACACTGGCTATGCCATGCCAACCTTTGGCTTACCTACTGCTGTTGGTATCCCCATCCCCCATCAATTCTAGTTTAAAGCTCTCTCAATCAGTACTACCACCTTACACCCACAGACCCATTTTTCCCACTGGGACAAGTACATCCCATCAGGCCCCAACACACAATGTCTCTCTTACATGCTTTAAAAACCCCAAGTTTTTGTGGAGGCGCCAGTCATGGAGCCAAATATTAATATCCTGGGCTCGCCTGTTTCTTCCAAAGTCTCCCTCCCTTGCTGTGAGGATTGAGGAAAATCCTACCTGTACTCCCACATTTTTTATAATTTTTCACAGGGCTCTGAAATCTCTTTTAATTAACCTCGGACTTTTTGTTGCAATGTTATTTGTACCCACTTGAAAAATCAGAAATGTATCTGAAGGTTGAACTAGGTCTTCAGTGCTGTCGTAACATCCCTAATTCAGACTCCAGGGAGGCAGCAAACTTCCCTGAAAAGAGGGAATCACCAATGACCACAACTCACCATTGTTTCTTCTCAGCACTGATCTTAATGCAGATTTTGGTGTGAGAGGTTGGCCTCTCTGATCTTGGCAAGACTGCTTGCACAAGTTCCTCCTCTTTCTCATTATACACTTCATCTACTATACCGAGGGCCTCATACCTGTTCTGTAAGGGTATCTTAGAGGGCAACTTAGAAGGTAAGGAAGGGTTTCTCTTACCACTCCGTGCTGTAACTTTCTTTTACCCCTCCTTATCCCTTTTGAAACTGCCTTCCTCCTGGCACAAAGTAGATCAAGGGCCTGCCTCTGTAGTGGCCAAGCAGAGCAGTTCGTCAATCTGATTGCACCTCCTACAGTCTTGCTTGCAATCACTTTCCACCTCCAGGAATACCCGTTCACATGTCCCACAGCCGGAAACCTGGGTGGTCGCATGCTTGAACAGGAGCTCTGTCTGTGTGGCTGCATTGGTTCTACCAGGTGCTAGAAGCTCAGGAGAAGCAGGGGCCGCTGCTTTTTGTTGGGGGGTCACCATGCTGCCACATGTCTTCTTGCTGTCACGTGCCTGCCCACTGGGAAATATATATGCTCGTCTGTTGCAATGAGCTGGGTTGTTTGTTTTCACCCGCTTAAATCTCATGCGCTGCTGGGTGGAGGCTCTGCCCCTTTCTGTCTCTTCCAGTTGGCAGGTCCGGGGTCAGTTGCTCGGGGAACACCCCATGTTCAGACAAACCTCTACCTTTCCATGGGTAACCCTCCTCATGTGTCCTGCCACTGCTCGCAAGAAAAGTTAATGAGAAATTATAGGTTTTTCCAAAGAACAATTCACAGCAGGAGCAGAGGTGATACGATCAACACTTTCCAGAAGAGGTTCTGTTATTCTTTTGAGATGAAAAGGACTTGCACCCTTTATAGAGCCACCTGAAAATCGATATCTAAAACTAGACAGTTTGAACTCTCATTTCTGTCACTGTGTTTTCCTTCTGCATCACAATATAAATCTATTTAATATCAACAAAGATTGTAGTTCATTTAATTCATGTTTTTCTCAGTGATGAGCTATAAAGGCGAGCAAGCTACTAAGAATTCTTGACCTCTTTTAATACATGTATAAAGAAATGATTGAAATGCATAGTGCAGAAAGGCACATGACTTTGGATCTGTTTAGTAAACACACACAACCAATATAAACTTAGGTTTTCTGTTGAGAATTAGCACTTGTTTGCACATCATACAACCATACATCTCAACCATACTTTTACTCAGATGGTGGCCACTCCTTATACCAACCAATCTGGGAAACTAACACTAAGTAATAATCAACTTCTCTGATTGTCAACCTAGAGACACACGCCACTGTGAGAATTCATGTATCTTGCAGATAACTTACAGTACGTCCTACAAGAAAGAAAGAATAATCTGGAAAAAATAAAGGTGGGGTAAGGAGTACTTATAGATAGCTACCAAAGCTTTTCAATATATTTCTTTTCCAGTTTGGACAAAAAAACCAACCAAACCAAACCAAACAAAACAAAAGAAACTAATAAAGAAGGGGATCTGTTATATGACCCAAACAGATTCTTAGACTGAGACACTATTGAATTTCTGTTTTTTCTGGTTTTCTGTTTTGTTTTATGTATTTTTAAAAAAAAAAAAACCACAACATTTACTGTATTTTTTTAAATGTAAAAGTTGTTATCTGGTCAAAGGTAAGTCTACAGAATGTTTTCAACATCCCAGCTGGTATATTTGTTTAAACACTGCATGTACTTATCCATAGCAGATGTTCAGTCACATTCAACCCTGTTGCAGAAAAAAATCTGTTAGCACATTAATGAGGAAATTCATTTTATCTATGGAAACATATAGCTATATGTTTTGTTGTTGGTGTTTTGTTTTTTTTCAAATAGATGATATTGCCCTTTTTTTTGTGACAGTTTTCATTGAACAACTCCTAAATTCTCCATGTTTTTTTAGGAGTACTCTAAGAAGAGAACATCTGTGAAAGAGAGCTCTCCATTTCACAGAGGAACCATTCAGCCTCATTGGCAGAGTTCTGAAGGTTTAGTTTGCCGGTTAAATTTTCAGGTGCTTTCTTCACTGAGTGAGTTTTCTTCTGGTTTGATTTTGGTATGTGATATGCACATACTTCCTTCACTAACAGTGCTTATTTTGTTTAACTCTCTCTATTGAAGAAGACCAGTAAGTAATAAAATTAGTCTTTTTTTACTGCAGTAAGCAGTGGCTTCTGGTAAGACTCTCTGGGTGATGTTGAAGTGCAACCTTCATGTTCATCTAACCTTCATGTTCATATTTCAGAACATTTCTATTCTCATTGAAGTGTGTTGTTCTACAGTACTGTTACAAAAATTTAAGGAGGGAGGGCGGGCTGTAAAAGCTGAAGGAATATTATGGCTTTTTTCTAATGTGTATATACAAAAATCGCTAACTATATAATAGCAATAAAAACTTCACAGAACAACATAGTTAGTTCTCTTGAGGAATAAATGATCAACTGGACTTAATTATCTTTCCCAGAAAATTATACCAGAAAATTATACCCAAATAACAAGTAGTTTCATTATAAATAATACAGAAGTAGGAGCTAATTTGACTTTTTTGTAGCATGCAGCATATTTGACTCAAAATCATGTTAATTACATAATAGGATGTATTTTTAATTTGCTTAAAGACAGGTGTAACTTTTGGACATGCTTCTTCATTTGTTTCACGCATCTCTCAACTGCGGAACAATCCGTCATCTTCAAATTAAAGTCTATTACACATTGGTAGCTTTATCTGTGGATTAATTAATTCCAATTGCCAGGACTGTCGAGGACTATGCATTAGCAAAAATCAGAAATGATTGGATGACCACAGAAAAGATCTAACTTCTCGCTTGGGCTGTTTTCTGTGCTTATTGGGCAAAGGTATGAAAATAATTTACTAATATTTCACTGGGGAAGTAAGATGTGGGTAATGTTTACAAAAATCAGCACTTGAAACTAACTTGTCTTGCCAGAGATGTCTCTGATAACTAATTCTGTCCTTTCTTATTGCTTTTATAAATAGCATCCAAGAGTAGTCACTGATCTGATTCTTTCATTCTTTCCTAATGCCAGAATAAAATTGAAATTCAAAGATTTACTGCTTATATGGATGATAGCGTCTTTTTCAGAAACTTTCAGATTACACATTGGTTCATAAAACTAATCAAAACAAACCCAAACAAAACACTTTGCACCCCAAGACACCCCTCAGAATTCAAGAAGATGGAATTCTATCCTAGAATATCCCAGTTACATTTGTGTCTCAATGCTCTTCGCAGCAGAGCAAAAGTTAGTGTCCAGGTGTCTGACTATTTAGTACAGATCTTTTCTCCTACCTGTGTCCACACTAAGCTGCAAAGTGGTTTCCAGGTGGGTCATTCTCCACCTCCTCTGGACAGAGGCATTTAGAGGCTCAATTCAGTCTTTCACTGAGATACTTCTTGGTTTGCCTGTGAAAAGTCAAAGAAAAAAAAATCTCTGTGAAATCAGGAAAAACATTAACAGCATCACAAATAATCTCTTGCTTCTCCTTCTTTAACTTAAAATAGTAATGAGGTTTTACAATAAAAAACATTGTGCGCTTTCCCAAATTTTTGTGGAACAGATACTGCCAGGAGTGATAACATTTAGTCTACTGAAGAATTCAGTGTAATCTACACTGAATACTAATATGAACATACTTGTGATTCTTGCACAACAATTATAACTCACACTATGGTCTTAGCCTATTTCCAGGCTTATGTGAAGTATTTTCAATAAACAAATAAAAATACAATGGAAAGACAGTGTGAGTCTGATAGTAAGTGCATTCTTATAAGGAAATGTCACTTTTCTGTAGAAGACTAGAAAGAGGCAAAAGGTATCTTTCATGGTCATCTAAACACAGACCTCATAATTACCAACTGTTCAGTGAAGAAGGTGATTAAAAACAAAAAAACCTCACATCCAAAATGCACATTCCCCTCTCTCCGGATGCCTGTTAAACATTACTGAAAGACCATGCCTTGTAGCAGGACCGTTTAATCTTTTCCTTTGGAAGATTAACCTATAGGCATTTATTTCTGTTTTATTACAACATCTACACTGTGGGTGGTTGTAGCGTGTTTATGTAATATATGGATATTTCTCTTATGCATTTAGTGGCTGAAGAAGCACAAACTTCGTACCTGTCTACACTTATTATCAAAGTCAATCCAATGCAACACACCACTTCAGGCTACTCTAAATTATGTGTGGTAATGTTTTTTTGCGTGATGGTTTAAGCTTGTGTTGTGTATTTTTATCAAGCAACCAGTCTGTTTTCTTTGTACCTTGTTGACACAGACGTTTGGGAAAAGGCTTAGATTATCTGTGGACATAGAATCCCTGTGGCTCACTCAAACAAGGCAGTAATATTAACGAGAAACTTCTTTGTCTAACAAGAAGCATGGATAATCTTCTTTAGCACTACGACTGAAATGACATTTGAACTACTTTGCTCTCTACAACTGGTATATTTTTCAGCACCATTAAGAGAACCTTCTCAGTGTAAAAGTATATCTATTCTATCCCCTGAAATTGGAGCCTACATATTTAATCATAGAATCATAGAATTGTTAGGGTTGGAAGGGACCTTAAAGATCACCTAGTTCCAACCCCCCTGCCATGGGCAGGGACACCTCCCACTAGATCAGGTTGCTCAGAGCCCCATCCAGCCTGACCTTAACAACTTCCAGGGATGGGGCTTCCACCACCTCTCTGGGCAACCTCTTCCAGTGTCTCACCACCCTCATGGTCAAGAACTTCTCCCTAATGTCCAGTCTGAATCGTCCCATCTCTAGTTTTAATCCATTCCCTCTAGTCCTACCATTACCTGACATCCTAAAAAGTCCCTCACCAGCTGTCTTGTAGACCCCCTTAAGATACTGGTAGGCCACTATAAGGTCTCCTCGGAGCCTTCTTTTCTCCAGACTAAGCAACCCCAACTCTCTCAGTCTGTCCTCATAGGAGAGGTGCTCCTGCCCTCTGATCATCCTCGTGGCCCTTCTCTGGACATGTTCCAGCACGTCCATTTCTCTGGAGGCACCAGTTCTTGCACCACACTGAGCAAGTTATCTCAGTACAACTACTTGGATATTATAAGGCAAACTAAAGAGCTAATACTGGGAATCTCACCACTGCATGTAAACTCATCCCTGTCTTCCACTTTCATTCAAGTCTGAAAAAGATGTCTTTGTGATACAGTCAGCCACCCAGTACGATAATTTCAAAGAAAACTTTAACAGGACTTCAAAACAATGATCATTTGAGGAGGTGAGCTCTTCAGGTACTGTTTGTGATTGGTTCCATCTCACTTAAACTCTGGAAGACACCATGGGCTTGCTCAACAAGTCTTTTTCCACCTCAGTTTTGTGTTCAGTGTAACGAAAGCAAGAAAAGCCTGGCATACTGTGTGCACAAACTCGGAAATTCTGATTTTGCCTTATAAGGAGTAATGCTATTTTGTTATCTTACTGCAGTTTATACATTTGTCCTTTAGAGAAATACTCACCTATTCTCTAATACTCACATATTCTTAGATGGCCCCATATTTTGTCCCCTATCATGTTAGGGCATATTTTTTTCCAGCTGTTGACAGTTTTTTGTTTTTTTTTTTTTATTTCTTGCCACTTATTAACTTTTCATCTCCTTAGTAGTTGGCTGTAAAATCGAACATCACAACGCTGACCTCTTAGGTTACCATTAGCAGATCCGTTTACTTCCATTTCTTAAGAACTTTTTATACCACTAAAACCGTTCAAAACCCCTTTGAACTGTTTTGGCAATTCATTTCAGAAACTTTTGAATCCAAGGTACCAAGTGTTCTCCTTCTAAAGATTCTCACTGCTTCTTCTGCACTGTTTCTGTTAAACCTCTTTTAACACTGGGTTTACAACAATATTCCGGCTTTCCTATACATTTGCCTTTGTATATTTTGTACTCCTTTTACTCATTTTTGTTTATTATTAGCCTAACTTGTAGTTAAATTCCTTTTTTGTAGTCACATCATAATTTCTACTTTTAATTCGTTCGTAACCAACCCAGGCAGGCATTGTTTTTGCATTGTCACAACAGGTCCTTGGCCTCTCTCATGATTGTATTATGGTCTCAAATTGAGACTTCCATTTTGACTGCAGAAGAGTCTTGATGAACTTTGCTTTTCAAGATGCCTTATAGTTATTTTTAAATTATCCTCTTTTTCTTTATATGTGGAGTTGTTCCTTTGGTCTTTTATGTTAACTTCACTTTTTCCAGTTTGTATCAGTATCTTCAGTAGTACCTGAGATTACCAGACATAATCCTGCATTTCTCAGATATTTTTTGGTGCCCCTGAGAGTTAATTTGTTTCATCTGTTTCCTTATTGTGGCAAATCTCTCTTTTCTCCTTAGTACTGTATTTAAGCAAGTCAGCCAATATGCAATAAATTCCCCATATTTTTTTTTATTTATTTATTTCTTGGACTATCAACAGGTATATGATCAGTCTGATTAACAGCAAAGAAAATACTGCATATCATTCTGTGAATATTGCTATGTGGAAGGATGGTGGTATAATGTCGTAACATTTAACTACCTATTGTGTTATGAAGATACATTACTTTTTTCCTTACTATTACAATCTCCCAGGATATCTGCAGTCATGACAGAGAAACTAACTGCTCGCTACAGAATGTATCTTTTATTCCATTATCTATATTTGGTGAGTACATATTCATGGATGAAGTTGATATTTTTGCAAATGTTTTTTATCCCTAGACAACAGATTGACCACCAGTGAATTCAGAACAGCAATTGCCTATGATTTGACACACCTCTTCCAATATTTTTTTTCTTGATTGACATTTTCCCTACTATAAAATAGTGAGGTTTTGCTGTCTGTAAAAGACCCAATTCCTGAACATTTCCTGTACTACTGCCATATGTACAGAATGCTTTCTGGTTGTTCTACTACTCAGGAGCTAACTTGAGTTAAAGGACTACAAAGTATTCAGTTTTCACATATTAGCATTTGTGTTTTTCCAAAGCT
This sequence comes from Rissa tridactyla, assembly GCF_028500815.1. Taxonomy (NCBI): domain Eukaryota; kingdom Metazoa; phylum Chordata; class Aves; order Charadriiformes; family Laridae; genus Rissa; species Rissa tridactyla. Next base: position 82,710,890 of record NC_071467.1, on the reverse strand, counting down.
GAACAACTCTGCTTATTAAAAATTAAAGATGAATAATCCTATGATTCATTCTGCAGTCTTGGTAAACAGTAGATTTATCTTCAGATTTGTCACTGAGCTTCAGAGTCCTCAGCTTAGGAAACCCTACTGGCTTAATATAAGTCTGCTTGGTTGTTTTTCCAAAATAGAATAATGGGGCAAAGTAAGATCACTTCTGGAATTATATATACTACTGGTGTCCTCAATGTCAAAACATCTGAATTTTATATCTCTAAGTGTTGTGCAGAAGAAGACCTCAGTTAACTTACCCTTTATCATTCTTTCATATAGCAAGTTTACATAACAGCTCTCTGATTCATTTACAAAACAGCAAATGTACAGACCCCATCTCCCACTGAAACAAAACTGAGTTATACCTCTGAATCACTGAATTATCACAGCATATTTTGTTTGCATGCATGGGTTTGTGATAGAACAGACTGGGGAAAAAAAAAAAAGGCATTTGGAATACATAACCAAAATAAATTAGCCCGTCATTTCAACTATGACCTATAAATTTTTCATCTACAAAATAGTTGACATTCCATTTCAAGCATTAGATATACCATTTCTAACCAAAGTTACACACAAAATTCATTCAGAACTACTGATTCAACCATCAACCTGCCAGAAAGCAACAAAAATTTAAGTGCTTCCATGGACTTCTATTTCTAAGTATTTGACTACTTTCTAAACATTTCACAAGATCTTTGAACTTAGTCTTCTTTCCTTCTTATTATTTATGATTGATTCAATGCCTAGAAAACATTTTCACTTTCCTTTACCAAAATATTTACAGAATGGTTAAATAGCAAAATATGTCCTATGCCATATATATGATGTGCCAAACATCATCTGACAATTGTTAATGTTGTAACTCATTTCCTGAAGGCATCTTTTTCCCAATATACTTGTAGAAGCCCCTCTTGTTACCTTTCATGTCCCTTGCCAGATTCAGGTTCAGGTGGGGTTTGACTTTCTAAACCTATCAGACTTTTAGAGTGACTTTACATTCCTTCTGGGTCACCAAATGCTTCTTCCAGCTTCTCTACACTACCTTCTTTTTCATATTTGATTATTTTAATGAGCTCCATGCAAGCCTTATGCCATCTTTGCTTGATTTTCTTTTTCTCAGGATGGACCATTCTTGAGTTTGGAGGAGGTAACCCTTGAAAACCAACTGTCTCTCCTGGACACCTCTTCTCTCCACAATTGTATTACACGAGATTCTTCCAAGCAGGTCCCCTAAGAGGCATGGGTCTACTCTTCTGAAGCTCAAGGCTGTGATCCTACTTTTTGCCTTTGTTTCCTGCCACCCACCCTCCCCTGTCCCAGGATTTTGAACTCCACCATCTCATAAGCACAGCAGCCAAGGCTGCCCCAACCTTCTGATTTCCCACCAGTACTTCCTTTCTGTAAGTATCAGGTCCAGAAAAGCACCTCTTATCATCTGCTCCTCAATCATCTATGCTGGCAAGTTGTCATCAAAATACCCACCACAACACTACCTGTGTTGTTTTGCCCACTAATCCTGAGCTCTTAAGTGGCTTATCATCCAAACCAAGGTAGATCTCTATGCATTCCCACTGCTCATTCACATAAAAGCGAATCCCCATCCTTGCTTTCGCAGACTGTCCTTCCTAAAAAAACTATATCCACTCAATGCAGCACTCCAGTTGTGTGACCTACACCACCACATCTCTTTCATCTCAAAGCAACCATAGCACACAGATCTCCAGTCTCTTCTATTTGTTCCCCATGCTTCATGCCTTAGTGTGTGGAACTTCAGAAAGGAAACCAGTCATGTACCCGTTTCCAACTCCTCCTTCACATCAAAGCTCTAAGATTCCTTGAGCTGCTACAGGACTATCTTAATCAAAATTCATTTGCAGATGTACAGATAAGACCATTGATAGAGGAGCACCAATAGGAAAAGTTAACATATTTGGCCTGTTGAAGCATCTCTTCATTCCTCCCATCTCTACCCAAATGCTTTTGGAAACAGGTTAGTTTTTTTTTTTCTTTTTCCCTAGGACAGGGCAGGATATTACCCCTGTGGATCTCTGAATGATCATTTGGTGAGAAGGTAGGTCATGTAGGTGGGGGTGCTAATGTTCATCACTGTGAGTAGAAAATACTCTTTTTACCTCTTAACCCTCCATGAGAAAAAGAATGCAGGTTCATCATAGGAATGATTGGATTCAAGTCCAAAGAGGAAAGGGGCCAATTTTAGCAGAATTGATTGCAAAGAGTGAATATTTTCTTTATAAAGTTATGAAAGGTGTTTTTTTCCCTCCAGATTTTTTCACAGTACATAACCATTTTCCTCAGAACTATTTGAAATCTCCAAATATCTGACTTATTGGGGAGAGGGGAAAGGGAAAAAATATTTCTAAAAATAACATAAAAAAAAGAACTGTATCAAAGCCTGAGTGTGATCTGAAATTATAACAATTCAAACTAAGCTTTATTTCCTTAGTTTTTTTCCCTGAACTCCAGATTTAGTTTAAACCTGTGTTTTGACAAGACTAACTTCATCGGTCATTTCCTCACAACTCTTTTTTCTTTTCTGACTTAATTCCATCTGCCTTTTTTTCCATTCATTGCTATCCTTCCTTGCACCTAATTTCCACATGAAAATTCTTAAATACTTGCATTTATAAAAAATATTTATTCATTATTCAAAAGAATTCACCTGGGGAATATTTCACCTCTAACACATCACCTATTACATTTTTTTTCTGAGGACTTTTATCATAGTCCATATATTCCAATCATCTCTACATCCTAGCTGATTTGAGTGTCTCTGTGAGAAAGTTTATTTTTTTTGTAAAAATTATGCAGATTTAAACCAATAACTTGTTATGCAGTTCCAAGAGAAATAATAGACAGAGTAATTTCTTCTCTACCCAAGCATAATTAGAATGTCTTACTGCAGTGCTGAAGAAATTCAGACTATTATGTGCCACAGTTAAAGCTTATTTATTTGGCAAAAAATCCTACACCTGAAACCTTCCCTTAAAGTCAGTATATGTTAGGTGTGACAAAAACGTGTTGACAGATTATTGTCACATTTATTCTATAACTTCTAGAATATAGAATAAATCCTGTAATTTACTTCCTCTTTTTGTAGAGTTTGATGTTCTCTGGCATGGCTAGCACAAATTTCCAGTCATTAGGGGCGAAAAGCTAATTATGTTTATCTGCAAAGTATCATAGGAGTCTGAATACAAGAAAAGGGTGTGTTTTGGCAATTTTATTTGTACTAAGAACTTTTATTCTGTATATTTCTCTGGAGCTGACAGAACTATTCAGGTGTACAGTACAATACAACCTGGTTGGAAAAAAAGAATGTAAAATAAAATTTTAATTTCTCAAAGTGGGACATATTTTGTACAGATATATTTCTATGTACTTTTACCAAGATTAAAAAAAAAAAAAGTGCACATTAAATATGTAAAATTATGTAGCTAAGATTCTTCTTTATCCTTCAAAGAAACAGCAAGCTCTTTACTACAAATACTCTTCCTTTCTTTATGGAGACCTGTGAAGGCTTATGGCTCATCATTATTGCCAATATAATGATGTTGTAAAAACAATATTGTATCCAGTAAGGAACCACATTTCACCATCCTCTCTCTAAGATCCACATATTCCTATCAACACCTATGTATTTATACAGCTACAATACACTTATGAATCTTCTGAATGAACTTCACAGACATTCACTGTTCAATTACATTTCTAACCAAAATATTTTCTTTTTCAATTTTGCTAAAATACATTCTATGGTTTTATATTAAATCTCATCTCTTTGTTACAGTTACCATTTCAGTTCTTAGTATTAATTCTGTCAATGAGTAGACTATGTTAAAGAAAAAATGCAGACAAAGCAAACTGCAAGCTCTTCATAACTTTAAATGTAAACTGGTGCTCATTGACCAGCTATCCAATTTATCTTCTCTGGTGCAATACATTGCTAATGACAACTTTATTTACTTTTTCTTGGATTTAGAAAGCTTCTGATTTAAATAAAGGTCATTTGGCTGATGCTGTAAAACACAATTCTGTGTGCATCATTTACAGTACTGTTCTGTGGGTCATTGCTGTTCACAGTAGCATGATTTATGAATGTACATTAAGCTTTAGTTTCTTCATTAGCTTCTCATTACTTTTTACTACTAGTTCTGGAATTTGTTATTCCCTACATCATTGTTGCAACTCAGTATTTGCTCTGAGTTTGCTCTGAGTATGTTCTAACAGCATACTCCGTCAACGAAGGTCTGTAATTTACTTCAACACTCTAGATAAGATATTCTACCAAGGTACTCTGGTAATAATTTCTAGTACTGCCTCTGGTGACATTGTCTACCATTGACTTATAGGTGCCATACTAGTATCACTTTTCTTTTCTCTAGACAACTAGTAACCATCTAACAGATCAAAATATTTCCTAGACTTTGCCATTATTGTTTTAATAAGTAACTCTAAGGTGCCTTTGAAAAAGGTTGATCACTAGAACATGTGCTTTTTCTTTATTCATCCGCAGAAACAGCATTACACATTAGTTTGAACTATACCGTTAATACAACAATGAATTTTCTATTTAAACATATGTTGCAGTTCATTAGCAGGATTTCCTCAATCCCTGTTACCCTGTAACTGTCCAGAATAGTATGTTATATGCTTATGTACATGTAGATCTTTGTCCATTAAGCACAACGAACTATTTTCTACAGGACAACTGCAATGATTTATAGAGGTATAGACTTTTTTAATTTTTTTACTTTTTCCCTCTTGGGCTGAAATAAATACCAGCAGGAGTTTATTTTACATATTTACTATTCTCATTATTTCTTTGGTAACTAAACCTGGACTTAGATGACTAATATGGCTAATATTTTACATCTGATCTTGAAACAATTTACAGGTATTTTTTTAATTTAGGTAAATTCATTTCACATAGACCATGCAAAACTGTTAATAAGCTCTATTTGCAAGAGTTAGTGCAGGAATAGTGCTTGAGAATTTTTGCTTAAGAGTATCAAGTGCAGGACAGTTGAGTCTGAAACCTTACTTCCTTTCTTTTCCAAGGCAGATTTCCCAATGTGTTGTGAAAGTCAGAAGAAAATATTCTAAAATCAAAGCAGGAATGTTAATATAAGGAGTAAGTGCAGGAAGACAACACATATCCTAACACACCCATCTACAAAGTACATTATGAAAACAACATCCTGAAATTTCATTTATAAGATGGATTTTAGTTTCAGCTAGTTCACACGGTAAAAACTGAAAGCGACTGAGCAAGTCCTGCAGACTCACCTATAGATGAATTATTTAGTTGCTCAATGTCATGCACCTCAGTGTTCACTTACTTTGTGAACCTTACCTCACTACTAGGACCATACTGTGGAAATGGCCAAAATGGCCAAAAATATGGCATTATTCACACATTAAAGAAAGGTATAAAATCAAAAGGCTTCTAAGGTAGAATACAGACGCAGCTGCCACGCGAAGAATGCAACATCTGCGATTCCCTGTACAATATTGCTTGCAAAGCTACACGGGGGATGGAACGGAATGTGACCATTCCATGGCCTTGCCCTGTGACGTATAGCAGATATGGGAACGAGGTGGTACTATGAAACAGATAAGCTGCTTATTTGCTACCCTGAGCCAACGTTTTGTCAAATTTTGATGAAATGCTGTCCTTTGTGCAAACTTTGCTCGTTATAATGTCATTATAATACCAAAACACACCTCCATCCTGCAGGCTACCTGCCTGCAAGGTGCGACCACTCCTCCTTGGGTCTGCACCCTGAATTTTTCGTAAACTATACCTTTAAATGTGAAGCAAGAGAATTTTACACCAATCATAATAAAAGTATTTATGACTAAAGTCACTCAAACTCCACCTTGAAGGTAAAAAATAGTATAAAAATAGCCCAAGAAAGGGGGGATATCAGTTAAGACACCATCGTGAACAAGTCAAGGAGGACTCCATCACAGACTGCCTTTGACTTCCGGGACCAGTCGACGAGCTAAGCCTTTCTTCCCCCCAATGCTCAGTCCTTCCCCCCTGAGATGCTGTAGCTATAACTCTGCTACCAGAGGCTTTTGTGAAAAAAGGTGATTAAGTGGCAGAACAGTTCACTTATAACATGTGAAACTTGCCTGTTACTGGGAAATCCTCAAATTACCTGTAAAATTGTCAGCGAAGGACTCCCTAATCTTTTTTTGACAGAGTCAAGCATCTGACCCATAAACTGTAAGAAGTCTGGCAAATGACATCTTGCTTCTAAAATGATTGGTGCTATTTTAAAAATATGACTAAGGTTAGGTCTCACCTGATGGTCTTGTCTGCTGGCTTTACCTCTCCAGCTAAGCTTCATGGAATCTGAAAAATCACCTGTAGAGGTAAAACATGGTATAATCTGCACAAAGGAATTTTGTTGCTGATTATATCAGTTAGGGAGTGCCTTGTGTCCTGTAGCCTGTTCATACACTTACAGTAATTAGTTAAACCTGTCTGTCCTACCTTTGGTTGATTTTGCTGTTAAACTAAAGCCTTACCCTTTGAATACAAACTGTACTGTTTGAATATAGTATTTTGCCTATTTGCCTTCTGTATTTTTGTGCATAATGAAGTATTATAAGCACAACCACCACATTCCATGTTGCTAAAAAGAGAAGGAAGTAGTCTAATATTAAAGATTACAAAGAGGAAAAGAGGATCAGATTTTTGGAAGACGATTCATGTAGTGTTTCTGGCTCCAAATATCAACTAAAATGTACATATCTCATTTCAATTTCACCTCTTAATATAAGTCAATTTCCATCTTTTGCATAACCAGCTCTCCTAGGAGACCTGTCCTTAGCAGCTGAGGCTGGCCTCACACCTATGGAGATGTGGTATGAGGTTTGAGAGACACCTTGTCCATTAACACCTTGCAGAGGTGCATTTTGTATAACCACAGGGGGAGGAAAAATGATGTATTTTGAGATCTCGTTTGTTCCTGCACTTAAAACCATTTCCAAAGGGAATGTAAAAGCCAGTACATATGGCACCAACGTAATTCTGGACAGAGATTGCATATGAATTACAACTCAGAATCAACACTACCATCTGTACAAAAAGTCCTTTCGGATCTCCTTGCTTCAAATGCAACAGAATCAGAGAAAGCATGCAACACCATGAGAGAAACAGAACAAAGCAGCTGGCTCTTGTAGTAAAAGATAAAGTTAAAAAGAGGTACTTAATAATAAGCCTTCAGATCTAAACTCAAATTGTTCCTTGATAGCCTATCACCTAGTCATTGACTGAATTTCTTCCCCAGCCCTCAGCCTAGCTTAATACTCTATAAAGACTGTCAAAGCTTTTGCTATGATGAGAAATTTTGGCTCAGCTTTCCCAAAGACAAAAAAAAAAAAAAAATTAATACCCTGGAATATCTATGAACTAATTAAAAATATGTCCAGCTGGTAGCTTTGCTTTAGAACACCTTATTCCACAAATAACCAAAATGCAGTCAACTAGCTGCTGATGCCTTAAGGTGTAATTCTTTATCAAAAATCACCAATTGTGATTTGTTGAACTAAAGACTGTATTTTGATAAATATTAAATTATTTAAACATTTTAAATAGGAGAGAACTAGCTTGGATAAAATAAGGTCCATATTCTCCTGCTACAAACCTTTATTTTAACTCCAACCAAAGGACATTAAATGATCAGTTGGCCTTAACATAAAGCCATTTAACAAGTGATCTCACTTTTCAGTCACACGGGTGTCACACAGTCTGCCTTGATGTTGTTCCAATGGTTAGAATGAATTGGAATTCTGGTGTTTACGCTGTCTGAAATTATGTCCTGTGCACCCATGAATGGCCTTACAAGTCAAAGCAAAGGTCTAGAGAAAACAGTAATGACCTAGAGCTGATGCCCAGAGGAGACTAAGAAACAAGTAAGTAGGTAGCGATACTTCTCTGAAATATAATCTTATTCTCTTAAAGTTCATGGACTGGAAAGCCCAGGTCTTGAAAGATGTCTACATTATCTGGCAGAAAAAAATACCTTAACTAGTTTGGATACACTTCAAAATTTTGGGGTTGTCCTCTGTAGTTTCAGAGGCTTATCCATGAAGAGTTCATCATCCACACTTCAAAGATTTTTCTCTCTGAAAAGTATCTGCATACAGAATTATTAAACCTTGTTCACAAGATACAGTTATTTACCTAACAGTTAAGGAATTTGGAAGAACTATAAATACCACATTATTTGCTTATATCAAGACCTTTATAACAACTTTATTAGACCTTAAGCTACTCTTTCAACTCTCTTCCTCACCAAGCATTAGTTCCAGTAATAGCCTAACCAGAAAAAGATTATTCAGAAAATGAAAAATTCTTAGTTACTTAAAGCTTTTGCTAGAAGTCTCATATGTGATCTAGGCAGGACGTAAGCAAGTGATCTACTTACGTGAGTCAAGCAGGATTTCATTTTAAATAAAATGTATGGATTATTTATATTCATAATTATCCCGGACAATGCTAACATTTAAACAGTTATAGCAGACTACATTAAAGAAACAGAAGCTGTACTGCTTTTTATTTTATTGGAAATTCAACAACACAACTAGATTTTTTAACAAACCAAATTTCTTATTTTTGTAAAGGCACTTTTACAGAGAAAAGAAAAAGACCTGAAGAAATATTTGGTTCACAATTCCTTCTTTAAATAGACTGTTTCCATGGCTGTATTAGCATTTGCTTAGCTTAAATTTGTATCATACATATTAAGGATAAAAATACTATTTTTGTTGGTATTTTTTTGTTGACAAGAAAGATGGAAAAGAGTTGAAAGTAGCTTTTCAAATATTTTCTTAGCATAGTATGAAAAACATCTCCTGCATTTCCAAATTGAAATTTTAAGTAGAAAAAAAAATTCCCACATCTTCATATTCCATATCATTATTTTGAATTATTTTGACAATATAGTGAAAACTCCTAAGTAAATCATAACAAGGCCAACACAAAACATATAAAACTGCAGACAACTATAAACTATACTATTGCGACAAGTGCAGCTAAATTAGATCTAAGGGAAGTGAGAATAGAACTGGAAGGAAATCTTACTCCCTGAAGTAAACAGAAAATGGTCTCTTCATCTGAAATTTATAATTCAGTATCAATCCTATTTATAAGCATCCCTTGGAAGTTGTCCAGTCAGTGAACAAAGCAGGATATTCAGATTTTCTTTGTGTTTATATTAGACAGCTCAAATGATCAGCTATTTATTAACAAAGGTCATCTTAAGAATTTAAATTAGGGAGTAGGAACTTAGTAAGCAAGTCTATCACAAAAGCATTTAAAAAAAAAATTTAAACATGAAAAGGCATTGCAAAAGTGTTGAGACATGGCAGGATTCTACACAGGTTAGCCAAGGAAAGATAAAAATACCATTCCAGAGAAAGCCAACTGCATAGGAAAAGATCAGATACTTGAAGACTGCCCAGTCACCCCTACAAATTTACTAGAGTTGATACTATTTTGCATTCAGAATTATCAAAGGATTTGGGAGAAGCTAATTTATTCTTTTGCTATAAAGAACACCTTGAGCAATGAGGATCTGTGTCCTGACTTGATAGTACAAGATGCAGTCGTAGAGCTTAAAGAAATGATACCCTAACAAACAAGTGTCTTTCAAACTGCTGCCAAACGTGACTGAATTTCACACCTGCTTGAAAAATATCACTGAAAGAAGGCACACGTTGGCTGACTCTGAGCAAAGATGACACAAATGTCAAATTCTGTAAAATATGAAGAACTTTTCATGATATACAGAGTGCTTCCAATGTTCATAGACCTCAGTGTAACTTCCAGATGCCAAACTCCTCTCTAGGACAGGAGTTACAAGCATGCAGTTAGCCATCTTCCTTTCCAGTGGGAAGTAATCTGTTAGTGGCACACACACGTTTCAGAAGTATTATTGGAGGACGCACAGTAAAACTGCGCATACTCGAAGAAAGTAGTATATAAAAGAGAAATGCAGTGTGTTTTCTTGCAGATAAATCCAGAAGCAAGGTAAAATCGTCTCTCTTCTGCCAATGATCAACTGTGTATGAACACATTGCATTCATCACTACATCATATTCATTCCACTCTTTCCCACTGTCCCTAGATAGATGATTAGCTCTTAAGAAAAAGGAATTACAATTGTCATTTCAAGTCTTGAATAATGTTCTTTATTCATAGATCTCAGTGTGCTTTATAAAAGGAGGTGAAAGTCAACACTTGTGATACAAAGCAGGATGAAGTGGATTTGGAAAAAGTTGCACTTGGCACTAACAAGTCTCCTGATTCCAATTGAATGCTTTATCCACCAAGTATGCAACGATACATCAGAACACTGGTTAGCATACAAGACTCCTATTCTTGATGGGGCTTCTAAAGGCAAATTGATATAATCAAGAACAGATCACCAAAACATATAAATTAAGCAGTTAAAAACTCAAAATGGCAGGTGTTTATGGCCATCTGCTGTGTCCAAAACTTGATGGGTGAGCATGTGTCCTGGTTTCAGCTGTGACAAGAGTTACTTTTCTTTCTAGTGGCTGCCGTGTTTCAGATTTCATATGAAAGGAATGCTGATAATGCACATTGGTTCAGTTGCTGCCAGGTGATATTTAGATTAGTCATGGACTTTTTTCCAGCTTCCCATAGAAGCTGAGAGGAAGCACAGACAGAACAAGCTGGCTAACAGAATATTCCATACCACAGATGTCATGCTCAGTATATAAATGGGTGTTGGCTGAGGTGGGGGAGGGATCAGCAATCACTGCTTGGGACTGGCTGGGCAATCGAGCACCAAGTCGTCAGAGTGACTGGTGTTGTATGACTTTATTTTGCATATTCTTTTACCATTATTATTATTATAGTTCTGTTAAACTGTCTTTATCTCAATCCATGAGTGGGATTTTTTTCTTCCCCTTCTTCCTACCCTTTTTGGGGCGGAGGGGGAGAATTGCGTGGTCCTAGCTGCCAGCTGGGGTTAAACCACAACAGCATGCAAAGACATTAGGACGCTGGCTGGAAACAAGAATCCGGGTCTTGGTTAGTTGACCAATTATGTTGCCAGCCCATGTAAATGATTTACACTATGGCATCTGCAAAGTGCTCTGCAGAGTAACAGCATGTGACATCCTATTACAAAAATAACATTTAATTAGCTGCCTGGAACCTGACTGATGAATCAAATTTGCTCATACATTTAACATTAATCCAATACAAAAATCATGTATAATTTCAGTCAAGAAGATAACATAGCTATTATAAAACTTTTCTGCTTTAAACCCAATTGAGACCATAGAATATATTCCTGTTTTGCAACACTGTTTAACAATTACACTATTCTTGTGTATACATAGCATACATACTACAGAAGACATTTTTAAAATTAATTTTTAAAATTTTATTTCTTTCCAGTGTCAAGAGTGTGACTAGATTACAGGTGTGAAACAAAACTGCAGAATGATTTTTATTTCTGTATTCTGAAAATGAGATTTATTTTTCTAAATTGTAAAATAAAACTTAAAACACAAAATCTCAGTTCTTGTTATTACATTCCTTCATATACTTCTTAACTTCTCCTCCTTGGTGCTTATCTATTTTTTTGTTTCCCCACAAAAATCCTCATGCGTGTCATGGTTTTTGGATGGGTTGACCAATGACAAGACAAAAGATGCTCTCCCCACCTCTCTCTCCAAGGAGAAGAAGAGAGATAAAGAGATTTGTGAGTTTTAGAAAAAACTAAACTACTTTAATGAAATATTAATAATAAAATAAAAAAGGAAATAATGACATAGATACAATACATACAAATATACGCAAAACCATCCCAAGCTCCCAGGGAGGTGTCACTGGCAGGCACTGGGGAAGTTCCAGGCTGGACAAAGTGACAAATGGGAACTGAAACACACTGACGAGGATCAAAGGCAGATGAGCTGACAGGGCCCTTCTCAGCTATCAGTCATTGAAGAACAAGAGCCATCAAAGAAGCAGCCCATTGAAGAAGAGCCAAGCTGAGCCCTTTCACCCCTCAGCTTTTATACTGAGCATGACAGATGGGATGGAACACCCTATTGGTCAAGTTTGGGTCACCTGACCTGTTCACTCCTCCCCACAGGTGCAACCCCTCCATGGGGTAAACAAACAACCTGACCCTGGTTGCCACAGCAATAAGTATAAGCAAGAGCCTCTCTCACTGAACAGAGGGTTGGCTCTGCTCCACCCCAAACTGGGACAATAGGTCATTTTGCTTATTCTCTTAGTTGGAAAGATAGGTCCATATATATATTTTTCAGTCCTGAGAGGCATGCAGTTAATCTGTCGTAAAAGATGTCTACACTGAACTCCCGTAAAAATTAAGTTAGGAATAGTTTAGATTTTAAGCTCTATACATACTTATATATATCTCCACTGAATTTACAAAAAAAAATAAATAGAAATATCAAAAGCACTATGAAGACTTACAGTAATTTTTTTGCAGACTCAAGTAATTTAAATTGTTCCTTTAACTAAATAATCAAAGTGTTCGATCACTATCTGATCTGAAAGGTTTGAGGTCCAGCATTCACTAAAATGTGACCCTCCTGGAAATACTCAAGAAGATACCAAATCCTACAATATACCTCTACAGTTTGAAAGGATTTCAAACCCTCAGGTACACTCCTAACTGGAGGATTTAAATTTAATCAGGATGGTAGTGATCACGAGACATACTGTGTATTTATTTATCTCCAAAAATTGAAACGTGCATTGCAGGATCAGACCATGCTTCGTATATTTGACTACAGCCCCTTCTACTACAAAACTTTGAGAAAAAAGTGAATGACTGAATAAACAAACCAACAGAAATTCAACACGTATAAAATGCTCAATTGTAAACAGCTGGCATTTTTTATTGCCTTTTCCATCCCACTTTCAGTTAAGACATTAATATTCTTCTCGCTATGTTTTTATACATGAATATGTTGTCAGCTGACTTCTAAAATGGTTACATTTCAAATGAAAATTATATATTTCTATTTTTAAATTCTGTCAGTAATAGTGATGTCAAAGATGTCTGTATAGAAAAATAAATATTATCAAAATTAAAACTGAATTCTCAGTTTATACCATAGTTACATTTTCTCCATAATTTAGTGTCCTTGTTTGAGGTAAAACAGAACCAATTTTCTGATTTGTAATTTTACTTTTTAGCTGGGCCTCTTCTAACTGACTAAAGTCTGAAATTAACAGCATATTGTTCAGAAACTGTTCACTCTCAGAGTGATAAGACCTGATTATACCAAGGAAGGGTGTGCACAGAGGCTCTTGCTTAGACTTATTGCTATAACACCCGAGGTCAGCTAACTTCGCTGTTTGCCCCGTCAGAGGGTCGGAAGCAGAGAAATGTAGAGGGGTCCCACCCGTAGGGAGGAGCAGATGGGACAGGTGACCCAAAACTGACCAACCGGGTATTCCATCCCATCTGCATCACGCTCAGTATAAAAGCTGAGGGATCAAAGGGGCAAGGCTGCTCTGGCTCGTTCTTTCTTCAATGGCTGATGTCTGAGGAGGACCCTGTCTGTTCATCTGCCTTTGATACCAATCCGAGCACTCCTGACTCTAGTTCCGAAATTCAGCTCCTGTCTGTAGCCGACTCCAGTCTGGGACTTTCCCTGTGTCTGCTGGTGACACAATTGTCATCCTGGGAGCTGGATATGGTTTTGTATATATTGTATACTTTTGTTTTTCTTTAATTTTTATTATTCTATTATTATTTACTATTTTCTTATTTATTATTATTTTCATTAAAGTAGTTTAGTTCTTTTTCTAAACTCGTAAATCTCCTTATCTCTTCCTCTCCTCTCTGAGGAGAGACGGGGGGGAGGGCCATCTGTCGTTCTGATCAGCCAATCCGGCCAAAACCATGACATTTAGGAAAGCTAAATAATGAATGGCAAAGAAAGAGAAAAAATGAATAGCAAAGAAATGAGTTAATCTGGCTATCCAACAACTCTTACACAACTTGTTAATTAGAACTCTAGAAAACTGCCAAAGGAAGTAAGGAAGGAAGTAAATAGTCATCTACCTCCTCAGAGGTTTGGAAGGACCCAATGAAGAACTTAAAGGTGGAGAAATTAAGTCTAGTTACTGCATAGATGAACCCCAGGGATCTCTGTGTTTCCAATGGAAGTGAAGTGCTTTTTACCATTCAATAACAGAAATACTCTTCTGTCAGATTTTGTGCAGAAAATTATCATCCCACACAGAGGGCAGGCAGAGGCAAATGTAAGAAGTGGCATCATCCCTACAACCAACTCTGCCTCCAATCCCAACCAGTAGATTTCAAAGGCTGAGAAGAAGATCCTTGCACAGTTGTGCCAGAGCTGGGAACTGGGAGGGACAGAGGCTCAGGGAAAGGACTGAAGTTAGGAGACGTAAGACACACAATCTGGCAGTTGATTAATCAATAGGCAAATAAAGAAAATGGAAAGCAAAACTTCAGAGCAGGGATTTACATAGCAGAGCTAAAAGAGGGTGTAGCCTTGTAGCCCAGTAACTCTGTCTGTTGCTGTTGCTTGCAACAGGCTTTGTTTTATTACATGCTTCTAGAGCCATCTGGGCTGGGCTGGGTCTGGCAGAAGATTTGTTTTATCCTGTAACAGCAATTGTCTAATAACCAGTTATCTAATATTTATCTGAGTAAATAAAAGCACTGCACCCTTTGCTTTGACACCTTGATATGACATTTTTCAAAAGTAAACATAAATTCCACAGCAATACCTCACTACTAAAAAATTAATATCTCCATATTTCATATGTCTTTTTTTTTTTTTCTCCTCATCAGCAGTCATGCCCTTGCTTTGCTGTAGGCACAGTCTTGTCAAGACACAAGAAAGCACCAAACCAAGAACTGCATAAATTTTTTAAGCATCCTCAGCAGCACTGACCCTTGGGCCTCTTGTGCACAGGAGAGAATATTTTGGTTTTGTCCATAGCAAGTGAAAGTATCTAAATATGAATTCTGAAAGCTTTGTGATATATAAGTTGAAATAAAATACAATAAATGCTATTTCTAATTAGCTTAACACATTCAAAGACCACACAGTTCAACTAAGAATATTGTCAGCACCCTGTGAAGTAAAACAGAAACACTGAGGGCAAATGTTAGTGGCTAAGCAGTCGAGTATCTTTCTCAAGATCACTGCAGTCAGTGGCAAAGTTGAATCAAGAATCTTCTGGATCCTCCAGACTGCAATTGCTCTCAATTGGTTATATCAATGACTGTATGAATTCTGACAAAATATTCATAATGTATTCCCATTTCCACTGTTTTATCAAACAAATCAAGAGTTATGGGTCCAGATTTATTAGGATTTAAAGCACTGCAATTCTTGATTAAAGGCAATTGCATTTTTATTTTTTTTTAAACTGATGTGACAGCATAAAACATCAGGTTTCTATGCATGATGAAAAAATTAAATGTTAGACCTTGGTTTGGGTGTTGCAGTACTAAGTAAAGCTGCACATACACACGCTCAAAATTCTGATCGTTAAATGTTAAAACCTGCTTTATACACAATAATGAAATGGAATTTATTGAACTGTATAATCGGAATGATTGTCGCTATTTGAATATATAATTAGTTAGTATAAATACTGCAGGTTTTGTCTAATTTACCTTAAGGCATTGTAAAGTCCTAAGACAATTAATCTTCTGAGGGAAATTTTATGTATAAATCATTGACAGGTAATTTTCCAATATGTAACTAGCAGAAGTTTCCATTTTACTCAGAGTTTTTTTGTGGGGTTTTTTTTTTTTCGATTTACTCTGTACCTATTCAGATACATTTTATTGATTCTTGCATCATTATTCTGAGGAGTTCATAAATGGCAGTAGATCTAACATAACAATTGTTCCACAATATTTTATTGCAGGTAAAATGATATATTAATTCATCTTATATTGTTTTTCCTCTGGTTTCTGATAATATTTTTCATTTCACTTATTTTTCATTTATTTCTGGTACGTGTGAGAAATAACTACCAGGGCATTGTTGGACTGACCACTCAAGAAAAAAACAATTTCATAAATAGACACAACTCTCACTAAAATATTTCAGCTATTTCAACTACTTTGGATCGTTCAACTATAGGTACAAGAATAGCCATTTCTTTCTTCACCTCTAGGCTCCTTGAAACCTCTTGTTCCAGAGTGTACTTTTGTCCAAAGGCAAATATAAAAGTTTCTATCTGTGAGTGTGAGTATTTGTAAGTGCTTAACCTCCATTAATTATTGACACAATATGATTTTTTCCCCAGATTTTTCTGAAGCTTGGGATTTCTGGTTTTGTCAAAGTATTGGTATTCTTTGGAAAAATAATTCTTCAATTACTAAAAAAGAACACCACTCCTGTGTCCATATGCATCCTTACCACCAGTTATATGTATTCATATTTTAACTCAAGAGTATCTCTTCAAGAATATCTCTTCTAGAAGGCATGCTCTAAGAAGAAAAAGAGATTCTAAGAAATTCTATTTACTTTGATGTACTCTCGGTCACAAAATCATTTTCTCTTCCCCTGAGAAAGCTTTGTAAGCTGTGCATTTAACTATTTATTCATATTCCTATTCATTTTCTTATCTATTCATATTTATTCATTGAACTAAATCATTGCAGCATCCTATTTACAGCATCTAACCTTTTCCAATGGTAATAGGAAAACTATAGTTTTCCCCTGTTATTTGTTAAATAGACGACTTTGGCCTAGGGATAAAGAAAGATTTATTTACCAGGATAATGCATAGGAAAACTGCATGAATTAAAAATTATTTCTACAATGTTTTAAAATACTTTAGATAGGTAGAAATCCTGTAGCAAGGTGAAGACAACTGACTACTAAAAAGCAAACGAAAGCCAGAGATCATTGAATCTTTTCTATATTTTAATCATCTAATTTTGAAATATTTACTATAATTCTACAGAATAAAGCAATGAAAATTTCATTAAATAAAATAATTTTAAACAGGAAATATGGTGTAATTTACACTAATGTTATAGTCCATGCAGAATCTGTGAATGGGTATACTTTACATTGGATCTTAAAGACTTGGAAGTAAAAATTAAACAGAAGACAAAAATGGCTGGAAATTTCAACTACTAAAATTTTATGATCAAAAATTAATTTCTGAATTGACATTTTTCATTCTAAACTCATGCTTTTAACAAATGTTTCTATCAGTTTCTTTCAGAATAGCTTGATTTTACCGTGGCTAAAAATACTCTCATTCATAAGCAGATCTGAACATCTAGTTTTAAGACCTCCAACAAGACAAAGTGCATTTCCCTATTTCATTTTACCAAAGTTAATATCTTCATTATTAGTTAGAGTCTCATTTTCTTCTAAGCTGGGTTTATTGGAAGACTTTATTTGCCACTCTGCAAATAAAACTATACATTGATCTATTTCTATGATTAAACATGAAAGTCAAATAATTGAAGCTATTGTAAGCTATGTCCAGTAACGAGGTTTAAGATGGATGGCATCAGTTGCAAGACTATAATTTCTATAAAATATTACGCCATTATGGAAAAAAAAAATTGTCTTTGGAAAAATAGTAATAATAAAAAAAATAATCTCAAATTCTTACTATGGTATCTTGGCCAAAATATTTTTATGTTTTAAAGTATCTTTCTGGCATTTGCAAAAAATACCAATATTTTTGAAAACTTTCATCCTAAGCTAGGATGAAAAGAAATGTAGAAATGTAAAAAATCACATAAGGATACTGGATGTTACATTTTTAGTTTCATTCAGCTCTCATAAGAAATTTTCACTTAAAAGTATGGATTATCCAGACATCAAACCACTCTGAAGAAACAGATGTTTGGTGTTTTGCATATTTCTTATATCTGTACATAAGTGTCAGGCTGGTAGCTGCGAAAGACTCAGGAGTACTACTAGCTAAAATAGTGAAAACTTCTCTCTCTGTTTCAGACTTGTCTGTAAGGTGACAATATTGATGGCTTTGCTTTTTTGCTGATATAAATGCTGAATATAGGCTACTCTTCAGCCAGAGGATTCACCACAGACACAGAGAGGTAGCAAAATCATCTAGAGGAAAAAAAATATATTGTTAGGCGTAAACACCTTAGCATCAGAAGATAAACTGTGAGTTTTTTCAACCTTGTTTCTAGTAAATTCAGACATATAATATAGTGCACTGAAAAGTAAAAGTAATCTATGTTTTCTGAATAAAGGTATGAATTTTATTCAAAAAATGATTAAAAAAAAAAAAAATCAGTTCAGTCCTTACAGAATCTTACTAAGAGGTGACAAATAAAGAGAGTGCCAAATTTAAATGCAGTCAGTTTAAGATGGGAATCGTAAGCTGTCTTCTGTTTGCTTTTGAGGTATTTATCTCAGAGATGAATTATCAGTAATTGCTTCATATGAGATATATACAGAGTGAAACTTAATTAGTAATTTAAATGTACACCAAATTGGAACATTTTGAATCCCAATTAAAATTAATGGCTGCAATTAATTCAGACTTATTAGTCACCAGCTTGTACCCAATTCCAGCTGCTGACATTTTCAAGTAAATGAGAAAGTGTTTGGTGAATCCATGTCATAAACAACACCATCAAAGGATGCTATCAGCTGTTTATTTGTCAAAAAGATGTTAAAACCTTTCCATCTGCCTTACAGTTGCCTTTATGAGGGATCTACCAATCACAGAAGCTGTCAGATCACCAACTGTGTAATGTGGAAAATGTTCCATTAGTCCTGAGACAAGTAGAGAGCTGCTTGAATCCACTTGTTGATTAAATTAATCTTTCTTATTAACATGTGAGGAAACAGAAATTCAGAGTTTTTTGTACATGTTTGTCAAGAGGAATAATAATTCAGGTGTAGAAAAGTTACAACTGTATTTTTGAGACCACAGGATTTTACAATAGGTAATTTAAGAGTCATCCTTCTTTTGTCCTTATTCCAAGAGGCAATTTAGTCAGAGCTTTTGCACATATTTTTAGGCTGTGCATTCTAACCCAAAACTATCCCAAATACAAAAAAATGTGAAATTCTTATTTGTCTGGGGAAACATTTCATTAAACTTCTGTTAACTCTCACCCATACTTTTACATGTGATTATTACACTACTTTCATTTAAAAAACTGATGAAACCCAAAGCACAGAGAAAATTTCAGCTGAGTCTTACAGAAAACCCTTCGTATAGATACACTCTATCTATACTGATAGTATAGATATAAAGTGTATCTATGTGTCACTAGATATACATAGATTTATCTATGTTGAAGTTCTCGACTTCACTTGGTAGTAAGACATACTTAGGTTGTGTTACACAACATGCTAAAATCATGTAAACATGGCAAGCTAAAGCTATACCTTGCCACCATGGGATATTATTTCATGGTAGGTAAACACTAATAAAAAGTTCCCATGTTAAAAATTACCCCTCTACCTCAGCCACTGACTAAAATATCTGCCTTCAGCTTACAAAATGACCTGTGTAAAACAAATGATTCCAGGTTAAAATGACAGAGTGAAATGTTAATCTAGAAAACTTCAGTAGACAAGTATTAGATAGCAGATACATTCAGTGTGCACCAGGATAGGTGCTATAAATGTCTGTTAAGCATGTGACTAGAAAATAACACATTATCTTAATCTTTGTGTTTTCAGATAGGCTTGAAACTGTGCTTGCCATTAGATAAGCCTTGTTTTTCTTTGAAACTGGCATAATAAAAAACAGCAAAGTCTGTAAAATCTTTGGTATTTAGTACAATTTTCTCTGCATTTCCCTTGAAATAGATAGATATCAATATTTTATCAATAGATAAAAAGTACCTTTTTACAGAGAAGATAGCTAGGTTTATACATTTTATTTATTAAATGCAGTGTCCCAGAAAATCACTTTTCTGTCATAATTTCACTATATGTCACAACTAAAGTGACAAACTACTTTTCTGGGATTACGGTGTGCTCAGAATCAGCACAGTTAAGCCATACATTACAAGAAACTGAACCAGGGCAGAGTGCCTTTTAGTCCTGCAATCTATTAAAACTTCTTTTTTTTCTATGATAGTCTCCTAAATGCTTTGTGGCACCTTGCTGTTAAGTTTACTTGCCTGCCACTTCACATAAGATCAGAGACACAAAATACCTGTGCTCTTCCCTAATACATGCACAATCCCACCTTCACCCCTGCTTGACCCTTGCATGCTTTTGGAACATATGGATGCTTTCTAACTAGTGGTAAGGCCAGTTGTTATAAAAAAAGCTATTATCTTTACTTATCCACTTTATCTTGCCAAAAACTCTATGAGATACAAACTCATGTAGCAGATCACATTGTGTTTCTGTATTGGATGCCTTTTCCCAGTTCCACAGTATGAATAGATAAGAAAGCAATTTTACCTACCTTGAACTTGCAGATTAGCAAGGGAAATTTTCAAGTTTAGTGACCCAGGTCATTGGCTCTCTCTTTAGATCTCCGTCTCTAGCTCTTAGGCCAAAGTTTCCCCAAGTCACTTTTTTTGTTCCAAGCTATTCATGATGTACAATGTGAATAATTAGATATGATGGCTATAGTGTGCCAATATATGATGCATAGTACTGGGATTCCTGTCAATTGTTATTCCTTGATTTATTTTATATTTGAAATTTTGCCCCAGTACTTTCTTAAAGAATTCTTTTAAAAAAAAAAAATCAGTAGATTTTAGAAAGCTCTTCCTTAATCTGTCCCTTGTCAATGTACAGATATATTGAGTCTCTTTCCTGTCATGTGACTTCTACATCATCACTTTCAAGATAGCAATCTTCAAGCTGAAAACTGTTTTCAGAATTTCAATATTAAAAAAAATGAAACATTTTCACTATTCTAACATTGGTATTAGGAATAATGAAAACTACATTTCCTTTATAGTTCTGAATCCTAAAGGCTCTGCAGATATAGAGGCTAATTTGTTTTATAAGATAATAATGATTTCATTGTTTGGACACCTAAAGCAAATTTTAGTCTGCCAGATGGTTCATCTCCTATGGGCTGAGAAGTTTTCCAGAGAGATTGTTATGGATAGAC
The DNA here is from genome assembly GCF_028500815.1 of Rissa tridactyla. Taxonomy (NCBI): domain Eukaryota; kingdom Metazoa; phylum Chordata; class Aves; order Charadriiformes; family Laridae; genus Rissa; species Rissa tridactyla. The sequence continues at coordinate 82,689,721 of NC_071467.1, read as the reverse complement.
AGAGTAAGCATTTGCCTAAAGCATCAGAATTGCAGAGACCTCAAAACGGTTACTGCTTCACTTCCATCACTTCCAATGACAAAGCTTGAAAAAGCAGGCGTGGAAACACCATAAAAAGTAGTGGTCTCTCCCAGTAAACACGATCCTTCTGAGTAGTCTTCCTTTAGCTTTTACTGAGTCACCTCTCTCTCTGCCTTCTCCTTCCCTTCCTCTGGCAGAAATATTCCAATAATATTTGGACAGCAAAATTGAATTTGTCTGTACTGCCGAGAAGCTCTGAATCAACTCTGGTACTCTGCACTCTCATCCTCATGCATTGCATACAAACTCTAGGGAATGGTGTTGAGGAATTTACTCAAAAATTCTAATCAAACAATTGGAGATAAATACAACACCGGGATACAGCAGAACACAATTTAATACTTTTAAAACAAGGATGAGACTGCATGATCTGAGAAGTATGTTTTACCAAAATAAGATGAAATATATAGTTGCCACCAGAGCAATTGGTTGTTCCTAGGAGGTACAGCCAGATATTCTCAACCAAACTCATTTAGAATTTGCCTTCAGTACAAAAAAGAAGAGTATGTTTGCAAGTTGGTTGGGGTTTTTTTGTTGTTTTGGGTTTTTTTTCTGCAGTGTCTCTAAAACATGATCCCAGCTTATAAAGGGACAGAGGAAACTTCCGTCACATGCGACTTCCTTAGCTGCTACATGGCATTAGCCGCTACAGTAAAACTCCCTAACTCTGTCACTAAGAGTGCCAGATAGGCATTCTGTCAGATAATACAGAAAAGACAAGATGTTGAAACAAACCCAGGAAATATCATGAGAAGTTCAAAAGGCAAGGAGATTTCTCAGTAAGAAGGTAGTTGTGTTGCCCCTTTTGAAGAAGTTATGCATGAGTCACTTCCACATCAGGCCTGTGTGGAAGGTCTCAGCTATTTATAAAAGTACTAATACCTTTCTTCAAAACATTCACTGAGCTCTTTTTAAGGACCACTTTCTCTGCTTTGTGCCTAACGGTATTAGTGTGCTTCGAAACACTAAACCAATTTAATGGGAAGCATATTTTCACAAACAGAAATGTCATTGTAACTTAGCTTATCTTAAGTAAGCACTATACACTTATTGAGTATGTCCTATACCTGTTACTTCCCTTTCATTGGCATAACTCAGCAAAGACAGGCTTAGAAACTAATATTTTCCCTCAGAAAATTACATGAATGGATGAAAGGAATACAGAAAGCATGTACATATATGCATTTTAAGTGAGCTTCTGATCCAGCACTCCATGAAATCTCAGTATTATTCCAACTGGTCTGACTGAAGATTTGGTCAGATTTGGAGACAGTCTGAAGGACTGTAAGGAGTACAACTGAAAATGTTGAATGCTCATCTAAAATTTAAAGCAAAGACTATAATGGTTATAGTTATCTTAATTATCTTATTATCTTAACTATCTATAGTTATCTTAATTATCTCATTAGGAGAGAATAATCATGTGACAAAAAACCTGATAGATGCTTGACATCAGTTAGAGTGAAAATACAAACAAAATCATTTAGACCTTAGTCTCAGTCATCCTTTCGGAAGCATGAAATATTCCAGTTCGCACAGTAGTTAGCAGGAACTGAAGGTGCCTCGTGTATGCCAAGATCTGTGCAGACCCACTGCAAATCACAGCTGTTGAAAGACAAATGTAAAATGAGATGCAACTTTGAAAACACGTAGAGCTGAAAGGGTGAGAGGAGGGAATCTTGTGAAGAACAAATCATCAATGAGACAGAGACCTGCCTGATGCACAGCCTCAGAAATGCAAAGGACTCGTGCATGTGATAATGAACTGTGAGTTTTCAATGTGAGATGACAGCAAAGGAAAGCCAGTGCTTTCCAATTTAGGGTTGAGTATGCAGACATATCTCATGAGAAAACAGACAAGCAGCACTTGCCTCTGAGCACCTCTGGTGGAATAGCACTTTGAATACAGGATTCAGTTCAAGAAACTACCTTCCAGATAAACATTTATAAACTGTAGGGAATTCAGACATAAGCATGGATAAAATAAAATAAAATAAAAAAAATTATGAAGGAACTGGTTTATGAGGAAGGAATAGAAAATTCCACATCTCTGGATTCTCTGATGCCTGGAATGAAACAAGAAATCAACAAGTATTTGAAGGATGCATACCCAAAGGACAAAAGTCTTATTTAAATGAATGCAAGAAAGTGTAATAAGAAATAGTGTTGTTAGGATATTGAATAAAAAAAAAAAGTAACACAACTACTTTACTTTTTTATACCTAGCTTAGTAAAATAAAGAAGGAATACAGCTCCTGAAGAGCTGGGCTAACAGAATTATTTTCCCTCTCTAGATTCTGATTTATTTTATATGATACCAGCTATGCGTGTATTGTTTTTGTATATTGTGGTATTTGCATGAATGCCCACTTTAACGTAATTTTTTAAATTATTTTAGTTACCTTTCCTTAATTCATGTATCTCCGTGATGAAGAAAATTAAGTCAGTCAGTTCTGAATATTTAGGCAGTAATTCTATTGTAGCAATGTTTAGAATACAAATTGGGATTTACTGGCAACACTTGATTCTTCTTTAGAAATGGGGTCCTCCAAAACTGATTTGTTCATGCCTCACTAGATATTATATCTTCATGAATGCTTGAAAAATTATCATATTAACAAGCTTTATGTTCAACAGAGAAATCAACCTCGCAAACCTGAGCAGTCACGCCATATGTATCTGAGTCTGAATACTCTTATAATTCAGTATAAGAAACTGTACTAAAGAGGAAAACTACACTAAAATTTTATGCTTAATGAAAATTTTCCTATTTGTTTACAAAATTATTCTATAGACTATAATATCTAGTAAACTTATAAGTAACAATCTAGGAAGAGCTAAGAAACCAGGCTCTAGATAGATTGAAGCATTTAGTGATAATGAATCTAGGTGCAGGTTCAGACCAAAAATGTCAGAAAGGGCAACATACACTGATGATAGTTCTCTTGCTTACAAATGTAATACTCAGCTCTCTTTTCTAGCTATGAGGGCCTTAAAACTAAAAGAAAAAATTACATTGTGTTAATTCCTGTTTCTTTCAGATATCAATATGATCAGTCACAATCCTTTCTCAACACATTCATTTTACAAGTCAAATACATGGTTTATCTTCTGGAATGTACTGAGTAAATGTCAAAAAATACAGTAGTTTCTTACAGCAATAGTAAAATCAGACAAAAAATAGATAGAGGGAGAAGGGTAGCAACTGAGGACTGTTATGCTATGAGCTAATAGGAGATGATGTGTCTCTGTTGTGTGGCTTGACACATGGTGTCCTACTTACAACCATGAATGCAAAACCTAAGTATATCCTTTACATATAGTTCCATGCTCTTCTTTGCTACGTTGTACTCAACATGAATAATATCACTCAGAAGCTCTAAGGAACATGGTCTAACTCTTTTTTTCTAAGCAGTATTTGTTGCAAGAGAGGGAATTCCTGTTTTGCCTCCAGGTCTGGTTGAGCAGCAGAAACACAAGCTGCCCGATTGCCTCATCCTGCCCTCAGGACACTGGGCTAGAGTTTGGAGAACTGAGGGCATATGCTTTCCATGAGAAGAACTGAGTGGGTTTGGCAAAAAAGGCTTCTGTATCTAGCATGAAGAATGCTGACTGAGAAACACAGCAGGACAAGCCAGCAGCATGAGAACATGCTAAGGGGTGACCAACAGGACTAGATACACAGACAAACATGGAGAAATTAGAAAGCAAGAGGGTTTTCTGGGATCTAAAGATACTGTTTATACTTTACTGAGCCAACAATAATACTACTACAGAAAAGTGCTCAGTCTACAAGAACACTGTGAGCAGTCAGGGAAGTTTCCTTTTAAACTATTGTTTACCTCTTTTCCACCAAGTAGATACAAGTTTTCCTTAGTTAAAGAAGTTTCTAATTGTGTTTTGTTTTCCAAGAAAATAAATCATTAGAAAGTAAATACTTTTTTTTTTTTTCTGGAGTTATGAGAGATGTTCTCTTTAAAGAATAGGGGCAGCAGCCTCCCTCAGAGCTCAGGATAGTGTTCGGTTTAGAAGAAATGAAAAAATACCAAATCCTGCTGATTCAGTACCTGCTAAATTTTATAACATCTTTTTCACCGCACATTTATTCTGGGCAGCTGTGGGCCATCTAACACAATTTTTTCTAACTGTCTCCCCCAGAACATATATCAAGTATTAATTTCTGATGTTTACAGCTCACTGACACTAAATTCACTAGTTGGAATCATGTCTGTGCTATCCTCCTTTCAACCATATGCAGATGGAAAAGGAAGGGAGCATGGAACTCAAAAGCTCTAACAAGGCAGTTAAGGATCTTTTAGGTGTCTCATAACAATGCTTGTAAACTAACTCCAAAAAATAATTGCTTCACTAAGTATAGCTTATTCTTATTAGTGAGTTCAACTGGAGTCAAAAATATTTCAAAATATTTCCTAGTAGCAACTAGTCTCCTAGTAGCCAGCTCCAGGAAGGTAGAAATGTTGGGTTTTTTTGTGACTTACCATCTTATTCTTGGTCAACAGAACTGTTTCCTGGATGAACAAAAGAGAATAGACAGCTTGCATTTGCAAAGATTTTATTTTATTTTATTTTATTTTATTTTATTTTATTTTATTTTATTTTATTTTATTTGGAAGTATCCTATGAATATGGTTTAATTAAGTCTTCTGCACTCTTCTGTGCAGTAGTTAATTTTAACTTCATTTTACAGTTAGTAACTGTGGTTCAGATTAACAAGTGTCTTCCCCAAATGAAAACTAAATAAGGCTCTACAATTTAAGAAATTGAATTGCAATTCCTTAACATTTAGCTATTAAGATTTCAACTGTATTACTTATATTATTTTTTATCTTTTATTATATCAACATAATAATTGGAAGTTTTATGAAGCTTGCAGTTATTCAGTAGTACTTTAAATGTTTGATAGACTAAAATTTTAATTTAGTTCATATAACTCAAAAATAGAGTTTTGCAATGTTGCAAACAAACTGAATGAAAATACTGGAGTTCATCAAACTACTGAAAAACTTTGGGTTTTTTTCCTTCTGAGTGATGATTGACTTCTCAGTGCTAGAATTTTTAGTTGAATTCCACTCTTTGAATAATTCTAGAAACAGCAAGAATATCACCCGGGTTTAATTAGTCTGAAGTTCAATGACACAATATGCAGTAATTAGGAGAAGGTAAATGTTAGTAGAAAAGCCTTACTGGTGCTAGTTGAAGGTTTCTCCCAGTAGCTTTGTCACAATGAAAGAAAGAAAATTTGTGTGCAAGTATCTGTTTTTGCACACATAAGAATATTTTAAAACATAGGGAAAATACCATTAAAACTAAGTCTTGGCTATTGATAAATATCGGAACCAAGAAAACATGATTGTTATTTACAAAAAGCTAGCTTTTCCTTTCATATTTAGTTCTCAGTACATTAAGATGACAGATTTCTTTATTAAAAGCAAATACAGCTATGTTTCTTATAGTTTCCATATTTATGAAAATACTCCTGGTACACTGTGGTATAAGTTATATCTTAAAAAGAGAACGGTAATTTATCCAGAGAAGCAATAGAAACAGAATATGAGCTATACAGAATTCTCCCGGCTAGTCAGTATAAAGTAATTTCAAGTAATAAAATTGAAAATTAGACTTTCAGTTACGAGTAACTGTTAGAGTGCTTGTGTTTGTAGATGCTGAGCTTAAGACAGAGTAAAAAATCTTACCATTGAAAGGTCAAGGTGCTGATTTTTTTCTGTAAATCAGACAAAGCAATGTCAAGGCAAAAAAATTGAGATTCTCCAGGCTGCTACTCATTTATGACATTTTTTTGCAATCCAGAACACAGATTTCTTAAGAAAATGAAGTAGTGAATAGTTAACCTGTAAACTCTATTAGTATTTATTTCAGAGAAGAGCTATCGTTAATTGTATGTTCATTGTAGTAGTACCAATACAACAGTGAATGTGTCAGTCTTGACCCAGAATTGATACTGAACAAAGCCTTTGATTTTTTAGGTCAAAGAACACACTTTTCACATTTGGTTTCCATGCATAATAAGGCAAGGTCCTGAATGGAAATCAGCTGCTGTACACCCATGTAAAAAGACTGACATGTGCCATTGCACTAACAATTACATTTTAAAATCATTGTAATAGTAAGTGGAAATACATAACTTTCCTAACTTACCCAATAGGTTAATAGGAAGTTCTTCCCATAATTATTATCAACATATTTCTACCCAATTGGTATATTACTATGGAAGACTGTTAGTATTTAGATGGGTCTGGGGAATGTTGTCATCCAAGGTAGGCTATCTTTACATCTTGTTAGCCACCTCTTGTACTCTATTCACTTGTTCTCCCAAATCCTGTGTTACTTTGAACAGTTCATTGCCGAGTGGTAGCATTGGCTCATGAGCAGCGAATGAACATAGAGAGTGACCATAAAGATGTATTTTTCATACCACAACTGCAATGACATCTTTGCATGCAAGAAAAAAGGAAATGATCTTAAATTTGCAGATTTGGGTAACGGAAAACTTTGAAAGATAAATTCAGGGGAAAGGAAAACCAGAAATTTATCTTGACAGATACATCTATTGAAATGAATGCAACAACTTTAAAAAAAACATAACATGAATGTTTGTCGTACACAACACATTAAATAAGGGTGCAAGGACCAATGTAATTTTTTCAGCTTTTTTTTTTCCTTCTTCCCCGACATAACATTTAAAGGAAGTTCAGAGTAATTAAGATGCATACAATTAAAAAATTCTACTGTAAGAAGCACCTTTCTGAATGTGCAATGTAATTTTATACATTTAAGTGTTAAGTCTTTGAAATGTAACAGGGACACTGAATACTAAAACCACTAATACACTCCAGCAGAAACATCGCGGTTGGAAAAGCAGCACTTATTTTAATAAAGAAGCATTGAAACAGAAGCAAGGTGCTAACTCAGCATTAAATATTTAATCGTATTTAAAAAAAAAGTTATAAGAAACAATTAAAAGGATCTAAGGAAGCAATTAGAAAAATGTCATTTCATCTGTGATAATTAAGTTTTTCTAAGTTTAAAATAGCAACACTTCCCAATTTAGATTACAGCTTATTTGCATAGAAATTCAATTGGGAGGGGGAGGTTGTGATGTTCCCCATGTTAGTAAGCAGGAAACACTCAAATAATTTGATAAAATGCACTAGAAGAAGAATGTGAGAAAAACAGAAAGTAATCATCAGATTTCTCAAATTTCATATTTCATAGTTGTTTCAACTTGAGAATATCCAGTTTGGTTAGATTAGTTCTGAAAAATCCAAATACTGCACTTCATTAGCCAAAAACAGAGCAACAATTTACAAAGTGCACGGGTTCATTTTTATAGTGGGTACAGTCGCAGCTTTGTACATGAAAATGACGAAGAGGTTTGCAGTAGATAAAGAAGATAAAGATGCTCTGGACCATCCACACTTTTGGAATTGTAACTGGAAGAGATTCTAAGAAAAGGAAAGGGAAAAGGGAAAGGCAGATGGGATAAGAATATTCTTTTACCTACATGTCTTAAAGAGTACTGGTTGTTAGTAGGTATTGTTATTTCTTCAAAAGAGCCCGTGTATACACAGACATAGGTCACTTCAGGCACTTCTGGTAGCAACACTTGGTTAAGCATCTCAGTGTCTCCTAATCAAGTCACAGTTGCTAACATTGCCTTATAGAAGGCTTTGTCAGTTTTGTATGCCTAAATAATCGTGTAGTGCTTAGTGAAGTCACAAAACTCTACACACCTCTTATTGCATCACAAAACTCTACACACAACTACTACAGAATTTTCCTGTTCTTAAATAGAATGCAGTTTGTTTGTTGTCAGTTTGACAAAAAGTCTGTTCACAGCCAGAGATCCACTGGAAGAAATGCTGCAAGGAAATGGCAGAATCCTGACGCACCCCACCACCGCCACCACACAAAAAACTCGTCTATGAGATGTCCAAAAGGAAAAAGTCATTCTAACACTCCAAACACCAATGTTATGTAGTTTAGTCTACTGCTATTAATAGCAGTATTGTAGTGTATATTGTAGTGCTAGAGCTGTGCTGGGGCTACATGAATTACTGAGTAGCAGTTGAAAGCAGGAGAAATTGGCTAAAGTCTATAGATAGGTTAGAGTGGGGCGTAAAGGTTGAACTCGGCTTCTCAGTTCACTCGTTTCCCTTTAACTATGAGGTCACAATGTATCGTTACGTGAGATCATCACAGTCCCTTTGTCTGGGGCTTTGAACCTATTGGAAAAGGTTTAAAAGGCTCAGAACAGAATGAGCTCTGAATTGACAGCAGAGAGACACAGGTTTCCTGTCCTGCAGCTAGTTTCATTCTTTATTTAAAATGGAGCAACTTCAACAAGAGAAGTGCTGTTTTGCTCACTTCAGCCACCCTTTACCCTCACACACATTTTCCATCCCAGAAAAACATATTGCATGACTACTCAGTTTTTGTAGGCACCACTGTATAATTCCGATGAAGTCTACATAGAAGTGGAGCACCAGCACTAGCTCTGCTGGACCACACAGATTCTAAATATTCCATTTAAAGCTGGCAAAACTGCATGCCAGCTGGAATGATACCATAGGAAACTGGGGAACCATAAAAAACCAGAAGATCTCAGATCTTCTGTAGAAATATGGGATATATTGGGTCTAAAATCTTAGGAAAGTTGGGACAAAACTTTTTATTTGACTGGACCTGGACCACAGACCACCACTATTTGATAGACACTGAACTGCATATTCACAGAACTGTCTCTTTGAGTTGGAAGAGGTGGGAGTCCAGCAATATTAAGGTACAGGAAAAAAGGTAGATGACCATACCATCATCATATGCTTTTGCAGATTTTCCCATTCATTCCTCGGCATTTTCCATTTGAAAATACTTGATTAATTTGAGATCATAAGTAGTTCAGAGAAAATCAAGCTAGTACTTTTTTATAATCAAACCCCTTCTTTTAGTAAAGTATGACTTAAATTATAATCAACAATGTGCCTAGAGTAGGAATATAAGATGCCATCAAATACATCAAAACATAAAGAACTAAATAATAGTTTGTTCTGTTGTTAAAGCCTGCACTTATATAATTGATCACTCTCCATTTTTGTGCCCTTTGTAAAGGGCTATAAGTTCCTTTGAATTCTACAAAATCTAATACAGGGATATTGTAGTAACTAACAGTGTTTCAGAGTCAGAGTGACCACTCATGCTATAAACTCATTTTGTACTTGACATGGCCTCAGATAAATAGCATCTATGGATTCATCTCAACCATTCTCATATCACATCATAATATTGCACATGGCCCATCAGTGTGCACTGCTTCTAGGCAGTAGTTAAGAAGATAAATTGTTTCTTTTCTTGTTACTACAAAGCATATGATAGCAAATGTTTGCAGTAAAAAGTTTTGTAAATTACTAGAATAACTAGCAGTAGTCAGAGTTGAATTTTGCAGCAAGCCACCTGAGAGCCATTATAAGAACAATAATAATAAAAAATTGCTTGAAACTTCCAAAACAGGAATATATCTGAAATTTACAAACCAGCAGACAAGAATAATTTATATTTTTAAATGTCCTTTAGTATCTTTTGCATCAGCAGCAACTTTCTTTTATGCTGTAGTAGAAATACCCAGGACTGGGTTAGAAAAGTCCAAATACAAAATAATTAATTGAAAAGCTTTAAAACTGCCTGAGTGACACTAAAATATTAATAAAAAGAGAAGCTCATATTGCTTATTGTCACAGTTTGGGCTCTGCAACAGAAAGTTGGCTCTGCTCCACCCCAAACCAGGACACTTATCCAAGAAAAATGCTCCTTGTTCAGCTGATTGGTTTGCCTTTTGCACATTGTGGACGGGGATCATTCTTTGAGAATAGCTTGCAAGGGATGCAGTAAAACACTATGCAGAGGGAAGAGGAAGCACAACACAAATAAAGAACCACTACAGACTTTGCAAAACAGATGTCATAGCAGAACTTGTCCTTGATTGCCATTTCTTTTCTTCTGACAGATGTATTTCATTGCCATGGCATGATCAGATTTGACTTGGAAACTTCTTATTTTATACTGTTTCAGCTCTCAGATATCCTGTTTTCTTTTCTACAATGTTTATTTTTGCTGGTCTGGTATTTAAAATTCAAATGTTTCCTGAAAATTACCTTCTTCTAGTGTTACATCAGTAGTACACACTGTCTTGACCCACACCTTTAAAAACCATATGCTACGGCAGAACATATTCTACCAGTATCACACAAATAGAGTAGCACTGTCACAGCTCAGCCCTTCCTCACACTACCTTCTTCCTACTTTCTAATAGGCAGATTTATTAGATCAAATTTTCTTTTCTGGGGCAGGACTCCACTGAAAAGGTATTTTTTTCTGGACACAAGAGGTTAAGTGCCTCTCAGCTGAGGAGGGCACTGAATTCAGGTTCTCCGTATAAAAGCATCATCACCTTTGTGCTACTGCATAAGAGCAACAGGCAACACCACTTGCTATTTTTCGTAAAAGGAGATACGCGTATTTCTCCTCTCACTCTGAACACACTTTCTGGATTGACCAGGGGGGAATGCCTACACAGAGGTTTCCATCTGAAAACAGATGGGTATGACGCATTAAGCTGCTTAGTGCTACCAAGTTGGGCAAGATTTGGAAAAGAATTGCCTGTACTAGCAGAAAGTCACTGGGAAAAGTTCAAGCGCCTACAGGTATTAAATTCCTACAAATCCACAAAACATTGTGGTTTTGAGGACTGTGTCTGGTATTTGAACTAGGTGCCTGCATCCATCCTAAATCCTTTGTGGATTTTAGTATATAGATTTAAGTATTACTGGTCATGACTTCTTCTTTCTGCTGCCTCTAAATGCAATCAGGTGAAGATCCCTCTAGTCCTTTGACAGCCTGCAACTTCCCACTTATAGAACAATGGCATACCCATTTTGTTAGAAAAGTCATAATTTTATGTTAAAAAAAAGTTATTTCTACTATATGTTGAGATGTCCAGAATCTGTCCTTATAAAAGTGTAGGTTTTCTTTGTGCATTTTACAGCTAAATTTTTATGAAGCAGTTTAACTTTCTTTCCTGTTTTGATTAAATGGCCTATAACAGACATATGACAGATTTTCCTCTCTCTGTAGCTTTGTTATTTCACAGAGGCATCAAATTTTACAGTTCATAGTTATTAGTAATTTTAAAAGTGGTAACAGTCTCCTTATAAGGCAGTTCCCCTTCTCACTTTTTCTTTATTCTCTTTGACTCTTTTTTTTTACTACTATGACCTTCCTACACAGGTTAAAATTGGGGTTTAATATTTTAATAATATTATAATCATCATTTTCCCTCAAATCACTAACTAAAAGCCAAAGTTAGTTTAGCTTTGGATGGGTAGGACATAAAAAGTAAACCCAAAAAGAGAGTGCCTTATGTGGGAGAACAAGCAGGCTAGTTTTGAGAGATTATTAAAATGGAGATTGTCTTATTTACAAAGACTTCTGTCATAATCCCCCATAGCCTCTACAGACACTGCATTTTCATATTGGGAGGTGAAAGAGGCGAGGCAGAAAAAAGCTTTTCTTATCTCTCTGTAGACTGCTGTTTTATTGACAAAAAGCTGGTATTTGTTAAAAATAGCAGGCATAGTGCATTTCCTCAGGTGTAAGTGAAAACATGGTTTTGGTCCAGTAAATGCCTCAGCACTGAAAATTCAAACATTTGAGTGTAATTAATGAATAAAAGGACAAATCTCTGTGATGAAGAAATCAGGAAATTCTGCACAAATGTAGTTCTCTAAGAAAACCACTGATTTAGTTGAAATATTTTTAGGCTCATTAAACCCAAAAGATAAGGTTACTAATACCAGATAGTGTTTTTATTAAAGCAGGAATCAGTTTTAAATACATTCTTCTCATGTATCAGGAACTTCAATGCACCTTTACTGCCCTGATAAATATTAAATTGGGGCCATCAGAACCTGGCATAATCCTCTGAAATTCGGAAAGCTAACTGATAATGAAGTGAAAAAGAAAAATCACACAGTACCATCTGCTATGATCTTTGCTTAATATGGCAGATTACATTTTATGACCAGAAAAAGCTCTCCAAAATTTAAAATGTGACCTTCCAGTAATGCAGGCTGTGTGAAAAGAATTAATAGAATTAAGATGCTGCAGAGAAAAAAACTCAAAAACTAGATGCAAAGAAACAAAAAAGAAAAAGAAATAATGTGAGACAATAAGGGGTGCCGGCGTACAGTTTACAGTAACTGTCTACTTATCCTTTTAAATATATAAGTGGGTACACAATTAATGAAATCTCTGGATAACTGCTACCTGTGATGCAATAGATGCTTACACACTAAACATCATACCTCGAGAAAACAATTACGATGCTTTTTCTCAGGTATTAGGAAAAAAATGTACAAAGACCGATTCCTTCATTGCTAAGATTTATCCAGACCTCCATCGTAACAACAATTTTCTAATTACCTTTGATTTCTGAATATGAGGGAAAAAGTTTTAGAAGAAAAAGCAGGTACCCCCCATCTTCCTTATGTTGCTAATATAAAAAGAAATTGTGTATAAATCTGACAGAAATATTTCAGAATTCTTCTGTAACCCTCAAGAAGCGTCAGTGGATGATAACTGCAATCAATCAGTCAGTGTAAACCTTGCAGTGCCTACACACTGGATTTCAGTACAGTGCTGTCAGAAAGTCAATACTAACTTTGTGCAACTTTTCTACTAGGGACTCTCTCTAATCAAGTGAGCCAAATACCAGCTTTTCAAATTTGTTCCCTTCCATGAAAGCTCTCTGTGAGTTTATTTTTTAGAGGAGAATTGTCCATCGCTTTCAGGAAAACATGCTTAACTTCTGCATTTTAAAATGGACACTGAAATTTAAATTGGTATTTCCCTTCAAAAGTTCTCACATTTCCCTTGTCCATTGTATGTTAACTTCAAACTGGTAAGCATTTCCAAAATTTGTTGTGATATCTGTATAACCAAATTTAGTGGGAGACAACAGACACTGTGGACTCGAAAAGAGCACTGAAATGAGGAGGAAGATTTACAGGTGAGATAAAGGAATAAAAAAGAGTCCTTAATGTATAGTTATGTGGAAGCTCTCATACTAATTTCATCTGTGCTCTGAGCCAGTGGGGCACAAGCCACTTCTGATTTGAATCACACAGCTGCATTAGTAAGGGCAGATACGATGCTAGTAAGTCCACCTGAAAAACAAACTTTGCAGCATGGCCATTATTACATGCTTATATGTTCCTATCACTGCTGAAAATCATACCTGTGGGATGAGAAATGGCTCTTGGCAGAGCAGACCAATCTGACCAGCAGTTACAGCTGAACAAAAAGATCTCATTATAGAAATAAAGCTGGTGACTATCTGGCTTCTATCTGGCTTGGCTAACACAATTCAGCTCTAGAGTCAGGAAAGTAGGTATTTGTAGATGAGAAAAAACTGCTTATACTGCAAAAAAATATCAATGATGTTCAAGATGTCACTGGCACTGTCGATCCCTGAACAGACACACATTGTTCTTTTAAAAATGATAAGCTAAAAAAACGTAGGGATGTGTTTAATTTACAGCTAATATGTGTGACGCATTTATAAAAATATATGCACATTTAAATGTACATGTGACTACTGAAAGCATGGAATACTAATATTGAAACAATTCTAAGTACAAATTTAGTATCTAATTAGCTGTCACATCACACAAACTAAGTTTTTTTCAGAACAAATATAACTTTAAAACACTAAGTAAACTTCATTTACTCATTGTATAGCTTTCCTGAAGGCTGTGCAAAATGATGTCCTTTTTATTCACACTGCAATTTTAAATGTTTTTACATACTTCTGATACAGCTGCACAAAGATCATGAAGTTGAATATACCTTTAAAAATTCTAATTATTTTCCCACATTTCTGTATACTTATTGTTACAATGTGTAAACAGTGTAAATCAATGTTTTTCCCAAACATATAATTCCATGTCTTTAACTACAATAATATTATCTGTGGCACAACACTTGAAGAAAAGATCAAATACAAGTTATATCACAAAGTACATACCCATTTTAAAATACCTGATGTTTTAATAAGATTCATAAACAAGGTAATGCTGAACACACAGTACTACATTTGAGAGCTCAAATTTTGACCTGCCTTAAAATATACTCCCCTACAAAATTAAAAAAATGAAACTGCAACTGTTACAACTGGAATTATGTTCAACTTGCTTTACTGGGAAAATAAAACCAAACAACAAAACCCCCAAACACAAATCCAAATTAAACTAACTGACTTTTAACTAATTTTTCAAGCAAACTTTGAATCAGTCTTTAAGTAATTGAATGAGTTAATATTATTTAGAGTTTGAACATTGGTATGATTTCTTTGAGACAGTTGTTAAAAGGCAACTTGTGATTTCTGTAATTGTAACTAAACTGTCATAATCTTCTCATCAAATAAGTTTTAAAACCTTAAAACCTTAATTTTAATTAAGGATACTTTTAGCTTAGGATATTTACAAGTTATTTATAGACAAAATAGCCAGATACATACAGGTGGGGATATTTTTTGATTGTCTCAGACAATGAGAATATAATAGAAACAGTTTTAGGAGGAACAATATTAATTTACACACACTAGTGCACAAACTAGTAAATGGCATGGCAATATAGAAGTATGAGGTGTTTTTAGGTTTGGTAAAATGTAATATATAGTGCACCAATACATGTTCTAACTCAAATTTCTACCCCCCAACAGTCACAATCACTAAACTTGCACAGTAGAGATCAGAATTTATGCTTTTATATATTTTTTATATATTTCAGTAGAAATTAATATTATTTTCTAATTTTATTTGAGAATTTTATTTTAGTTTAGCTGTTTTGTTCATTCCTTATTCTAGATTCATGTGACACTTTGTACCACAACCAAAAAAGGTCCCTATATTACTTTCAGTGGCTAAAACATACTGTGACTTTAAAAATAGACTAACTTCCTGTAATGCTTATTTAACAGTAAAGACAGCAGAGACTGAGTATTGCAGAAGCCAAACACTAAATGAAAGGTCTTCAAGAAAAGGCAAAGGAGAAGTTAGGATCGCAACTCCCATTAGCAGTTAATGAAATAGGTTACCAGGAGAATTATCAGGATACCACTTTCTTGGCAATTGCAAAAAAAACGCTTGACGGTCCTATTTGCAGATGAATGCCTGCTGGCAGGAGATGTACTGGTTATTTTTTGATGCTTTTTCTTCTCAGATGCAATTGCACAGGGCAAACTGACAGGTCAGAACTAGGACACACATTGCTTTCTTTCAAAGGAGGAGAGAGTGCGTATGTGCGCCTATGCAAGACAGAAATTTTCTGGGAAGAGTTAAATACTACTTTAGTATAATGAAAAAAATTACTGAGTATTATTTCTTCATTAAGGTACAGTAATATCTCCTTTCATTCTCTGGAAATGTTTCCTCTGCAAAAAGCCCAAGTAGGCTATATGTCTCACCTAGTCACTGTAGAGAATTTTAATAATCTTCTAACAGCACTCAGAATTTAGCCTTCTCTGTAATGTTTTAGGGGTCATTTTTACCTCTATTTTTATTCCCTTCCACTGGGAACATGGAGAAACTGATTTCATTTCAAGAAGGTGCTAATTAAAACATAGCTATTTATTGAATTTGGAAAATTTTGCACCCAGAAACTAGAGCCCATGAGGCCACTTTTTGAACACCTTTGTCACTGGCCCATGTGAACAGAAAGCCTAACATCAACAGCCATTACAAGATAAAAAAAAATAAAAAAGTGTAAAGCTGTAGTATTTACTATTTTCTAGCACTTTGCTTGTGCTAATTCTCATTGAAGGTATGCCTTTGGACACATGGATAAATAAATCTTGAACTTCCTACTGCTGTAGTAAAGATACACTGTCACCAAAGACACAAAACAATATTGCATGATCTTTTATACTTCAATGAAAAAAGCTATGTAGCTCTATATGAAGAATAAAATGAAACAGCTGGTAGATACGTAACACAGTACATGGTCATTACTTTTCTTAATATGAGCCATCAACAACAGTCGGAAGGAAAAAATACCTTCCTAAACTTTTGGCGTTCTTATACTGCAATTAAACTCAAACACTACTATGAAAACCAAAGAAAAATAAACTTCTGGGAGGATGTAAAACAAACAAAAAAAACCCTTTTATCAATTGAAACTAGAACTGGGACTACAATTCTGTGCAAGCTGTGACTTTATAATGCATTAAACATATCATGCTAGCAGAAAACATTAATTAGAGCTGAACAAAAAGATCACAATGAATAATTTACTCAATGAACTTAGCATCTTCTTCAGCTTGCAGTGCGACTGTGAAAACATAATGATTTCTTCTGTTGCATTTTGGTGTTTAAAAATTCTGAACAATTAAAATTATTCTCTGTAAGGCAACTGTTAAAAATTATTATACTTCACACTGAAAGAAAAAACTTTTCTCACAAATAATATGGCACCTTGAATAGGTGAACCACACAACATAGCAGGTTTTGCAAACAAGTGCATTGAACAGAGGTAAGAACGCTGGAAAATTCTCCCTAAATTCATAAGGTTGTTACTTCTGCATGATAACAGTCTTGAAAATCTATGAATTCTTGAAGTCATTGGGCAGGGAAGCAAAGTATCTGGAAAACTTCAGACTGTCTGTTCTCTGCCCATAAAGCAAAATGGTGACACTGAACTTGTGTAATACAACTAGAATTTATTTGCAATATCTAGAAAGTAAGCAGCAGGTACGTCACATAATATAAAGTTTATAATGAATGTTCTTATGAGTTACTAAAGTTTGATTCTTTTGTTTTTTCATGGTGTGAGAAAATGAGTATAGGATTGTGACACTGAAGAAATAAGTTAATTTAATTCATAAATTCAGAAGAGAGACAATGTAAATAATCTATTCTACAGTGACCATATGAATTATTTTCACATTAATAAAAAATAAGAAACAGCACCCCGACCCTAAATGTCTTGCAAATTTCTCATTTGAGTTATCTATTAATTGGAGTGATTATGACTCATTTTACAATTTCAGAGTTTAGTCAGTTAGAAGACACCCAGCTAAAAAGTAAAATTACAAAACAGAGAATTGGTTCTGTTTTACCTCAAACCAGGACATAGGTGCCAGATGATACATACAATAACTTAAAAGGATTATAAACAAATAAGTACATATCAATAAGCAAGAATAATTAGACTAATATGCTCAATTTTTTTTCCGAGCTTATTAAACCCAAAATATTACAGTGATCAAATTGCCACCTAAATTAATATTAAATTAATGACAACAATGAAATCAATAAAAAAATATTCAAAATAAAACCCCACAAAACCAATATTAGAAAGAATGAATGTTCTGGGAGAACTTAAGGAATAACCTATTTCCTCTCATTCTAAAGCTGGTATTTGCATCATTACTGAAAACTTTTAAGACCACTGTAAAGTTCCAAACTTTGATTCATCAGTAGCATTCTGAGATTGTGAGCATAAAAGAGGTAATATTGTTAAGCTGTAATCAAAAGATGAGACATTTAATTTTTCACAGAGAATTCCTGCCCGAATGCACCCTGTTTTATACAGCAGAACAAAATGATGGATATAATGCTGTGACAGCAACTATGTAAAGGTTTCAGTCAAAATTTTACTGTATTTTATTAATTTTTTGTAATCTTATTTCTAAACATTGTAATTGCTGCTTACCATTCACATTCATAGAACATTTTATGCAGTACTTTTGCTCAAATCTTGCCTGGATAGTAAGACTAATTTTTAGGTGGAACAGGATGCTACAGAGGCTGCTACAAAACCAAAAAACAACCACATGGGGCAGAATTTTTCTACTGGATTTAGCTGGGATGGAGTTAATTTTCTTCATAGTAGCTGGTGCAGTGCTGTGGACCAAAACAATGCTGATAACACACCGATATTGTAGCTATTGCTGACCGGTGTTTGTACAGTGACAAGGCTTCCTGTTTCTCACACCTCCTCTGGGAGGGGACACATCCAGGATAGGTGACCCCAACTGACCAAAGGGATATTCCATACCATATGGTATCATGCTGAGCAATAAAAGCTGGGGAAAAGAAGGAGGCATGGGGGACTTCCATGGTTATGACATTTGTCTTCCCAAGTAACCGTTATATATGATGAAGCCATGTTTTCCAGGAAAGTGGCTGGACATTAGCCTGCTGATGGCAAGTAGTGAATGAATTCCTTATTTTGCTTTGCTCGTGAGTGCAGCTTTGCTTTACCTAATAAACTGTATCTCTACTGACAAATTTTACCGATGCTTTTACACTTCTGATTGTCTTCCTCATCCCACTCTGGGGGCAACTGAGCAAGTAGCTGTGTGATGCTCCCTACTAGGGTTAGCCCAGAACACCTTTATACACAGCTTGCCTGTCTGTCAAAATGTGTGGTGTGCAGTTTAACAGAGCTGCTCCATGGGCTCCCTTCACTGCAAGTGAAGTTTAAGAGTGATAATGCCAACTGCTGTAAGCATAGAGGGAAATTTCTCTCTCAGGCAGCACACAGTTTGTTTAGAGGGCTGCAAGCCATGAGGTGGTGCATGGCAGTGAACATTCACATTTTACTCAACAAAAATATTCTAGTTTTAGGTAAGTTGTCAAATTCAACAACATACCAGAAAATAATGAAATACGGGAATAAAAGTGATAATTAAAACTTCTCTTCCTTCAGTCTCACTGGTGTTTCGTTAGTTTCCCCTCAACTCCTTTACATACCAAATGCCTTTCAACACAGTCTTGGCACAATGGCGACAATTAAAACATTCACAGTAGAAACTTTTGAACACAATATATTTCAACTCACAGTAGCGCGCTAATTAAATTAATGACTTAGAGAGGTTTTTTTTCCATTAAACTATTTAAAGGTTGTCCCCACATGAGAAACGCATAAAACAGAGAAACATTGTAATTCACTCCAAATATACATTCACTCCAAATGTACAAATTGGAATTTGTACATTTCTGTAGTTCTGTAACCATGAATCTTGTCAATTGCCTGGAATTTAATTCTGGAGTGTGAGAGACTCTGGTGAGTCTTTCATGCATGTGTAAAATTCCCATCTTCTGCAGACTAGACAACTCATCCCATTTTCACCTTTTATTTCAGGATGATTTAGGTGCTCTTGATAATGCAAGCATGAGTGTCCTAGTTTCAGGCAAAAGAGAACCAATTTTCTGTTCAGTACTTTTACTTACATGTCTGCTTTATGGGATCAATTGCTTGTCTTGGCAATCGCATTTGTGGCTTTAGAAATATTGAATAGAATAAAAATATTTTGATTAAGGTAACCCAGTTATCTCACAGGAGACAAGGATTGGCCATAAATAAAAAAGGAATAAAGCTTCATGACAACAATTATTTTTTTACCGCAGTTACATGATTTTCCAATGCTGAAAACAATGTGCACAGGCCTTGTGTAAAGAACTTGTCTCATCTTTCCAGCTGATATAATTGACATAAGAATGACATGTATTAGAAATACTTCATGAGTTATCAGTGCTTTTCATTTATGCATCCTTTTCTTGTCATTTGCTTCACTGCTTTTAGTATTTCTCATGGTAACATAAGCCATTTTCCAACAAACAGAAGAGATAAAGGAAACTTTAACATCTAATGTTTTTTGACTCTCACAGGGAGCTCTCATTTTCATACTATAAGAAGAGATTCTACTCACAGTTAAGCAATTGCAGTGTTGTAGGCGTAACTCACATTTTTCTGAACAAAGAGGATTAACAAACAACATAAAAGAAACATCCAGCCAGATTTCTTTAGGTGTTCTATTTTACACGACTGGATTATTAATGATTTCTTTATTTAGCAAAGTGTAAGAAAAATCCTGGCAACAGAAATTGCATCCTAGATATTTGTTCACTGCCCCTAAATTTGTACAACCAGCTGAAGCAAAGTAGGCAGTAATTCACTTTGTAAAGCACATGAACATTCTCAGAAATAAAGCCATCAATAACTTTGACAAGATTCAGAAAAATAACTAATTACTGCTGCAGGAAGAGAAAGTTTTTTTTATAATAGAACTTCCATTTTGAATCCAAAGACCTGGACAAAGACCGTGAGAGAGATACTGTTCATCCTCACTGATATACCTGCTTAAAAAAGATAAAAAGGTGGATATTCTACTCAAAGCTAAAGTGGTACAGGTTACATGACGTCCAAGAAAACTTTAGAAAGCTGTTTTTCAGTATCAGTGAAGTAACTGATAGAAAGATAGTGAAAACTTAGAAAGAATAAGCAACTTCAAGAGAGTTTGAAGATGGAACAAGGTGGGATATTTTTAAAATTCTAGCCTTTGTTGCAAAATACTAATTTGAATGTTATGGCACATAACTTTTTTCCAAGTCATTTACTATGACTTTTATTGATGTTGCAAATGCTTTTTTAAAAATGTATTTATACACATGTGTTTACAGTGACATTGTTTATTTAAGATACGTGTCTTAGCTTCACTTTTTGTGCATGTGATTCCTGGATTTTTAAAAGTTACAAGACTCTAATTTATTTGTATATTGGTAGATTCTAAAAATCTTGGCAAAAATGTTTCTGAAATTCCTAGGTGATATATATTATAAATGTGGCATATATCTTAACAATATTTGATGAAATTATTTCCATTGGAATATCTTACGGTCTTGACACCAAAAACCAAAGGGTTAAAGAAGTGTTACAAACAATATGTTCTACTCAAAGTCTGACAGTGTAAAACCTGACATATCTCAGTTTGTTCCCAGAAAAGACTACACAGAAATCCTAATTTAAAAAAAAAAAAATAAAAAATTGCAACAATGTCTCTCTCTCAACTTCCATGAACATAATTTTACAGTAAACCCATAGCTCTTTTATATCAAAACTGACACTTTACAGAACTTATAACTGCTGCACTGGGAAATTAATGGCATGTATTCAATACAAACAAAAACGTATTCTTCAACATAGGAACAACACCCTTCCCCATTATATGCTTTTTTCAATTGCATATTTTGGATATTCATATACGTCTCTATGTATAGTAAGAGAATAAAAGGAGATGGAGAGCTTTTGATAGCTGGGATTCAGCAAGTAATTAAACATTTGTTTTCCATGAACTTGATTAAAAGTTACATCTCCTCATAACACCACATGATTTCATACTCTTCTTTCATACAGAATGGGAGTGAGAACAGTGGAGAACAGCATTCCCTTTCACCCATTTGCAATCTTAAGTTAAGTGATATACCTCTCTGGGCAGCCGGTTCCAGAGGATGGCTGAGCACAGGAACAGGCTGCCCAGAGAGGTTGTGGAGTCTCCGTCTCTGGAGACATTCAAAACCCGCCTGGATGCATTTCTGTGCAACCTGCTCTAAGATGACCCTGTTCTAGCAGGGAGGTTGGACTAGAGGATCTCCAGAGGTCCCTTCCAGCCCTATGATTCTGAAACTTCTGTCACCACAGATGAAAAGTAACACAGGAATATTTCATGGGGAAATATTTTTTTTTGCTTTGTGTCTCATCATGAAAGAATAAATGAGAACAAGAGTCCTGAGCAGAGGGCCTTGCAAGTCCTCTTGCAAGTGGAAGCAAGAGGCTGATAGTTGTGAGTGAGACCACAAATCCAGTCAAGGAGCCTGAAGGGGAGTCATCAGTGAAAATGTAAGGTGTAAAAAATTCTTTACAGCTTGCTTTAGGTTTCAGCCAGATGAAAAAAGAAAAAAATCCTAGAGCTTTCTTATGTAAAAATCCAAATCAAGTTATGGAAATGGTAACATGGAATTGTAAAATATGTTCTCTTTCCTTGGTACATCCATGAAGAGAGTAAAAATTACATGCCTAGGTACAAACCTAATATACACAAAAATGCACACTGACAGGTGCCTATTAAATGCAGAAGAAAACTGACTTTTTTTTTCCCAGGACAACTGACAAAAAAATTATTTTTGTTTCTTAAATAGGCAACTGAGCAGAAGAAAGAAAAATAACAACTGCAATGCAGTTTTATCAAAGAATGACAGATTACCAAATTGGAATATAGCATTTAAATGTGTAAAATGAATTACAACATTATCTGTTTTTCCAAGCGGTCACAAAGCAATATGTAGATTGATAGTGACTAGAAATACATATTAAATATGATCACTTTTATTTAACAATGTTCAACAGCTTTTCTGATCAATAACACTGCTTTGAAAGTACTGCCGAAAATTCCGTGCAATTCAGAATGAGATTTTGTTGCAGTAATGCAATTTAGTAGCAACATTAAATTTCCTAGTAAACCTCATTGCAGGCATCTAACCTATGCTTTTGCTTCAAGGAAGAACTCATACCTTTCATATTTTAGGTTACAGATTTTTTTTTTTTTTTTTCAGTTTAGGATAGTGGCATATATCAACAAGAATAGCATGAATGGCTTAAATCATTTGAGCTCTTGTTAACATCAACAATGGCTTCAAGGTCAACTTCACGTGCCACATATATATATATAGTTTCTTATTATATAAGAAAGTATATATACTTTCTTTTATAAGAAACTTATATATAGTTTCTATTAAAAATTTAAATAGACTAGAAAAATTCACCCCTTACCTGCTAGGCTGCAGTTTGAGTTAGAGTCAGATATTCTGGTTTCTCTGAAGTTGCGAACATCTTTTATTAGTAGGATGGAAAACACCTCTCAAAAATTTGGCTGTTGTAAAGGAGAAGCCTCATGGGGGACTGAGCCAGGAATCAGGCTGGCAAGTGTCAGAGTATAAATGAAGTATTTTTCTTCATTTTTAGATTTTTAGATTGTTGTTTAAATGGCCTACAATAATTTTAAAGGCATACATTAGCATTTATATAGCAACTTCTAAGAGGATCTCAAAAAATCTGGTGGAAGTTACCAGTAACACCTCTGGAAGGAATTACTACTTCCTGACTTCACGTAAGCTTGCAAAGAAGGATAACTAACATAAAGAGACTAGGTATTCTCTTGAGTCTCTTTTTTTCTTATTCCACTCAAGAAATGCTATCAGAATTCAGATTCACAAACCATGTCTGAAATCACCATTTTCTGCTTTTCCTCTGACTGTAACTAAATAGCCTCCAGAGCTCTGTAATGCTAGATGTTAATTGTGTGCTGCAATGCAGTACATACTCTGAAAAGCAATATCGCCTTTGTCATTTGTGACTGATTACCCAATTCTGCCTGTGTTTGAAAGAAGTTATTTCCTGAAATTTGCTTTGCAATTCAGTTCATGTGTCTTCTCATTAGTCTGCTTCAAGCTGCGTCATTTTGCATACTTTATCACACAGACAACAGAAATGAAATGCTAGGAAAAATGCTCACTGAAATACACTTGGTCAACCCTGCAGTACTCCCGTCCAGTGCAATACTGTCTGTCCTGCAACAACAAATTTTTCCTAGGCAACAGCTGCTCTGAAGCAGTGGGTACTGTATGCTGAGTCACGTTCTATGAGCATCACATACCTCAGAATGAATCGTTTTTTTTGTCATTCCTTCAACAGACAACGTCAGTCTACCAGCACTACACCTCAATGTACACTGCTGCCTCGAGCACCTGCAGTGAGTTTAGCAAGGCAATTTTTCAAGCATAGCTATCAAAGGTAACCGATACTCTGTCTGTAAGTAACTGTGCGTGTGTTTTACTTCTGCACTGAGTCTCCAGCTCTCGTGCATTAATCGTTTTAAGTCTAGTGATTGTTTTATACCTGTTTACTCTTTCGGGCTTATCTTTGCAAGAAAAACCCAGAGGCATTATTTGAACTGAAAGGTTAGTTTTCCCACCATGAAACCCATTTTGAGATTACATACACCATACCAAACTACCATTCTTTGTACTTCTTTAGTATAACGAGCTGAAGCTAAACAGCTGCCAGGCGCTAACAGACGATGAAGTTAGAGGACCAAGGTGGGATTACTTGCACTAATAGAAGCACTACAAAATTTAGTTCAGGATTTTTGCTAAGAAAACAGCAGGTACACAATTCAGGAATACAATTCAGAGAAATAATTCCATGCTAACACAGAGACCTCTTCACAAGATAGAGTGAGTTGCTCTCTCTAGAAATGTTGTTTTCACTCCATTACAGGAAACGTAGTGGCGGCAACTAAGGGTAGGTTGTAGACACTTAATTTAAGGAAAATGAATCTACTTATGAAACCAAGGTCTAAAACTAGTCTTACAGGGCTAAAACTAGTCTCATAAGTGGAGTTCTTCTCTTGGGGATTGGACAACAAGCTTCTTGAGTAATGATCAAAATCTTCAATTACCTCTATTTTGAAGGCTAGATTTAAACCACTCACTGTTGCTCAAAATGTTTTCTTCCACCTATTCCTCTTTGAATAATTAATATGTTTAAAACACAGAAAACTAAATAGAAAGGTTTGACTTCTTACACAAATGCAGCTATAACCTTAGCAAGTACAGTGAACAATTTAGCAATATCTCACACTACCTGTTTACTCAGAAATACATTCTACTTTGCAACAGTGACTTCTGGATTGTTTCTGTTTTGTAAGGTATTTTGTTTGTTTGTTCTGAGGATTAATTATAAATGCCACCCCTAATACAGAGGACAAATATTGTATCTATTTGCAGTATTATTATCTACTTAACTATGTTATCAACTTCACCTATTTCAATAAAGTTTTCCGTAGCTCCTGGGAGATAAATTCTCATACTGATATTTTATACAAATAAATGAGGTACCAAAAAAATGTGGATGGTTAGTGTTAACTGTTAGGGCACAAGCTACTCAGCAGCAGAATTTCTGCAAAGTTTGAAACAACATTCAATACCAGTGATCAAATCTTGACATTGAATAAAAAGCTCAGGGTGCTTACTTGTTCTCTTCCACTGATGGGTTTACTGTGTAGTCCACAGCAACAAACAGCTGAAACCAAACTTCACAGTTATTCTAAGCAGACTTATTCCTAATTAAGTGTGAACCGAACATGAACTCATCATTGGCCTGCAGCCTACAATTGTGAAAGAAATTGTGAAATTGTGAAAGAAAAAATGTCTTCTTTATATCTATTCTAAATCTACTCTCTTTTGGTTTAAAACCATTACCCCTTGTCCTATCACAACAGGCCCTGCTAAAAAGTTTCCCCATCTTTCTTATAAGCCCCCCTTAAGTACTGAAAGGCTGCAAAAAGTCTCCCTGGAGCCTTCTCTTCTCCAGGCTGAACAACCCCAACTCTCTCAGCCTTTCTTCGTAGGAGTGGTGTTCCATCGCTCCGATCGTTTCTGTGGTCCTCGTCTGGACCTGCTCCAACAGGTCCATGTCTTTCCTGTGCTGAGGGCTCCAGAGCTGGACACAGTACTACAGGTGGGGTCTCACTGGAGCAAAGTAGAGGGGTGGAATCACGTCCTTTGACCTGTTGGCCACACTTCTTTTGATGCAGCCCAGGATACAGTTGGCTTTCTGGGCCGTGAGCAAACATTGCCAGCTTATGTCCAGATTTTCATCCACAGGTAACCCCAAGTCCTTATCAGCAGGACTGCTCTCAATCCCTTCATCCACCAGCCTGTATTGATACTAGGGGTTGCTCCGACCCAGGTGCAGGACCCTGCACTTGGCCTTGTTGAACTTCACGGGGTTCACATGTGTCCACTTCTCAAGCTTATCCAGGTCCCTCTGGATGGCATCCCATTCCTCAGGCATGTCAACTGCACCACTCAGCTTGATATCATCTGCAAAACTTGCTGAGGGTACACTCAATCCCACTGTCTGTGTCATTGATGAAGATATGCCATACTCGGCATGTGTCTGCCAAAGCTCTCAGGTCCCTTCCCACAGAGCTGCTCCCAGACAGGCAGACACCAACCTGTGTCCCTGCACTGGTGCCCCACAGGGGTGGCACTTTGCATTTGTCACCTGCAAGCTTGATAAGCGTGCCCTCTCTAACATCCTCCAAGTCATTGATAAAGTCATTAAACAGAACAGATCATTGTTGTCCTCCACTTGTTGCAAGCATAAGTTGAGTACCACCCTATTTACCACTACCCTCTGAGGTAAATCATCTATGCAGTCTTTTACCCCTTTTACTGCCTTGCTATCCAGACTGTACAGTGGAAATTTAGATTAAAAAATAAAATAAAATTGTGGGACCTCGTGTTGAAAGCTCAGCTAAAATAAAGGTAAATGATACTCACTGCTCTTCCCTCATCCACATACCTGTATACTCTGCCCCTGAAGCCAGGTACACATCACAGTGTCTGTAGACTGATGAAACACTCATCACAATCTTCCACTTTCATGTCAAATATGGTCAGTTTGAAGTTCGGACAGTGTTTGCAAAATCTGTGGTAGAGAACAGGCAAATTTCCAGCTCACTATGCAGCACTGAAGTAGATGAGGTCTTAAAATAAAGAACAAAGAGTTTCATCTGTAGCTTCATAGCCCAGTAAGTCTGTGGGGGTTTTGTTGGTTGGTTTGTTTTATTGATTTGTTTAGTTGTTATTTGGTTTGGAGGTTTTTTTGCCATTATTTGTAACAAGACACAAGCTTTGTGTTAGGCTAACACAAGGCCTCAGGACGTGTCAGCCTTTGTCCAGACTTCTCTGTGCCTGTCAAGAGATTTGTTTTAGGCTATAAGAACAGTTATTTGATGACCAATTCATTATTATTTTGTTTTAGCTTTTGTTTAGATTTGTACAGTTGGGTGATGTCAGGCCTATTTGATGTCAGGAGCTATTCTGTGAAGAACCAGCTGTCTATGATGCTGATAAAATGCAGCATGGAAGAAAACCAGCATGAGATGACAGTAGAGGGCCTGAATTTGCAGGCACAGAGTGATACTGGTGACTGCGGTGCTATAAACAATTCATTAGTAGCTAATCAATGGTCAAAGGAAGGCATCCTTGAGAGCTTTTTAACACCGGTTTCACATGTAAAACACATCACAGATGGTAAATTTGGATATAATGTGGACTTGCACACCAATGAAGAAAGACCAAGGTACACTACGTTAGCAAACATAAAAATGCCCTTATGCCATAAACATGTCCTACAGTGAGAAGCATCATCATACTCCTCTCAGCAAAGGACTTAAGAAGCCTGAAGGCTTTCACCTAAGTGGGATGAGCATGACACCAGAGAAAAGGAAATTCACTAGAAACTTCATGTACATCTCTTTTTAACTTTACATAATTTGAAGTTCCAATGCTAATATCACTGTAACGAAACTAATAATAATTCTTTGATTACACAGGTAAGGCTTTAACTCTACTAACAATAAGTTATTTGGTTTGCATTGTTACAAACGTTTTTGGTTCCCAAGATTTTGAGTATAAAAGCTGAGGAGAATTTAATCAATCTATTTTATGACTTGGATGCAATGAATTGGTAACATTTGTTTTTCTTTCCCAAAAAACTATCCTTTCCAGCAGGATATACTTTTTCTCTTTTTAACTGACAAAACTCTACACACAACTATGTCTGTAATAGCATAGGGTTCCATTCAAATGCAACACAAAAACGGAGAACCAAAAATCCTGTTTTTTGTCTTAGTTACTGGGAAGCAGAATGCTACACTTTGTCTATAGTTGTAAATAGGATGTTGATCAGCTTGAGAAAAAAAATAAAGAATGAAAAGCATCCTTTCTTTAGCTCTTAGATTATTATATTTTTCTATTTTTCTCCTCATTTTAATCT
This sequence comes from Rissa tridactyla, assembly GCF_028500815.1. Taxonomy (NCBI): domain Eukaryota; kingdom Metazoa; phylum Chordata; class Aves; order Charadriiformes; family Laridae; genus Rissa; species Rissa tridactyla. The sequence goes on along the minus strand of NC_071467.1, from coordinate 82,661,863 downwards.
AGAGTACATCTGCTGCTTAAGAATTAGATTCAAAATAAATCTCTGGCATATCCAAAAAAACATGCTGAAATGATAAACCAAATTATCCAGAGCTTTGTGGAAAATATACTGAGCTCTGAGAAAGAGGACTGTTGACTTCTTTGTGCAACTCATTAAATAATAGGACCCATTCTAATTTAGAGTCTGTAGGCAAGATGATAAGAAACAGCAGCTCTTGTAGTTTTCATTCATGCTGGATATCAGAGGAATGTGCAGCCTAATGTTAATGGAGGATAACTGTCCTGCACAACCAATTAGAGCTATAGATTCTAATCACCAAACAAAGTAGCTGGATATGAAGCTATTTGTATTAATGCTGAAGCATTTTTCATTAGACAGGCATAACCCCATTAAACCAGAATATTTTTTGCATGTGTTCAAATCTTTTCTGCAGCACTGACTACAGTTTCACCAGTCAAAAGAGAACAGCCATTGAGCTGTTGCCAAATTCATAATCCATTGATACAAAAAAATAAATCTATAATGTATGCAGTCAATATGTAACTGCATAATTTGTTTTTAATTGGTTTAGAAATGTGATTAAAATTTTATTTCATGAAGGATACTTAAAGATATATTTCAAAATACACTTGCTTTTCTTATCCTTTAATTTGTTCTACATGTCCCTGTCAAAAACAAGTTTTCCTCAGTGTGTGTGCATATGCCCACTTCAGTTAGTGATAAGTCAAAATGGTGTCTTTAAGAACAGATAAGTTACCTAGACACCAACCATTCATCAGAACAACTTGAAACAACTTAAGCAAATTATTTCCTTTACTAAGTCATATATATTGATAACTAGACATATATAGATATCAAATCAAGCACCCTAAGTTAAAAAACAAACAAACAAACAAAGAAATTTTAATGACACCATGCACTGCAATTCCTTTGGGGATAAATATTATGAATGAATGTCACATTTTATTGTCATTGTAAGTTAGGCGCATGAACTGTATAGAGTGAGTAGCTTTACTTTTTACACACATGTAAATCTAGTCACCAAGAGCTTTTCTGTAAGTTTCAGTAGGACAATATATTCTTCCATATTCTTCACAAAAATAAGAGATCTGTTTGCATATTACATAAACTGTTGTGTTTTGCACCATGATCTCCTTCATGCAGATTTTTATACTGCTCTCTATAAGCACTTTTAGATGAAGACTCCTTCTAGTCTCTTCCTTTTTATTCTACCCTTTCATGAAATCAGTGAAATGAACTTGACAAGACATATGCACACAACACATGCATACAAGCTGTGCATCAGAGAATATCCCCCCTGAGGAAATTTGCCATTGGCTGCAAATTGTAATGAAGGTAAACCATACTCAAAAGGAGAGAGAGAAAACTTAGAGCATTCTCTGAAAGTTTTTTAGCCTGTTGAAACTTTAAAAATAGATTGATAAAAGCATAATTTCTCTCAAGTCTGTGATTGAAAATTGAGATGGTATCTAAGGGAAAAAAAGGAAAACATTACGTCTAGATGTGGCACTTCAGGGCATGCTCTGAAGGGCAGAGATTGTAGGTTGTTTGGTTGGACTCGATGATCTTAAGGGTCCTTGCCAACCATGAAGATTCTGTGATTCTGTGAAAAAAAAAATGAAATTAAGGCAATAGGAGAGGGAAAGGACGGAATGAAAGAGAATGAGAGGAGCACTAACGAGAGTATATGAGGTTGGAAGAAGCTGTGAAATTACAAGAACAACACAGAGATTGGAACACAGGATCAGGGGTTTGCAGGGGCAGAGGAAAGATTAAATAAACCACAGAAATGTGACATAAATAACATGTAATTTAAGACAGAATGTCATGAGAATATCTAAAGAGAAAATTTTAAGGAATAATAAAGAAATAAAGATTAGTATTGAGAAGGGGTTGAGAAAGGGTGTTAAATGTCATCTTCTTTATAGTGAAATAAATAAATACATAAATAAAAATGGTAGAAATGGCCAGAAATGAGTATGGTATAGGGACAGAAAATGCTTATGTAAGAAAATGTGTGGCAAATAAAAAGAAATAGAAAAGAAAATGGTATATAAAGCTCCTTAATCTTACTTCATTTTTCCCACTTCCTCAAAACATTTTTGATGCAATTGTTACGGGTAACAAATTATAGCTGTAGTAGGGATTTATGCCAGGCAATGTCCTTGTTGCAGTTGAATGTGTATTTATAAAAGTCACCCATAGAAGTAAGTAATGTTCTATTTCATTTCCTTATTTACAGCACGGGAAAGACCGGACTTCTTTCGTTCATATATAAAAAAAATAATGGAAAAAAGATCTTTTTACAGCATGGGAAAGACTGAACTTCTTCCATTTATATATATTAAAAAAAAATAATGGAAAAAAGATCCTTGCTGGTTCTGATCAGTCAGCATCTAAAAATGAATCATTAATTCTGTCAGCCTTCTTAGCAGTCTAGATTATGTTGCAGAGCTGCAGATGACATTGGGTTTTGGGTTAGAGTGGACTCCTTATATTGCTAGGCTGCCATGAGGAACATTAAATGGGTTATTAGGCCAGTATATCCTTCTCTAGCACAGATGCAAGCCTGAAAGACTTTGGTCCCTGTTTTCAGACAACTGAATGAGACAGTCTCTTTTTTACCCATTCCAGCCATGTCCTTTCTCAGTTACTGATGCTTACCTGCCAATTTCACAGACCCTTCTTCTTCATTCATACCAGCTTCCTCAGGTTTTGTTTTTTCTGTAGAGCTACCTGAGCATGGTGTAAGGATTCCTATTCACCATCTACTTCTTAGCAAATGATAACAATAGCCCTAAGTTCTAGGAAACTTTTGATGCCTGGGAGAAGTTATATTTACTCCATGCTTGCAATCCTCCCCAGGGAAATTGGTCAGTGAGAGTGATAAGTGATGATAAGTCAATGGAAGAGGGCCGAATCATAGAGTTGAAATCCCAGACTATACCACAGAAAGGGAAATAGGACTCAGGCACATCCACAGAAGCAAAGACCGCCAGTTTCCACCTTCTCTGGGAGGGAGAGGACAAAGCAGGACTTGGTACCAAAAGATATTAGTTAAGCAGAAGCATTTGATATCTCACCCATACACAAACTGCTCCAAAAGAAGAGCGTCAAGAATTCACACACAAGAGAAGAGAATGAGGCTCCAAGTGGCACTGGTTCTCCTTTTTCACACCATCAACTATGCTATCACTCGTACACCATATTATTTCCAGCTTCCTTACAGTGCCTCTGCATTTTGTTCTCTCTCCAGTTAAGCCTCTGACCTTTCTCCCTTCCCCTATTACACATCACCATTTATCTCCTCCCACAAATCCCCTCTACTGTTATCATTTTAATACTTATCATTAAACTCATGCCTACAGTGTGAGTTCATTTTTTGTCTAAATACTTTCAATTTTGTTCACAAGAAGTAGTAGCAGATTCTCAATGGGTTAAGTGTACAGAAGCTAAGATCATTTCAGGTAAATTTACTTTCTGCTAGGTTATACATTTATGCTGTGAGAACTGAAGCTATTTGATAACCAAAAAGTTAATTGCCACTGAAGCTATCTTATATCATCTACATACATTTATATTCACAAAAGATATCTTTTTTACACATCTTCTTCTGATCTTTATTAAGTACAATTTTAATCTTTAAAATCCTTGACCAATGTACCAGTAATAATTGGCCTAACACAGAACCACTATGAAGGAAGAAGAGAAAAGAGTCTCGTTGACACGCAACATTTTTCAGCAAGCCATTGAATAAGAGCTTTGAGCTATGCTGAGTATGAAATCTGTAGTTAAGGTTGATTAGTCTTCAGATTGTAAGACGCCCTTATAATGTCAATAAATCAGAACAAAATTTCACACAAGAGAGTGACTAACAGTATTTCGCTGTCACATTAAAGTGCAAAGATGTCTAAAAGCATAGCCGCAAGGCTGAGATTCTAATTAGTTATGAAGGTGGTAAAATTAATGTAAATCATGTTTGCCCTTTCAAGCTAAACAATTAAAACTGGCAATAGCATTAGCATTCTCATTAAATTCTGGATAAACAAAAATCACCCAAACTCCTGTAGAAACCTGACCAGAAAACAAACTGCAGTTATCAATACCAGTAAGGGAACTAGGAAAGAAGGAAATCTGAATGACTGTAAAGAAAATTCTTCTAGATGGTATATTTTTTAGAGATGACCTTGAGGAACTCAGAAAAATCAACTGAGAAAGAAAAAATATAGTAGATGAAACTTCTCATACTATAAACATTCTTAAATATGACTGAACCTTGGAAAAAATAAATCTTCATTGAAAATAATGGGTTTCTTGTCCTACCCACGTCTTATATCCTGAAAACTTATGCAGTATCTTTTATTTAATGCCTTATGTAAAACATAAAACGTTATTTAGCTGTTGTAGGGCTGAATTTTTAATCATACACAAAAATATCTTCCTTTAAAAGGTTAAAAATAAGCTGTGAAGTTATTGTCATGTCATCAGGACTTATGCAACTCAAATTGAAATGAACTTATTGTACCTGCATTAATAAACCAAATATGTTGATAAGTGTCTCAATGACAGTGGAATGATAATTTATTTATGCAAGTTCCAGGCCAGAGCTGGCCTTGGACTGGTCATTTAGGGTGTAGGTAAAAGCTCAGATTTACCTACTTACCTGTACATTTACCCAAAGAAAATTCTCCAAAATGGTTCAATGATTCGCTTCTGTTACATTTTTATGGAGTTTCAAAGTCTGTGTGATAAAATGTATTTTCAGTATCAACATGGACTAAACCTATGTATAAATACATGGTGAAAGGCTGCTCAGAAAATGTCTTTGCACTAACACATCACCTAGCAGTGAGATATGCTAAGATCCTGAGTGATTTTAAATTCCTCAGTTGAAAGCAAATCAACTACCAAAGCAGATTAACCCAAGAAAGGCATCTACTGTCTTCTTTTGTGCATTTAAAATACAACCAACCAAACAAAAAAATTGAAGATTTTCCTAAGACACTCAAGTTGCTGTTCTGAGACAGTGATATATTATCTCTTTGCTTTGTCAAGTATAGTTTTACTACAGAAAAAGGGAGGAAGCTCAGCTTTTGAACAATTCACAAAAGGATTTCCTTCCAGACCTCAAAATGTTTCACTTATCTATGGTAGTATCAAATGATAGTATGTTTACAAAAATACCTGTTTTAATCACTCCAAAGCCTCCTGTGGACTTTCCACAGAAGTTCACAGCAGGTATAGAAAAAAATGAGAAGAAATATTCCCCAAACAACTTCAAAAGTAAAGTATTAATAGCTGGTTTTGTATTATAGTATTGAAATGCATAATAAAAAATGCAAAGATTTTATTACCATTCCCTTGCAATGGTCTGTGTTACTTACAAGTAAAACATACTGAGTTACATGACTTGTGCAGACTTAGACAGAAATCATAGTGATATCCATTACTGTAGCGCAACTCTAGTTTTTTTTTTTAGTTTAGTTTATTATTAGTTTATTATTATAGTTTATTTGCTATAGTATATTTCATTTCATCTTATAATTCTGATCCACTCCTTGAATTTAATCCACTTTCCTTAAATTGGTATTTCTTTCTAAAAAGGGGATGGAGTTTAGGCTTGTGTGGATGTAGCATGTACATATGTGGTATTTATGAAACTATAGAATCAGAGAAATATATCAAATGTCAAAAATCTTTTTTTTTTCTCTGCACTTTATAATTTCATACTGAAAATTACAGAAAACTAACTTTGAACCAGAGAAGACAAACAAAGGTTAATAGGTTAAACGTTTACTTTTGTGAGGGGTACATAATAAATCTATAGAAAAGCAAGCTCACTTTAAAACTTACATTATGATCCAATATTCTGCTTGGTGAGATTAAAAATCACAAAAACTGATGTTTGTAAAATAAATATGAAAATTTCCTACCTTCCTACCCCAAAGTAATTTAATAAAAAACATGCCTGCCTATCTATCCAGTTCCCATAGTATTCATGTTTGACGATTATAATCATACTGGAAAACACATAGAAAAGTCAAAAATAACACCTTTACATTTTTATTTTTTGTTATGAAAAGAGGCTACTGTATGGAAAAATGCCCACCAAAGAAAAAGGAAGATGGACTCAGTCAGGATACAATCTTTTCAGCAATCAACACAAACATACTCACAAACCCATCGATGTTCAAGTTGCTCCAGACTAATTGCAAAGCATATGTTGTCCTTGGTTAATGGGAGTGTTCAAGAAAATGCAGGGTAGCTAGGACTACTGAAGGGAACTGAAATCTGAAGGAACCCATGCTTCAATAATTCTGACATCCATGAAATAATTTGTTCTATGCAAGTCATCTAAGTGATTCAAATTGTCTTTGACTTTTTCTTCTCTGGTATTTTAATGAAACCTGTAACAGCGTACGTCCATGCAACATACACAAATAAATACATGATCCTTTTTGACTTTCTGGGTTTCAAAACATTGCTGAGATGCAAGGGCACAGGTGTTCTACCAAGTAGGAACAATTATAAATTAAAACTTTAACTCAAAATTATCAGCACAAAACTTTTTGTCTAAGTTAAGAGAAAAATGGAAGCGTTAAAGTAGTGTTGGGAGAAGAGGAAAAGAAAACCATAACAACAAAATGATTAATTATATACATATATTATACAGAGAAAATATATGCATAACATATACTGTACACTTTGCATATATGTATATTTTACACTCTGTATGTATAATATACATGTATTTTTTTAATATATATCTATATATACCATACAGAGTGGCAGGACCTAAAGAAAAAATCCAAATGCACATCTTTTTCCAGTAGCAGATGATTTCATTCTATGGGAAAAGACATACCAAAGATGCATGATATATTTTAAAGTCAAGAAAGGGTGTTTATTGTATGATTTTTTTTGTATCTCACCCAACTGAAAAAGGTAATCAACAGCCCAGAATGATTACCTACTCATAGTCCCTGTCTAGTAGCTCCATTTTTTTTTTTGTTGGGCTTTAATTCCTATCATAGCACAGCATCAAAGCTAGTATAGCAACACATCCCTTAGATTAGAGCAGATGTTTGTATTAGAGGCCTATATTGGAAATTTGTATGTGTTTATATGTATTTTCTTACACTGAAAATCACAGACACTTGACCATTATTGATGTCAGTTTCATACCCCTTCTTTCATTCACTTTACATCGTTCATGGCATACATGTCCTTACAGGAAGTATAAAAGGAATTACAGATCCTTAAAATCTCTACAGGCATGATGGAGCTCTATTTCTTTATTGAAAAAATGTATTGGATCAGAAGATCAGAAATAGTTAGACTTTCATGTGAAATAAGCACCTTGTGGATAACATCAGAAGAAACAAAACTTATTCACTTCAGAGCTACCAGACACAACTTCACTGTTCTATGCACTTTATACTCAGGAGCTATACCAATTTCAGGTGATCTATAACTGCATGTGTTAATTTGCTACACATTTGTATTTTCTGTATCATCATACTTTTAGTAAAAGTAAATGATCTTTAAAATTATGACTTGCATAATTATATAAAGTTAATCCAGACAAAGGCATTAAAAATCATAATCTTTCTGCATAGTCATAAAAGCCAATTTCTCAATAAAATATGGTCTTGAGATATAAAAATTTGGAATGATATGAAGAAATACAGGCATTAGTGTCAAAAATGTTTCAGTTATTTTGAGAAATTATATTGAAAGAGAGAGAGACAAAGAATGACATACAAACACAAACAAAATTACAGTAATACATCTTGAAAAACTTCAGCCAGAACAAAATCATTCCAAACTTCCACACTTTGTAAATAAAAAATAAATCACAATTGTTTCAATGGCAGAAGGATTACATAAATAAAGATGACAATATATTATCTGAAGTATCTAAATGGAGATGGAAAAAAATCAGTAAGAAAGATGCAGAAGATCTCTGCTTGCAAAGCATAAGGTATGTGAATGTTCTGTTTTAATTTACAGTTACGTGTGTCTCTGTTGGATTCCTCTAAAGACTTCAGAAGAGACCCTAGAGGTAATCTCATGACTAGCATGCAAGGCCCTGCTGGAGGAAAATCCTTTTATTTTACACCAGTCTTTTCACCTGGTATAAAAGATCAAAACAGTTGAGAATGTGTCCCAAGTGCCAAAAATGTAAGGGGAAAAAAAAAAAAACAAACTTGAGAAAACTCAGAGAACTACTCCCAATGACAAAAAAAAATCCTTTTAAAAACATAATAACCCAAACTTTTGGGTTATGCTTCAAAACAAGTGTAAGCAAGTCACAGCAAATGCCATGAAAAATCATGCCTGGAGTACATTACTCCCTCTTCACATCCTGATGAGGCAGCATCAGCTATGTTTGATAGGACTTCTAGATGCTTTTCTAGCTTGTTCTTAAGATGACTAGTGGTGGACATGCCAGTGCACCTTCCCCAGGCATTTCCAGTGTTTCAATAATATTTCTTTTTCTAATACCTTACTTGACTTGACTTTGCTGCAGCAGAAGTCCATTATTTCCTGTTTCTAGCTATTGCAGATGAGGAGAACAGACTATTTCCTGCCCTTCTGCAATAGCCTTTTACATGCTTGAAGACTGTTGCATCCCCTCTGTAGTCTTTTTAGTTTTGTAACACATTTAATACTTTCTCTTGTTCTCTCAAGACCTGATCCTTTTTACTGAGCGCATTGGACATTTTCCGAGGAAAGTCCAAATCCCTACTTTCTCAAAGGGCAGTGCCCATGACTTCCTACAATATTTCCAGGAAAGCCCTACTAACCCTGAGCAGACCAAAAGACAATCTACTCGGCAGTAACCATCGCCCTTTGATGTGTATAGCCCACATGCACAGTCAAGTCAGGATCATAGGGGAGAGCTGCAGGGGGGAAACTTTGTAGGCCTTTCTGAAGAGAAAAAGTGTGGAAGGTCTGTAAAGACAGGCTCTTTTTCATAGAAGCGTTATTTCAAATTTCTTGTAGAGTATCTTTCTGTTTAGTTTTATCCTAATACAGTCTTTATATACCACTTCCAATATTGCTGACATTCATTCGCCTCCCTGTGAGATTTTGTCTTTCTGATACTTTTGTAAATAACTGTTCCTCGAGCCATTGTTCCCTTTTCTTCATCTGTGCAGCTAATTATTCCAGTGTGCAGTACTTTGCACTTGTGTCTCTTAAAATTCAATGTGTTCACAAAATGATAGGGGGTGGAAGGAACCTCTGGAGTTTAGGCCACTTCCCAAATTATCCAGATCTCTTTGAATCACCCATATCACAGCTTTCTACAGGTTTGTTTCAACTTCAAATTTGGTAAGCATATTTTATATTTTATTTATATTTCACCCCGGCCATAAATAACAATAATAAAGAATACTATGTGTCCAGAATGATGGGTTTCTTTGAAAATTAATTTGACATAGACTTCTCTTTTGACAGCAAATCCTATTAACTCTCTGGAAATGTTTTTTTCCAACAAGTGTTGCATCTGTGCTATAATGCCAATCAATGGAAAATGTCCTTTCTTTAAGAATGTCATCTGAGACACTTTCAGAAGCACTATTTAAGGTCAAGAGCTGTGATACCTGCTGCTTTTTTCCTCTCCACAAGGCTTTTTAACTGGTAACAAGATGTTCTTGGCAAATCCATGTCTGCAGTTACTTGCTTATTGCTTTTCAAGTTCTTACAAATAGTTTCACTGCTTTACCATATTTCAAGGAATTTTAATTTAACAGATTATCCTGTAATTCATCGAGTTTCCTTTCTGTTCCATCCCTTTTTTCTTTTTTTTCTTTTTTCTTTTTTCTTTTTTTTTCTTCTAAGGTAAGCAACGCATTTACATGTTTTTAACTGACAGCATGTAATTTCCTTGTGTTTCTGAAAATAACTACTGCTATTAGGCAATCTGAAGACCTGTGACTGATTTAACACTTTTTAAGTTTTAAAGTTTTATATCATGTTTTTCCTCCTAGTCTACTCTGAGAGTCGCTCTCTTTTTTACTAGTATTAGTTATGTTACCTGCTAAACATAGCTGATCTTTTTGGACATCACTGATGAAAAGAAAATGATTTGGCATTCTAGGTGTTTTCTGTTTCAAGTTTTTCCTTCCACTGAGATTTTCCTTGAAAATCTTTTTGCTGAAAAAGTACAATGATACAGGTACATTGCAACACGATGTCTTGCTTTCCTTGATATCTTCTTGCAAGTTGCATCACATTTTATAGTCCAACCTTTCTGATTTTGTCTTTACAAGAACTACACTATTCTTTTATGTTTAGTTGTGGTTTTTTTCCTTGTATTACAAATTGTTTGTCCTTTATTTATCTGCTTTATTATATGTAAACTACAAGCTTGTGATTCGCCAGTGCTGATCTTTCACACTTACCCTTCATTTGTATTAGAATAATTTGCTTTCAATTCCCTAAAGATCTGTCAGCTTTCCTAAATTCCTTTCTACTTTAGAACAGCCCACATATATTGCAAGTTTATTGTTATCCACCAATAAAACAACAGTTTTCAAAACGCTTTTAATTCTTCCTTAGGGAATTTCAGTGGGTCTATCTTTCTCTACAGTCTGTATCTCAAACCTCATCCTTTGTATAAAGCAGCAAGGAACCTCTAGAGGCCATCTGATCCCACCTGCCACTTAGAACTGAGCTAGGTTTGATGCTGATAAAACATAGTCCTTTAAAACACTACTCAATTCATGCAAGGTTTCTGCTGTGGTAATTTAAAACCTAATCTTGATCTTGAATTAAAATATACAGATCAAAACCTTCTCTTGCAAGATAGAATAGGAGACTGACATGATAAATATTGACTCATAGAAGTTAAGTAAAATCCCAAGTAACTATGTTTTAATATTCATCATAAGTTTGTCAGCACTAACCAGGCCCCCCTTGTGCCCGAAACTCTCAGTTAAACTGTTCTCTTGCTTGTAGCAAGGCTACAGTTTTCAGTGAAAAGGACAAGTGAGGTGCTAAATAGTTGTTTCCAACATCTTCACTGCTGCAGACAATCAGTCTTGACAATCTTTGGATGGGCTTCTGCTTGCAGAAAAAGGTAAACGAACAAGCACTGCAAGGCTGCTCTCAAGACTGAGAATGAATTTCAAGTGCAGATGGAGGTCACTCTGCAGCATGGAGGACTCTGCATGCCTGTCAATGCCCCAAAGTGTCTTATATTGTTAATACGTCTTTAAGCATCTCAGTGCAATGGATATGCCTACACAGACTGCTTTTGGGCTGCTTACAGCACTGGTTTCGGGCTGCTTACAACGCACAAATGAGAGGCAAAAGATCTGATTGCAGCTCCCAGATTCTTCCCCTTCCCCCTGCCTGTGACTAGTTGGTAAGAGCTATTTTGATATATTCAGAGAGCAAATCTGTATTTTTAAGTTTCACATTGTTTTAGTGAGAATAGCTAGTTTATCTTGTTGCCTTAACAACTTGCATTTTATTTTAATTCCACCTTCATTTCCTAAGGAAATAGGGTTCTGACTAGCACCTGTCTTGTTATTTTTGAAGCTACTGGTTGACTGCAATTGTTTTTACTGCATACTCAAATCGATGAAGTTCCTACAAGTACCAGAAGTGGAAAACGGATAGAAAAGAAAAAAAAACAAAACAAAAGGATTGTTGAAAGGAAAGGAAAGGTTGAAAGGAAGCCATAACTAAGCTTTTTATCCATGGTGAGAGGAAGAAACCAACAACATAATCAGAAGTTGCATAGGATCTGAGTAATCAACATAGGTATATGTACCTGACCGTAACACATGTGGCCCTCCCCTGGCATATGTCAGAAGATGCAAAGGAGAGCTGGGGCCACTGCAGTGATAATGGGTGTTAGGGACATCCGAGGGTTGAGAGTGCTGTAGCAATGGGAGAATAAGAGATGGGAATGTACAAATACATACGGAGCTGGACTTCGTACTTCTACCACTCACAAATGAGCTGGGTCTTTGTCACCATTTAGGAGCATTGAGACAATGCTGCTAAATATAACTAGTCATCATTTTGCAACACGGAGAAAATGCTGCTAGTTGTAAATAAACCAGATTTTATCATTCCTGATACATCACCACCATCAGAATTAAATAACCCAGTATCCATATTCTATTTTCTGGTGGTGAGACACACACAGAGAGAATTTACTTCAAATTTTAAAACAAAAGATGAAACCCAGGGTTTACACAGGGGTCCCTGACAAAAAAAAAAAACCAAACATGTTCAATAGCACAGGCTACTGGGATGGACTTTAGCTGCCTTGCAAATTATGTTTTGAAGGCAATTTCTGACACATAGATACTACTGGTCTGTGTGATTTACATAACACCTTGTCCAAGTAATTTGCATGAGTAAATCCTGTACTAGCTATGTAGTCCTAACGTTCAGTGGTGGAATCTTTGCTAGAAAACTGAGAACAAAGGCTGGATAGAGCACATGCTGGAATGATACATTCAAACTTGAAATCAAAGGCTGAAGAACAAATTCAGTTAGCTAACAATATAATTGAATTGCTCTTCAAATCAGTGGCATGGTTCTTATCAAAAAGGGAAATGGGCGCTTTGACCTGCGGTATGTAGAAACAATGCTGCTACGCTAACAGTAGAAATACACACAATTTGCCTTCTAAAATTTGCTGTTTCTGGCTTTGTTGAAAAAGTGCTTTTTGTTCAGTCATGCCTAAACTCTAAACTGATTCAGATAATATGAGGGCAGGATCACATTATCTATACAAAGTTTCTAGACCAAGGATTCCCAAATAGGGAGACAGCAGCACAAGAGAAAGGAAATAGTACTGAACTTCTGCCGTAGCTGTGCACACCTCAGTTAAAGGTTAACTCAGGTGATTGCGCTGTGCCTTGAGATCTCTGGAGAGTGTCAGACTCGTATCAGTGGCTCTGTGAAGGCCCTGCACTGTGCCCTTTACCTCAATTTCTTCAGTTTAACAGAAAAAAACTTAGATTATATCTTTTTCTTATCTGGTTACTATCACCTTGTGCTAATGTAAAATAAAAATGATTCTTCACTGAAATTCGTTGTTTTAACAATTTATCTGAGTGGCAGCGTGAAATTTGCAGGTAGAAAAGAAATAGAAAAATGCCTAAATTCTTCCAACCTATCACTAGGTCTGTTTACTGAAAACAAAAAACCAACCAACCAAACAAAAAAAAACCCAAATGCAAAAACCAAGACAAAAAAATCAAAATCCTGTGGGTTTTTACTAAGCATTTGAAAAATCTTTACCAGTTACAGACTACTGACTTCTCTGTGTGCTACAAATTACAATGAAAATTATATACCATTTTGTAAGTGAAACATGCCAATAATCTCAAGAGAGATCTAGCTTCAAAAAAGATTGGGAACAGCAATTCTCATTCACGTGGGTAAAGCAAGACCCAGAATCTCATCAGCCTTTGAACTAGATGGAGTAAAGTACACACACTGCAGTTCAGAAAAATAATGTGTTTCTTCAGGCTCAACCTTTAGAGTGATCTGGAGAGCTGTTGCAAAAAAACCCAGAACTTAGCAAACACAAAAAAAGTGTGTAGGAATACTCTACGGCACCCTGCTTGTCACTTTTGCTTTGTTTCAACACTAAGGAAGTGTTCACTGCCTTCTGCTTGGCAGAAAGTTGTACACCCCAGCCTAGCAGACAGCGAAAGCACTTTATCTGTCATTTTACACAAACTTACCAAAAAAAAACCCAAAACCAAACAAAACCCAAACAACCAAAACAAAGGAGAAAACAGATTAAGAAAGATTTTTTCCATATGAATCATATTCAGTCAAGTATCAATGGTATCTGAGTACTCTGTTACATAGGCCTCTCTCCACACTCCCTTTTAGCAGGTAACCATAGTTTTCTCTCTTCACAAACACTATTCTTTTCCAGATAACTTATTGTCACATTTCTCTTGCCATCGGGATTCCAGTCCCTTTGGTTCTAGAAATCATTACTGTTTTTTAACACACAAAAAAGTGGTATCTTCCCCTAGAAATCATTAACTTCCATTGATCATGAAAACCTGTTAACTCTCCCTGGAAACCACCATAGATATATGATGGTGTAAATGACAGAAGGGATATATATAGTGTCGTACATGCAATATGCAGTATACAATTTGTGTATATCTATATATATGCAATATATGCTAGAAGACAACTGCTAGGATTCAGTTATTCATACTGATAAGTTAATTCACAACCATGTTAGACAAATGAAGAACCAAAGTGAAAGATCTAAACTGCAATGCTACTATGGAAAGTAAAGATTTAGCAGTCAAAGGCAAAAAGGTTTCTAAATTTGGACAATAATTCAAAACATGTAATTGAATGATTAAAATAAAGTTAAAAACTATCCAACAAGGAAAACTGAAGAACAGCTCTCTGAATTCCATGAAACCGTTGCTTTGGAACCATTCCTTTATCTAAGGGGAAATAGATGCTTACATTAATGGCTTTAGGTATAACTTGCAAAAAGGTTCTACTATGTCAGCTAACTGAATTATGAGGCATTTCAAATATAGTAAAATAAGGGGGAAATGTATTTACTTGAAATTATGTTTGGATAAAAGCCTAAAAATGGATATGATGCTCAATTCTTCAGTTACTTGTGTGACACCATTTCAGTAACACAATTTTTATTCCAATTTAAAGTCATATGGAATGTTAGAATAACTCCTTCTGTACTTGAAAAAAAAAATAATAAAAAAACCTCTTTATGTCCGAAGTCTAATATTGGTCTACTTTTAATTAATCAACTATGCATCCTCATTATAAGCTAAAAATAACCTAATCTTCTGTAAGATAATCTTTACTAAAAATATATTGTTACATATATTGCCTTTTGCTCACACAGAATAGTCAATTTTAAAGGATGACAGAATAAACAATTAGGATGGTTTGCATTATTCCAATTAATCATAGATTACTTTTTAATGGTCAAATAAATTTACTGTCTTTTAAATTATTATCAAAGCTTTCAGGGAAAAAGAAGTGCCAGGGTCTAAGAAATTCCTTTCTTCATTCGATGTGCTTTGTGTCAGTCTCAGAATAGTTATACCATTAGCTCTTTAGGTTGTGGAGGAAGGAGCTGGTCATTTCATAATTAATGATAAGCTCCCATCTAAAGGCTCAAGGCCTATTGAATTTGTCAATGCAGAAACACTTAAGAAAGTTAATCTGAAGTAACTTCTAAAGTGGATTAATTAAAATTAATTAAAGGCCTGTATTGATCCTTTTATTCAAATTTTCAACGGCTTTAATTCAATGTAGTCAACTTCAGCCTTCAAAGTGAACTAAGCTAAATTAACTTAGGGACACTTTAATTCTGAATATGTGTCTACATTGGGATTAATGCATTCTAACTTTACACAGGACTACAGGAACTGCAAAAAAACCTTACAGTGAATTACCGGCTTCATAACAGCTGCCTATGCTCACATCTTTTCTCCATAGAAAATTAAATTTAAGGTAACCTTCTTGCCTTGCAATGAGGTGGGGCAAACTCATCGTTTACTCATATCTTACTTTGACATGTTGGTATGTCCTTTTTTCCACACCCAATTGATTTGAACAAGATTTCTTGAGCATCCAAGACACACTTTTTTGATGCAATTAAGTCTGAAAGAGCTCAATAAGAAACTGCCTTCCAAACCCATAACAATAAGGTTATTTTGGAACTCTTTTTTTTTTTTTTGTGATCCTAATGTTTCTTACATGATCAGATCATTCTTTTTACAAAAGATTTTAAAATAATTTAGTCTTAAAAAAATAGTTTTGAAGGAAAATTGTTAATCACTCCTGAGCATGGCAATGACAATGCTTGTTCTCCTTTGTGAGCAATGAATGAAAAGATGGACTCGTTTTGTAAAGATATTGCTCTGTTAGGGAAGAAATACGCAATCTGAAAACATCTTTAAGTGTCTCCACTCATTGAAGAAAACAGCTACCTTAAGAGTTGCTGATTTTTTATACATAGTTTTGTGAGTTTTATATATTAGTTTTATATATACATACATATGTTAAAATATATACATATATGGTTATATATATAGTTATATGTAGTAGTATTATGTATTTTATAAAATAAAAATTGTTTAATCATCAGTGGTATTGAACAAACACTGAAAGCTTACATACATACAGCTGACATGAGACTTGCCCTATCAAAATATCTACATTCTCTAAGCTATAAAATGTCCTTTATATATCTATTTATTCAATGCACATGATTAAGAGTAGGCTTAAAACTTAAAACTATTTGTGATATTAATTCACTGGTTACTGCAGATTTTCTACTGCTTCTTACTTTTGTGCAAGCCCTTGAAGTTTGTAGAAATAATTTATCAAAAAAACAGATGTGTTCAGCTAAAAATTGCCCTTCTCTTTCAAACATTGCTGTCTTTTAATTTCTTCCATATAATTATGCTTTGCTGCTGTCCATTACCTCTACGCATGAATTAAGTTTGGCCTCATAGTGGCTGATTATGTGAATAAAGTTGTCATGCACAGTAATGGAATGATTTTCCTGTGAATAATATTTGGTCAGACAGGTGATTTTGTCAGACAGCTTTAGGCCTCTGAATAGAAGCTGTCTTTTGCAGTGTCAGAATAACAGTCATGAAATGAATCTTATATGTGACAAATGTAGACCTCTGCATTTCAGCCAAAGCTTTTGTGTAGATGTACGAAGTTCATTGCTGTAAAATGTTATTTTTCTGTGCATTTATTTGACTTTCACAAACATAAGAAATGAAGTTACAATTTTTAATAAAACAGATTATGTTAGAGTATAAACTAGGCATAAAAAATAGGACGGCAATATTTGCTTTTCAGTGCTTCATATAGCATAATGAATTACTGAAATATGATGTTCGAAATCCAGTTCCTGCATTTCTCCAATAGATTTGTTTTTATGATATTACAAGTAATTTCATGCAAAAAAAAAGCAAAATGTAGTACAAAGAAGCTAATGTAGCAGCCACTGTCATGGCTAACACACTACATTGGTAATTTCCAGAGTTCAAAGAAAGGCTAGATGTATCTCAGGCTAAACAACCAATAGTTTGTTATGGTTTTTGGCAATGAATTTGGAATGGAGAACTGAAATGTCATCTGAAAGTAATAGCGTTTAAGGTGACAGCATTTAAATTTGAGAGGATGCCAATACTGCTGGAATGAAATAAATATTGCACTACATTAAAATGCAAAATAAAATACCTTTTGCTTTTTTTTATGGAAAGATCTGTTTATTATTAGAAGGACAGAACTTAATTCCACCAAATAGTACAATCAAGAGACTACATGAAATTATTTAGGGAATGATAAACCACTTCTTCTGACAAACTGCTGAGATAGATGTGTTTTGTGCTGCAAATTCAATAAGCTTTAACATGATTTTAACGGTTGTACTTTTTCTTCTGGTCTGAGGAAATAAACAAAACAAGCCTCAGCTTCCACTGAAAAAAAAAAGCCTTACTTTACTGCAGAATTGTAGTACATCATTGGCTAGGAAATGGATTTTCAGATTAAGGTATGTCAGTGTCCTTTCAGATCTATAAACACAGCAGAGGATGTTAATGAAAACCTAGATCAAGCTAGAGCTTACATTATTATTTTTTTCTTCCATCTCTGAGTTTTAACAGCTACTCTCAGCATTGCTAGCAGATGGCACGTGAGAGCATTATCAGAAGTCAAGCACCACTAACTTACTTGAATCAGAGTCCTCTAGCAGTTTTCAACCTTTTTCAGCTTGAGAACCTTTAAAAAAACTCAGGCTGCTGTACAAAAGACATAAACATTTTGAGATCCACTAGAGAAACAGTACACGGACCCCAAAGGGTCTACAGGCTGCAGCTTGACAAAAACAGATCAAAGAATGAGCTTAGAGTGCCGGATGAGCCAGGTGTCATAAGGAAGTTTTCAGTTAAGCCATGTCCTGCCTAACAAGTATTTGAAATCGCTGAAGGAAATCATCTGTCGGAGATAAGGCTGAACTGGAATTTTATAGAAGAAAAGCTCTCTTCCTTATCAGTTTAGAGAAGAAAGGTAAGCAAAGCCAGCCTGGTCATTTGGAGGCTTTAGGTGACTATGCAGACAGAGCAGCACTCAACTGATCCTAAAGCTGAAGGAGGAAAATTACAAGGTTTTTTATGCTTGGTTTTTTGTTTGTTTGTTTGGGTTTTTTTAATATTTGTTAAGAATGGTAAGCATCACAACAACTTTGCAAATCCTGTGTTCTGTACTTTCAGTGATGTGCACCTCTTCATGGGGTGTTAGAACAATAAGCAATCCCTCTGGCTGAAATGCAGTGCTGACTGCTTTGCGGAAATGCCTCCAGGTAAATCTGAGTTGTCCGGAGCACTACTAATTTTAAGCTTTCAAAAATCACAGGCTACTTTCCACCTCCTTTTCATGACATTTCTAAACAGATAATTCTCTTGAGGGTTTTTTTTTTCTGCCTGCTTGTTATTGATGTTTTGGGATTCATGTATGCCCTTCCCTCTCTTATTAAAGCATTAAAAATAAAATGGCTGCTAAAACCAAAAGCATATGCAGAGTTTCTCATGTAATTACTGAGTTAAGGGACCCATTGGGTTTAAAAAAAGTACCAATACAGCAAAGTAGTAAAAACTGCTAATATCCTGTTCAAGAATTTCAATTTTTTCTAGTTTCGTAAAACTTCTTTTGGTTTTTCTTATCACTGGAGGACAGATAAATAGTCATAATTTGACAAAAAATTAGTAAAACAGTTTAATATATTCTGGTTTCTGATAAAGACACTGGATTTATCACTTAACTATTTGCCAAGTTTGTGCTAATGTTTTCAGAACAATTTCTGTGGTTTACTTTCACAAAAAAGTTAATCTCTCACTTCACAAAGAAGTTTTATGTTTTGTTTTATTTTATTTATTTTGCTTTATTTTCCAGCAAAAATCTGTGTGGAACATTGTACCTTATCTTGTCCTTTAAGTAATGTAATGGTATTCCAAAAAAACTGCTAAATCCAAAATGTGAATGAGAGGCTTTGTTTAATGTGTTTTCTGTAATGTCTTTAACAATTTTAAATCTCAAAAATGATTGTTCTGGTTTCAGCTGGGATAGAACTAATTTTCTTTCTGGTGGTTGCTGTGTTTTCAGATTTGGTATGAAAGGAATGTCAATAACGCATGCTGTTTTAATTGTTGCCAGGTGACGTTTACACTATTCAAGGACTTTTTTCAGTTTCCCATAGAAGCTGAGGAGCATAGACAGAACAATGGAATGGCCGATGGAATATTCTGTACCGTAGACGTCATGTTCGGTATATAAATGGGGGTTGGCCGGGGGACAGGGATCCCTGATCACTGCTCCGGAAGGGCTCTTTTCCCTATCCTTCTCAGGGGGAAGGGGCAGAACTGAATGAGTGGTTGCGTGGTCCTAACTGCTGGCTGGAGTTAAACCACAACACCAATTTAATTTTCGGACAGCTGATTTTTACTATCTTCTTGTACTTCTCCTATGTAAGTATTGTTTCTGTTTAAACAGAGGGAAATATTAACTGCAATTTTGTTGGCGGACAGTTTTGCATTTTTATTTTCTTAATTATTACATTTCATCAGCTCAAATTAATGAATTTCTGGATGTATCTTGAGTATAGTTCACTTGGAATCTTTTTCCAGGTGTTTTCCTCCAAATTCCAGCCAGTTCTTATATGTTTTCATATTGCACTCTTTGGAATGTGAAAAGGAATAGGGACCTTAGAATTGTCCTTTCTGCCATGTGTACGAGCATTCCACTTCCAAGAGCTGCAGAAGTTCCCCCCTTTCCCGCTCTGATGCTACAATTACTGGTGGTGTCCTCAACCAAGAGTGAGTGACAGTGAAAACAATCACATGAGATGAGGTCTAAATTAATATCTAACACCCTACATCTGTTCTGTTGTCTGTTCTCACTCTCATTCGTGTCTGCTTTTGACTCTTCATACTAATGGTAACTCTATAGTTTCTGACAAAGCAAGTAATTCTACTATGTGAATCCCATTAATATGTTAATACATTTATGCTTTCTCTAAATTGTGATTATCCTGTCGTTTTTTTTTTAACTACCCCTTAAGCAATTCCTTTTTACCCTGTTGCTGTCAAAAATTCTTCAAATTATAAGTAAAAAAGAAAGCAAATAATGATTTGCCTAGTTCAAAAAAATGTCTTATTAGAAGAGTGCAGGGAAAAGTATTAGTCTTCACTTACTGAATATTGGACTTACCTCACCTAGTCCTGGAGAAAATTTCAAGTTTGTCATCTATTTTTAATCTGAAAAACACCTGAGACATAACTGCTCTGTCATCCTGGTCAGGTGGCCCGTAGCAGACCCCTACTGTAATGTCACCTGCCCCTGTGTTCCCTTTAATCTTGACCCATTGGCTCTCCATTGGATCTTCATCCATCCCCAGGCGGAGCTTCATGTACTCCAGCTGTTCATTGACATAAAGGGCAACACCCCTCCTTGTCTCTCCAGCCTGTCCTTCCTGAAGAGTCTGTATCCCTCCATTCCAACACTCCAATCATAAGAGCCATCCCACCACGTCTCTGTGATGCCAATAAGATCATAGCCCTGGAGGCATGCGCACATCTCCAACTTCTCTGCTTGTTTGCCAGGCTATGTGCATCTGCATAAAGGCACTTCAGGTGGGCGCCCAATGAAGCTGACTCACTGGCTGGAGCGGCTGCATTTCCTTCATGCTGCTCTTCAGTATATAGAATCCCTCTATATGCTGCTTCAGTATATAGAATTTCTTCATATAACACTACTAAAGCTACCTAATTTCAGAAGTTTCAGAAATCTAGAGGTAGCTAAAGGCTTGGGGGTTTTTTGATGTTGCTAGTGGATGGTTTCTTTTTCCTTTGTGATTCTACAGTTACTGTAGACACTTGAAGATACTAGTCATTTCCTCACATTCATATATGATGCTTGGAAGATGTGAAGTCCAAAAGTATTTTCTTGTTATTGTCTCAAACTGAGAGATTTGCCTTCATAACTGAAGGAAAATGCAAAGATTAAGCTCTCCACAGGAATTAGTGATTCTGTATATTATGGCACTATCCCTTTATGTTCCATGGCCTCCCCATCTTGCAGAAAATATGCAAGCTTTATACCACTTCATAGGAAAGAGACAAAATATTTTAATAGAACATGTTACATGTTTTTTAGATCTGAAAAGTCTTATACTAAGTAATTAATGTACTTAATTACTCTAATGTAATTAAGTAATTAACGATATTTTAGTCATGGTTTGAGGAGTTTTAACTCCATATAATCAGCCTCGTGACAACTAAGGAACATGATTTTTGAGGTAGAATAAACCAAATAAGGTCAAGCATTACTTTTTATTTTCCAGAAACTTTATTCTCTGTAACACACAATATACAAAGATGTGCTTAAAAATCCTTATTTCTTTGGATTTCAGTTTGTTTACATAATAGTAATAAATTAATGAAGGATTTATGTCATACAATATTCTAAAAAATTATTATGAGACTGCTCCAGGCTACCATGTAGCCCATTACATTGTATAATCCTTATGTTATTAATTTTTATCTTGTTTTGCCCCAGTCCACTTCTCAAAGACTGACCGATATAAATCCCCACACTGCATGTTACGGAAATATGTACAGTCATAGATGACAAATTAATACTCCAGATCACAGATCTTAATGTAGCACGTACAGCTTCCTTGATAAATAATGCTGTATTCATTTATCACTTTTCCATTCTCTGGGTATGAAATTATGAAGTTAATTCTTTGCCTTCTATTTCTATACCATCAGTTTTCATTACCACTTCTTTATAACACTAATTATGTTTGCTAAGCATGACCTCTCTTTTAAACTATACTGCTGTGTTTGAGTGTTACCTTTTCAAGCGTTCTTTTTAATCAAATGTTCAAGAGCAATTCCCTTTGCAAAGAAGATATATTTCAAGCCACGCTCTCTTTTTTGAATGTTTTATAAAATATTTGCTTCTCTTTTCTTCTTCACATTTTTCATGAAAATTTTAATATAACCACCATGCTATATTATCTGTTAGTATTTTTTCCAATTCAGTAGCACAGTGATCTTCCCTTCCCTTCCCTTCCCTTCCCTTCCCTTCCCTTCCCTTCCCTTCCCTTCCCTTCCCTTCCCTTCCCTTCCCTTCCCTTCCCTTCCCTTCCCTTCCCTTCCCTTCCCTTCCCTTCCCTTCCCTTCCCTTCCCTTCCCTTCCTTTCTTTTTATTTGTATCTACCATTTGAGGTTTAAAAGATGCCTTCAGTATATTTACACTTGCAAACATGAATCACATGAAATAAATGAGTGTTAGACTATAAAGCCTGTTAATACTCATCAGGATTCCTTTATGTTGTTCTTTAATCCTACAACAATTTCTACTCTCAGTAATTTCATTCTTTTTTTTTTTTTTTTTGAAAGCTTTGTGAAAAGTGGACCTCCTGGGCTGTTCTGAATGCCAGATGAAAGAATAACAATGTTTTCCATGGTGAGGGATTGAAGTTGAAAATACTCCTTCAGCAGCTTCCAGTACACAACGCATCATGGGAATGCAAGCTTAAAAAATAAGACATTTGAACAAAATTGTTGTAGTACCTGGGGAAAGACCATGACCACAAACAGTTTAAGATGGGGTTTTCACTAACTCTCATCAGTTGCCCAGTAGTGCTGATTTTGAAATTCATGGTATAGTTCCACTGACTCTAATAGAAATATTCAAGACAAGGTATTGCTGAATATCTGACAAATAACATTTTTTCTGTTTAATACCAGCACCTTCAGACACCCAGATAATGAATGAATAAGTAGCACAAGGCTTGCAGGACAGTTTTAATGTTTTATCTGTGGAAAATATAATTGCAGAGGAAAAAAATCTGCTTCTTTCACTTTGAAATTCAAAGTATGGACCACATTGGTTTTATTACAGTTGCTCAATTTCACAGAGAGAATTTAACTGTGAAATATGCTAGAGATTGGAAAAAAGGGCTATAGCATCTTAGCTAAGTGCAAGTGACCATACATACTTGGAGATATTTTTATTTGGAGTTGAGCTAAAAAGTTGTCTTCATATCTTTCCCCACTGTGAAAGTGTCACAAACTATACACAGATCTCTTCTGTGAGAATAAGTGGATTAGCTTCTTCATATTTCTTCTGATTATCTTCTCAGTCTATAAGCACTATATTACCTTTATTTATTTTAGACAAGTTCTTGCTGTCTGAGGAATTACTGTTGCTTAATCTTTGCAAAAACCAGGTACATCTTTTCAATGGATGAACTGCCATAGTTCTGACAGAAAATCTCCATTCCATGCACTGTGAATCTACCACAATCTGTGTATCATTACTAAGCACCTCACGTAAGGTGTGCAAGAGTGTTCCTACAGATTTCCATGAATAGCAGATGAAGGTGAAAATATTAATAAGTCTGGTCTACAAACATACAACGGGGAGAGCAGCAAAAGGGAATTCCATCTGAAGCACTGTTGCTTAACAACAGTTCTCATAGGAGAAACAAGTGCCTCTCTCAGAAGAGAAAGACATAGTGCTTAAACAGACATCCTACTGCACCGGAACAGACTATACAGGGGCTGCCAGAAGCACACGAAGAGTTTTTAGACCTGAAAAAAAAAAAGAGGAGCATAACAGCAATAGTTGAAATTTTGCAGAGTAAGGAAGCTGGTTTGTCTATATTATTTTAAACCATCTTTTTGTAGTGAAACAATGAAAACCTTTGGTGCTTTGTTAGAGTCCTGTGGTGGTACTGTGTGCTAGCATACGGTACGCTAAAATGACATCTTGGGTAGTGTAAAAATACCAGAAGTAATATTGTTATTATTTTCAGTTGAATCTAGTATTACTACCTTCCTTTCTCGGCTTTTAATAGCATTTGTTGGCAGATACAAATTTCTGAATCTCAAACACAATCTGTATCCCTCTGATGAGTTCAGCAGCTGGTTGGGGCTGTGTCACTTTCTACTTTGTTTTGTTTGGCAACAAACCAAATTATCTACTTGAAAAGAACTGTTCAGCAAGGCTTTTTTATCCCAGGTTCTCTCTCAAAAGCAATAGCAATAAAAAGTCTCAACAGAACTACCAGAAGCTGGACTTGTTCCAGAGAAATTAAATCAAAGATAGAGATATTACAGAGACATTAATAAAAAACAAACAAACAAACAAAAATACCAAAAAAAAACCCCAAAACAACCCAAACCTCAAGTAGGAAGGCATTTCTTAAGTACTAATTAAGATTTCTCACAGAATAACTTGCAATCTCTCAGATTTACCACAGCATTTGAGATACTACAAAAGTCAAGGGTCTTGTCCTCATCATGTGCATGAAAATGTACAGTAGGAAATTCTCACAAATGATCTGATAACAGCTAAACCATTTAATTTTCTTCAGCAAGCTACTTTGCATTTTCCAATTGGTTTTTGGCTCGTTGTTCTTTTTTTCAATGCTTTTGCCACAGATGACCTCAAAATCTTAGTAACCTCTAGCCTCAAAGATCCCCTAAAGCTCCCACCTTTCTGACCAAAAGATGGACTTACACTCCAGAAGTATCTGGACATTTCACAGCCCCATTACATACTCAATGTGGGAGCTCCAAGTCTCAAAGAACTTAATGAATAAAGTTCAATGATCAAGGACAACTAAATATTAAATTGGTCAACATGACAAAGAAAGCTCCTGGAAGACCAAAATGAATTGAACGGGAATGTTTTCATTTAAAAACTAATGGATGTAGAAAAATTCTTGCCTCAAAATTTGAAGTAAGAAAATCGTAGGCAGCTTAATGATGCAAGATAATAATGAAGTTCAAGAAAGTGAAAGGAGATTAATTGGTTGTTGGAAAGGAGAGAAGGACTATTTTGGTCATTTCAATCATGATAACAATAATTTTCACCTTTGAGGTACGTTGTTTCTACATCAAAATATTCACTATTATACAACTTCAGAATTAAATACCCAAATATTAAACCATGAACTAAGTAGTAAACTCTAAGAGAACTATATGCATGCTTAATGTTTTACAAAAATAAATAATCATCACACTAATACAAATGTAATTTTAAAAGATCTTAATCTGCCACTCTTTCGTATGCTAATCCTGTCTTCCTACATACCCTAAAAGTAGTAATAGAAACCTGTAGCCATTTTTATTAAAACTGTACTAGTTTAACTATGAAATTGAAGTCTTAACTAAAGACTTCAGCCTTCTTTGTATGGGCCCTATTCAATTTTTTTTCTCATTTTAAGTTTCAAAAGCTTGTTTCATCCCCACTCCCTCAGGCAAAAATAAAATTGGTTAGCCTGAGGAATTGTTTAAGCCTTCAATTCAAATTTAAATCATTGGTTGATCCCAATACCAGTGACAGTTGAAATTAAAAATACTGTGTAAGTTCTGTTCAATAAAAAGTTGGTTAAAGAAAGATCACCTTTCGTAGCCTGCAAGTCCCTGTAGTCTAAAAAGGGACTAAGGCATAATTTCCCAACTTTGACAAAATGTGGATATACCAACACAGGAAGTGTTACACATAGCAGCCATAATACCTTTGCAAATGAAAACAGAAGGTATGTGTTGGAGTAGACATTTCCCGTGGCATTGAGTCCCTCTTGATCTTTCTGATGTGCACTCCAGGACTGCCCTGAGCAGTGACAGTAATCAGTGAGGAAGGTACTGGCTGTTCATACATGTATTCAGTGTCCTTACCACAACATCCACTTAAAGGCTGACAAGGTGATCGATGCTTGTGCGCACAGATAAACAGTAGCAAGGCCTCATAATCAGCAAACAGTGTTTATGTGGACTTTGACTGATAAGCACCGGTTTACTAAGAGGAAGAAGGGAAGTTAGACGACTGCAGAATCTAAGAAACTCTAATATATATACCACACAGAGACATGAATCTCCATCCTTTAGATCTCGATATATATACCACACAGACACAAGAATCTCCATCCTTTATTAGAATCTCCATCCCCTATTAGATGGGGGCAGTAACACGGTGACAAAGGAAGAGGAAAAGGCTGAGGTACTTAACGCCTTCTTTGCCTCAGTCTTTAGTAGTAGAATCAGTTGTTCCCTGAGTACCCAGCCCCCTGAGCTGGTGGATAGGGGTGGGGAGCAAAATAAAGCCCCTGTAATCCAAAGGGAGATGGTGAGGGTTCTGCTTCAGCACCTAGACATACACAAGTCTATGGGGCTGGATGAGATGAGATCCACCCAAGGGTACTGAGGCAGCAGGCAGAAGTGCTCACCAAGCCACTTTCCATCATTTACCAGCAGTCCTGGTAAATCAGGGAGGTCCCAGTTGACTTGAGACCAGCAAATGTGATGCGCATCCACAAGAAGGGCCTGAAGGAGGATCCGAGGAACTACAGGTCTGTCAGTCTGACCTCAGTGCCCGGAAAGGTCATGGAACAGATCATCTTGAGTACTGTTATGTGGCATATGAAGGACAACCAGGTGATCATGCCTGGTCAGCATGGCTTCATGAAAGTCAGGTCCTACTTGACAAACCTGATCTCCTTCTATGACAGAATGACCACTTGGTGGATGAGGGAAAGGCTGTGGATATTTAGTAAAGCCTGGACTTTAGTAAAGCCTTTGACACGGTTTCCCACAACATTCTGCTGGAGAGACTAAAGGCGGTTGTGATCCATTCTTGAAGAGATATTTTAATCTTATGAAATAATGAAAAAATCATGTAGTAGATGCAGTCCCACAACAAACAGTCTTGGCGCAGACTCAGTACACCTGAGCACAAATATCTGATGCTAGGGTATTGCCAAATAATATTTGTCAAATTACTAGTATGCTTCCAAGCCAGATAGCATATATTATTGCTCAATGAGCTGTGTTTGAACAACGTTCAGCAAGTCCACTGATCTCAAATGGCTGCAGTTTAATTTTCCAGATGCTGATGTCTCCAACATCTTTAATATATTTCATTCACATTAGTATCTCCTTCTAACTTACATCCCAGATAATAATTTGAGGATGCTTTATGTGATCTCAGCAAAAATCTGGAATTACATGGAATTTCAAATAATTCTTAGATTGGAATAAACTTTCAAAAATGCACTTTTCTAGCAGAAATTCACAAAGAGAACATTTCCTGTGATTTCCTATTTTGTTAGTTGCAAAAGAATCTAGGGTTTGGCTTGCTTTATCTGAGCTGGAAGAATACTGTATTGTGACTTGTAAGGCACATGGCTGTTAAATCTCATTCACACCCACATATCCTTATTTCAAGAAATAATATACTCACCAGTTTTCCCTTTTTTTGTGTAATTATGGATTGCATACAATCTAATATTTCTGGTCTGATATGAACAGAAATATGAACTGCATGAATTATTTTTTAATACAGCATTTGCAGACATAATTTCATACAATGACTTAAGTGGAAACTCTATTTGCACCTTTTGGCATTGATATCTATTATCACTTCCACGAGACTTGTGGTGACCTGAATTCTGTCTACTGGCTTTACTGTTTCACAGCAATGGTGAGACAAAGTAGAAGTGTGTACTAATGTTACTGCATTCTTTAACACCCCTGAGGAGATGACAGAGGCTAATTTTCAAATTTAATGGGAACTAAGGTGATAGAATTGCATTTGCAAGTTTTATTTCAAGACCACCAATGTTAGAAGTTGGAAGAAACACCAGTACCAGAAAATTACACTACTCTCTTGCAGAACCATGGTACATTTAAAATGAATTATTCATCACCCTAATCTCAAAAGACAAGGGGGGGATGGCAGGACGATGGGACAGAGGGATGGACAAGACACGATTGGAAAGCAAGGCAGTCCATCTTCATTCAAAAAAGATAGTATCAGAGACTTCTATTTTACTTCCTCTTATCCAGACCCTGGGACAAAAGTTACATAGGTCCCTTGAAAAAATCCCATTCAAAATCTAAGACAAACAGCTACTTTCTCAGTAATTGGGAGGTACTAGCTGGACAGTATGACCATATCTGCAAAGTCGCAGACTTAGGCTGGGCAGTGAATGAAGAGCAGAGACCACCCTTATCTGAATGCAAGAGGGACACAACAGTGCAGACACAACAATCTCACATTACTGAGAAGCAGATGCTGCACTAGTGTTTTTTCAGAAGGGGAGACTAAGTATCATTTTTTTCCTCCTTTCTCCTCCTGCTCTTTCTCTTGCTGTCGCTATATTGGCAACAATTTTCAATTATTTTCAACAACTTATAGCTAGGCACCACACGTGTCAAAGGTGACAGTGTCTGGCTCAAAAAATATTAGAATTATATTAAACTGATTTCTTTATATTTGCTAATATATTTGCTGATTTCTTTTTTTATCTTTCATTAAAGAATAAATGTACATCTTTAATTCACCAACACATGCAAGTACTGGGAAGCTACAGAAGTCAGAAACACACATTCACAGAAAGACGTAAGAGTGTCAGTAAAGACATTAAACCAACAGAGATGGAACTCAAATCAATAAACTTTGATAATAAGTAGTCATCACAATGTCTCTCTATTTATTTCTGTTAACATCAGTAGCATTACATCAGTTTTCACTGGCTGGCTATATATTCTTGGCAATTTCACAGAGTGCTACTTACAAACTGACCTTCTTTTCACCAAGTCAAATGGAAACGAGTACTCAATATAAAATATGAAGAGACTCTGCAAAGGACTCTGTCTAATTTATTGCTCTAGCATATATTCTTTTGTCAGCTACTATCAGCTGATTTTTTTTCATGCCAGCATAATTTTAGTTCTCTTTTGTGTGTATTCTTCTTCACTCTGACATTTATGACAACTTATCAGTTTTCATTTGACCTTACATTAAAATCTAAGACCTAACTTAAGGTTCTAAAAATAAACAGATCATAATTTAATGACTGTATATGGAACACGTCAACCTCATTTGTTAACATGTTTGGTTTTTTTCCTTCAGTTATACTCTCAAATTAGTCTATGTGAATATAAACATTAATAGATTGGCAGTTCTGGGAGCTGCCAGACAAATTTCTTTCTTAGCTTAGTCATCAGAAGTGATTGTACCCATATCTACCAGGTTTCAGAAGACCAGAAAATAATCTAACATCACCCAATTATGTGCTGTGATTTTCTTTTCCCAAAGCATGACAATCTGGGTGTTTGGGGTTTTAATGAAGGTCATTTTAGGAAGTGATGACTGATTTATAAAAACAAGTGATTAAGTGGCAGTAAAGAACTCTGATTGCACCTATTTATAGAGAAAGAGATGACTGGAAGAACAGTAGCATCAGAGTTGGGGAGGAGACATACTTTTGTACTGTTTGGGATTTTGTTTCCTCTTTCCCCACCTCCAAAGCCACAAATTTGCTTATTTCTTTGCCCTAGCTATCACTTGCACTGCTAGAATAGTAAGAAACCAAAACCAGATTAACATCCAAACACAATAGTTGCTCTACAAATGCACAGGTAACATAGTTCCTTAACCAAAAAGTGTATGACTGCAAGATAGAATAAGCACAAAGAAACAGAAGTAAAAGAGTTTGGTGTTATTTTTGCGTTATTTTTTTGGTTTTGTTTGTTGTTTTTTTTTTACTGAAGTTAAACAATTAAACTTTCCAAACCCCTAAGAACAGTTTGAAAGACTTATTGACATGTGTGCAGACGGAGCCAACGCTATTCTGCCTGTACCGTGGATTAAATGGACTTGCTAAAAGGGAGGACTTATTTTTTTGTGGACAACATCATTCCAATTTCACTGAAAGGCTTTTGGATCTAAAGTGCCTCCTGCCAAGAGAGCATAAAGAACAGACAAGGATGTTCTCCCTTATCTGAGCCTGATTTCTTCAGTCTCACTGAAAGTTAATGGCACTTTGTGTTTACACAGCTATAGCAAAACAGCTACTGGGCTCTTCTCTTACCTTTCTCAAGAAATTGCATTGTTGAAAACAGCTCAAATACCAAGATATTTTGCATCGATGTTTAGATACATTCTTTCGTTGTGCCCATAGAAATGGAAATGAAAATCTCAATCACTGAAATAACTTTCTCACAAGCAGAAAAAAAGTATTCTCAAAAGCATTTTCTGCAACCGCACTTTTGGGAGTTGACCATAACAATACTGTCTATGAGGAAAAAAAGAGATTCCCTATGGGAAAAGAAGACAAGGATTAAGGAGATATTCATATGGCTAACTTTGTTTTTCGTAATAGGCACCTCCATTAATGCTAATACCAGGGGTCATATTTGTCAGGAGTAAGTCAGTCATAGGTAGCCTTGTACTCCAGCACTGTAGCTCTAGGACCAGGCTTCCTCAGAATACTAACAATGAGAAATGCAGACAGCCTTAAATTCACCAGATGTCACAGGCAATATGGATGGGTGGAAGGGGGAAAACGGATACACACATTGGGCTGAATACTGTGGCTATAAATCATTTCAACAGATAACAGACAGAAAGGCTTCAGAAGTGAGGTACTTCAGTGGCACTTAATCCACTACAACAACATTACACATACAGCTTTCTGGTGACAGCTGCTGCTTAGCAACAACCCTGCTATCTCCCTTGCTCCCAAAAGAAGAGTAGAGGCATGATAGGAATACAACTTAGAAAACAAGACTGTTTGCAGTTATAGCACGAGTATATTCTCAGCAGACCACACAAGGCTTAATTTACTTGAGTTTGTGTTTGAGCAAAAGTGAACGTCTGCATGTGTGTTAATTCTCACACATATACCCACCTCCTACAGAGCAGGGGCATCGCCATTTGAAAACTTTTTTCGTCCTGCATCAGGTAATATGGGAGCTGAAAATAATCTGGTGTAAAAATTTACTGTCTTGTAATTTCTTTGGCCTCCCTCTTTGCCTGTCTTGAAGAGGATGTGACGTTTGTAGTGTTCCCACCATCATAAACCTCCCCTGATTACTGTAACCTTTAAGCAGCAGCGGCCTCACATATCAACCTTGGTGAGCTTTGTCAGCACCACATTTGCTCCCACAGGTGCATGTTCAATTTGCCTGTCTCTTTCTGCTGCTGCTCTGGGGAGTGTTTCATTTCCTCAGCCTCTGTCACAAGGCTCAGTGACCCAGCAGGCCTGAGAGTACACCTTTCCAGTAAAAATGGAGGCAAATAAGTCATTCAGCATCTCAACATTTTCCATTTCCTTGTCATTAGGTCCCTTGCCTCATGAGCAGAGGATGCAGTTTTTTAGTTTTTTGGTTTTTTGGTTTTTTTTCCAATGCACTGGGCAATAAAATAGGTACCCAAGACTGGCACTCAGTGACTCTTGAGGAATCTTATTAACCCTTACTGGGCTGTTAAGCAACGAATGGTCCCATGTTAACTCATGGACTTTTAGCAAAGTAAAGTGTGATCTGGAACAACTAATGACGAAGACAGAACTGTGTTATTTCTATTATTCACTCATCCATTCCAGACCAGGAAAAGAAAACTAGACTTCTTGGCATGTGAAAGGAAAGCGTACTTGCTTGTCACACTTCAAGGCTTCAGCTGCTTCTACAAAGAACAGCAAGGGTATTCTTCTTCCCATCATCTAAATTTAAAATTGTCATGTTGACTTATTCAAAGGGGTAGGGAAAGATCAGAGAAGGGACTCCTCATCTTCTTATGAAGCACAAGGTGTTTGGCCCAGATGGGGGAAGAACAACCAGATGACATTCAGGTGTTCTGACGTCTGAAATAAGTTTGAAGCATAAGACTTAGTAATACCTTTCACACTGTCCTGCTCAAGGAGAACCTGATCAGTAGCTTTGAGGTCGGGTAAGAATTTTTCTCTGGCTTAAACCTAAATCAGCCTAAACCATGGAGATTTACTTTCCACTGAAAGATCATGCTGGAGCTTCCCAGTATTTTTATTTGGGTCTGTCTCATTTAACTTATTTCTTCCTCTTGCCAACACTGGTGACATCTCAGTCCTTCCTCTGCTGCGTCTGTGGTCAAAAGTACTTAGATTTCTGAAATGCTCCAAAACAACATGATTTGGCTTCATGCTAACCTGCTTGTCAGCATTGCTTCAGGTTGACAAAACACATCTCTAACATCGTAGGGTGAACTGTGGTTTTTGTCATCAGCAGGGGGCCACATTCACAGCTATTATATACTGCTGAACTCTCCCTGGGAGTGAGTTTCTGCACAAGAGGGAATAGACTGAATAATGTCAAAAAGCAACTGGAAGATATGTGTGCTGAGCAAGTGGCAAATGGAAGATGCCAAGCTAGCTAGGAGGATGGGTGCATGTCAGTGAGAGCACTATCATTTTGAAGTAGCAGAGAAACAAGAAATTGGGCTTAGGACTCAGCCATGTGTATCCAAAAAATAACAGTAAGGCCAGCAGGAAGTAAATATTACTTTATTTTGCTGGCAGGAAAGCAAATTCTGGAAAGTACTCCATTCCCCATCAAAAAGCAATTCGACACACAGTTCAATAGAGCTGCTTCTTACTAAATAATGTCAAAAGAATATAGCTCTTAAAAGGAGTTCATCAGGCAAGAGACACTTTTTCAAGACAATGTTAACTTCTGAGTGTTTTCTGAATCACATACAAAGCCACATCTTCAACCTGAATAGAAAGTGCCTATTCACACTCCATATTAGCCTGCTGGCTCTCGCCCCTCCCTTAGTGCTGAGACATTCCTGGAGTAGGAATGAGATACCTGTCCTGAAGTAAGCTCATACTGAGACATCTGTCGTATCTAATTAGCTAAGCAAATGAAAACCAGCATAAATCCAAAGCGTAAATATTAGGTAACTTAAAAATAAGCCTGAAATACAGGTAGAAATTGAACCTAGGATGTCTTAAGTCAGATCCCAATATGTAAGCAAAAGTCCATCCCTTTCCCCTTTTCCTGTACTGAAATAAAAAGACAACATGTACTAAGGAACATATTATACACGTCTCATATAATACACCCGGCATTAATTCTTCTTTGCAAAGAGTGTATGTTTGCTGTGAAAGGCATCATGGGAAATAAAAACTCAGGGTTTGGAATATGAGTTTGGTATTACAGTCAGGGGAAAGATTAATTTTTTCTTATATCTTCTCATCTGCAAAACAGCACAAATTATTAGTATGCATGATGCCTTTTCAACAGCTTTGTACCCTAAAATACTTATTCTTGAAGAACACTGAAGCCCTATACCGATGCATACTCACTGTTTGTTAACGAAATAAGTTTGACAGGCTTCTTGTCCACGAGCCACAACATAAATAATTAATGTATTTAACATTACAGTGTGAAGCACTACAGAGCAAGCATAAGGTCTGGGAAGAATCATCAAGATTCTTAAAATCTCTCCGCCCACACAGGACTTAAAACATAGAACCATAAAATGGTTTAGGTTGGAAGGGACCTCTAATGTTCATAGAATTATAGAATCATTTAGTTTGGAAAAGACCCTTAAAATCATTGAGTCCAACCATTAAACTGACAGTACTAAGTCCACCACTAAACCATGTCCCCAAGTGCCCATCCAATCTAAAGCTCCCCTGGCGGGGCTGTTACCTCTCATCCTATCACTTGTTCTTGGGAAAAGAGACTGACACCCACCTCGCTACAACCTCCTTTCAGGTCTTTGTAGAGATTGATAAGGTCTCCCCTCAGCCTCCTTTTGTCCAGGCCAAACAAACACAGTTCCTTCTGCCGCTCCTCATAAGACTTGTTCTCTAGACCCTTCACCAGCTTCATTGCCCTTCTCTGGACATGATTCAGAATCTCAATGTCTTTCTTGTAGTGAGGGGCCCAAAAATGAACACAATATGCGAGGTGGGGCCTCACCAGTGACGAATACAGGAGAATGATCACTTCCTTAGTCCTGCTGACCATGCTATTAAGCCACACTATTATACAAGCCAACATGATATTCACCTTCTTGACCACCTGGTCACACTGCTGGTTGTTGAGAAACATCCCCAGGTCCTTTTCCACCAGGCAGGTTTCCAAACCTGTAGCGCTGCATGGGGTTGTTGTGACCCAGTGCAGGACCCAGCACTTGGCTTTGTTGAACCTCATACCATTGGCCTTGGCCCATTGATCCAGCCTGTCCAGATCCCTCTCTAAAGCCTTCCTATCCTCAAGCAGATCAACACTCCCACCCAACTTGGTGTCATCTACAAACTTACTCAGGGTGCGCTTGATCCTCTCATCGCTTACTTAGGGTGCACTTGATCCTCTTATCCAGAACATTGATAAAGATAATAAAACTGGCCTAATCCTGAGCCCTGGACTTGTGATCAGACACCACCTGGATTTAACTCCATTCACTACAACTCTTTGGGCTCAACTATCCAGACAGTTTTTTACCCAGTGAAGAGAATACCTGTCCAAGCCATGACCAGCCAGTTTCTCCAGAAGAATGCTGTGGGAAATGGCGTCAAAGGCTTTACTAAAGTCCAGGTAAACCTGGACAGCCTTTCCCTCATCCACTAAGCAGGTGTACTCATTTCAGCTGGGACAGAGTTAATTTTTTTCCTAGTAGCTGCTGTGTTTTAGATTTAGTATGAGAATAGTGTTGATAACACCTACTGTTTTAGTTGTTGCTAAGTAATGCTTAAATTAAGTCAAGGGCTTTTTCAGCTCACCGTAGAAGCTGATAGGCAGCATAGCCAGGACAAGCTGGCTAAAGGAATATTTCATATCATAGATGTCATGCTCAGTATATAAATGAGGATTGGCTAGGGGGCAGCAATCTGCTGTGATTGCTGTTCGGGATGGGCTGCGCAATTGATCAACAGGTAGTAAGCAATTGTATTGCATCACTGCTTTTGAATATTCTTTTACCATTATTATTTTTTTTCTTCCATTAATATTCTATTAAACTGCCTTTATCTTAACTCACACATGTTTTATTGTTTTTTTTTTTCCCTTTTCTCCCTCTTTTCTTTATCCTACTGAGAGGATGGGACAGGACAGGGGGAGTGAGTGAATGGCTGTGTGGTCCTAGCTGCTGTCTGCTGTCTGAGGTTAAACCATGACAGCGGGTCATCTTTTTATAGAAGGAGATCAGGTTAGTCAAGCAGGACCTACTTTTCATAAACCCATGCTGACTGGGCCTGATCACCTAGTTGTCCTGTATGTGCCACGTGGTGGCACTCAAGATGATCTGCTCCATAACGTTCCCCAGCACCAAGGTCAGATTAACAAGCCTGTAGTTCCCCATCCAGTTCCAACCCCCCCCACCATGGGCAGGGACATCTTTCACTAGATCAGGTTGCTTAAAGCCTCATCCAACTTGACCTTGAACACTTCCAAAGATGGGGCATCCACAGCTTCTCTGGGCAATCTCTTCCAGTGTCTCACCACCCTCAGAGTGAAAAATTTCTTCCTTATATTCAATATAAATCTACCCTCTTTCAGTTTAAAACCATCACCCTTTGCCCTATAACTACAGGTCTTGGTAAAAAGTCCCTCTCTATCTTTCTTATAAGCCCCCTTTAGAGTATTGAAAGGCCACAATGAGGTGTCCCTGGACCTTGATCTTCTCCAGACTGAACAACACCAGGTTTCTCAGCCTGTCTTCATAGAACCTTGCTCCAGCTGCCTGATAATTTTTGTGGCCTTCCTCTGGACCTGCTCTAACAGGTCCATGTCTTTCTTGTGCTGGGTGCCCCAGAGCTGGACACAGCACTCCAGATGGGGTCTCACAAGACTGGAGGAGAGGGGCAGCATCACATCCCTCAACCTGCAGACTACACTTCTTTTTATGCAGCCCAGGATACGGTTGACTTTTTGAGCTGCAAGTGAACATTGCCAGCTGATGTCAAAGTTGTCATCTATCAATAACCTCAAGTCCTTCTCTGTAGAGCTGCTCTCAATCCATTGATCATCCAGATTATATTGATATTGCGGATTTCCCTGACCGAGGTTCAGGACCTTGAAATTGGCCTTTTGAACATCATGAGATTCACACGGGCCCAATTTTAAGCCTGTCAAGGTCCCCCTGGATGGCATCCCTTCCCTCTAGTGTATCAACTGTACCACCCAGTTTTGTGTCATCCACAAATCATAAATAATGTTAATTTGCTGGCACCTTCCTTCTACACTCTTCTTTTCTAATAAGTCTCAATACAAGAGGAATTATTGTAACCAGCAGACAAAGAATCTCCATGGCACTCACAATATAATACCTTCTAGTCCTTGATCACTTGACAACTAATTGTCTTTGCTTCTAGGAGGAAGAATTATATGAAAGAATTATGTTTGAGCTAAAGTTGAGTAAAATATCACTGCAAGCCAGAATGATTGTCATTTTCTTGCATGTATAACATTTTCTAAAAAAAAAAATTGTATGCACCAGCTTTTTTAGAATTAAAACAGGTGGATAAATCAGTTTCTTTATTATACACCACCTACCATTGAGAAAGAGCCCACAATAGTTTACAGATTTTGTTATTAAGTTTCTTGTGTGAACAAGAAACTCTCTCTTAAATTCTACATGTAAAACAGTAGGTGATAACATTACTCTTTCCTCTCTTCTTCAAGTAACTCGGCTAGTATAGAAGATCTTATTCTGGAGCAGCTTCTTCTGAGTCATGAGACTGTCAGATCCTGTGATCTGAACCTCCAACACGCAAATACAGTAACATTATTATTTTTACACCATCAAATCTGTTATAATGACCATTATATCTAGAATGTGACAACGCAAACAGAATGTATTTTAATTGTATAGACAAAAATATGGTGGCTTTTATTTTTACCATGCTCACTCTGTTTTGTCTCCTGCTTATTTCATAAACTCAAAATATATAAAAAAAATTAAGAGATACATTTTAAAGACAGTTTGGGTCCAAGAGAAGGTATTTTAAAAAAATAATTTTCTGCTTCATGGATCTTGTATTGTTTCATTAATTAAAAAAAGATATAGCAAAGCTATACATATCATTTCCTTAAGC
Source organism: Rissa tridactyla (assembly GCF_028500815.1). Classification (NCBI taxonomy): domain Eukaryota; kingdom Metazoa; phylum Chordata; class Aves; order Charadriiformes; family Laridae; genus Rissa; species Rissa tridactyla. The sequence continues at coordinate 82,624,890 of NC_071467.1, read as the reverse complement.
CCCTCTTGCTTCATTTTTTCTCTTTAATGTTAAAAAAGATAAGATGAAATAGCTTTTAATAAACGAGAGGCTAGGAAAAGAAAAGATTATTAATCATTTAGGAATGGTATCATGTAGATTTCAGGATATTTTTTTTATTTGAAGTGCAACCTTTATTATTTAGGGTTGAAAAACAATGTGAATAAATAGATGCAGGTGGCTGTGGCTTTAATATCAAAACATGGTTAATTTGGTTCAAATTTGTATAAAATATTATAACTTACAGGAAAAGATCTGTATGGTGAAAGTATTTAAAGACCGTTTTGTTAAAACTTTCTAAGGAATCCAAATATAGAAATAAACAATTATTGCACTGACAGCTGAGATGATATAGGAAGGAAAAGCAGTTTAAGTCCCTTAAGAATGACAAACTCAGCGGCAGTGGAAACAATGTGAGGAATGAGCTAGATATGTGGCACTACATTAATATGTTAATAATATTGGGTGGTAACAAACACCTTCAGTTATTAGGCAAGAATGAGTTCATGATTGCATTTGTTTCGCTATATAATAAATAATAAAAAATAAGCTCTCATGTCAATGAGATCTTTCTTACTATTACTTTCTTTACATACAGTGTTTAGTAATAATTTGATCCAGAGTGATGCTTCTTAGGCCAGACCACTCAAAACCAGTGAAAAGGTCAGAGTAATTAATTAATTAATTTATTTATTTATTTATTTATTTGTCTGTTTGTTTATTTCAAGCCTGAACATTGTGTTTAATTACAAAAGTACATGAGTTTTCCTACCTATTTATCCAATCAGGCACATGAGGTAAACACAGAGCCTTCTTGCAGACAATCGGTCCTCTTGCAGAACTCGGTACAATGGTCTAGTTCTGGTACTAAAATTGGAAACATGAGAGAGTGTTCCAATGCTGCCTCTATAAGTTTTTGGTGAGCCTCTTAAAGACTAGGTGTTTAGATTAAATAATTACATAAAACTTTCCATTTAATATGAAACAAAGAATGGTGCAATGAAATAGAAAACCACGTTTTTTCTAGAGAAAAACCTAAAAATCCAGAAACTGAAAAGTTCAAACTCAGACAAGTTAAATGGATAGGATGAAAGAAAAGAATGCAACACCAGTTATCTTTTTGAAAAGAAATAAACCAACCATCCTTTCATTATTTGCTAGCCAATTTCCCATCTTTTTCTGCCTGGCTAATTACTTACGAGCAACTGTGATTTTAGTATTGTTGCTCCTTGAACTGAGAAGTTAGCCACTATTTGATACCTTGCTGAAATAGTTTATATTATAAACAGGATGATATTAAGAGTGGGTATAGTCTCTTTGGACTCTTTCTTTGCAAGAAGGAGTTTAGGGGAGTAAGAGAGAGTGAGGTAAAGGAAGCACGGAGCAGTGATTCCCTGCATACTAACAAACACTAAACAGAGGCATCTTCAGCTTTCCTGTTCAGAAATCCCCAGGCTTACTACTGTATAATCCTCTGTACTCAGAAAATCTTCTTCTCTTCATGGTGATGCTCATACCTGTATATCCTGGCTTTCTGATGGATTATATTGCTTCTAACATTATCTCTTAGGCTTTAAGTTAAAATTAACTAGTATCTATTTTATCTAATAACAGCTTAGTATAAAGTCTGTAAACTTCCATTAGAGAAAACAATGTCTTTGTGGCAACTCAATGTAAGCTTCCAGATTATGGAACGAAGTGCACGGGAAAAATCCACTTGTCCTTTTGCGCTATACCTGCTAGGAAGAGGGCTGTGCAAGTGGCTAGAAGATGATAACGTAATAAGACAGCAAAGCATTTATATGTTCAAACCCGCAAACTACCAGAGATAAAGCTTTTATTGCTGCTGATATTTTCAGTGACAGAAAAATGTCTAATTGTCCTTCTTCCTCATAACCTAGAAATACGTGACTGGTAATACTTCCTGTCTTTAACAAGGTACTAATGCACCTCCATATCCGAGATCCACTGGATAATAGCTACTAGAAATTCCAATTTAAGGCATAAAAATAAGCAAGCAGTAAGTATTCATGCTCTGGCAATTAGCTGTGCTTTGCCATAACATTCTGTGCACTTGCTGAAGGCAGATTGGCAGCAGAGGTTCCAGTGGAGCAAGGCGTTACTGCTAGGGGACTGAAGAAATTTGCAGAGGAAAATATTGGCTATACTTTAAAGATCAGAAGTGCCCCACAGCTATTCTGTACTCTTACAGATAAGAGCCTTCCCTCTCCATCTGCTGCTTCATCTCTCAATACCCACCAATTAATGTACACAATATGATCATAACTTGTTTCCCACAGAAGCAGTGTATCTTGTTTTCGTAGTCAATGAAGTTTATGGGACATCTCCAAGACATGGCTAGGAAGAACAGGAATTCAGGTTGTATCCCAAGGCCAGACTGACCTGAGGCTAGAAATCTTTTGTACACAATCGTTTTTCACATTAAATCAATTTCTGAAATCATCTTCTTTGGCAAAAAAAAGGCATTGAGCTTTTAGATGTCAAAAAGTTTGACATCACAACTTACCTCTTTCTTTTTTCTTATGTCTTTCTGTTACATCGTATGGGATTTTCTCACGGAAAAGGTTTGAATTTAATCATATCACAATAAAATGAAGCAGTGAGAGATTTCTTTCCTTTATCATCACCCTATTATTACTTGGACCACTAGAAAACAGGAATGTGCTTAATTACAAAGCAGGCTTCTGGTAAGGGAGGAGAGAACAAGTTATGTATAAACAGACTGATGTTAAAAAAGAAATTTTAATTTGAGAAATTGCCTAATGCAATATGAGGATTAAAAGAGGACAGAGAAAAAATTAAAAGCCAAGTTTACATCTCTTCAATTAGCAAATAAGGGAGAAAGAGTATACAATGTCCACCCTACATAATTAAATGCTGTGTAGGTATTGAATCAGTTCATGGTCGTCTGCAAGCAGCTGAATTGAAAAGAGGGAGTGAGGGGCACAAGGGAAGAGAGAAAAAAACAAAGGCTGCTTGATAAACATGCTGTTTCCTGGTACCTGACTGGAGTGGATCCCTTGTTTGCCACCCTAAATCTCACTCTGAATTTATGCTTGAGTTTACAGAAGTTATATGCATCAATCTAACAATTTTAATGATATGGTTTTGATATTCTTCCCAAATTTGACTGTTGTTGAGACTAAATTGCCGGGGGAGGGAAACCTCAAACCATCACACTCCTACCAGTATGATGCCGATGCCAATACCAACAGATGCCCAGAGTCTGGAGAAGGATCACAGGTCAGCAGAAGAGAACCTGGAGTGCTGCAAAAAGGAATTCCAGCCACTCCAGCCAGTAAGTCAGCTTCATCGGGGGCCCAACTTAATGCCTCTATACAAACGGACATAGCATGGGGTATAAACAAGACAAGTTAGAGACATGCACATACCTCCAGGGCTATGATCTTATTGGCATCACAGAGTCGTGGTGGGATGGCTCCTGTGATTGGAGTGTTGGAATGGAAGGATACAGGCTCTTCAGGAAAGACAAGCAGGGGAGATGAGGAAGAGGTGTCACCTTCTATGTCAATGACCAGCTGGAGTGCAGGCAGCTCCACCCAGGGATGGGTGATGAGCCGTCCAAGAGTTTACGGGTAAGGATTAAAGGGAGGGCAGGGACAGATGGTGTTACAGTGGGGGTCTGCTACAGGCCACCCAACCAGGATGACCAAGCTGTCCTGGTTTGAGGTAAAACAGAACAAATTTTCTGTTCAGTAATTTTACTTTTTAGCTAAGCCTCTTGTAACTAACTAAACTCTGAAATTAACAGCATATTGTCGAGACACTGTTCGTTCTCAAAGTGATAAAACCTGATTATTTTTAATTTATGCAAAGGAATGGTATGCAGAGAGGCTCTTGCTTATACTTATCGCTATAACAACCAAGGTCAGCTAACTTTGTTATTTGCCCCGTTTGGAGAGTCAGAAGCAGAAAAGCGTAGAAGGGTTTCACAACATGTGACCCCAAACTGACCAACAGGGTATTCCCATCCCACCTGCATCATGCTCACTATAAAAGCTGAGGGATCAAAGGTTCAGCGCTCTTTTTCTTCAATGGCTGGCATGTGAGGAGAACTCTGCTGTTCATCTGCCTTTGATCTTGATCCATGCATTCCTGACTCCAGATCCAGAATGCAGCTCCCATCTGTCGCTGAGTCCAGTCTGGAACGTTCCCTGTGCCTGCTGGTAATGTGATCATCATCCTGGGAGCTTGATACAGTTTTGTATATATTGTATATATTTCACTATATATATATGTATTTCTTATTTCATTAATTTATTAATATTTTCATTAAAGTAGTTTAGTGTTTTCCTAAACTCATAGATCTCTTTATATCTTTCTCTCTCCACTCTTTACAAAGAGAGGTGAGGGGAGCATCTGTGGCTTGCTTCAGTGGTCAGTTCAGCCCAAACCATGACAGATTTATTGGAACCCAATGTGGGGCTCGACCAGGGCTTGACTAGGTCTCTGATAGATTACCTGAATAGTTTGAATTCCAGCTTGCCTAGAGATTAAAAAAGACAACTTTCATCATGTTGGTTTTGGACAGACTATTGTATCATTTCTTTATAGGGATTTGTTTAAAGTTAGTTGGTACAGAATTGTTTAACTTGCCTTATGTGTTGTATAACTTATTTGCTCTTGGTGTTTGTATGTGATGGTTCAAAACTGCTGTTCTGCTGTTCTGCTGGTGCATCAGGCCAAACCATGACAACCATGACGCAAGCAGATGAGGCCCTTTATAGACAGACAGGAGCAGCCCCGTGTTCACAAGCTCTGGTCTTCAAGGGGGACTTCAATCACCCCAATATCTGTTGGAAGGACAACACAGCAGGGCATAAGCAATCCAGGAGGATCCTGGAATGCGTTGATGATAATGTCTTCCTCCAAGTGATAGAGCAGACAATGTGGAGAGATGTTATGCTGGACCTTGTTCTCACCAACATTGAGGGGCTGCTGGGGAATGTGAATCTCAAGGGCAGCCTTGGCTGCAGTGACCATGAGATGTTGGAGTTCAAGATCCCTAGGGCAGTAAGGATGGTGCACAGCAAGCTCGCTACCCTGGATGCCAGGAGAGAAGACTGGCCTCTTCAGGGATCTGCTTGGTAGAGTATCATGGGATAAAGCCTAGGAGGGAAGAGGAGCCCAGGGAAGCTGTTTAATATTCAATGATCACCTCCTCCAAGCTCACGAGCAATGCATCCCAAACAAGAGGAAGTTAGGCAAAAACTGCCAGGAGGCCTGCATGGATGAAAAAGAAGTTCCTGGACAAACTCAAACTCAAAAAAGAAGCCTAAAGGGAAGGATGGAAGCAAGGAAAGGTAGCCTGATAGGAATAGAGAAAAATTGTCTGAGCAGCCAGGGATTGAGTTAGGACAGTTAAAGCCCAGACAGAGTTAAATTTGGCCAGGGATGTCAAGGGCAACAAGAAAAGCTTCTACAGGTACATCGGTGATAACAGGAAGACTAGGGAAAATGCAGGCCCCTTCTGGAAGGAAACAGGAGACCTGCTTACCCAGATGGAGAAAACTGAAATACACAATGACTTTTTTGTCTCAGTCTCCACTTCACTTCACTTCACTTCACTCTAGCCACACCATCCAAGTCACAGAAGGCAAGGGAAAGGAGCGGGAGAATGAGGAACCACCCTCTGTAGAAGGCCAGGTTTGAGGCCATCTGAGGAACCTGGAGTTACACAAGTCCATGAGACCTGATGAGATCCATCTGCGGGTCCTGAGGGAACTGGTGGATGAAATTGCTAAGCCACTATCCATTATATTTGAGAAGTTGTGGCAGTCTGGTGAAGTTCCGACTGACTGGAAAAGGGGAAACATAACCCCCATTTTTAAAAATGGGAAAAAAAGAAGACCTGGGGAACTACAGGGGAACTACAGATTGGTCAGCCAGTCTCACCTCTATGCCTGGCATGATCATGGAGCAGATCCTCCTGGGAACTCTACTAAGACACATGGAAAAAATGGAGGTGTTTGGTGACAGCCAACATGGTTTCACTAAAGACGAATGCCTAACAAATTCGGTGGCCTTCTATGATGGGGTTGAAGTGTTGGTGAATGAGGGAAGAGCAACTGATATCATCTATCTGGACTTGTGTAATGCATTTGACGTGTCCTGCATGACATCCATGTCTCTAAATTGGAGAGACGTGGATTTGACAGATGGACCAATCAGTGGATAAGGAATTGACTGGATGGTCACACTCCAAGAATTGCGGTCAATGGCTCGATTTTAGTTGATGAGAAGCTCAACATGAGCTGGAAATATGTGCTTGCAACTCAGAAAATGAACAGCATCCTGTGCTGCATCAAAATAAGTGTGGCCAGCAGGTTGAGGGAGGTGATTCTCCCTTTCTACTCTGCTCTCATGAGACTCCACCCAGAGTACTGTGTCCAGCTCTGGAGGCCCCAACGTAAGAAGGACATGGACCTGTTGGAGTGAGTTGAGAGGAGGGTCACAAAGATGATCAGAGGGCTGGAGCACTTCTCCTATGAAGACAGGCTGAGAGAGTTGGGGTTGTTCAGCCTGGAGAAGGGAAGGCTCTGGGGACACCTTACAGCAGCCTTCCAGTACCTAAAGGGGGCTGATTCAATATGAATTGATTCAATACCTACAGGAAAGATGGGGAAGGATTCTTTATCAGGGAGTGTAGTGATAGGACGAGAGGTAATGGTTTTCAACTGAAAGAGAATAGGTTTAGATTAGATATAAGGAAGAAATTTTTCACTCTGAGGATGGTGAGACACTGGAACAGATTGCTCAAAGAGGTTGTAGGTGCCCCATCCCTACAGGTGTTCAAGGCCAGGCTGGATGGGGCTTTGAGCAACCTGGTCCAGTGGAAGGTGTCCCTGCCCATGGCAGGGGGTTGAAACTAGATGGTATTTAAGGTCCCTTGCAAACCAAACCATTCTATGACTCTATGATTTTAAGTGTCTACTTGAAGAGAAGTTGTCTTGTTCACATAGTATAATAGCATTTTTCAGCTGTTATGCCACCTGTCCAGCTGGCTGCTTTCAAAGCCGTGTTTATAAAGCCTTACGTACATACAGGGCTCTATCATCACGTTAGTTTGAAAACACATGATCAGAGAGCAAGCACACATAAGTGTTTTACGGATACTCTCACACACACTTTGTATTTGTACACACACAGATGACAACCAAACACACGCATAGGCATGCATTATATTTATAACTATGCTTTTCCAAACCCATGCAAAAAATGAGGTCCCATTATTTTGTACATCTGGCACATGCATTGTCCCTCATGAATAAATACACTATCATCCAAAAATCCAAGTGTCACATCATATGCTATCAATGCTTTTTTATTTTAACAAATAAAAATGAATAGCTATTGTTGTTACAAAGGATTTATAATTTAAATACTGGCTATGTTTGCCTAGCCATTAGTAAAGATGACAATGCAAACATTATTGTTTTATTTATTTGTCTTAAATGCAAGAACTATACTTTCCACAGATTTTCATATTTTACAGCTGCATAAATGAAGAACTTCAGATGTTTTATCCTTTTTTATTATGAAATGTAATTTTCAGCACAACTGCTTGGCATTCTAGCAATGAAGAATGCTAGTCCTATCAAAAAGAAAGAGAGAAAGGAATGAATTAGAGACATTGAAAATTATATGTGCTGTGCCCTCTAAAATCATTTTTAGGCAATTTATAAGTCACTGTGTTGGCCATTCTAAGAAGTGCATAATGGCATAATGTGGAGAGATCACTTTGTACATATTTATTTGTAAACATCAGACAAATGACAACTAATGGAAAAAATTAGTGCATTGCCCCACAAAACAAAAAAACACCCCCCAAAAACCACAACAGTAACTTATTAACAAGGAATTTCAAAAGTTTGCTACGTAGTGGTACATCACTGATGGGCTTTCTCGCAGAGTTTAATTCCTTTCTATCAACTTTTATGCTGCCTGTAATTGAAAAGAATAGCTGGCACATTTTATTTAATCATATTGTATGACGTCAGTCTTCTGCAAAAGTTATACAGAAAAAAAAGCTCAGTGGACAAGACATGCACAGGCTCACCATTTGTACACAATACTTTCCAGCACCCTCTCGTCCTCACTCCTAATAAAGCATAAGCCTTAACCTTCTCCTTGACAGATTTTAAATTTAAATCTTCTAGCTTCACATCAAGGCTATCAGTCAGCCTTAAAATTCTACCGCTCATCATAAACTATATGAATGGCTATGTTCTCATTTCTTATGTCAACTGAAACCTTCCCTTGAATCTTAAGCCTTGAACCAAATCTGAGATCAACATTTATTTTGCTTCTTATGTCCACTGTCCCTGAGCCATTTCTCTAGTTGATGGGTTTCTTGACATGAATTTGATGGTATTATCTATAATATAGCAGCCAAAAGCATTCCTTCTAAAAATGTCTCCTGTTCTGATCATCAGCATTAAACAAGATTCTTCAAAATAAATCCCTGCTGTCCACGCTAAAATCACAACTTGCATACCCTTACATTCCTAAGAAAATATAATGTTATTATTTAAAATGTCCAAGTATGAATGCACATTTGACATACAGTTATTCATTTCAGCCCCAGCTGAAATGTGATCCTGCTTCTCTTCTGTACTTATGGCATAGACTATTCCTGGGAAGCTCCATATACCCTTAAAAACTTCTCTTTATTGACTGGATTCTATGATTAGTGAATTCTTTCTAATGTATTAATGAAGCTTCTGCTAGTACTTCACATATGTGAAATTCCATGGAGGTCAGTAGTCATTGTAGCAATTTGCCATTAATTTAAGAGGACTGGGCCTATCTTATATAATAAAAACTAATGAATAATAAACTATAACAAAACTAACAGAAGTTTCACGAGGACAGATAGGAAGAAAGATGCCTATTCCCACTGGTCTCACCATGCCAAATTCCAATCTAAATCCAATATCCAAAAATTTGCACAAAAATATAAGACAAGTGAGAAAAGACTGCTCCTTGGACCTATTCTTGTAGTTGCACAGTTCGATTCAGTGACCTCGTTCAGCAGAAAGGTGTTGAGAATTACTACTGGGGGGGCTAAGCTAAGATGAGCAACTGAGTTGCCTTTCGCACACTTTAGTCACCCACATTTGATGCTGCTTGCAGTATGGCAGATGGTACTGTCATTTATTCTTCATTTACTGTCTGACAATTTACGCAGGGAATAATACATTTCAGAAAGCTTTCAGTTTACTAATCACAGTGGAAGCAGCTCTTAAACTTCCTGTGATACGTCCATGTTGATTCAAGCATTCCAAAAACAGAGAGACTCATCTTTTCAGCAGCAGAGCCAGAGAACACACACATTGAAAAAGATTCAGCTATCCTCAGAAAAAGAGAAACTTATTGTAAGACATGAATATCAACTAAAAAAAAAAGAAAAAAGAGAAAAAAAAAGGCAAGACTGCATGTATCTGGTCCTTTATGTGTAACCAGCCTAGAGTATATTCAGCCTATTGCCTCAGCTGTGCAAGAGACTTGCAACCACAGCAGGCTCAAAAACAAAGGAAGAAAATAGCGAATCTAAATCTAAAATATATCATTCAAAAAAGTCCTCCTAGTTATGCTTACAACAAAAGTCACCACTGCAAAGTTATGTCTTTCCTCTTTTTTTCAACTTGAGTTTAAAATTCCTAATGAAATACATCTGCTTGCTGCTTTGCTAGAGGATTCAGATTTGTTCTCTGGGGATTTTGGATTTCTAATTTCCTTCTATGTAAAATGGCGTAAAATAATAAAAGGGAAAGAAACATTACTGGAATAAAAAGACAATATGCTGCACAGAACGAATATATTACTGTTCACTTTTTTATGTTCCAAAAGTGAGTTTTATTTCTGTTATATCTCATCTCAGCTGTGTATTAGCGTGTGACTTTTCTATTTTATGCCTTTGACTCTTTGTTGTAAAAAGAGTGCTTGCAACAGCCAACCAACCTGCATGACAAGAAAAAACAAAATTCCAATGAACCCGTACAGAAGTATAAATCACAAACTCAGTCAAACAAATGATTTTTTCACATTATCATTCAGAGTCAAATGCAACAGTACTATACTGGGAATATAAAATAAAAAAAAAATTGTAGCAAAAGCAAGAAAGAAGAACCATTCATTATCATCCTCCACCTGGCAGAACTATGTCACATGCCAAGATCAACAAGCAGAATTATCATATGGACTAAAATAAGAGAGATTATTATCAACTATTGCGAAAGTTTGGTAAATCTGTATTCCTTCAACGTGAGCGAGACAATTATTTTTGTATGCAATTGATTAGGGCTTCAGAGATATGAATATGAATTATTCCTCTATGTAGTTTCATAGGGCATGAGAATTACTTATTTCAGTCCACTGTGACACCTGCTCAATTTTTTTCCCTAGAATAAAAGCCAGAGCTTTATAGATTTTCTTATCCTACACATTCTAAAAGAAATATTCAAGTCTAATCACCTTTGCATTTTGTAAAGATACCATACAATGTAAAACTACAGACCTAACTCCATCTCTGTCACTTCTCATAAGAAAGGAAGATTGTTATGTGATTTTGATGATGAATCCCATTAATTAAAATATGATGTGACAAAAATATAAAACACAAACCAAAAATTCCAGTTCTAGCTTATTAAAAAAAAAAAAAAAGCTGTATTTGAATACCTGCTTCTCTTAACTGAACATGGGAAAGCACACTAGTCATACACAAAGGGTCTTTTTTCATTTTCTCAGTTTAGCTTTTCAAAATTTAGAGTGCATTTAACTTGAGGAAAAAAAAGAATTCTACATTTCCATTCCATTTGGAGTTGAATATTTTCTTACAGGCTGTTCTCACTCAGAACTAAAACCTGGTGATACTTATTTTGCAAGAATTTTAGAACTCATCCACAGTAAAAACATAAGCTTAGGGATCCAGGAACCCACTAGCCATGTTTAATTGACGTTAGCTATGTCTAACTAACATTTGGCCAGAGACAAGAATATTTTTTTTTTTACTTTTCATGTACTTAGGCTTTTCAGATTTTACAGACAACTCTCCAAACCATTGTTTCCAAAATATATATTTAATTTTTTTTAAGTGCTACTAAGTGTTTCTGGGAAAACAATTTAATGTACATAATTAACCAGTCAGCTGGAGGGAAAATACAATGTCTTTCTGGACATCTTGAAAAGATGGAGTGAATTGCACCTCACTTCACTTAAATGTTTAAAATTTAGCCTAAGTCATATTGTCCCAGTGTTTTCTTTACAGACATCTGAGGGAAAATCTTCCTCCAGAAGTTTTCATCTTATGTATCATAGATGCTTTGAATAAGATGAATCATGCACAGGAACAGATCCATTTCTCTCCAGTGAAAACAAAGGGAGCCAAAGACAACTCATTTAGACTAAAGGCAACTGAATTTAGAAACCTAAATTTGGTGACCATGTCTCATTTCTCCCCTTTATCAATTTTTCTAACTATGGAAATGGGATTGATAAAAATTTCCAGCTTACATTTCAAGACCATGCTCCTACTTTTTGCACTTATTTTCATTAAAAATTGAAAGTTTTAAGGCTAATCACAGGAGAAAATTTCTTCTGTTCCTAGTGCTTAAAGAAAACAGAAAATTATGCATGCCATCATCACCACACCCAGCTTCAAATTAGCCCACTTGTTATACCTGAGACAATTTAACTTTCATATGTCAAATCTACTCCATTCCCTCCCTTTCCCATGTAAGACTTTGCCTCTACTCCTGTGTCTTTATGCATTTGTCCTCCCTCTCCCCAAACCTGCAGTATGGAGTAGGCAGCACTGCAGTTCCCTCTCTCTGTTTTTGAGACACTTGTGGAAGGGAAGAAATCAAGGAAAAGACAAGCTTATCTATCAGTTTCAAATGAGACAACTTGGTTAAAAAAAGAGGGCTGCTGAGAGGACTTATCTCTTTCTTCTCTCTTTCTGTTTTATGTAAAGACCTCTTGAGAAAAAGAGAAGAGCTTTCCTGTTTCTTCCAGTTGTCTTGCCTGATTGCTTTCCCCATTTGCAGGTCGCTCTTGGGAGGCCATCGGTCGTAGTGGTTTTCTCCTCTAATATAATATATCAGCAACCTCATCACACTTGCTGGAAATTTTATTTTCCAAGGTACAAGCAGCAGTAAATTAGCATAATTTTCTTACTCTGTTCCAAAGGAATATTTTCCATTTTGATTTACTACACCCACAGCAACAAGGGAAAAAGAATGCTTCTTTGAGAAAACCAGAAAGTTACTGGCTACTGGCAAAAGTGAATGAAATTCTGAGGTTACAAGGTTAGAAGGTTACAATAATTTTAAACTATTCCCTTCTCCCAAGTCTTACTCTAGCAGTGAAGTGGGGTTTGTGTCAGGGAAACTCTAAACACTTGTATTTGTGAAAAGTTTAAGGAATGAAAGTCCAGACTTATTTTTGAGTTGCTTGACATTATCATATGTGAGAAAAGATTCAGATCCTGTATGCTGGGAGAAGTGCCTCAAATTACTGTGGGATTTGCTTTTTTGTTGCATACAGAAGGAATAGTACAATTAAACATAAAGTACCATTTCAAATAATTAGTTGTGAGAAATATTCATTGACAATTTCAGCAACTTTGTCACAGACAAGTATTCAAGAAAATGTCCCCGACACTTGATGGTCTCTGAAATGAGTGACTTAATATAAGTCATCTCTGCTCTTTCATCTGGATGCATGCCATACAGGTGAATTATTACACCACTGACTTGGAGAATTCTTCTATAAGCGAAAATTCCTTCAAAATGCTCAAGAAAACAGTAAACTAGTTAACATAGAAACAAAATTATATGAAGTTATTTGGAAACATGCCAAGGAAGTGTACATACAATGTCAAGAAAAATTGTACAGATACTTTGCATGAAACTGCTATTGACTAGTTTTTGAGGAGATACAACATGAATGATATGACATTATGTCACTTCAGTGGATGAGTAAAGAATAAATAGAAATATATACCATGAAGAGTGGATTCTGAAACTATATGTAGTGAACCCATCCAAATGTCATTAGTTGGTGAAAAAAAATAATGAAATTACTGTTACTAAAACATGGCAACATTAATCTTAATCATGTTCTTCTCTCCTCTAATGTAGTCTGCATGGTCTCAGTGACAGATGCAATAATTATCTTGGATGAGGGAGAGTGGGAGGGTCAGATTTCTGCTTGCCTTTTCATTTTTCACTAAAAAAACATTTCACTGTTTTTTCATGGTGAAAGGGATTGTATAGGCATGATCTGTCATATCACGGTGGATCAAAATTGATGTGAAATCTCCATTCTGACCATTGCTAGCTAAATCCCAGCATGGGTTGAGACTGGAGGGTCAGTACTGTAGCAGTTGTGTCCCTGACAACCAGAGGGCTTGAAAACGACCAACAACTACTCACTGAGCATCAGGAGGCCACTACACCAGAAATGGTTTAGTACCAAAGCCAAGAGCTTTTGGCTTCACAGTTTCATTGCCAGCTTTTCTCCAATATATTTGCAAAACATAGCTATTTTATGTTCAGTTATTGCTGTACTATTTATTCATCATTCCATTACATGCTATTTCTCCTCTCTTCTTCTGCACTGGCAGCTATGCCTCTAATAATTCAGCTTAAAAGGCGTAGTCTTAGCCTGGTACCGTGAAAATTTTGTTGTCTTGTTCCAGATGACTGCAAACAGCAGAGAGCAAAGAGATCTCTTGCAAGAACTTGAAGCACTGGATGTTCACTTGAAAGCAGAATGATGCTAGGACTATAAAAGAAGAAAGAAAATACCAAAGTGGAGAACAGAGATGTTAAAAGTCCAGAAGAATAGCAACCCCCTCCAATACCCCCAAAAAACCCACCCCACAAAAACACACCCCACACCCCCCCCGAGAAAAACCCACAAAACAAAAATAAGGACTATTTATGTTATATATTACTCTCTTATTATGACTCAGAGGTACCAAACATGGAATCAGTGATAAGCTGCCTTCTTAAACACTTGTGGTGTATTTAGCTGGATGACCTCCAAAGGTTCCTTCCAATGTCACCAGTCTGGGATTTCCCCAGCTCTCTGTGCCATTCAGGAAAAAAAGGTAGAGGAATTAGAAATGAAGAAGTGAAGCTGAGCATGGGGGAAAAAATGGAGAGTGGGAAGGTGTTTTAGTTTTTATCTTTGTTTTGCACCATCCTACTCTATTTTGATTGGCAATAAATTAAATTAATTTTCCTCAAGTCAAGTCTGTTTTGCCCTTGACGGTAATTGGTAAGTGATCTCCCTGTCTTTATCTCACCCCAGGAGCTTTTTTCATTCTGCTTTCTGCCCCTGTCCCTCCAAGGACGGGGTGTGAGCAATCGGCTGGGTGGGCATTTAGCTATTAGCCAGGGCTAACCCACCACACCAAAAAAGCCCATGCCAGTGCTCAGTACACAGGAAAAGATAAAAGGTACTGAGTTCCATCAGTCTGAAATACTTCAAAGAAATAAGCAATGTTGCTGCCCTAATAAAGACATCAATAAGAGCATTGGTAGCTCAGATGAACCTCCTGCAGATGCAATGCACAACACTGCAATACAAAATAACTTCATTATCATTCTATAGCACAAATGGACTTAAATTTTAAATTGTAAAGCAGACCCCAAATTAATCTGTTTCAACACAATGTTATCGAAAAAATTCACAAGTTATTTTGGTGTATGGAGTAGCACTCTTTCTTCGTACCTCTTTTCTGCCTCTCCTGTGTTCCTTCCAGCTTTTATCACCGGCTCTTGCTTTCTGCAACTATGAAGTTGTACCTTCTCTTTTCTTAAAATGTATAATCCCATATTTGAAACAGTCCCAAACTGGACACCTTAGATAAATGCTTTTCTTGCTCTTGTTACTACTCCACAAGTTAAAAGGTTACTGAATTTAGCCATTCTGGCAATGCCTATGAATCAATACTTATTAGAAAAGAAATAATAAGTATTATGATAAACAAACAAATAAACAAAAAAACAAACCGAAAAAAAGAAAAACCAAACACCACATTTATTTTCATAGTAGAGAAATTTCAAGACTCTGGTCTCATTGGAATGTAAATGAGGAAGCTGCTGAGAATATCTGCTGAGGACATAGGTCTCCCTCTAAGATATAGAAGAGACCTGAAAAAGCCTACCCATGTTTAATGTCTAGGGTTTAATGGGTTTAAATGTCTAGGCTGATTCACCATCCTTAAGAAACCGAAGAATAAAAAAGATGAGGCTCATTGCCCTGTAAGAACACCCTTGCCTGTTTCTGGATTTGGAAGAAAGTAATTGGAAACACATATCAGCCACTGTTCAGGAAAAAAGATGGAAAAATGAAAAGGGAACATGCCTAGAATACGGAGCCAGGTGGCAGCTGAACTCTCCAAAGTCACAACCTACTGTTTCCTGCAGAAGTGATACATAACAGAGGACAGTAGAAAATGCAGTAAACATAGAAAAGCAGGAAGAGATATGGCAAAACATAGAAAGAGAAAACATAGCTTCCTCATTTAACTTATGAATAGTTTATTATCTACTGCCTGAAGCTCACATTTTTCTACTCCTGTGCAACACTGAGAGGGCTTTTTAAGAGACACAGTGAAGTGTATTAATTTTTGGACTAAACCTCTGTTAGAATCTTTATTATTATAAGCAGAGAAGGCTATTCATATATTTTGAAATTTTCTGCTCTGACATAAAAATTTCAGATTGTTCTATTAAGGTCTTATGAATAATACCTTGGGAATTTAGAGTTAATCATATCTTTCTATATAATATATTGTTTATATATGATTATTTAATATATTTTATACTTATTACATAACCAACTATAATATAGTTTTATATGTAATCATTACTTTTTAATTTTTACAATATTATATTATACAATATACAATAATTCTATTATATGGATTATTATATTATACATGCTATAATGAATATAATATATCTTTTTTAATACTTGAAAAATGTATTTGTCCTAGCTCTGATCCAAAGACAAACCACACTTCTCTTGAAGTCATGAAGGATTTTTACTACTTCTTAGCTAATGAACTCAGAGCAATAAAACCAATCTATAAACACTGGTCTGTAAAAACAAAATGATAGGGTAGTGCTACACTGTGGGTTTCCTGAAATGCAGACACCATGATAGTGATTTCTATATAGGATAAAATCTGCGTGCAATAAATAAAATCTGCATGGAAAACATGAAGAAGTAGTTGTAGACAGGAGGCAGCAGACAGACAAGGCTTTATTAATAGAGTGATCAAAGTCAGTAAGTGCCTACCGCTTGCTTGCTCTTTTGGCAGTCTTGGAAAAAAAAAGGCATTTATACTTCTCAGTCATAAGCAGGATTACACACAGAGTACAAGAATTTATATAGAGTTTTTCACCCTCATAAAAACTGCTCAAACTGTTGGAGCAACAACATTAAGAGTGGAGCTCTACTTCTATACTTGTTTTTGACACAAAGTACTGAAAAACAAAAAGGTGGAAATAATTTCCTTGTAACTGGTGAATTCGATTGCACCTTTTACTGAGGTTGTATTTACTTTAATTGACAGCGCACAAGACTGCAACATTTTGTTCAGTGAATAAAATGTATAAACGAGAAGATTACGTTAGAACTGGTAATGGATTTTTAAGTACAGGAATATAAGGAATATAATAGAGTTACATGGGTGCATCTGTAGAACCGCAGTACATTAAACATCCATTGTTTTATTTTATAAGTAGGAACTCAGACACTAAAATGAAAATGTGGTTGTGAGAGTGAGTTTAATTAAGAGAGTTCTTTTACATCAGTTAAAGACATGCTGCAAATCAAATGGCTATGCACATGCTTACAAAATGCTTTGTTAAGAACAATTTGCTTCCTTGGGATTTGGCTTTATGAAGCACCCTCTACCATTATACTATAGAGTATATGTAATAAAAAAAAAACAAAACAAACCCAAATTTTCTTCCAGAAGTATTGGTATTATAATCTCACAACTGAACGCTGTTTAACCAGGAGAACAGTGCAACCTATGACGCGTCACATATAAGCTTATCAGCTACAGAAAGGCTGGATCAGATTCACCGAAGCAAATACATGTGACCACAAGCTGCGTGTTTCTGGTCCTTGCATGAGTTCAGAAGTGGCAACATTGGATTTACTGCCCCAATCCATCAGATAGAATGTGATCTAGTTTCTGAAGACTATTTGTGCTATGTACTTTCTGCAATATGAAGTTTTGATGCTATGAAACTCAGCTACAGCAGATGTGAGAAGTTCATGCAATGCTTATTCTGGAAAACATGCTTCTATATACAGAGATAAGCTTATCAGTGAGGCAGTTCGTTGGTTTAACGTATATCACTGGGGAAGCTGGTATAAACCACATTAGCAGAGCGACATTTATTGGTATATGCCATGTCTGTCTAATGGTATTTACCAACACATCAAGGATAGCACAGCCACAGCAAAAGCAGTGCTGTACATAGACCTCAGTGTGGGAGTAAAGCATGGCCAATTTCAAAATGTCCTGTACCTTGTGGTAACTTGCATATTGTTTGCAAATCTACTTTTTGAAAATCTGGAAGGCAATGCCTTATTACCAGCTTTTACAAGTGGAGAGTAAAATTACGAAGCCTCAGGAAGAAATGCTACCACCATCTAAAAAGGAAAAGACAGCCCATAAATCAATTTCCTTATGCACACACACATGCCCCCACTAAAGAAGGAAATCCATATGCTTCTGAAAAGAAACACTTGATCTACAGCAGCAGAGATGAATGGTCCTTAAGTTACAATGTATATCTACATATAGCAAATGTCAGTAAAGACCGTGAATGCTCTCTATATTTTGATACTTTAAGACGTCATTAAATTAATAATCAACTTTTTCTTCATCATGCTGACCCTGTTCAGTGGTTCCACAGAAGAAAACCACCAGCAGCTCCACAAGATTTCACTGAGTGATCAACAGATCTTCTGTCCCTTGCATATACTTTGAACTCCCTTTTGTTGTCATGCTCTTCTTCATACCACACAATTTGCACTATTTGACAGACCAAGTGCTAGTACTACTGAAAAGTAGCTTGCCTTTCAGATTCCATCTGATTTAATATCACCCTTTCCTTCTGGGTGGAGAGAGAACAGCAATAAGATGGAAAGACAGTTTATCATGTCTCAGATCATGCACAAAATTATTTTGGAGGTTGCCTAACAGTCAGTAAAATGTGTTGTCAGGGAGAAAGATTAATAAAAGCTCTGACAACCCCGTTTGTTCTTATCAATTTTGAATGTTCAGACTATTGCTTTACTTCAAAGGGACTATTACAAATTTGTAAAATTGTTAGTCAATTTTTGGCAAAAATATCCAAGTGCCAGAAATCCAAAACCAGATTCTGGAAACCTAGCAGCACATTCGGGAAAGTAAGGACTTTCAGCACATTTCAGTCCTTAGGTATTGCAGCAGTAATACAAGCTTCTATGTCATAGGTGCCAAAAGATTATTCTTGTTTTTAAAGGAATGTTGTATTTTTATGGGCCACCATTTTTGAGATGAGAAGTAAGGCACTTAACGATCACAAGGGCCAGCATAATATTTCATTTTGAAAGGGCAGAGAAGTTAGAAATTTTCAACAAATTTTACTCCTGTTATCTGCCTTTTACGTAACAAATTCCCACTGCACTTCCAGTAGAGGTTTCTGCCCCGCCTTGAGTTGTACAGCTTCATACTGAAAATACATGCAAAGTAATACCCTAGACCTGGGCATTCCCTAGGTTAAACAATGCAGAAAACAAGTTTTTAACTGTAGACAACTGCTAATTTCATTTTCTTCTCTGATGATGGTACTTAAATTTCTGACAATACAAGTTCAGCACAGGAAGAGTAGTGACACGCTCCTTATCCCCCGCTTCTTAAGCAGGAGAGCTGCCACCCTACCTTACCCCAGATCAGATCATGTTCCAGTGCAAAAAAAGAGATGACATACCATCGCAGGCTAGCCAGTTCCCATTGACTGTTTCTTACAACTGATACTGCCTTGGTAAGCAAAGAAGAGAGAAAATGAATGATGGGTGGGTCAAGGACTGCTGTATCCCTGACTGTCATTCCCTTTCCAAGAAGCACATTGACCAAGGGCACACACATGCCACAGCTTACCCTGGAGGCTTAGACTCCAGACATCCAGCCTGTGGTCCTGTTCAGAATACATATAGCTTTCTTAAAGCTTATGAAACTCTGGTGCACATAGTGTTTGTGTGCAGACATGTGTATGAGGAGGAGGAGGGCAGACTGGTGAAAACTCCAATTTTGCTTCAGTAAAGATTCAGGGTACAACTCATATCTGCAGCAAGTATCACTGAATACTTGTGAAAAAGATTTTCCGGTGAAAGAGGACTGTGCCAGATGACCTTCCAAAGTTTTTTGTTTTTTTTTTCCCTGGGGCTCTACAATTGTTTGGGTTTTTTCACTAACGATGTTAATAAAAAGCCTAGGTTATTTAGAAATGGCAACTAAATAGTTCTACCAGTTAAGGGAGGGTCTCCAAGGACAAAGCATAGGAAAAGTAATCTGTTTTTAAGAAATTTAGTATATTGAAATGCAGTGCAGATTAAGGAGAAGCATAAAGATCTCTGATGCATGAAATTCAGAAAGCAGATACATCTGAACATTTTTAAATATAACATTGTTACTTTCGAATAATAGCAAGCATGGCTGATGTGCTATTTATTTATTGATGCAGCCCATTCTAATGACTTTCAAAATGACTGCTGTTAGATAAAATTTCAGAGGAGTGAATTATTTAATGTTCCTAAATGGCATACTTGACTACCTATCACATTTTGCAGTAAAACATCCAAAGGAAAATATACTACCCAATTATACCAGAACCAGCAGATGCGAGAGAAGCCCTTATTTGATTAAAAAACATTAAATCCACGATGATAGAAACTGTATATCAAACAACAATATCATGAAAAAGAATAATTATCTGAGCATTAAAATCATCAAGTTTTAATATCGATAATGGTAACAATAGCAATATGAATGATGGCAAGACTTCTCTTGTGGCTGAGATGCTGAGCACAAACACAGCTGGAACTGAATGCTTCTTAGATATATGCAGCTCAGCTGCAAGATATGCCAGGACTGACATTCATGGCCGCACAATTATGATCAGATCCTGTAACTATTATGAGGGGACATGAATGATATTGCACAGGAGGGTTTAAGTAACAAAGACTTTTAACAGTTCTGATTCCCTTTTAAAACACAAATACATAAACAGCTTGGTTGCTACAGCCACTTCTTAGCAACAGAAATCAAAGAGAATAATGGGCTAAAAAGACAGGGTAGTAAACTCACCAGCAACAGCTACAGCATGAAAAGCTTGTCAGCAGGGTAGATGAGATTTTTAATGTGAGCATCTCCTGTCAAATATGGGGAGCTGTCACCTAGACATGCAGGGAAAATGTCATGCAGTATGCACAAAAATGAATCAATGTTGGCTCAAAAAGCAGAAAACTTAATTTGTTCGATGTCAACAGAGGTGGTTGGGTGCAAGAAGAGTCAGGAAACAGTGTAAAGCATGGAAACATCTAAATGCCCTGTTAAGAAATGAGGAAAATAAAGGGTAATGGTGGGGAAAGGGGAGGGACGTGGCCAGAATTCAGATGAGCTGAGAGCAGAATGGATGAAGGAAGCAGGGACAGGACTTGAATTATGACATCAGCTCTGGTAGAGCAATCTGATTGTCCAGTGCTTATGGAGACATTCAGATGTCCATGGAGCTTCATAACATCACCTCCCATATTTGTTCTTTCAGTATTCCTATGCCTGCTTCACTGACTCACTGATTTTCAGTGAATGATATAGTGATATGCTTAAAGGACATCTTTATTAATCAACATGATCCACAGATGTACAGGTAAGAGCATGTCTTCAGTGCAAGTTTTCAGATGGGTTTTCTGGCTACCTCTGCCCAACTTTCTCCCTGTGTTGAGAAGTGGCAGACAATTCTAGTCAATTCTTGAGTTCATAAGGCATTCTATTTAACTGGCACAACTGTAAATCCAGACAAACCTTGTACTTTTTTAGATGAAAGCAGGAAAGTCCAATGAATCCGTTAAAAGACAATGGAAAGAGTATTTACAGTGGAAAGCTATGGTGAGGTTACTGCTATCTTGCATGACTGTTTTACTCCTTTCCCTCCCCACTGGGATCAGGCTGAAACCAGCATTAATTACAGGCAAGTGGTTTTGTTTGTACAACTACATGTCCCATAGTTCTCAAGCAAAAAGACAGGGGAAAAGAGGAAGGAGGGAAGGAAGGAAGGAAGGAAGGAAGGAAGGAAGGAAGGAAGGAAGGAAGGAAGGAAGGAAGGAAGGAAGGAAGGAAGGAAGGAAGGAAGGACGGACAATAAGACAATGACATTCAAAGAGCCCAGGAGACTTCCTGAGGCTATCCAACTTACACAGTCCTTTACTTCATTCCATCAGCATGTGGTCACTCCTATGCTGAAGCTTAAATGCAGTGAGTAGCACCATACTTCTCGGCAGATGCAATTTATATGAATGATATTGCTTGTGCTTTAAAATACTCTTGCATATGGTATGGTACGTACATATGGTATGGTACATACTAGGACTGAAGGGTCTTATCCACCGTCACTGCACTGTTACGCATCATGTCTCACGATGGTCTAAACCCATGCCACATTCCCTATTAGTGGGTGAACAATCCAACGCTTGGTGAATTCTGCTTCACAATGATAGAAAGACCCGACATCGAAGGATCAAAAAGCAACGTCGCTATGAACGCTTGGCCACCACAAGCCAGTTATCCCTGTGGTAACTTTTCTGACACCTCCTGCTTAAAACCCAAAAAGTCAGAAGGATTGTGAGGCCCCATTTTCATGGTCTGTATTTGTTCTGAAAATCATGTAGTTTCATCAGAAAGATAATATACATAAAGATGCCACACAGAATCAGTAATAGCAAACAAAATGGATCTGTGTCCTTTCTAATACACTTGTACTATTTCTTTGTGATGGAAAGAGAAAGCATTTTTCAGCAGGTGAGATAAAAACAACTGTCAGATACCAAATATTCCGGATTTAGACAGGTACCTACACATACATAGATCAGAAAGGACATATTCCCCTGTAATTCAACCTACCTACACAAGTTCTGTGCCTCATTCCTGTCTTGTCTTGTTCTAAACCATCAGATTCTGGTCACAGCTACAACAGAATACCAGAAGAGACGAAGCCAGTAAGCTGACACCGGGTATCTGTGACTATCAGTGTTTACCTTGAGGATAGTTGCTCTGATCCTCAATGGAAAACTGACTGCCAGGTCACACTAGGTGAATGCACTGAAGTGTTTTGCCTCCTCCAGTGCTCTCAGTACTGAGACCAGAAGTAGTTTGCTAGGATTATTTGGGCCAACCTGAGACAACTAATTTCATACCGCTGAAGAAGCCTCAGAGATCAATGAAATTATTTTTGTCTTAGTTTTCTAATTGTGGCTGTCAGTGCTAAAAAGTCCTCAGACTTCTTAGGCTTTTAACACATGTGGAACCTCATCACTTCTTAAGCAGTTCTAGGAGAAATTATGAAATGAGATGTGACTTTTTTTCTCTGATGCCATTCTGTCTACTACACATATTTCAGGAATTGAAACCATACATGTTAAAGACAGAACTGAAATTGAATTAATCTCTTTCACTGCTGTCCCCAAATATTTTGGTGAAACTGTTCTCCTCAACCAGGTAAACATACAATGAACAGTTTCAAGAAATTCCCTCAGCTTTTGCTGAGGACATTGTAAATTGAATAAAGCATGCAGTGATTCAGGGAGAGCTGTGGGTGAGGAATGTCACTGAGACCCTAAAGAGCTAGAAAGTGACAAGTGTAGGAATGATAGGGCAGGACTGAGCATATGTTAATACAGAAAAATAAGAGCATCCCAGATCACTGCTTGGTCTCTAATAATTAGAAAGATAAAAGAAATTGTCTGTATGTGTAAGAGTTCTGCCAGAATGTGGCTACATGATTGACAGCAGGAAGGACCACAGTAAGATTTTAGGAGTCTCTTATTAATGCCATCTGCAATCATCATGAAAGGATATGCTCAGATCTTGGTGATGGAGATGCATGAGATTGTGTTTTTAATCCTATCAAGTACAACAGGAAGTAATTAGAGATCTAGTTACTGTATTAAAAATTGTTTCATAGCCACATAGAAAGGTTAAACTGTGAAGTCCTTCCAATGACTTTCAGTCTTCTGAGTGCTGAAACTGCCACCTGGTCTGATAGCTAAAAACATGGGATTCATATACCTTTCAGAAGTGTAAAAAGGTCATTCAGGGGGAAAAAAAAAAGGGAAATTAGAAATGTAGTCCTTTTTGGAGGGACATTTTTGTTCTTGGTATTTACCTTGCTCTGTCTTATATTACCAAGAGGGTAAATGAAAATAAAGGTATTATTTTTCTCCTATACATAGTAGAAAATCTTTAGTACTAATGAGACTTGTCAGATTGACAGCCTGGGAGAATAACTTCTGTACTGATAAATCCAGAGAATGACTATTACATTAGGAGTGATAATGCAAGCTCCCTTAGACTAGCCCATCAATGTGTCTCAGTCTTGACCTGAAGGGGACTACCTCCAGAGACAGAAAAAGTTCAGTCTCATTAAGCATGTAACTCTCAGCCTTTTTGTTAGAACTGCCAATCATGGTTATCAAAGTAATAGTGATGCCACTCAGGGGTCACTGAGAACAGCATTATTAACAGAATTTAGATAAAGTAAGCTGCAAAATTGAGATTACAAATAAGTTTGTTTTATTTTCTATCTCCCAAACGTTTAAACAGTGTTTACCTTTCTGTGGGGTTGTTCACTCCCCATGTCAATACTGCTCTAACAAAAATTCTCTAGTAAAAAGAGAGTAATTAGCTAGATAGTTGGTTTGGAAAATGAGGTTTTAGTATTCCAGGATTCCTGCATCTTTGAAATATGCTCCAGCAAGACTGATTTATAAAATCACTTTGAGAAACTAGTTGACCTCTATTCAAGCTCAAATTTTAAAGGTATCCAGGCTTCCCAATACTATTTTTGCTATTGAAAGTTGCTCCAGAATGTCACCGCTCTTATAGCAAGGAAATGCCAAACGTTTGGGCAAAGCAATTGTCAGTTTGCTCCTGTATCTTACCATCACCATGCTTCAGGTTCACCAACACTAGCTCTCATTTCCCTCTTGTATTTCTACTTAGATTTGTATGGCGGTACACGTAAGCCCTGTTACCACAGCCCTTGTCATAAGATATTCTACTAGTCAGAAATTATACAGAAAGAACTAAAATTTGTTCTACTCTAAAACAAAAAGCAAAACTCATCTTCTAAACAATAGCCAAGCTACAGTAATGTCATTCTGAACAGAGAAACCAATTGCTCAGTCACTTAGATATAAAATGTGCTATGTAGGAAAATTAGAGTAATAGCATAACAAAAAAATACTTCCTTATCTCAAAAACTACTGCAAAGAAGAAAATCATTCTGTGCTGTGATAATATGATTTAAGCCACAACACTCAGAAGACTTTAATAAATGGAAGTACCCCTCTTCCTCTAATGCTAGTGTCTAGTAATCACTATTGTGTTCTCATGACCGAGACCAAGCTGATTTAGAATACAGACAGCTTGACACATCTCTTTGAAAAACAGTCTGTTTTGTGGTGTTTTTTTGCTCATAGCCACTAAAATTTTATAAAATCACTCCCAAGGACCATGGTTCACTTGCTCCCAAGTTAGTGAATTCAAGGAGAAAGGCCCTGAACCAGAAATCGATTCTTAATCACAATCTAAAATGATTTTTGAAATCTCAGGATAATTTTCACTACTCTCTTTTGTTATAATTTCTTCCTGAATTCTTTTTATTTACAGTGCATTCATGATTCATTGTTCTCCTGCACATCAACAGTTAGGACAAACTTTTTCTTAGAGGCTTGAGAACTGATCTGAAAGGAGCGCTAGAGAAAGTCAAAGTGTCATAGAAGTGTTTCATGCTTCAGTTATCCCAGTATTTCTAAATGAGTTGAGAGCAACTTCCAACTTCACACATGTGAATCAAATTCAGTTTTAACCTGTCTCTCTAAACTATCTAGACCAAACTACAAAACGTCTGCACTACACTCCTTAGCTTTTGTTAATATGAATTATTAATATGGAAGCTAGCTTTAACATATTAAGTAATAGCAATAAAGCTGAAACCACAGTATTCAATGTAAGTCAATCACTAGGCTATTTAATGAGATTTTTGGTACATTTTGATGCCTATACTATGTCAGAGGTGCAGCTGGACTGCTACTGATGTCCGAGCTAACACGTACAGAAGTCATGCCCAGGTTAATGGAAATTTGCTGATTTTTTTTCAGTTCATCAGTTATACATAAAACTTTCCTATATATCCTTTATGTAGTTAAAAATATATGTTTGACTCTCTAAAGGTCAAAAGGAAGCAAATAAAAGATGGCAAACCAATATGAACAAGAGCAATGACTGAGAGAGAGAAGTCTAAGTCAAATGAGGGAAGAGATTTTTCCACCATTTTTATAGACCAGAGGATGAAATGTAACCTGCTGTTCAAAAGGGATGGAAGCACAAAAACTTCCAAAAAGACAGAGTTTTCTGCAGCTGATGAAGATATAACGTCATGACAATAACTAACAACAAAGACAATAGGAAATGACAATTTTTTTAGAGACTGCACAAAAACAGCTTATGGAGAAATAACTTACTGGCTCATTTCCCTCTTTTTTTAAAAGAGGTAGTCCCTATTACTTACTAATAATATGTTTCTATTCATCTTCTTTTAGCATAAAAGGAAAACATTAAAACACCGAATACCTGGTGTTTGTCCATAGCTTGAACACTTGGAGGATTGACTGGAAGCTGGAACCAAGTGTCACCTTAAAGCTTTAAGATAGGAGAAAAATGAGAACACTCACTTTAAGCATGAAAGAACAAATAGAAAAATTCAGGAGGAGATCTTAAGAACCAAGCTTAGCTATTCTGCTCTAATGTGATGGCAAGGCAAGATGATATGTGAAAAAGTTAGTCAGGGAGACCAGATCAGAAAAAAATGAAATGGAGAGAGACTGGACTTCAGTATGTACTTGTTTTCTGGCTGGGAGAATGTATGAGGACCTCTGAGAACTAAATAAAACATGAACAAGGATGGTTGTGATATAAGGAAAGAATTACTGCTAGTATTACTTATACATCAAATTTTTGGCTTTTTTCCAGCTGACACCTTCTTGATTTTTTCGATACATTCAGAGTGTAAATAAGGAAGCAAAGAAGAGCACCTACAAATGGATAGATGAACAGACAGATGAAAGAAAATACCTATGTGCCATTGAACTGTCACTGAAATCAGTAGAGCTACATTGATTTATATGTGTTACAAATCTGGGTCCAGGTTATTACACAGAACAGTCATAAGAACAAAGTAAGGGCCACTGGCAGACTATAGACACAGACATAATGCCAAGGTACGGAGGAAAAAAAAGAGAGAAAGGAGTGAGCTATAGATGCAGTGAAAAAGTCTCATAGGAGGCTTGGTATAGCTGTAGTACACCTTATTTTTTCCAACTGCGTAAGTTGTTGTTTGGTTTTTTTTCAAGCTGAGCATTCATATTGGGAAGGATGG
Source organism: Rissa tridactyla (assembly GCF_028500815.1). Lineage (NCBI taxonomy): Eukaryota > Metazoa > Chordata > Aves > Charadriiformes > Laridae > Rissa > Rissa tridactyla. The sequence goes on along the minus strand of NC_071467.1, from coordinate 82,598,095 downwards.
GCAAATAAAATCTATTATCTATTTATCTACAATAAAAGACATTTCAAGATGTATTTCAAATTGGTTTAATTGGTAAGTACATTTTCTAAGTAAAAAAAAAAAGGTTTTTGAGAAGATTGTGAGAAAATAAGACATGCTGATAATCTACCTTTATACCTTCACCCAAAAATAGTTTTCAGAAGAAGCCAGAAACCTTGAAAAAGAAAAAAAAAATAGTTTTCATAAATTTTTTGCTGTTTGGAGAATGACTTCTATGAAATTATTTAAAACGCTTTCCTGAATCCGTTTTTTTCCAAAGATTTCACCAAAACAAAATTAGTCCCACAATAAAATCTACAATCTTGTGGGACAATGGAGTAAACAGGAGACAGAAACAACTTTATTTTGTTTTGGCATGTGGTTTTAGTTTTTAATCCACAATACATTTTTTATGATAAAATATGATATATGATGAAAGAAAAGTAGAACTAGATGTGCAAAAGAGTTTAACAAAAAATAATCAAAGCTACTCCAAGCTGTCATTTTTTCTGTTGTTCACCTACAAGGAAAAAAAACCTCCAACAATCCAAGCTGAAAATAAATCATGGGGATTCAAAGGAACAGAAAATCACCTACTTAAGCTGCCAAAAATAGTGCTGGGGGAAAAACAAATAAACAAACGAAGAGCAAATCCAAAAGTCTGAAATTTTCCCCCATTAGAAGTAGAGAGTAATAGAAATTTGATTACAAGTCCTCATGAGAACAAGGCAGTTAAAGTAAATAGCTACATTAGACCTTAAAAGCTCTGACATGAGTTGATCTATAGCCTTTAGTGAGTCCTGCTCTCCACAGCATTTCACATCAAATGATGTCCCTGACGTGGTATGTCCATCCCATCTATTAACCTAATTTATTGTGTCAGACTGATAACTGGAAAAGAGCCAATTTAAAAGTTACCAATGCTCCTTTTATTTGGCCATTATGAGCAGCAACTTCTACTAACGTGTTATATTATTTTTTCAGTGGTGTCTTAAGTGGCAATCACAGCAATCTTTACTGCATAAAGCCTATGCTTTCTCATAAAAAGCCTGTTGAATAATACAGGGAAAATAAGGATGTTAACACTCTTTACTGGCTGAGAATTCAATGAAAGTTCCAAGAGATCATCTGTATTTTATATCTGAAGAATGTTTACAAAATCTTGAATTTCAAGTGTTGCTGTCATTGAAAATTGAGAGATGTCACACTACTAGGATATTTGAGAAAGCAAGATTAGGTACTAAATCTAAACCAAGTAAACAGGTGAAGCCATTAGATCACAACAGACTAAGGTTACAAACAGACATTGCAAACCTATCACTTCCCTTTCTATTTTTCTAACTGCATCTGAAGTACGTTGCTATTCATGGTTCTCTTTGAGACACAAAAATTATAGATATGTTTGGGATTGGGACTGCTGCATAACCGTACCCGGTGCTGCTTCTGTACAGTAAAAAGAGAGGAGAAGAAACAATTAGAAAGGTGGCATGAAAAAAAAAGAATAGGTCTGGGCAGAAAATAAAAAAAAAAAAAAGAAGTGATTCTTTGAACCAAACAAATCTTCACAGAAACTGTCTGAAACATATTGACAAGCTGACAATGGCTGAGAACACATTCTAAATATTATTAAGGTGTGACAAATATTACATTATTTCAGTGTTGAAAAGCTGCAACTTATTTCTGTCCTTGATGTCCAGTAAATGATATTTTTTGTGTCCAAGAACATCCCAAGCTCTTTATCTCCTAGCTTGATCAGCCTACCATACACACTTAGCTCTTCAGCCTTAAACGTTAAGCAATCGAGTTTGGTTTGCCTGAGATGACTGATCTTCTGGTCTCTTCACTGTTTTCCCTTATTTCAGTTATTCTTGTGGCTACCCTATTGTGGGCATCAGACATGGACTGCATGGTTTGTGATTGACCAGAGTAGAGAACATTCTGTTTGACTTTACTTAGTGTTTCAAAAGTTAGTAAGAATCAATCTTAATGAATTACAGATCTTTTTATAATCATAAAGATCTTTAAATGGTTGTGGATAGAAATTATCTTGATGTCCTATTTTTTTTTTATGTTTAAATATAACCACTGCTGTGGAACTTTCTGAAAAATTATTGAAAGAGAAAGCATTTCATTATCCCTCATTCTGACTGTCATCTAGTTTCCTCAAAATAAAAAAATTTTGAAAAATCCTGCCTCTTCTTGACTGTATTATTCAATTCACTCAAAAAGTGAATCTACAGCAGTGTTACGATTTTTTTTCAAACAACTTTTTTATCGAATTGGTTAACAGCTAACAACAAATTGAAAAAAAAGCTAACAGCAATTTTACAACTTAATAGCTAAGTGCCCTCATAATTTGTCCCCCTGCATTGTTCTGATCCTTTTATCACTGTTGCGCAGTTCTTCTCATTCATTTAGATTACTTTATTTAACTGCTGCTTTGACTTTTCCTCCAAATTTTGCTGTTTTGGGGGGATTGGGGACGGGGGGAGCGGGGCATTTAACCACTCTTTTTTTTGTGCCTCAGACTGCAGAAGTTTGGTACCTACTAAAAAAATATTCTTTAAAAAGGTACCATTACTCCTCACACTTTCAGGTTCTACAGATTTGCCTATAACGATTTTCAGTTCTGCAGAATTAGAACTGTTTCAATAAGCTCATACTCATAAAGAACCAATGGGCAGAGAAGCATAGCGAATTTTTAGTACTGAAGAGTGAAAATAAACAAGAAGATAGATTTGCAGACCTAAAAGAATCTTAATCCCTTTTCTACCCTTTCAAAAATATTCTGAGCTCAAAGAGAAAACAAGGAAAAAAAGGAACAGATTACTAGGGGTGATCTCTTACTACTTTTAAATGCTATCATGTCTGGTAAGTGGCAAGATCTCTCCTTCAGTTCAGCATTTGGTACACAGAAAAGAAGGGAGGAAGTAAGAAAAAAAAATCCTTCTTATATTTAAGGCCAGATAAAATTTTGTCTATTTTGACAAAAGCCAAGCCCTACACAAAACTTGAAATTGTGCTACCCTGAGACACTACTGATGTTAAGACATGATTTTGAAAAATCCCTTTATTCCAGATAAACTAGATCTGGAATAAATGGATAGAGCGTTTTGTTTATTTGTTGTCTCCTGGGAGCAAAGGATGGTGGATTGCGCATAAAAGAGAGGCTCCAGTTTTGATACAGATTTAACAAAGCATTAAACCATAGGCTTGTCCATTTTCTGTGTGGTTCTTGAGTGTACAGAGAGGAAATTTTTGAAAAGGATCCTATAGTTTTAGCACCTTCTTCTCAAATACATAAAAGAAAATCCTCTTGAAAAATAACTAGCAATGAGTATTTCCTCAGGGCAAGCACATTAATATTTTCCCGATCATTTTTATTCTTAATAAGACTGTACCCAGATTCAGTCATTCATACTTTTGGAGAATGTATTTCTTTTCTGTGTTTTATCATAGTGTGTCAAAACTATTCTTACTTACTTAGAATGCTATGATGTATTAGAAAATACAGAAAGATATCTTAATCCCTGAGACCCAGAGATTTTAAATGGACCGCTGTAGTTCAGTGAACGTTGAAAGGCACCAAAATGTATCTTTCATTTCAAAAAGTATGAAAAGCATTTTGAACAATGAAGGTGCTAATTCATTATAGAAACCCTAGAAGATGACACAAAATAAACCAGAAGGATTCTATTCCATCTTGATATGGCTATGATCTGCCTTCTACATTTACATTGAGGTACTCTGGGGATTTGGTTTGTCTGCAATTGGTCTGGAAAGCAAAGAATATACACATCTATGTGTCTATGCCTCTGTAAATATTTGGAGAAACTTTACCCTTAGGAGGTCACAGTATGTGGCTTACCATTCTGAAAAAAAATACAAGCTTTAAAGGCAAACAATCAGTTGAAGAGGATTCCATTAAATGTAGGACAGAGATGAACCAAAGACAAGACCTGAATGCAAATAAATTCTCACTTTGGAAGGGTGAAGATAGCCTCTTTGGGGCATTCACTGCTTCTTATCCTTGCTTTATTGTGCAGAGGCTGACCCTAGCCTTCGTCACTGGTGTGAGGAGGAAGTGCAGGAAGGAAAAAGCAGAGAGAGACCCAACAGAATAGACTGTGATCTGCAAGAAGGCAGAGAAATGCCAGGAAGTTGGTAACCAGCATTTCGGTCACAAATTAAAAAATAATGTCCAGGGAGACACTCAGCAATGAAGCATCACAAAGACATGCCCCAGCAGTGGTTGTGAGCATGCAGGTGGTAAAAGCAGGATGGCTGCCATAACTACGCCTTCCTGCTTCTGGAGCTAGAGGTAGGAACTCATTCAAAATGAGACTGGTATTTTTAATGCAGTACTGTGTAGCACAGAATACACACGTGCTGGATGAAGGGCTTGCAAACAGCACAGTTCACTCAGAGCTGCCTTAATTATCTTTGCTGGCATTGAATTCTGCATATTATTATTTCCCACAGTATTCAAGATTGTATAGAAATATTTAATTGGAGACAGAATCTAGAGACTAACTCGGTACCTTTGACATGGAAAAATACTTCCGAGTTCCTCATTTTAACTTCCTTGACCTTTGACTGTTACCTTTGTAAGGACTTATGATTCCCCATATCTGATACATGCTTTTATCCCTACTCCCTTCCTGAGGCTTTTAAAATCATTTGGATTTTTCCGTTCATGTTGTGATCAAGAAAAAATAATGTTAAAATAGTGCTGCAGTATCACTGTGGCTGTATACACAACAGAGTACCAAATTAATTCACAGCTTCTATAATGTTTGATCACCCAAGGGGAGAGATACACGAAGAAATCAGTACCATCTAAAAGCAATTTCTGAAGCAATTTCTTCTGCAGAGATTGTCATGTAAGAGACAATGAATTTGATAAACATCAACACATTATCATTGGACCATTCAGGATATAAGTATGAATAAAGCTTTAAATTAGAGATGGATCAGAAGAGAACACTAGAAATCTGTGTAGAGAAGAATATAAGAGATGGCTAGCAGAGATATTGGACAGGAACAAGTGTGCTACATTGTGCAACATCAAATATTTCTATGAAACCATTGGTGCAAGACAACAAAAAAAGTCCATCTCAAGATCACATCATGACAGTTTTGTTCCTCTTTGACAGAACTAATAGAACAGAACATTTATTTAACCTAAATTATTTTGTTTTCTGAACAAGAAAATCAATGCATTAAAAATTCTGAACTGTCAAAAAGTGCTACATTGTGTAAAGCAACAAATGGCATCATTATTATTTGCATTATATTATTCTAGTAGTAAAAAAATAGATGCAAAGAATCTCTGCAGCCATATGGTGCATTAATTTTCTAGATGGGGAAGTGCCATGCTTTTGGCTGGGATGGAGCTGACTTTCTTGCTGGGAGCTGGTGTGGTCCTATGTTTTTGATTTGGGATGGGAGTAGTGTTGATGGCACACTGATGTTTTTAGTTGTAGCTAAGCAGTCAAGGCCCTTTCTGTTCCTCACACTGCCCTGCCAGTGAGTAGACCAGGAGTGCACAAAATCTGGGAGGAGAGGCAGCGAGGACAGCTGACCTCAACTGACCAAAGGGATATTCCATATCATATGATGTCATGCTCAGTATATAAATCTGGGAGAAGAAGTCTTCCCAAGTAACTGTTAGGTGCGGTGGAGCCCTGCTTTCCTGGAGATGGCTGAACACCTGCCTGCCGATGGGAAGTAGTGAATGAATTCCTTGTTTTGCTTTGCTTGTGTGTGCAGCTTTTGCTTTACTTATTAAACCGTCTTTATCTCAGCCCATGAGGGTTATTTTTCCCCTTCCTTTTCTCCCTCTTGTCCCTACCAGGGAATGCTAGAGGGGAGGTGGGGAGGAGTGTTGGGGTGTGGGTGTGGGTGGTGAGAGAGCAGCTGCATGGTCATAGTTGCCAGCTGGGGTTAAACCACAACATGAAGTGAAGAACAAAAAGTTAGGTTTCAAAAAATACAAGAGGAAATTGAAGGATAATCTTTAATTTAATTGATGATGAATAGGAACAAGTTCCAACAGATATTCATGGTGAGTTTAGACAGTCCAAAGGAGAAAAAAAAAACACCACAGAATCCCCACCTGAAAATGTTGGTGCTTTAAGAGGCACTGCTGCCTCTATTTGCTTTTAATTATGTAAGCAACTAAAGCTGCACTACTGGATATATTGAAGATGATGTTACTTTGGCTGTTCTGAGCATATTAGGCACAAGTAAAATCACTCAAAATGCACAAAACAGGCCTCCACTTATCTAAGTCCCCCACAGGGCCCTATTTAGAAAATGTATTTGGAACAAAATTAGTGTATAAAGACAACATTGATTTTGGCATTATGCATAAGGAAAGCAGTCCCCATCATTTCAAAGCACAGCAAAGGAAGAGAAACAAAGAGCAGAGAATATAACCCTGTGGTCTACTGATGACAGCATCTCTTCTGTAAAAGGGAAAATTTGTTTGTTTCAGGGAGTGTTTACGCATCTTCTACTTATCAGCCACTGGATAAAGTGCAACATAAGTAAGCAAGTACTGGAATGGAGCACTGGAATCTAGGACTTTCTCTGAGTGAATGCCCTGAAAAAAGCACCACTTGGTTACAAAATTTATTTTGGGACCATCAGTCTTATATTCTTAATAGAGCAGCAGAGTAAGACCACCTTTGCTTCAAGACTTGATTTTAGTAAGGTGATAGATGCTAATGGAGAAGAAGGAAGATGAGGATTTTATACGGCAAAGAATACTTGTTTTCTAATTTTCTGGGACAAATGTGACAACAATTAAATTATTATATAATAAAGTGGGTATCAGCAATAATCATCATGACTGCCATCTTTTTCTTCTTCACCTACAAAGCCCTTACCCTTGTGGTCTGCTTCAAGACATACCTAAGTGTTAGTGGGTTAAATTATAAGCTCGATATAGAGATTAGAAATACATTAAACACGATTGTTACTTTTTAAAACAGAGGTTAGAATCAAATCAAGTGAACAAATTAACAACTCAACAAGGAACTCAGAGTCCATAGGGACTGAAATTCTGAGCTTAAATGGGAACAGTAGAAAATTGACAATTCTTTACTCCCCACCTGAAAAGGACAGCAATTCTTACTGCAGGGAGATCGAGACTGCAATAATAACAAAGAAACCTTAATTATCCTATTTAGACTGAGAAAATATTATAATAAACATAGCCAGAAGATCAGATTATTAGATAATAGCAATACCTTTTTTTAGGGAGAATTTAGATTAAAGAGATCAGATGAAACCCTCGATTTGGTCTTGAGTGACATGCAACATCTGGCTCAACACCTTTAAAAGGTGCTATGAAAATGGCCATAATGGAGACTCAACATGACTTTCATAAAAGGAAGTCACCCTTACAGACCTACTAGAATTCTCTGAACAGGCCAACAGCTGCAGGAACAAGGATCATCCATTTCACACAGTCTACCTGGATTTCTAAAAAGCCTTCACAAGTTGCTCACCAAAGGTTTTGAAGGGAACAAAACAGCCCTCTGATTAAAGGAATGTTACTGCACAGATAAATAATTGATTATGAGGTAGGGAAGCAAAGTTCAGGAGTGAAGGAGGGACACTGGGGAATTTTTTCTTGTGTTTGTTCTGCTTAACAATTGGAAAACAGGGTGAGGAATGGAGTGACAAAATTTTCTACTAAAATTAAGTTTTTCAGAATAGAAAGAATGAGAACAGGAGTGAACAACTCAAGATGAGAGACTTAGGAATTGAATGACTTGACAATAAAACCTCAAGTAAAAGTCATCATATATGAATAAATTTCCATGTGGGAAAAAAAATAAGTATTTACTTCATGCAGAAAAAGAAAACTCTGCGACCATCTTGGAAATGTGATTTTATTATTATAATACTATGAGCTCTGTGAGAAATGTTCAGGACTGATCAAAAAGAACCCAAATCAAATGCTAAGAATTATTTCAAAAGGCAGAGGGAAGAAACATAATATAATTATGCCTTATAAGAAATCCCTATTTCACCTGCCTCTTGAATACTTCATGCAGCTTGGTTCCCTCCCAAAAATTGTGCAATAGAACTAGGAGAAGGACAGAGATGTTCAGGGTGATAAGGATTATCAAAGGTATGTAATATTTTCTCATCAGGAATGGCTAAGCGGGCTGTACTTTTCAGGCTGGAAAAGAGATGGCAGAGGGTAGAGTGACTAGCAATCATAAAGAGACAATAGATGTCAGACAATAACTGGGTTTCTCTCTATCATCTAATTGTAGAATTTACTATATAAACCCAGTAAGATCCAAATTGAAGAGAAATAAAAGGAGGTGATTCTTCAGGCATACACAGATGAGCCATAGAACCTCTGGGCACAAGACTTTCAGAGTGTCAACAGTTTATCTGGGTTTAGGAACAGTCTGGATCAGTTAATGAATGCAGTGAGAGTTAATTTAAGGACTCCTAACTCAGAAATGTGGATGTGGATTTAACAACATATTTGTGTGCCCATGTGAAGAATTTGTATATATAGAAATCATAGAATGGTTTGGGTTGGAAGGGACCTTAAAGATCATCTAGTTCCAACCCCCCAGCCATGGGCAGGGACACCTCCCACTAGACCAGGCTGCTCAAAGCCCCATCCGGCCTGGCCTTGAACACTTCCAGGGATGGGGCATGCATAGCCTTCCTGGGCAACCCATTCCAGTGCCTCACCACCCTTACAGTAAAGAATTTCTTCCTAATATCCAATCTAAATCTACCCTCTTTCAGTTTGAAACTGTTACCCCTTGTCCTATTATTACACTTCCTGATAAAGAGTCCCTCCCCATCTTTCCTGTAGGCCCCCTTTAGGTACTGGAAGGCTGCTATAAGGTGTCCCCGGACCTTCTCTTCTCCGGGCTTATATGTTGAGAAAAGGATTGAGAAGAAGCGAGAGGAAGGGGGAAAACCTAGATACGTGTTTTGGAATGAGCTACAATTCCTTGCAAAGAACTCACATGCCTAGAAGCAGCAACATGTAAATAGCTGCTAAAAGGCTGAGAGCGAAGCCTACCTCTTTCATCCCTTGTTAACATTTCCTCAGGAAAGCATTTCCATTCTTCCTTTTGCTTTATCAATTTCAAAAGTTGACGCATGTACAACCCATCAGATGGTCCAGAAAACCTGTCAATCAGTATCATCCCACATACTATTCTAAATTTTGAACGAGCAACAGAACTTTACATCTCCATGTTCAACCTTCTTTAAAATTCTTGCTATTCTCATTTTACCAGACCAGAAAAGGAATCAACTGCCTTTCTGAGAGAGTCAGCTATTTTGCTCCTTAACAAAAAAAAAAAGAGGGTAAGCAGAGGGGAATGGACAACATCCAGTTCTAAAGGATCAATGATGGGGTTGGAGGTTTATCATCTTTGGCCGAGGACTCTTCAACTTACTCTATACTGATTACTCATTATTCTATACTGATTTCTGTACCAAATATTTACTCAGAAACAATTCTACCAAATTTTCACAAATGTATTTCAGCCATGACATAACTGCCAGACTACAATATATGTGCAGCTATGAACTGCATAGGCTTAGGATCATGCTTCAGTACAAGATAGTTCACCTTGTAAATTCCCACTTTTTTCTTTGCTTTTGGAATATTTTTAAGTCTTTGTCAGACTTGGAAGATCCTAATACATAACCTGTAGGGGCACTATTGAAGGACTTAAAAAGAAACAAAAAAAAGGAAAAAAAAAATAAGATGAGAATTTATTTAACTCATATCCGCGACTCGGAAAAGGACTGTTCTCATATTGCGATGTACATTAACAAAATTTGTCCTTCCACTCAGCTCTTTCAAGAGGTGCTAGCACCTTGCACTTGAGATAAGTACTTAAATAAGTGAGCAAGTTTCAAAAATAATTACTGTAAATAACATCTTGCCTACAGATTATTGAGCCGTTCAAAACAGGTTTAGAAGCAACATATTCTGAAGGATTGGGGACAAGCCAAATCTAATTATGTGGCTACTCTGCTAAAAAATCTGAGCTGTTAAGTCGTTACGGGACTGTGTTGCACAAACTGGCCCTCATGCAGTCAGAAATCTCTTCACTGATTTCCTCTGCATGATTTAAACAGCACATTTTCTAAAAGAGAGTACTAGCCTTCTCCTGGACAAAGCCAGGATCAATTATACTTAAATGACTTACAACAGGTTATTCTTTAATTATACTAAAACTTTGGTGATAGAAATCTTACTACCTTTAAGAAGCTTTATACAATTATTTGTACGAACAAACAAACAAAAACCAATGGAAGACATGACTGTTGCATGTTAATGCCCAGAAAAATCAACAAAACATTTGCCAATATATATTTTTAAGCGGCAGTAATATTTTTTTCAATTGGGAAATGAAAAATATTCTATTAAATGTCATTGACATTTATAGCCAGGAAATGCACCTATATTACCATTTGAAAGATCTGAAGAATAATTAGCATAAACACACAACCAATTTAACATTTAATTTGTAATTCAAGTCTCTTTGAAAAACAATATTTAACACATCATGTCCTCTCTATGAAGTATGGTTGAACACCACCTTCAACAGCAAGCCCTGCAGTAATCCCTAACTTCAAATGTTTCCACCTTTATTTAAAATCTTTCACACCTCTTTTACTCTCCTGTGGCACAAACTCTTTCAAATCCTTTGCCAGACACTTATGCAATTTCTCAATGTTATGAACTTCAAACACATTTCATGTCGGGAGGTTAGATAATGCCATTGCCATAACTCAAGGGAGGAACCTGTGATGAACAATGTTTCTCTAAATAATGCTTTTTCCTGTAAAACTACATGGAATTTTTCAGTCTTAAAGATGACTTTTTCAGTTCTTAAAACATGTCATATCTAGTAAAAAATTTACACAGCTCTACAAGAACAAGTCATGTCTTAGACTCCAACATCAGAATGCTTTGTAAACACCCCTTGGTTCAAAATAAATGTATGAATGTGCATGTGTGTGTATATGTGTTTTACTGTAGCTACTCAGAACTTTTATTCTGCATTGAATTCATCACAGGGAGAAGATACTAAAGTAACATTTTTTTTAAGGAAATTCACCCAAGAATACATTTTTGCACAATACATACCGTGCTACAACACTGTATGGTAAACATGACTATAATTCCAAGTGTTGAAAACATCTGCCGCACAGCAATGCACAACTCAACAAATGAGAAAAATGTAGATGGCTTACAATTTAGTATGCTAGCCAGTTGAAAGTAACTCTGAAAAAGCCTGGACGACATTAACCTTATTCAGAAATCGTTACAGATTTACATTGTTAGTAATTATGAGGAATGTCTCTCAAATAAAGTTCTCGTCTCACTGTATGATGCTCAGTAGACAAGACAAATAATAGGTGCATGTTAATATGATATAGTTTTGTGTATAGGTACTACACACAATTCTTTGGTTAACATTGATGCATTACAAATAAGCGTGTAAATAAGAAAACTTATTCTAGCCTGGTGCTCTCATAACTTACTTTCTGTAGAAACAAGTAAACTTTCTCTTTGGATTGCCATTGAAATCAACAGTTGACTTGATCTGTCATGTTTCAGGAATGAAAAAGTTACACCTTTGTGAACATAACAAGGATTATCACGTTAAGGTACCTTCGCTGTCCTGCAAAGTGAAACTTGAAAGAATCAGAAGTTAATGAAGAAAAAGATGAATACTGTATGTCTTGATGGGCACATGGGAATGGCAAAACTTGAAGTTATGTAACATTAGCCTAAGGACATTCTGTTTGATATTAGATTGTGCATTTCAAATAATATTTACTCCTTCCAAAATATCAACCAAGGGAAAAGTTAGTTAACAGTTAGAGAAAAAGGGGAAATTCTAGACTTTAGTTAGTTTCCCCAAAGGCACAAAATTTTCTTTGAAGTTTAAAATTTATAAAATGCAGACACCGAGTTTTTCAAGTCAGATAAGTTGTTCTGCTTATTGATCACATATTTGTGCACATTTTTAATATGTAGGGGTTTGGTTTTTTTTTTTCTGGTTTTCATCCGACAGTTAAAATCTGCTTGGTATAGGGAAGAAAAAAGAGAGACAGACATTTAGCAATCAAGGGTGAGGCAGACAATAAGTGTTTACTAAGGCTGAACTTTAAAAAAAAAATATTTAAAAAAGCCAAACGAAACCAAGCCTAATGTCCTATATAGGAACTGCAGCTTTTAAGCGGGCCAAGCACAGCTCCCATGCTAGGGTTCATTTGTCCAGTGATGGGTCTGTGGTGCTGCAGACTACGCAGACCTGCCAAAATTCATGACCTTAAGATCAAGTAAGGCAAATTCAAGAACTGCCCTGGTTTGCTTGGTAAGTCACCCCAGAATTTAGCTCCACTGAAACATTTAATCTCTTCTTCTTAAGGTATGATGTTCGTGCCTTGTGACTTTTGCTCATAATAAAATTTTGGTATGCAGTTGATATATAGTGTTAACCAACTCCATCCCAGATCATTTTGTGATGAAAAAGAAAAATTAAGTTAGTTTTCAAATACTGAGCTTCCATTAACTGAAAACATTTTATTAATCTAATGCAGACACTGCCAGAAGGCATGGAGGGATGAAAGGAAACAACGAAAGAGAAACAAGTAAACTTAAAGTTTTACCTTTAATGGAAAACTTATTTATTTTTACAGATTGGTCCTATTTTGCATCAGATTTCCATAATAATCAAACCCAAATACTACTGAGAAACAAGCTAATCATGTTTGATTACAGTAAAGTCAAAGAGAGTTAGTAGTCAAAATGATGCTAAATTAGAACTGTTATAAAGACATGAAGAAAGCTGTCCTTAAAAAAATTTTCCCATTAGCCTTCTGGGTTATTCAAGTTGCATAGTAAGGATCAAAGTACCAAAAAAACCCAGTTACCATATTAATATTTTTCTTCATTTTAATTTGGCAACTTCTGAAATAGAAGGTGAGTACTTTTTTTTCTTTTTTTCTTCTCCTTACAGCTTGCTCAGTCTGAGGCTATGGCAGCAAACCTGCTATAAATTGTCTGCATGTAGCTGTGCTGTCCTGAAAGCAACATAGGGGAAGAATTGTGCCTCTGAAATTTCCTTTCTGATTTCTTTTTGCTCTAGCAGGTAGTAAATTTGCTGTTGACTTCTAGTGGCACAAATTATGATAAGTCTAGCCGTGCTTGGCTTGTGATTTGGGTCAGGGCAGTGTTATGTCTCAACTCCATTTTCTCTGCCTTCCCTGTTGACTTCAATATGTTGATGGCATCCACTGTATTGTGCACCCTGACCACGAGGTGTAAAGAATTCAGCCTCCCTTCCTGGGTTACTTTAAGGCATGCAAACTAAATCACAGCAAAAATGTTAAGAATTCTGTTGGAGCTGAAGAGACAGTGTACGCATTCACAACACTGATACACCAATGTCTGTTTTTACTGCCATTGTCAGATCAACAGACTTTTCAGTAAGGCATAAGACAAAAAGTACTAATTACAATGAAGAAATGAAAGCAATGAAAGTGCAGTAGGGCTCTTCAGCACTGTCTGTAATACTAGAAAACATTTCTTCTAGGACTAAGTGCAAATGCATCGTAACTCTGTCACGGTTAGCTATGACAAACAATCGGAATGCAGAACAAAAATTGAAACACTGTTTTTTGACATGTAAATAAAATAGATTCCTGCAGGAATACCTGCAGATCCAGCAGTGCAAACTAATAATAATCATATACTACAGAAAAATGTACTATTTATGTAACTTTAATTTGCTAGATGTACGTAATATTTTAAGAGAGTGTTATTCATTTTGGGGAAGGAAGCTTAAAAATATCAATTCACCACAGGACTGAAGAATGACGAGTTATGGTTGAATATTTTGAAAACCGTTCATGAATATAACTCAGAATTTTAAATGACCATTCAAATTTCCCAACTTATTTTAGTGACCTTTCCATTTTTTTTTTTGCTATATCAAACACTTGGAGATGTCCGTGGTGTACTTTAAGAAATAAATGTATTTAAAATTTTCACCTGTTGAACTGAAGAATAGCAAAAATTATACTGTATTAGGTATCTTGAAAATATAACAGATGCTACCTGTGACTTCCATAATGAGATCTGTTGTGCTGATGGCCATGGTTTAATTGCATTTTCACCTTTTTTTTTTTTTCTTTAACCAGGAGTTTCATATCACTCAATTTCATGTACCTCAGTGAACCAGCTAGATTTTGCAGGCTGCCTACACAGTCAGTAAAAACGATTAGTCTTATCTATAAAATTATATGGAGAAAACCCCTGGGGACTGCTTTTCTGAGTAACCTCTCTTAGCTGGCTGCTGTGGGCATGCAGAGGAACTCCATAGTAAATATGTCAGATTCAGACTTCTCTATGTGTACGTCTTCTTCCCCCAGGTATTTTACAGTCAAGCAGACCTTGTGGGAAAAAATCCTATCGTAACAATTATTATCTTTTTCTGTAGGAGTAAACTCACATTTACATCAGCTTCAGAAGTAGCTCAATTTAATAAGGATTGACAACTATTAAAGTCTCTTATGATGCCAGCATTCCTGGAGATTTGCTTAAAAATCTCAGTTGAAGTAAGTTTTATCTGAGTGTAAGCCATTCTTCAGAATAAATGTTTTTAACAGTACAGTTTTCATAGCCAGAATCAGAATTAGTCCTAGAGGAGATAATGATAATTTTTACTATGGCCAAGAAAATAAAAGATTATTATATTTTTAAAAGATGTGTAACTAAAATACTTTTATAAACTTGTGTATCATACAATATATTGTATAACATCACAAATCTTTTATAACAGCAGTATTGTTTATACTGTAAAAAATCAATAAAATTAATAAAACCAAGCCCACTTCTACTGTTGACAATTACAGAAAAACTATGTATTCCAATAGTGCAGAATATACAATTATTAAGAAACTGAATATCCTTGGATTTTTGACTGTAAAAGCAGGTATAATTATTAACAATAGGTTCATCTGAGTCAGATATTTAGTCTTGAGGCACACACAGACTCTTTGAAAACGTCCCATTCTGATACCTGATGCAGAGTTAGGAGCAACCTCTCTTGTAACAAATTCAGGAGCGATCTCCCTTGTAACAAATTCTCCCAGCTTTTTTATAACCAGTCACTGCATTTTGGGACAAGCTTTTGGCAAACTGGTAGATATCATCTCAGTAAGTTCTGTATTCTGAGCCAGCTAGCTGTCACTGCTTTGACTGGAAAAGCTCTCCGAAGCCAAGGAGCAAACATCCTAAACCTCCAATGGCGTGGCAAGGCTGCCTCACTCATTCTTCAGTGCCAGCCTGGAAGGCTAGTTCTCACCCCAACCCTGTTTCCTCCTGCACTTGCTTTCAGCGACAGAGACAGATGCAGTGTTGGTCCTCACACATTTACCAGCTGATCTATATGTTCTGTTAACACTTCATCTGGGTCACCAAAGGAGTGAGGATGCTAAGATAAAGGTCCAGCAACATAACAAGCACATTTTTCTTACTGTTACACTGTATTGTAGACTGCCAACTGCAAAAGTATTTGAACTTTTCCAGTAGTCTGCTTTCTCATCAGCTTCTACTGTACGTTTCTTTGACTCTTGCCAGCAATAAAAAACTGCTCCAGCTCTAGGCTAAACAGAAATGTCAACACCTTACTGCATTTTTTTCCATCTCGATATGATTTGCATGATAGGCTAAAAACTAATTTATTTCTCTTGTTGTTCCCTTGAGTCTGGTATAATCTGTGAGTAACTGAAAAATGTACAGATTTCTTCCACTTTTATATGTGTTGGTAGCTTTATTTTATTATCTGCTGTTCTCGTTTCTACATCAGTGACAACACATTTGGTTTTATCCTATTATTTGGTTTCATTCTATTATTTGGTTTCTTTATTCCATGTTTTTTTTTTCTCAGTGAAACAAAGCAAGCCTTCTCTGTTACTACGGAACACAGATGAAAAACAAGTATATATGGTTCCTAGCCTGAGAAAATGATAAAGCAGACCAAGAAAATTCTCCTTGACTTCACTGAAATTTGTAATAGCTGCCCAGTGGCAAGACAGTTTGTATTCTTACAGTCTGGAGATTCTTCCTGCATGATATGTTAGCCTTTGAATAAGAGATCTAATGTTTTCTAGTCTACTGTGTTTATCTAAGAAAAACCATTTCACTAGACACAGCTCTTAGTGTCCGTATTGACTTCTACTACTTGCTGACACATCCTTAAACCCTATGCTTCTTTGGAAAATATGCGAAAATCTGAAAAACAAATGTGGTTGGTGACTGTCTGTTGAATTGCAACTACCTTGTTTATCCAAGCTTCATTGGGTATTACTGAATAGTAGGGAACAATGATCAAAGGGAGCATATGATATTAAATACTTCACCCTCTTTAAATACTCATGGAAGCATTACTGAAATATTCCAAGTAATTCTAAATTTAGGAAAATCAGGAAGGGCTCTTTAGACAGGCAGAAAAGTTTAGGTTGAGCAGTGGAGATGCAAAGTATTTCATCCTACAAGGAAATTACTTACTATAAAAGATTCTAATGTTTACAACCTAAAACATTTCCACTTGCATTAGTGTAATGCCTTCTAGCAATCAAGCCTTAATACATTTGAAATATAATCAGCACTTAATGTGCTGTAGCAATTCTTAATGCTCATGAAAAGCGCCAAGCTGATAGTCTGATAAGGTGTTAGTTTAAGGTTATACCCCAAAACAGTTATAAAACATTTGCCCAAACTATTCCCTCAGTACTTTTTCCTCCACATCCTCTATGTCTTTATTGCTAAAACAAGGGACAGAAGAGTCACGTTGGCATTTGAACATTAATCAATAGAGTCCATTGTTAAAAAACATAGCTTAAAAATCTAAAACCTCTCCGATTCCGTAGCCTAGGGAAAATTATGGAAAAAAACCCCAACAACATAGCGGCAGTGCATCAAGCTAAAGATACCCATTTTCCAAAAAAGTCTAATTCAAAATGTCTGAGCCTTCCTGACTTTCTCCTTTGGTCTTGGCTACTTCAGCCTGTCTCAACTACTACTTGATGCCTCTGTGATTCAGCAACAGAGTTGGGCTCTTTCTGCCTTTGCCTCATGTCTCTCCCTCCACCCCATCTGAAAATCCTCAGCTAATAAACTGCAAATTATTTTAAGATTTAAATAGAAAACAAAGGAAAGTGGGAGACTGTAAGCAATAATTACAAGCTGATTTTACTTAAGCCAGAAACAGACATATAAGTTTTAAAGTCAAGAGGTGGGTGCTGAGGCACCACTCCAGGAAGAGGGTGCAGAACTTGAACTAAAGCTCTCGGAGGGGGAAATTTTTCTATAATTGTTCAACAGCTCTTGGTCCAAGGAGGTCCAACTTACCTTTTAGAATTATTTTTTAGGAGCTTCCGTCTACAGTAAAGTAGCATGACAGCTGCCATTGGCAAACTGTTAGGAGGGAGAATTACTAAGTCGCCTACAGCGACAAAATGCCAGGAGGAAATCATTATATACAATGTTGTGCAAATGCTGCAAATGCACAAAAGATGACTTTAAACAGACAACGTTTTACTAGGTTTTGATGATTTAAAACAAGTGAACTTGTTTTATGCCAAGCCAAAGCTGAGCAGTAGCTTATCTTACAGTAGACCACAAGCAATATTACCACTCTGTACTATGAATCAGAAGTTAGAGACTTCCCTTGAAAAATGGAAACTGTATACATTGAATACATTGAAGGGATTTATCTGAGAACCTTAATCTTATGCTAAATTAAAATAATACATTTTCGGTGCTTACAGGGTTTCTCTTTTATATGAAAAATGATTTATCTGTGTCAGCTTGCATGAATGGATTGACAAAATGAAACTCAGCATTTCTGGAGTTTTTCATCTAGATACCTTCAGCTATCTGAGATTATACAGACATTTATGGTTTTGGTTTTGTTTTGTTTGGGTGGTTTTTTTTTTTTTTCCCAACAAATAGAGAAAAAAAAAGAGACTTTAAACAGGGCAAGTTTTTCTTTCCACCCTCCTCTTGAGTGAAATTGTATATCAGGTTGGCAATTCTCAGTATATTCATTAATACTCCTACAGCCAAAAGAAGCAACAAGGTTGTTACCTCATCCAATGTGTCAAGAAGCAAAGCCATTACATTTTGTTTTCATATAAATGTTGTCCACATTGCAATAGTAAGAGTAATTCTATTTAATATTGAATGCCCGGGTTCAATATGACTACCTTACTTCCTGTTTAGTAAATAAGCTTCCTAACAATCTTCTGTAAAACATTCTTAGAGGTCCCTCACTTTAGTCAAGATGATAAAGCTACTAAGGTAAATACAATCAAAGAAGTGTGTTCATGAGTTCAAATAAATTTGTACATGCACCAGTAGGCATCTACAGAAAAGAGATACTACAGATTCAACAGTAGCATAGGATACATGGATACAGCTAAGAAAGAGGATGTGATTTTTAATAAACCTTTGTTAATACAAGAGTGCTATTTTTTTCCAAGTAGGATTTACATTTATGCCAAATTTCCGTTGATTCTTTTAATGAGGAGGTAAAAAAAAGCAAAACCCTCTAATGAACATTTCCAATTCACTGAACCTGAATTCCTTCCGTAATATCATAGAAAATTACGTTCCCATGTTTGAAGAGACGTCTGATTGTACTTATTGTGGAGCCTTATGACTGTGTATGGAGCAAACAATTGACAATGGTCAGTTCCTGATTGCAGCACAAGGAAAAAAGTAATAGATTAGCTAATTGGAATAGTTTTGTTTCGCTACAACTTTTCCCTTGGAAAAACAGCTATACTAGAAGGGCAGTGGAGCCACAGACCCCAAATAATCTTTTTTTCACACTTTCTTTGTAAGCACTGAAAATATACTGGGTTTAGTAAACAATTTTTGCTTCCTACTACCTCTTTAGTAGTCTAAGCTTTGCTTCTCAAGTTTTTAGATAATACAGTGTTTAAACACAAAAGACAAGGAATCCCTAAACCTCAACACAAAGGCACAGACTCATAACTCTATTTTTTTGTTTCAATTACAAGGATAAGTTGCCACTTTTCTTTGTCTTTTAGGATTTGAATTTTAAACATTCCTGCCTTCTCCCCCTCCCCCAACCTCAATTTTTAGTTAAAAAACCCCAGTATAATCAAAACATTCAAATTTTGAAGTCCTAATAAAATATTGGCAATTCCTTCAGAATTATTGCATGAATATTCAAATCTGGAGAAGAAAGCACTCTTAGGAGACATATGCTTTTTCCCTAAAATTCATTAATGTTAACTTATCTTGCCAGTACTTATTTGAACTCTAACTAAATTATTCTGAGAGTTGGGAATAATGCAGCAAAACAGTAGCCAAATCGGGCTGCCATTACACAGTCACTGTCTTTTCCAAAACACCTGTTAGACTTTTAAAAGAGAAAATGCAAAAGCAAAGCCAAAAGAAACACACTGGAGTGAAGAGAACAAAATACATCAAGTGTGCAACTTATCAGAGAGAGGAGTTTAAAACCTTTCTCAGAGGAATAGGATGACAGCTTTACAAACCAGGATATTGCAGTCTACAATGGTACACAATACTCCTTGCATGTGGAACAAATTCTATTTTTGTCAGACATCACCTGGATGAAAATAAGATTAAGAATGACGTTAATGGTCATTTAATATGTCTTGTTCAGGAAAAGACTGTTAGAATAAAACTCTGTGTTGCTAAGTAGGGGATAAGATGCATGCTTGTTAACTCTTTCTAGTTCAGATATTCTTATATTGTCATAGATATTCCAGTTAGCAAACATAAGAGGTATGATCTCATATGAAATTTCATGAACAATTTGCCTTTTAAACTAATCAAATATATAGACCTTTTGTGAATCATAGATGTAGATGTTACCCATGAGTTTCCAAAGCATGAGGCATAATAAAAATGTATGTCTAACCAATTTTTTTCACAAAATGGTAGAAGCATGCAACTTGAGTCTGACTGTCATTTCAGGGATTCATCGTTTTCTTCCAAATTGCAAAGACATTAGGATTCCCCGGAGTTCTTTAAAGCCAAGAGAATTATGAACAGTCATATTAGGCAGTAAATGGTGTAAAGGCCACAGGCAATAACAACTGAGTTATTAAGGCTGGAATAAATAGAAGTATGATATTGGGAGCCATTTCCAAGCAACCATTTCTGGCTAGATGCTAAACCTTCATTGAAATCTTTAGGAAAAAGCAAGCTGCTCCATGTGTAATTTATTTCTATTACCCTTCCTATAGATTTGACTTTTTCTCTGGATTTTCAGTCACTAAATAAAACAAGTTTAGAGAACAAATAAACACAAAAAAACTAAGAAGCCTTG
This sequence comes from Rissa tridactyla, assembly GCF_028500815.1. NCBI lineage: Eukaryota > Metazoa > Chordata > Aves > Charadriiformes > Laridae > Rissa > Rissa tridactyla. Next base: position 82,577,660 of record NC_071467.1, on the reverse strand, counting down.
TGAGGATTTCCCAAAACACACTAAAAATGCAAGATAAATAAACTATAAAGGATGTCAGTCACCGAGGGGAGCCGCTCCAGTGCTGTCCTAACTGCAGCAAGTGGCAGATCTCAGTGCACAGGGGTTTTTCGCGAGGTAAGGGGACACCAGGGCAGTGGAGAGACCCGCCAGGAGCCAGCAGCTCTCGTGGGAGGATCTGATGAGGCCTGGGCTTTGTCAGAGCAACTGTGACCACTCACTGACTATAAAAAAAAGCCCAGGGAGCACGAGCGACCAGGAGTGTGACCGACAGAGCAGACAAAAAAAGCACAGGGCGTCAGCCAGGGCCTGGCGCGGCAGTTTGCATAGCAGTTCGCGCAGGAAGGGTGTGTGGGAAGGCCACCTCTTTGAAGGAGGAGCATTCCACTGGTCAAACACAGGGTACCGTTCTGTGACCATCTGCACAGGTCAAGGGCACTCATCCTACTTGACCCTTAAGGCAGAATGGTGGGCACTTGAGACCCACACTTGAGACCAAAGGCTGCAGCTTGGGCTCGGGGCTCCGCACTGTCCACCCCAGCAGTGGCTGATGCCTCCACCCAAACAGAGCTGCTGAAGAGACATCAGACTGCAGGAGGTGCCTCGACCTTTCTCCTGGGGCAGGGGTAGGTGGCACACCTTTCTTAGGTAGTGGACCTCCTACAACTCAGCCACCTGCAGTGAGGAGGCTGCATAACATCAGGGAGGCTGAGAAGGAGATAGACAGATGGTTCCAAGCACATTCTGCAGTGGACCTACAACCCATGGACAAACAGCCAAAAACTCCCACACTGGCACATACAGAAGGGATGGGGGCCAGTTACACAGAAGAATAGAAGCTTGTCACAGCAAGGACCAGCAGGAGAAAGAGACTTCCCCTGAAGCCTGAGGTGCCCTTGCAGAACCACTTCACTGCTCTCCAGACTGAAGAGGAAAGACCCACTGCATCAGGAGAGGCGCTGGCGCTGAGTAAGTCAATCCGATCTGCTCCCCATATAACCATCGCAACTAAAAAAAGGCGACAAGTGATGGTAGTAGGCAACTCTCTTCTGAGAGGTATGGTGGCACCCATTTGATGACGTGATGCACTCTCTAGGGAGGAGTGCTGCTTACCGGGGGCTTGTATCAGGGAGACTACTAAGCCTCATACAGTCCTCGGAGTATTATCCACTGCTGTTGTTTCACACGGGCACCAGTGATACAACCAGGAGCAGCCGGAGGAATATCAAGAAGGATTATAGAGCCCCCGGAGCTGCGGTCAGGGACTCTGGGTCACAGGTGTTCTTTTCATCAATCCTACTGGTCAAAGGGAAATGGATTGATAGGGCCAGGCAAATCTGGCAAATCAACAAATGGCTACAGAATGGGTGCCACAGCCAGGGATTTGAATACTTAGACCATGGGACTTACTTTGAGAAACCTGGTTTACTGGGGCCTGATGGGGTCCACTTGTCAGAGGAGAGGAAGAGTAGTCAGAGGCTTGCCGAGCTCATGAAGAGGGCTTTAAACTAGAGTTGCCAGGGGAGGGGAACCTTAATCCATCCCACTCCTACCAGTATGATGCCAATGACAACAATAGATGCCCAGAGCCTGGAAAGGGTCGCAGGTCAACAGGAGAGCACCTGGAGTGCAGCAAAAAGGAATTCCAACTACTCCATCCAGTAAGTCAGCTTCATCCGGGGCCCAACTTAATGCCTCTATACAAATGCACATAGCATGGTGAATAAACAATACAAGTTAGAGACATGCACATGCCTGCAGCACTATGATGTTGGCATCACAGAGAGATGTGGTGGGATGGCTCCTGTGATTGGAATGTTGGAATGGAAGGATACAGGCTTTTCAGGGAAGACGGGCAAGGGAGATGAGGAGGGGGTGTCACCCTCTATGTCAATGACCAGCTGGAGTGCATGCAGCTCCACCCGGGGATGGATGAGGAGGCAACCAAGAGCTTATGGGTAAGGATTAAAGGGAGGGCTGGGACAGGTGGTGTTACAGTGGGAGTCTGCTACAGACCAGGAAGACCGAGCAGATGAGGCCCTCTATAGACAGATAGGAGCAGCCTCGTGTCCACAAGCTCTGGTCCTCAAGGGGGACTTCAATCACCCCAATATCTGTTGGAGGGACAACACAGCAGGGCATAAGCAATCCAGGAGGATCCTGGAATGCGTTGATGATAATGTCTTCCTCCAAGTGATAGAGCAGACAATGTGGAGAGATGTTATGCTGGACCTTGTTCTCACCAACATTGAGGGGCTGCTGGGGAATGTGAATCTCAAGGGCAGCCTTGGCTGCAGTGACCATGAGATGTTGGAGTTCAAGATCCCTAGGGCAGTAAGGACAGTGCACAGCAAGCTCGCTACCCTGGATGCCAGGAGAGAAGACTGGCCTCTTCAGGGATCTGCTTGGTAGAGTATCATGGGATAAAGTCTTGGAGGAAAGAGGAGCCCAGGGAAGCTGTTTAATATTCAACGATCACCTCCTCCAAGCTCACGAGCAATGCATCCCAAACAAGAGGAAGTTAGGCAAAAAACCACCAGGAGGCCTGCATGGCTGAACAAGAAGCTCCTGGACAAACTCAAACTCAAAAAAGAAGCTTAAAGAGGATGGAAGCAAGGAAAGGTAGCCTGATAGGAATAGAGAAAAATTGTCTGAGCAGCCAGGGATTGAGTTAGGACAGTTAAAGCCCAGACAGAGTTAAATTTGGCCAGGGATGTCAAGGGCAACAAGAAAAGCTTCTATAGTATGCCAGTGATAAAAAGAAGACTAGGGAAAATGCAGGCTTCCTCTGGAAGGAAACAGGAGACATGGTACCCTGGGATATAGAGAAGGCTGGGGTACTCAACAACGTTTACCTCGGTCTTCACCAGCCACATGCCAAAGTCACAGAAAACAAGGGCAGGGACTGGGAGAATGAGGAACTATCCACTGTAGGAGAAGTCCAGGTTAGACACCATCTGAGGAACCTGGAGTTACACAAGTCCATGAGACCTGATGAGATTCGTCTGCAGGTCCTAAGGGAACTGGTGGATGAAGTTGCTAAGCCACTATCCATCATATTTGAGAAGTTGTGACAGTCCAGTGAAGTTCTGTCTGTCTGTAGAAGGGGAACATAACCCCCATTTTTAAAAAGGGAAAAAAAGAAGACCTGGGGAACTACGGGCCAGTCAGCCTCACCTCTGTGTTCAGCAAGCTCATGTAGCAAACCCTCCTGGAAACTTTGCTAAGGCACATGGAAAAAAAGGAGGTGTTTGCAGACAGCCATCGTGGCTTCACTAAAGGCAGATTGTGTCTGACAAATTTGGTGGCCTTCTACAACACAGTTATAGCGTTGGTGGATAAGGGAAGAGCAACTGACATTATCTACCCGGACTTGTGCAAAGCATTTGACACTGTCCCAGACAACATCCTCATCTCTCAACTGCAGAGACTAGAACTCGATGGATGGACCACTCGGTGGATAAGGTATTGGCTGGAAGGCTGCACTCAAAGGTTTGCGGTCAATGGCTTGATGTCCAAGTGGCGACCGGTGACAAACGGCGCTCCTCAGGGGTCGGTACTGGGACTGGTGATGTTTAACATCTTTCTTAGCGACATGGACAGCAGGATTGAGCGCACCCTCAGCAAGTTTGCCAACAAAGCTGTGTGGTGTGGTTGAAAAGCTGGAGGGAAGGGCTGCCATCCAGAAGGACCTGGACAGGCTTGAGAGGTGGGCCCATGCAAACCTCATGAAGTGCAACCAGGCCAAGTGCAACTTCCTGCACATGGGTCGTGTCAATCCCAAGCACAAATACAGGCTGGGTGGAGCATGGATTGAGAGCAGCTCTGCCAAGAAGGACTTGAGATTGTTGGTGAATGAGAAGCTCAATGTGAGTCAGCAATGTATGCTCGCAGCCCAGAAAGCCAGCTGTATCCTGGTCTGCATCAAAAGAAGCATGGGCAGTAGCTTGAGGGAGGTGATTCTGCCCCTCTACTTCACACTGGTGAGACACCACCTGGAGTACTGCATGCAGCTCTGGGGTCTTCAGCACAGGAAAGAAAAGGACCTGTTGGAACAGGTCCAGCGGAGGTCCACAAAGACGATCACAGGGCTGGAGCACCTATGCTATGAGGACAGGCTGAGAGAGTTGGTGTTGTTCAGCCTGGAGAAGAGAAGGCTACAGGGACAGCTTACAGTAAACTGGTCTAGTGGATGGTGTCCTTGCTCATGGCAGGAGGGTTGGAACTAGGTGATCTTCAAGGTCCCTTCCAGCCCAAACCATTCTATGATTCTATGAATCTATGTTTCTGAAGACAAAAAAAAATAAAAAGAGTAAAGGGAGCAGTGATGGTTTCCATTAAAAAGCACTTAGCCAAAGGTTCTTTTATGAGCAGTTGTAACATTTTTCTGTTCATTTTAATGTTTGTTTAAAGGCATACAATATCTTTACAATTGTGTTTTGCCTGCAGTTGAAAACAGTAACATTTTTTATAACTTTTCCACTAGCTGCTATTGGTTCAGAAAGACTGTTTGATGCTCATAGCAAAACTACACATACTTTGCATGCACTAAACAGGCATTTTGCTCAATATTCAGATAATGGTAATAGCATCAAAACATAAGCAGGATAACACAACCCAGGGTGCGGGAAGAGGCTTGAGAAGTAGGCCCATGCAAACCTGCAACAATGCTTTTGGACGAAAGTAACAGCACTGTGAAAGGATGAATGGTGTTTTTTAGTGCAGCAAGATTTCCAAGGGATATGAATCCTTCCCCACCTAAACCTGTCTGGCCACTGACAGCATTCAGGTGCTAGCACAGCAACGGCTGTTTTAAACAACAAGAGGAGTAGGGAGTGGGAGGACAGGGGATTGATCATCAGATAACCCTTGATTTTTTCCCCCTTACTGGGGCAGATTCAGTGTCACCACGCTAACTTTTTTCAATGTTCTGCATCTTAATTTCCATATCACTCTACCCTATCTGTCATTATGATTTGCCTTGGAGATGTGTACAATGGCTCACGGCTGTTTCTATAGATAGTAAGGGTAGTATACTGGGTCACTGTTTAAAATTGAGTTTTGCATGGCTACTAAACCTTCATCCATCCTACAGTGATGCATGCAAATTCACACTAGCCTTCTATTTGACTGGTATAATTTCAGATACACACAAAGTTCCTTGCAAAAATCTAATAAATACCTGAACATGCCGAGCCAGAAATCTATGTTAAGAAACATACGTTATTAACAGTATCTGTTACTTCTCTGCAAATCCAGATTACTGATTCTGAGGCAAATAGAATCAATCTTGAACCATGTTTTTGCTGAGACAGCTATTCAACATATTGAATAAAGTTGAAACTCTGCTGATTTCTAAGTCAGACAACAGTTGGCAGATACACCATTCTTAATGAGTTATTTTTTTTCTAAATCTGTGGGTGATTTTGAGTATATTTATTTCATTACTGAGTGAAATACATTCTCTATTTCACCATTTAGAGTAGCCATGACCTGGGAGTGCTGGGACAAGTTTGACACAGCAGTCTGGATCCCCCAGGAGTCCACGGCTGCCCTTAAGCACAGAGAAGGAGCTCCCTAATGCATGTGTAGCCAAAGCAGGGGGCTGGTGCACCTGTAAAGCAGATGTTCATTAAGCAAGCTATAATTACTGCTTGCTCATAGTAACAGGACTTGTGGTATAACTGCACAAGCAGAGTGCAGAAAAACATATATGCAGTAAAATGTGCAATTTAAAAAGTAAGGACTTAGAAGCAGCAAGAAAGATGTATGTCAAAAGCAGAAAAATAAATTAACCAGGCCTCAAATAGGTGAATCATCTTCTTTTCCCTCTCAGGCCTGGCGACCTCAACCTCCATGATTAAGACCACTGAGGACTGACACCATCAGTCAACACTGATAGCCAGCATCAGCCCACTGATGTTGTACACTCACCACAAGTATCAATCAAAGTCATCAAAGACAAGCTAGTTAAAGACTAATTGTTTGAGTATGTAATGATTGATAGTTGTTAAAAACTAACCACTGCCTATGTGTGCTCTTAATGAATGTCAATCCAGAAAAGTGTTGTTTTAACTTTTTTAACCGGTTTGATTTGTCAGTCTTTTAAGCACTCCCATCAAGGCAATTCCTAATTCCCCAATGTATATATATAGATACACACACACACACACAGAGTCAGTTACAACACACACTATATACTTAAGTCCTGAAAGTACTCCATGCTTCTCTCATAGTGCTGTGTTTTTTGCTCAAAACCAGCTATATTAATGTGTGTTTTGTTTCATGCTGAGATACTGGTTTATGATGTGCAGATGAATGTTTATGCAGAATGAGCTGAACTACAGAATTCTTCTAGTTGCCAGTTGTGCAGTTGTTAAATATGTCTGGCCAAGCAGACCTGGTTACAGTATTGTAAATTCAGTGAAAGAAAATGACTTGACATTTAGACATTTTATATTGTCATTAAATTTTAAATCAGACAAAATAGCCATGCTTTCAGGTGTTATAGAAGATTAAAAGAGAATCTTAAAGGAAAAAATGATGGACATATTCATTTGCTTCTTCTTTCTCCTCCACAGATGACTCCTTTCTAAATAGTCAAAGACTAAGACATTTTACTCCTTCTTTTATCAGCCTTATTTCTAAAACAATCCATTTAATATAGTCCAATGACAATTCACATGGATGCTTTAATAGGACGTAGAATTGAGTTTTAGAATGCAATAACGCAAAAACATTAATAGGAGACCACTGAAGCTGGTTGCTGAAGAATATTTGAATTACCAATTAATAAAACATTAATTGTTTTAATATAACTATTAATGTCAAGTTATCACTTTGAATCCATTCCATAGAACTTATGCTTCAGGAACAAATATTAAAAAATTAGTCCGGATAGAATGCAACTTATCACCAGCTGGTGACTACAGAAAAACAAATTAAGGGGAGCAGGGAAAAACATTAAGACATTAAATACTTTCAAACAAATTTTGAAAAAAATAATGCACAAATACGTAGAAAACATCATAACATAATGCATGAAGGCTTTACATATAACATGCTAGACTAATCTGTTAGGTCTCTTGCATAAATTATTGCCTGAACAAAAGAAATACAGCAAATCTCAGATTGGATTTCAGTACCATTTGCATCTGACATAAAAATACATTTAAACCTAAATGATTACAATTGAAAACATAGAGATAAGCAGACAAATTAAAATGTGGATAAGGAGATGCACAAACAGGCAGCATGGAAATGGAGGGAGAGAGACTGCAAGGAGATTACACAGGAAGATTCTCAGAGATCAAATCCATTACCTACTGTGGTCAAAATTTTTGGCAATGATGTTGGCATAAACATTTTGATCGCGCTGCTGACACAGAGCTGAAAGGCATCATCAGAGCATGACAGGATACAAAGAACTGGAGAGCCCTCCTGTAAAAACTTAAACTCACGTTTTTTATTAACAACAAAACTTCAGTCACAAACTCCTGAGTTCAAAATGACAGAGAAGTACTGAACATAGTAAATGGCCATAGGATGACTGTAAATTGTCAGTCTGGTGCAGTTGCAAAGACAAGTACAATCCCAATATCAGGATAATTATTTTCAGCAGAGACCGAGAAGCATTAACATAACTGTTGAAGGTCCCATGTTTATTTGGAATACTGAGTACAATTCTGGGTATGCATGTTCATCAAAGACAAATAACGGAGAATGTAAATCTTATCTTCTATATGAAGACTAGATGAACAAGACTGGTTTCACCTGGAGAAACAAAGGGTGAAAGGAAACAACTGCTGCATAGAAATTCACTAGAAAAAGGTCTAAGCATAGAAAAGGTAAGATATGTGTGCAAAACCAAAATAGGAACTAGGACTGAATGAATTCACACTGTCCATAAGGAATTTCAGGCTGGAAATGAGAGCACTCCTACTCAGTAGAGCAATAAAATTCTGAATTGTGTACAGCAAGGCAGGAAAATGAGACACACAGAAAGCTAAAGTGCACTTTGGAACTTGCTATGTTTAAGAAGTGGGCTATATGACATATTGCCTGGGAACTAGAATCTGAAGATCCCTTCCGCTTCATATGTTCTAAAAATTCCTATTCTGAACTGTCAGGAAGATAGACTGGAATAATAATTAAAAAATAAATAAAATCATAAGCTTTCTTTTGTAGATAGCACACAAAGGCCTAAAGAGATTGAATAATTTAAGATTATATAGGAAGTAAACCTATTTTGATCACAGAAGGCCATATTTTAAAGCTGAAAGCTTTATAATTTTTCAAAAAAATTACACACCTTGCTTGTGACAACTTTAAGATTTCTATTATTAATGTCTAATAAATTCAAAGGATGCCAAATCACTGTCATTCTTTAAAAATCTGTAATTTTTTTGTTCTTGAATTTCTGACAGTTATATATAGATTTGTCTGCTGATGTGATATTTGAAAGAATAAATTAAAGGCAATTATGTTTACAATATCTTGATACTCACTGCACTCTACACTAAAAGCCTATCTCTAAAATCTACTGATTATACTCCAAAGTAAAAATACTTTCAAACAACATTTGGTGCAATTCTTTTTAATTCCATGTAAACAAAACTGCACTTAAATTGTTTGTTAGCATTTCTCTAGAAATTTTTAATTAGTAGAGAACAGATGGTTCGTTTGAAATTCAAAATTCATTTCCAGCATTAATGGATAGATGAGTAGCTATACTTATTTTATCAAAGAAAATTGTATACTGTATTAACCATAAAGAACATGTGTCATTTTGCTGACCTCTTTCACACGTAGGTCAAAATAACACACTTTCAGTTTGAGGCCAAATGGAAAAGAAGAGGAAAAAGAAAATCTGCTTGCCAAGACAGAGCCAGTAAGGAGCTTCAGGTGCAAGACAAAGTGACAGGGGGAGGCATGTTTGCAACAGAGGGATCTACCAAATGAATCAAGGGAGATTTAAACAGTTATTTTGATGTTTTCCAATACAGTCCTGAATTTGGCAGTGCCTGTCACAAATTTTCCATTGCTGCAGACTTTTAAAAAGAAATCTGGACTTTTACACTTTTCAAATATGCTCAACTTCAAACAGGAATTAATATATGCAGATTCTATATCACGCACTATATAGGAGGTAAAATCAGACCACTAATATTGTTCTTTCTGGCTTTATAGGATCCAAATCCCTTGCCTGGGCACAGAAAGCCATAGTGAGCATGATATCTTTCTCAAAGACTCTTTCTTTTGCAGAGACATTATGCCATCTCTTGGTTTTGTTTTTCTAGACTAATTGATTCTTAATCCCTGCCAGTTCTTCCTTTGTATTGAAAGCACTTTCACTGCCAAGATTTTGACTTTCTGCTAATTACTCTTGTGATTAGGTGACCATCAGCACAGGAGTGCTCTCAGTTTATGGTTTTCTTAGTTTTCTCAGCACTCTTCATGCACCCCAGCAAGCTGTATAGATCACACAGTAAAAGCACTGAAGAGCCCACTCATACCAGAAACAGTGAATTTGCATGAACTTTTACAGAATAGCTTCAACATTTCAGTTTGTCAACACATTACATATCGTGGAATGGAACACTCGAGGAAAACTTTGGTGCCAAGGACACCAATATGCACCAGGGAATGTAGGTTTCAAATGGCAGCTGAGGAAGGTCAAATTTTCTTTCCCTTCTTGAAGTCCAAGTTTTCCTGCAAAGTCTTGGTATTAAGCAACAGAAAATATCCCTGTCATAGCTAACTTCCATGCATACATTTCTTTACATGAACTTATTAAGGTGTAACTAGCTATGTGACTTTTAGTAGGACCGTAGACAAATATGCTTTATAGAGTACGTCTGCTTTTGAGAAATGTACATATGAAAAGAGTTTGAAAAAATGCTGCTACATTATTAGTAAGTTTGAGAGAGTATTCCTTGCTACAATAATCACAATCAATGTTCATAAGATCCTGATCCAACTATAAAATAAAATCCATGTGGAATGCTCATTAGCTTTAATAGACTTTGACTAAATTATTAATGTAAAATAAAATTTAATCTTAAGAAAGGTTATCTTTGAAAGTGACCCAAGATCCCTGAGTGCCTAATTTATTTTTGCTATGTTGTTGTAACTATAATTGAAAAAAAAAAAAATTATTATTTTCAGCATAAATGCCTGATTTTTTTTTCTTTTAAATGGTTAATCACAAACAAGTTTTGTGAAAAGAAATATTGGACCAGACTGATCATTAAAGTCCGACTGTTTTGGTATTGTTCTCAGGTGTACTTCAACCATCAAGTTTTTGGATTGTTCCAAAACAAACGTCTACCTAAAGAATTAGGATTTGTTGCCACTCTAACAGATGTAACGAATCAGCATTACAGTGTAACTGTGTTTATTTAGTATTGTCCTCCGAACCAGCTGCTAGTCAAAAGGACATATCCCTAACTAAATACTGTTTTCTTCATTCCTCTTGTCTTTAAATTTTTGCATTGTATATTGATAATAAATTTTAAGTAGCTTTAGCTTCTGTTACTGGTTCTTTTGTGTTCCTGCCTGGTAGAATGAGGAGCTCTTATGTGATTACTTTTCCCCCCCCCCCCCCATGAAAGTACTGGCAGACTATCATCAAGTCACCTCCTTATCTTTTACTAAACACTCTAGCTTATCTTTTAAAGACTGAGTTATGGGACAAGTTTTCCAAAACATTAGTTGTTTTCATAGGCTTTCCCTAAAGAACTTGTCACTTGTCAGTCCCAGGTACAAAAACTACGCAAGTACCAAATGCAAAGCGTTGGCTTTCCCTATGTTTCATACATTGACCTGGCTATGATTGCTTCTCCTGCCAAAGTACACATTTGGTGGCTGAGGACTCCTACACCAAAACTGTATTCCACATTCAGTGACAGAGTTCCTGCTTTTGAGGAATGGAAAAGCAAAGAGTCTTTTTATAGACCAAAAAAAGCACAAGAGAATCAGCTTAAACGGTAATTTTCCCCGCATACCTCGAAAACATGAGTCTGGTTTTGGTGGGTTTTTGTTGCATTGTTGTTCCCCCCCCGCCATAAAACTCAATATACGTCACCCCGTTTCTCTGGGATTCCAGCCTCACTGAAGCCAGTCTGTTTTTCTTGGTGTGTTTGCCTTTAGGGAAAGCCAAATCTGACAGTGTTATGAAAGGATGCCTTTTCTTTAGTATAAAAAGTGCCGCTCTTTCTTCTCAGATGGATGTTACCATTTAATCATTTCTCAAACAGCTGGCTAATTTGAAAAGGCTCCATTAATTCACCACTAGCCATAATCATCTTGCAAGAGAGACAGCAAGGCAACTTGTCCAACTGACATAATAAGGAAAAAAAAAAACATAATTTTTCATTTTTAACCAGTGCAATATGGAACAGGAAAGCATTAAAGAATGGGATACAGATACTGGGACCAAGTTGCCTTGAAAGAAGGAGCTGAATACAGTCACTGATGAAATGTTCATCAAACACCCAGATGTGTTGTTTTGATATTTCCTTTCTTGTTCCCTCTGTTCCTTACTTGCCCTTCATTCTCTCCTCCTAAAAAGCCCTATATTTCTGAAGAGAAGTCTTTTCTGTTCACTGAGCTTAGGCCCAAAGAGCTTTGTGCACGTTGCTTGGAAGCAATCAAAGTGCATCCTGAACATCACCATGCTTTCAGAATCTCAAATATATGAAGCATTATTCCAAAAAGAATACAGTTTAAAAAAATTCCCCCAATAGGGCTGCCAATGGAAGCTTTAACAGCCGGCATGGTCCTCTCCAGGGGCTGCAGGGAAACCCCCGCCCCCGCGGGGTCTCTGCCGGGGCCGCGGGGGCATCTCCGCGGGGGCGCCCGGAGCCCCTCCTGCCCTCCTCCCGCTCTCCCCTCGGGGCTCGCAGGGCTGTTTCTCACCCGGTTTCCCTCAGCCCTGGCTGCCGGGCAGCGTTTTGCCCTTTCTGAGCCAGGCTTTCCCCGCGGCGCCCGCCCGTGGCTGAGGGGCTCAGCTGTGCCCTGCGCTGGGGCCGTTGGAGCCGGCTGGAACCGGCTGTGTCCGGCACGGGGCAGCCCCGGCCCGGCAACACAGGGGCCCGCGCTGATGCCCGCCCTTGCTGTCAAAACCTGGGCAGGTGGACCCAAGACAGGGAAAAATGCTGACTTCCAAAGTATTAAATGGATACTTAAATGAAGTACTATTACGCCTGAAACTAACAAAAATATCACATGCCTGTGATTTTGTTATACACAAAGTACTATCCTGTCTGCGTACACTTCTGTAAACTTAAAAGTTCTTCGCTATCACAGAAAGCTATACGCTCTCGTAGCAGTTTAATGTTTTAACTTTGAAAATCTTTCAGAACAAGTATTTCATTTACCTTCTTTGTTCTTTGTGTTTGTTCTTTGGTTTTCCTTACTTTGTCTCCAACAACTTTTACACGGTTCTGGAACTGAAACTGGCAGAGCTTTTACAAGACATCTCAAGGGCATGCAACTCAAGAATTAGTATAAAACTCAGTTTGGAATTAAAATTGTAAAGAAATACTCTTGAAAAACAACCTGTTGTGTATGTGACAGCAAATATCTTCTAAGACTCTTTTAACAATAAAAATCTATTGGTCCTGAACTATAACAGCCCATCCATCTGAACACATTAACTTTGAGAAACTAACAGCTAGCTTGCCATAAAGAAGAGAAGGTCACTTTGATTTATGGGTTTGCGCCCTTCGCTAAAATTGCTCGAAACAGTGTTTGCTTCTCAAACAGGATATGCATGGGAAGTATTCAGGAAGCATATAGGAAGTATTCCCCTGGATACCAGACACACTCCCACCTGCTTCCTGAGCCAAGGGAAGACTCCCTGATGTCTTCTCTCCTCCTTTCTTTTCACATCATTCCTACTATCATGCAGCAGAGACTAATCTGTCCAGAGGAATCTGCCTAGAGGAGAGAAAAAACAGATGGGGAGAACATTAGAACTCGAAGTCAAACACTTTAATTTAACACTTCCTGATCTTTATTTTTAAAACAAACTACAAGGAGGTTTCTGAACATTATTTTGGTGTTAAATAGGATTTTTTTAATACAGATGAATGAGATAGTTTTCCACATCAGAGCATTGAACAGTTCATATTTTAATCTACTTCACTCCTGCACAATAATCTTTATACATTTAATATACACTTAACACCTACCATTTTATCATTATAAACACCCACTCAGCTAATCAAGGAGTTCAAAAAGTTCTCATTGCATGGGGAAATATGTTTAGCATATTACCATAATTTTTAAAAAAGCTATAGAAAGAAAGAAAATACACTGTACTTACTAAGGTAAACAAATGAAACTGCATAATTTAATTGGAATGTGTGAAAGACTGGAACTTCAAAATAATTGTCTCAAAGCTTGCTTAACCTGCAAATTGACGGCAGGCTTGCAGGCCGATAAGAAGCTTGCTTGTAACTATTTAGCACCTTCTGCAGACCATCCTCCTGGCTTGCCAGTCACCACCCAAGATTGCCATCAGCTGAAGAGGGGGTGTTCCTCCCCCCAGCTGGACAGGGTGGAGGCCTCTGACTCTCAGAGTGGCCAGACCCTGCCTAGCCTGTGTTGTTAACTCCAAAATTGCTGAAGCCAAGCATTGCCCAAACAGCAAGGGAGCAGGAAAAGCCTATGAGGCAACTGTGTAAAATGACAAATTGCTGGACAAAGGCCACCGTCACGCTGATTGGTCAAGCTACGGACTGACCTGGGCTACCTGGACTATAACTGGCCTGGCAACCCACCACAATTTAGGAATTGGGACTGAGACCCCCACCAGCATCAACCATGGATCAATGGGATGCTGCTGAACTTCCGGAGGACGGCTGAGACGTTGTCGGGCCTGTGGTGGTGACTATACTCTTGCTACGCTCCATAATACTGCTTCTCTTTTTCTGCCTTTCCTCTACTTCTGCCTTTACTCTATCACTTGTCTCAGTGACTTTTGCTGGGGAATAACAATAAACCTGCAATATGTTGGACTGGAACATAACATCTTGACTGGCATCACGGACAGGATTTTTTATTCCTTGATGTGAAAGTGTTGCTTTATACTATTTGCTTTTGCTATTTGCTTTTGCACGTATTGGAGAGACGCTTGTGTGCGTACGTGTGTGCCTCTTGGGGATGTAAGTGGGTGGGAATCTGTGTGGCCTCTCTGAGGTGACTGCCCCCAGTTTTTAGTAAAAGTGTTGCACTTTTTGCCCATTTTACTTTTAGTCTGTTTTACGTGCATACCCCTCAGGGACTGGGTGGGACTTTGTGTAGAATTGATACTTACTTACATGCTATTTCCCGGAGGCGATCTCCACCCCTCCCCCCCTCCATTGTTGAAAATGAGCAATGATTACACAGTCGGAAGGCAGGGATGTGCTGTGTAACCTTTTAGAGAAACACGATGCATGTCCCTCCGTAACAGGTAATGACTGGGCACAAGAAAATCGGCATAATCTGCAGAGTGTTACCGACTGAATTAGCACCTTGCAAAAGGACCCTAAACTCTGGCCCGGACGAGGGAAATCTATAATATGTGCTGTTTTAGGCGCCAGTCTGGTAGCGGCTGTAGAAGCCCAAGACCAGCAACACAGTGCCAAATCCCAAATTATACAATCTTTACAAACTTCTTTACAAACTCTTGTCCAATCCCTGCAAGGAGAAGTGAAGGATTTAAAGAGACAATTAGTTTAGGAGAGAGCTCAGGCAGACTATCTACAATCACAATCTGCCCTTAAAGAACAGCTCCTCACCAGCGACAGGAGAGTTGTGACAGCCACCCCCCACCCCCCTCCGCTAAGGCAGAAAAAATATACCCCTTTGAAGAGCTAGAAGAAGCAAGATTGAGATTAGACAAATTAGAAATACCTCCTTGCTCACTCCGACCTTTGATCAAAATGGAATACGCATACAACGATGATCAAGACAACTCCCCCCAAATTATTACTAAGGAAGTGCCATACACTGCTACAGAACTAGCTAAATTAAAAAAGGAGTTTGGTCATACCCCTAGGGAGTCAGAAACGGAACATGTGCGGAGGGTGTCATTGTTGGGTGGGGATCAGATACTACTAAGTGAAAAAGAAGCTGAAGGGTATTGGGGGCCCAGAGTGTTTTTAACGACTGGCGATCGCCATGCCCTTTGGTCCCTAGCTCAGAGGGCAGCCTATTGGGCTGGAGGTCTCAATCCCTTAGAACAGGGAGATCCTGTCGCTATCACGGTTGATCAATCAGTGGAAAATGTGCAAAAAGCAGCATGCTTACAAATGATGCATGACCGGGAGCTTAACCCCCAACAAGAATCCCCTATGATGATGCCGGTTGACCCTGAATGGATGACTACCTTGATAAGGGGTCTCCCTGAACCTATTGGCATACAATTACAGGGTACAATTAAAGCAGTGTCCCAAAGCGAAAGGGTCACGGCTGCACTAGAAGGGTTGGTAACCCCTAATCTCAAACCGCAAAATTTGAGTGTTTAAGATTATAGTCTTCATAATTATGGTCAGAGAGCTTTAAAATATAAGTGACTGAAGATTTCACAGTCTTGTTCTGATGTGAATTTTGGCCATCTTTTGTAATGTGTTCGTTCTATATCACTGTAACAAAAGTGGCGTAATTGTAAAAGAATCAAATATTTCTTGTCATGACAGTTGAACTTGTCAGTACCCAAATGTTTTAATGCAACTACTTTGTGTAAATGAGCACAGAGCACACATAAAACATCAATTACATAGCAAATTGCACTGCAGTTAAGGAGAAAAACAGAAAAAAAACCAACAAAACCAACATCAGTTATGACAAAAGCTGGTAAAAAAAAAATGAAATCTGCACATCTAAAAAATGAAAAATCTAAATTTTTCCACAGGATTTATCTTATGCTTTTATTTTATTTCCACTTCATGTTAGTATCCTTGCCTCATTCCTTTTACTTTTACTTTCAAGTACAGCACAACACTTAAGGAGAAACTACCATTTGTCATCACTAATCCACTTTCAGCCTTCCTTCTCAAAGGCACGTTTCTCCCTTCCTGCTCTTAAAAAAATATCAAGATTTGGAAAAAAGGCAAAATGAAGCACAGACTGTCCATTGTGATTTATTAAGTAGCAAAAAGGAAGGGAAAAATTATTTGTCTCAGCTGATTAAATGAATCTTATATAAATCTTCAAATCTAAATTTCAAATTTCCCAAAGACAGACTATAACATTAAAAACTGTTCTTCCTCCACCAAAATAAACTACATGCATGAAAACGCTAGGTTGAAAGTTTTTGCCCACAACTATAATATTGCTTACATTGTTTGAATTACTGTATCAAACATGACTGCTCCATGATGTAGGTCAAAATGATACTGTATTTCATATAGCCAATTAAAATATAGGTTTAAAATGTGTTTAATAATTAATTTTTGGAATCTCCCTCAGAATTCTCATTTTCCAAAAATATCCCCTTCTGATAAGAAATTTGATTGTATTTTTCCCTTCTTAGTTAATTTTGAAACTAAAGTCCCTGTAGCAAGTAATACAATATGCCTACTACAGTATGTAATGTATTCTCACGTTCCACTAGAGTAACATAGCGTGGTTGAGGTTGGAAGGGACCTCCGGAGATCATCTAATCCAATCCTGCTATTGAGAGGATGATCATCTAGAGCAGGTTTCCTAGCACTGTGTCCACTTGGGCTTCGAATATTTCCAAGGATGGAGATTTCAAAACCTCCTGAGCAAGCTGTGCTGGTGTTTGACCAGGGTTTGGGTGTTGGGTTTTTTTTTCCCTTATGTTTAAATAGAATTTCCTGTATTTCAGTTTGTGCCCATTGCCTCTTGTCCTGTCATTGGGCAGCACTGAGAAGACCATGTCTCTGTCTTTGTACAGTTTATAAGATTCCCCCTGAGCCTTCTCCAGGCTAAACAGACATACCTTTCACAACTTCTCATTGTACTTCAGTCTATTTATCTCCTTCACCGGACTCATTCCAGTAAGTCCATGTGTCTCTTTTACTGGAGAACTTGTATCTAAATCCAGCACTTTAGGTGTGGCCTCACCAGTGCAAGTAGAGAGGATCACCTCCCTTGATGTGCTGGCAATGCTCTTTTACAAATGTAGCCCAGGAGGAGGTCGACCTTCTTTCCTGCAGAAGCACGGCTTCTTGTATGTGAGGATCACCATGTCCTTGCGTGTGAGCGTCTCACGGTCACTGCAGCTGAGGCTGCCCCTGACCTTCCCATCTCTAACCAGTCTTTCCTTGTTTGTATGTATCAGAAGATTATCTCCTTAATCACCTGTGTCAGGAAGTTATCATTAGTGAACTCCAGAAATCTCACGGATTGATGGGTGCTCTGCATGCTTGACCTTCCAACAGGTGTCAGAGTTATTCATGTTCCCCATGAGGTCCAGGGCCTGCAAATGAGGCATCTTCAAGTTGTCTAAAGAAGGCTTCATCTGTGTCTCGTATCAAGTAGCCTGCAGAAAAACCCCACCACAACACCACCCACATTAGTTCTCCCCCTAATCTTGTCTAAGCAGCCCTCTGCTGATTCATCACCTGCCCCTAGGCACAGCTCCCTGCATTCTTGCTGCTCTCTCACATAAAGGGCAACTCCTCCTTGCCTTCCCAGCCTGCCCTTCCCAGTTACCATGCTTGCAGTACTCCAGTAGCGTGAACTATCCTATCAAGTCTTTGAGATCCCAGTAAGATCTCAGCCCTGTAACTGCACACAGACTTCTAATTTCTCCTTTTTCTTCCCCTATACTGCATGCGTGAGTTTACAGGCACTTCAGAGAGGCACGCAATCATGCTGGTTTCCCAGAATGAGAGTTTTATCCATAATACTGTCCTGTGGGCACTTCTCTATATATATGCATATGTTTAACATGGGCTTCCTTCAGTCTTATT
Organism: Rissa tridactyla; assembly: GCF_028500815.1. Taxonomy (NCBI): domain Eukaryota; kingdom Metazoa; phylum Chordata; class Aves; order Charadriiformes; family Laridae; genus Rissa; species Rissa tridactyla. The sequence goes on along the minus strand of NC_071467.1, from coordinate 82,559,709 downwards.
TCAGTAATTATGAGGTGACACTTGTCCATACCACCCAATACACTTCTTTTTGCCAACCTAGTCTACCACTTTCTCAATTGACTGTGGGTTGTCATCTCCCTCCCCTGTCATTTCCAGTTTAAAGCTCTCCTCAGTTGTCCTGTTGACAAAGATGTTTTAGCTCCACATCATCAGGTGGATCCTGTTTCCTTCAAGCAATCTTCCATCCTCAAAAAAGTCCCCATGGTCATAAAAACTAAATTCCTGTTATTTACACCAGGCCTTGATATGCATGATCCATCCACTCTGCCTCAAACATTTCCCCAGTACCAACAGGACTGAAAATACACCACCTGTGTCTCCATGCACTTGGCCATGATCCCAAAACCATGTAGGCACTCTTGGTATGCTCCAGGTCTCCTGTGGCCACATCGTTGGTATCCAGATGAAAAAGTAGCTGGGGTTAATAGTTAACTGGTCAGGATGACAAAGCTTCTCTGTTAGTGCTGTCACATCTGTTAGTCTCTTTTTTTTTTGACTTAAAATTCTTTTTCAAAGAGTCCCCTCTTTGAAAATACTCCATACTCCAAGTCATATACACATAGAATAAATTATTTACATTGTTAAACACATACTTAACTGCAGGGCCTGAATAAAAACAATGTTTATAACTGATATTTTATATGTTGCATAAGCTGAATAAGGTCTTAAGCCACCAAAGAAAAGGAGAGGATGACAATTATCTCAACTCCAAAAAAAATTATATGGGTTAACAGTAAATCAGACTTGCCTGAGAGGAACTTCTCTTTATAAAAACAGTGACATCTGATAGAATGCTAACTGCAAGGCATTCTTCCAGATGATAACTAAAAAGATGACCAATTTTAACAAGTCCATTGTGAGTGTTTTTCCTATATAGTGAACGTTCCTAGTAGTTGACACAATTAGAAAATTTTCAGCATATGAGTTCTGACATGCAAAATAATTCTCTTGCATCTCTACACAGAATCTTTTTTTTTCTCTCTTAAATCAATAACACTAAAGCAACTATGTGATAGTGGAGAGACCAAAGGTATGTGCGGTTGATGAAGCCTAACTAGGTGCTTACACACTCACAGCATAAAATATCAGAGGCCTTTAAAAGTTGCCTGTATTACCGGGCAGGCTCACACACTTCCTAGTTTCCAGGTGAGACTAATGATGTCTAATTACTAAAGAAACATGCTAGGCAATCTGGAAGAAGAGTAAAAACTCCCAATATAAATGCTGCTGTCTAAGAAGAGAAGACGTACCAGAAAGAAAAAGTTTTCTGTGTTTGCTCTTATTGAGCTTTTCCGTATGAACAGGGGGGAATAGGAGATGAAGTGGTGGCAGGAGAGGTTATCTAAGAAATCAATAAAAAGAAAGGAAACAAACTGCTAAGACCAGGTGGTAATCACCTAGGGATCTAAAAAATGAAATTGCTAAACTACTTACCTCTTCCTTGAAACAGCTTTCATAGTGAAGGAGTGGAAAATAGCCAAAGAGATTCCGGAAACTATAGGTTTCTAAGCCTGACATTCACAGTGTAATCATAGTAAAAGGCATAAATAAAGTACAGAAGTCTGATCAGCTGACTAAATATGATATACTAGGGAAGAGATCACGTGTTTTTTTTAAAAGGAAAATCATGTGTCACAGGATCAATGGATTTCTCTGAAAATTTCAGCAAGCCTATGAATAATGGAGATCAAAATAACTGAGGCAGCCTGAATTTATAAAACGTTTTAGTTGAAAGCTTTCACTCAGGGTTCTTTAGGAGATAATGTACCTATGACATAGGAAGAACTGATCTTGCATGGATAAATAATTGTTGAAGAGACGGAAAGTGGGAGTAAGCTATCTGTTTTCACAATGGAGGTGGTCAACAGTGGGGTTATGTGGGGATTTGTGCTAGGATCAGGAGAAGAATGAGATCACAATATTTGCTGATAATAAAAAGTAGTTGAGAACATCAAAAATAAAAGATATCTGTGAAGAACTGCAGAGGACTTCTGCAGGATTCAGTAGAAGACTATACAACATCAATAAACGTGAAGGCAATGCTGAACTACCCCTTGAGATTCAGGGAGAAGACTTTAAAGTTACAACAGATAAAGAAACATCAATTCAGAGTCCAGCAGCACTCTCAGAAGCAAATCAGTATTTAGGGGTAATTAGGAAGGAACTTTGTAAGAGATAGAACATCATTACAGACTTCCTTAATTTCCTGGTGGAAACCACCCTTAAACTGTGTGCAGTTCCAATATTTTCTCCCTTATCTTCAAAAGGATGTAGCAGAGTGGATAAAGCTTAGTGAAGAGTGAAAAAAGGCGGCCAAACGTGGAACAGATTCTGTACAACCAACAGTGAATTCATAGAGGCCTCTTTAGCGTTGAAAAAACAGATGACTGCGATTTACATTCAGACACCATAGTTTAATTGCTTCTCACATAATTTACTCAACTGTATCCTAATGTCACTGCCAAATATTTAAATACAGCTTGTTGCCCTTGACATCTCTGGCCAGATTTAATTCTATCAGGGCTTTAGCTTTCCTTACCTGATGTCCAAAGCCAATAATTCTTGCTTTATTTTAAGGGAAAAAAACCATGAAGAAATCCTGTTATACTCCATGCAACATAACAATAAAAATAATTAAAAAAAAATTAAATTCAGCAACAAGGTTCGTTCTAGTAACAACTGTCACAAAATTGCATCTGCCTTTCCCTCAGTTTAAAAAATCTTACTTAGAAGCAGTTGTTTGCAGTTTAAGAGAAAAATCAGAAACATGGGGAAAATGAAACCAGTCCCTCGCTTCATGTACACTATATCAGGAATTAATAGCAGAACTGCAGCAATTGAACCACTCGCAGAAATGTGTCTTAGATTTATCTAAAGAAGATGTCCTTAATCTTTCTAAATACAACAGACATCAGCACAACAAAATAACAAATGGTCACTGTGGCTGTCACCAATAGAATCAGCCTGGTGATCCACACATCAAGCAGGAGAGCAGTTAATGAGAAAGGTAGTGTACTAAATTATTTCCACATCCAGATAATGCAAAGCCATCTTCTAAATAAGCATAATAAAAAAGTGGAAATTTCTCTGCAAACGTGGAAATGTTTATGTTCATTGGACTCAAATGTAATGTGATTAAACAGCCACAAAATAAGCATAAAGAAAACATTACTAACATCAGAAAAAACACTTCAAATACTGAGAAGTGATGTATAGCATAAGGGCTATAACGAGCAGAATTACTTCCTATCACTTCAGTTTTAAAATTAGAGTCTATAACTATCTTCAAGCTATTTTATTTTTCTGAGACAGACATAATTAAAAAGTAGCCACTCAACACTGGAAAATATGATCAAGGAATTAAAAGAAGACACATGCAGATAATACACAAAATGCTACAGTAAGAAAAATGATATAGTAAACTGATTATAAGGTCAGTGTCATAGGAAATACATCTCCATTTGTCTTCAACCCACCTTTAAAAAGTCAACCCCCATCCTATCTTTCTGAGCATCTACAAAGTAACCTTTACACACCGTGAAATCAAATCAGTTTTTCATCAGTATGGCTATGGACTACTCAGAATATCTTCTGCAGCAAAGGAGAAACTGTCAAGTAATGGAAATTGGAAATGACTCAATCAAATGCTAGAGATGTATTCAATTAAATGTCAATGCAAGCCTGCAAAGCCTCTCAGAAGACCTGCAAAAAATAGGATAATTTACAAGTAGCGTTATATGCATAAAGAGAGATTTGTGTAAAACATGATGGGCTTGGGGTTTTTTTCCATTTTTTTTTCTTAAAAATTTCACATATCTTGGGCTTTATTTTCAGCTGCTTCCAAGTAGTATCATGCAAAAAAAAAAAAAAGTCATGAAAATTCATCACTCTCAGATGCAAATTACTACCTTAATGACCAGCTTGTCATAGCTTCATGGCTTCACATGGCAATTTTAATTGTAGCAGAGAGATACCAGTGTTTACTGTAAACCGGCTGGCTTGAATTATTTAACTTACTTATTATTATATAATATTATTAACTTATTATTTAACTTAACTTAATAATTTAATTATTAATTAAATTATTTAACATTGGCAGGTGCATTCCCAAAGTTCTCTGCAGTATTCAGAGACCAAAACAAGGATGGCACCTTGCACTGGAACACTTAGACTGTGCAAGTAACCTACAGCCTCAATAATCTAATCTCTTAATATTACTATGTTGAAGGTCAATACTGAAGTAGTTTGATTAGGGTAATGTGCTATTTTTTATTTATTCTGACACCCAACAATATTGCTTCTATTCGGCCATTCAGAATGCACGTACTGCATAAAAATTCCTTACTACAGACTATTTAGTATAAGCATCGCATGACACTATCCTAAAGAGCGTCTGATTTTTTCATTAAATAGTTTAGCTGAAAAATAGAATAAAATAAAAAAAAGCATTGCTCTGCAGTAGATAGGTTTCCTGTTGGCCAATAATGAACTGTATTCAGTTACAGAACACAATAACTATTTCTTTTTACTGCATGGAAATCAGAACAGCTAGGTGGAAAAATACAGCATCAGTTATTAAATGATTCTGTATTCCTTGCACTGAAAAAAATTTAGCCTGTTGCTTGGTCTCCATTTATACATTCTCGCTTTTAATAACGCTGTGGGTTGTGAGCAAACCCTAAATAACACAAAGTGCATGAGTGGGTAGGGAAGACTGCAGGTGGCAATGGGAAATAATTAGCCAATAAGACAATGCAGGTTCCAAAAACCTACCAGAGATAGGCGTTAAATGGACTTCACCAGTTAATAAAACCTTCTTACAATTAGTAGATTAGCTACTTGCCTGATTGGTCCTAGCATGCCAAATAAACACTCTTAGACAGCTACCATGAAATTAATACTTCACACTGTAGAGTATCTAATCCTCTAACTTCAACAATTTAAGCAAAAATTGATTAAAATCCTTCCCACATGGCAGTTTTTCCTTGAAAACAGATGTATGTCAGAGACATCCTGAAAAACAATACGATTGTTACTGGGTTTATGGCAAAGATGTGCATGTATTCTGTTCATAGGCATTAAGCAAACTTAGCATGGAATTCTGATGGACTTGTTTCTGTATTGCCCTCATTAACTTCTTACTCTTGCATGTGTGACATTCCTTGGTTGTTCAGAATCTTAAACAGTAATTCTTCTCCAACAATAATTTTGTCTTTAATAATATATGAAAACAGACATTCCCACTAAAAAAAAGGAAACTTTAACATAATTTCAAAACATTTATTGAGAGAGGCAGCAATCAAGAAACAGTTACGAAGTGATCACATTCAGGCTGTATTCAGCTGTCCATAAGAAATGTTTAAAGTTATGCAAAAGCTGTGTTGGGAAGCAGGATTTTATTTTATTTTAGCAGGAAAAAAATGACAGCTTCTACAGATGACAAAGTCGATGAGGAAGTTTAACAGCCACCCACCCAAAAATCCATAACCCCTCCCATCAAGTAACAGATTTTTCACACCTATATTCATAAGGATTATGTTCAAGGCATCTTAATCAGTTTCCACTAGTCAGCTGAGCCTTGATGGTTTAAATAAACATGTTTTATTTTGTGTGGGTGAAGACCATATAGACAATGAATACAGCTTGATTTGTGTGTGAGCCAAAGCAATGTAAATGAATGGTGTCGTGTAGCTATCACTCCATACTTGAAAGACTTCTCAAATACTTTGAGATTAATGTAACTGTTTTTCTCAGTTCTAATATATATATACACATATAATATATGTAGAACACAGACAATTTTATACTTTAACCCTCACATACACTTCAGTACGCAAAACTTCAGGCACGACCTCAGTTTATTTCAACTTCCAGGATTTAGATTATCAAATACCCCACAAATTACAGTAGAGTTCACTCAAGTAAAAATAATGTCACATTTCTATTCCACAAGGTAGAATAAAAACCCAGGCATATAACAGCTCTTCCTATGTATGTGTGCAAAATTCACGGTTTGTTCTTGTTGTTCTTTGTGACTTAGACCCATCAGTTGCCACCGCACCCTTTCTCTAAATGGTATAAGTGACTGAAAACCTCATCCAAGTCATATATTCCCGTTTCTTTCTTCTATACATTTTACATCTCAGAAAACTGACAGCTATACCTTGAAGACCTATACACATCCTTATAACTATTAGGAAAAAAGAGAATTAGGTTGAATGATATCTGAAACTTAATGTGCTAAGAATATGAGACACTTCATCATATACTGGTTAATACTAGGAACATAACTTCACTGGATGATAGTCAACTTTCTTCAGTGATACAGGCAGTCCTTTATAAATTAACTGCTCAATGTACATTCTTAACTAATTCATCTGTACTGGCAGATAAGATATGACTCCTTAAATGTCACTTCCCTTAAAATATTATAGCTAAAGATGAATAGGGCAAAGTGAATTTATGAGATGTTTTAGCATGAAGTATGTCTTTCCTATAAGACCAAGAAAAAAAAAAAAAAGCAACCTACTTCCATCTCAAAATACATAAAGTACTCTCTTTGTCAATTTGATGTCAGTTTTGTCAACTGAATTTGAAAGACTTGCAGTTAAATGCAATGAAGGCTACAACCATCACTCTGAAGCAGATAATAGAGAAAGTTTGTTTCCTTGAAATGAACTTCAATGACAGCTGCTTTGAGGCCAAGTCTCAGTTTTGCTCCTTATCCTATATTCTACTGAAAGAGAGAAAGACAGTTCATAATTACCATTTGCAACTCATTAAGGACATATTAATTCCTTAGCCTCTTAAAATAATATCTCAACTTCAATCATGGCAAGTTGTATCAGTCTGCCAGTGTTTTTCTTAACAAATAACAAAACTGTTGAGTGTCTGTGACCAGAAAAGTGCTTGTGATCTGAGGCAAAGGCCTAGTATTTTGAAATACATAATGTGCTGACATGAATTGCTTTAAGTAACTTGAACTGACAGAACTGGACAAAGAATTAAGCACTTTTGTTCCTGTGGGAAAAAAATAAGTCATAAGAGAAGGGTAGAGAATGTGATGTGGCTAAAAGCCAGCAGTTATCATAAAGATTTCCAAATAGAAGAATTGAAATAGATTTCCAAAAGAAGCAAAACAATTCACATATTTTCACAGCTGGATCATTGAACTCCATCTACTAGTGTTGTCTAATGTTTTTCATTGCAGGGTTTTATTTGCATTTGCTAATGACATCGCCAGATTTCAGTTATTCTGTTCCTAATGTCTAAGGTAATTCGGAGGAGGAGGATGGAAGGTGGGCCACAGGTCTGGGAAGAAAAGGGACGCATTCATCTTCGTTAGCAGTCTGTCAGAATTCATGTTTGTTCTCAAGAACAAGGTTTAGGCACGGGGAAAAGAGGGAAGACTGATAAATACTGAAAGACCTCCATTAGAAAAAAAAAATCTGTTCTCTGGTATAGGGACTGCAGGTTAGCCTTTGAAATTGAGTTCGCCTCATCTGAAATCAGCCTTGTGTATTAAAAATACGTATATTTCAAAGCTGTAGAGACTTGCCTGATTTGAGAAACTAAGAATTACTGAAAACCCTGTATGCTAAGCATGTTCTGCTTTTCCACCTCATAGTACAGACCAAGCAGCTTATGAACTAACCATGTAGCCCCATACCCTCCAGTCCCTGGCAGCAGGGAGAAGCAAGCATACTGGACTTCTGTGGCAGTGGCTGTTTGGGAGCGGTGGAGCTGAAACTGACACACAGGAGGCAGGCTTTCCTTTAATGTCCATTAATCATAACTGAGGTTGTTTTAGAGGAAATTGATTTAAATGACTATGGAGACAAAAGCTGAAATTAGTGAACTATTACAGACATGGATCAGAAGCCAGGACCAGCAAGGAGTCTGTCTGGGAGCCTATAGAGAAATGGGTCTGGAAGGGGGATAATTGGTGGCAGAAGAGAGAGGACAATGCATAAGATGGTGAGGAGAAGGAGCCAGGGGGTGGAAAAGAAGTGACCTTTCCTAAAGAAATGTGATGTATGTGAAAACAGGTAGGTGCAACTTCCTTGAAAGGTAGATAGTCTGTCTTCAAAAATCCCTAAAGAAAACCTGACCCAAAGCTCTGTTACATCATTAGAAAACCTGCCATTAACTTTGGTGGCACACGGAACAGACTTTGTAACTGCTGTTTTCACAAGTGCTATACATTCTTTTATTTCTGCTCCTGATACAAGCAGTCATCAAATGAAGAAGCAAGTTAAATTTTTAAAAACAGATATAGAATCATAGAATGGTTTGGTTTGGAAGAAATGTTAAAGACCATCTAGTTCCAACCCCCCTGACACAGGCAGAAACACTTCCTACTAGACCAGGTTGCTCAAAGCCCCATCCAGTCTGGCCTTGAACACTTCCAGGGATGGGGCATCCACAACTTACCTGGGCAACCTCTTCCAGTGCCTCACCACCCTCACAGTAAAGAATTTCTTCCTAATATCCAACCTAAATCTCCCCTCTTTCAGTTAAAAACCATTACCCCTCATCCTATCACTACACTTCCTCATAAAGAGTCCTTCTCCACCTTTCCTGTAGGCCCCCTTTAGTTACTGGCAGGCTGCTTGAAGGTCTTCCCAGAGCCTTCTCTTCTCCAGGCTGAACAACACCAACTCTCTCAGACTGTCCTCATAGCATAGGTGCTCCAGCCCTCTGATCATCTTCATGGTCTTCCTCTGGACTCACTCCAACAGGTCCATGTCTTTCTCATGTTGGGGGCTCCAGAGCTGGACACAGTACTCCAGGTGGTGTCTCACCAATGTGGAGCAGAGGGGCAGAATCACCTCCTCGACCTGCTGGCCATGTTTCTCTTGATGCAGACCAGGATACTGTTGGCTTTCTGGGCTGCAAGTGCACATTGCTGACTCATGTTGAGCTTCTCATCCACCAACAAGTCCTTGGCAGGGCTGCTCTCAATGCATTTTCTGCCCAGCCTGTATTTGTGCTTGGGATTGCCGCAACCCATGTGCAGGACGTTGCACTTGGCCTGGTTGCACTTCAAGAGGTTTGCATGGGCCTACCTCTCAAGCCTGTCCAGGTCCTTCTGGATGGCAGCCCTTCCCTCCAGCTTTTCAACCACACCACACAGCTTGGCCAACTTGCTGGGGGTGCACTGAATCCCAACATCAATGACGCAGCAAAGACGTTAAACAGCACCAGTCCCAGTACTGACCCATGAGGAATGCCACTCGTCACTGATCTCCACTTTGACATCGAGCTGTTGACCAGAACTCTTTAAGTGTGGCCATCCAGCCAATATCTTATCCAGCGAGTGGTCCATCCATTGAATCCATATCTCTCCAGTTGAGAGACAAGGATGTCGTGCGGGACCTTGCTGAAGTCTAGGTAGGTGATGTCAGTGGCTCTTCCCTTATCCAACAATGCTGTAACCCCACTGAGAAGGCCACCAAATTTTTCAGGCATTATTTGCCCCTAATGAAGCCATGTTCATTGTCACCAATCATGTCCTTATTTTTCATGTGCTTTAGTATAGTTTCCGGGAGCATCTGCTTCATGATCTTGCCAGGACAGTAAAAACAGTAGTGAAAATGAAGTTGGGAAGCTAACACTTAATAAAACCAATCTAAGTATTTCAAGATGCTTGAGCCTACCTTAATAAATATATATTGCACATGTAACATTAAATTTTTTGACTCTCCATGCTGAAAAAAAATCATTAAAAGAACTGTAATTAATTATTTTGCATGGAAATCAGTATCAAATCCAAGGTTTTTCAAAACTTGGAGTCAACTTAAGAATGCTACCTTCAGTTGCTTTTCTTACGTGACATTAAGACCACAACAAAAGCTATCAAGTCCTGCAGGATTTAAAGCAAATATTGTATTTGATGGATTATTCTTCCTTGGATTATCTTTGTTTAAGGAGCCTAAGACTTTTGCATCATATAGCTTGCATTTTGTCAATTAAAGGGCCTCATTACAAGTCAATAAAAGGAATGTTCAATCATGGCTTATGCAAAATAAATAGGTTGTAGCCCACTGGTGTACTCCATTGCCAGTGTATCAATCACTCTTTTATGAACCTGGAGAAGGAGGGCATTCCATGAACACACAGAGAAAAGAAATGTGAAGAAGGGTGATTTAGAGTGCATCTTCATTTTGCAAAGTTACCTAGATTTGATGGAGTTAAAGAGTATGGGATGTTGCTTAAATTTCATGTTACAGACTATTCAATATGATGGCTTTCAAACTCTGTCAATATAGGAAAATTTAATCTGGAAGTAAAAGCTCAAGGAGGAAGAAATGAAACAGAATTTAACCTCACCTATATTTCTATAAGCTATATACTCTCAAAGGTCATATGAAGCTCTGAGAAGGAGAAAGGTATCAGCTGAAAAACTTTATTCCGGAAAGTTGTCAGTTATAGTCTTTTACCTTGGAGAAACCTGTTCCACTTTCCTTTTCAGGGATCGGGAGAGGGGAAGTGGTATTTTTGTGATGTAATCACAAGCATGACTGGAAATGCAAGCAATTTAAAAGCTGTCATAACCAATGAGAATTCCTCATTTGTCTTCAAAAAGTTTCAGACCACACATCACTGTTGACACAAAATCACGATATGGTAGCATGCAATTCTGAGAATGCCATGGATGCTCTGACAACAAAATATGCAAGCACTGGCTTTGTTCATTGCCTTTGGCCAACCTTGGGTAAAATTGATTGTCTCCCTTTTACTCGCCATTGGCTAGAAAGCAGTTTAGAGATCAGACTGCTTTATTTTTTGACTTGGATATACCCTAAAGAAAAACCCAGGTACTTCACAGAGGGAAAGGTCTCATAAATGTGTCAAAGATTGACTGTCTGAATAAAGAGGAAAATGAACACAGAAGCCATTAAATATTGTTGCTATGCTGGAAACTAAAGCAGTTTAGACACTATCATAATGGCTATGTCTACAAACAATGTACAACAAAACCCTTTTGACCTCAGGTAGTCACTTCATGCTATGAAAAAAATAATACCTATCATCTCATTTCTAGATCCGGCTTGAACACATTCTAGTTATGGCTAGATTGATTTTGCCTCTGGAACTACACAATTTTGCCAGTGTGGTGATCACAGTGAAGGCTCAGTCTATACCTTCCATAAAGACTAAGCCTCAAGGCACGGGAGCTCAGCAACGAACGGCTGAGCAGTGAGGGGAAAATGTAGAACTCACATCTTAAGCTGTGCAACCAGAGGCTTCCCTAGCACCATTCTGCAGATATATTGGAGGATATAACTCATTTCAGCGCTGCTATCTAAGGAACAAATTGATAAAAGTGTAACCCCACCTGTTTTCATATTCAAGAGAGAAGAAAACCTATTACCAATTCCACTTTCAAACTAAGATGGATGGTGTGAAATTATTTTGAAAGTGTACTTTTTAGTCAAGTATGAGATTGGTCATGAACTAGCATTTAACAATGACTGAGCTTTATTAGAAGTTTGGCATCTCTGTTTATTCCAGCATTCATGACTAATTCCACATTGCACTATTGAACAATAGGGACTGCCAAAAGCCGAATTTAATGTATACAAACTCAGCAAATAAATAAACTTAAAGCTGGTTTGCTATGACTGTGTTACAATAAGGATGAGGCAGGCTGTAAAGGTTTTATACACAGCCTTAGAATAAATGTGTTATTCACAAGTGAGCTGCCAGGTCATTTCTAGTAAGTGGCAATAGACTTTACACTTCAAGACACCCTAAAGAATTTGACAGATACAGCCCATTTTTCAGAGTTTGGTGCGTTTTTTTTGTTTTTCTTTTTAAGTGTTACTGTGCAGTTTGTCCTTTGCAATTATGCTAGAATAGCTTTACATAACAGTCTTCTAAAACCCAGGCTTAATAATATAAGACCAACAGTGTGAATGTTGAAAATGAATCAAGAAAAAGAATCTTTTAGAAACTTCTAAAGCTAATTTACCAAGGTCACCACTCTATCTATTCTGGAGGGGGTGGTGTTTTGTTTTCCTGTTAATTTGCCAGTTGTGGCTTTTATTTTGCTAAATTTTTTCAGAGCTATAATGTTTGTGATAAATTCACCAAACAGAAAAGAACTGCACATAATGACAGTGCAAAGACATCCTAGACACATTGTATATGCAACATATTCAAGGAATGCACCAAATCTACAGTGGATGTACGTTATTGTTCTGTACATTCCTATCAACTCTGATGCATTTCGAGCATTCAGTTAGTGCAAACACATAGACTAATTAACACCTCCCCAGTAAATCTGATGTGTTCTCATCATATTGAAACTATTACATGTGTGCAGTTTATTCTCATGTCCAAAAATCTTCTAGATACAGATTTTTATTTACCATGAGAATGAGAATGAGAATAGCTGTGAGAATACCATCTGAAATGGCCTTAGGTCACAACGTTAGGAGTTTTTCCCCATTACCTGCCAGAACAGAAAGGACTGTCATCCCATATTTCTATAAAATATAATACCAAAACCTCCCATAGAACATTTGTATCTGTTACTGGTACAGATAAGCCATTGGAAGACATGAATGTGCTAAGCTGGAAGAAAGTGACAGGGCTTAGACTGATTCCTGTGACATACCTAGAACATGCCCAAAGCCTTTGCATCTCTTCAGCCTCAACTAGTCAAGGGAAAAGCATATTTATGGATGCTCTTATTGACGTCCAAACCCACATCTTCAGCATTAGCCCTGAAATAAACATTGGTGTGGTGCTGGACTTTTGAACTAATAGGACTATAGGTTTAGCCAAACATCTTAGCATAATTTTGTCTGGTATTGTACATTGTTTATCTTATGTTTCAGCTGAGGTGAAAAAAAAAAAAGCAAGAAGTATCTTTGCACTAAAAGGTAAATTTCTCTATGTGGTCACTGAAGGGGAAATACTTGTTTTCTAAATGCTACTGCTAAAGATAATCACTTAATGGTAAGAACTGAAGTGGTATTTCCAAAACCATATAACAAAACACATGTATAATACTCTGTATAACAGATATATGCTTGTGTGTGTATATGGAATTCCAATGAGCAGAATATCCTCCACATAATTTATTCTACAATTTTTAAAAGTCTATTAGTTCATCACTGCTACAAAGAAGCAAAACAAATCCGTGATAAGTGTAGTTAAGTATTTCAGGGAAGACTAGCACAAGTGACTTAATTATACAGCTGAGGCATGAAATGGATCCGCAGTGATACACAGAAAAAAGTAACAGCCACAAAGTCTGCTCTCTGTGAAAAAAATCAGCATAATAAAGAGAAATGAATAATATTTTTCAACTTTAATTAAAATATTAATGGACTTCTTTAAGCATTACAATTGTTTAGAAGTGTTTTGAATGCCTCCATGACTTATCTGTATTTCATGAACCTCGTAAAAATTATGGCTGTTCTTTAAAAATTATTACACATTTTAAATGGTGCTTATTGCACTTTATTCAATTCTAGGAGAATCTAATTGATTCTTTGGCTTATTTTCTTATAGACTCTCTTCAAAGGCCTGTATCTCTATTAAAGAGAGAAGTCTAAATGATATTTTCTGGTAATTGAACTAGCTGCATACTAAACACTTTTATCTCTGTCTTAATACATTTCTTTCCTTCCCAAAAGCTGTAAGAGATAAGCGTCCCTGAAGTTTATGTGTAGCTCAAATAACAAATAAGGTAGATAAATGGAATGAGCTGAATAAGTGTAAAGAAATCTACTATGAAATTAAGATATAAATTGTAACTATGGAAACAGCCTTTGCAATTAAGAATAATTTAGGAAGTCATGGAAGATTTTTAATCAATATGTAAATTAACTGATGACTTTTTTAGAAAGGTATTAGAAGTTAACTCAATAAAATCCTTTAAAACTTTCTTAATGGCCTAAAGTGAAAACAAACAAAGAAACAAAAAACCCACCTGGGCTCAAAACTCTTTGCAATTTTTCATGCATATAGGCATAAAACCCATGCCCTGTTTCACAACTTCTCCCATATATGTCACCAAATCCACAACATAAATTAAACCAAAATTATCTTCTGATATTTATAGACTAGTATTAGTACCTGGATCTTCACACACTTTTCTCTGATACTAGCATTTTTTACTAAGGGGTAGTAAAGCATTTTTACAAAGGAAAATAATGCTAATATTACTTTCTAAAAATGTGGTGGGATGCAGAAAGTAAAATATTCCAGCTCAGCCAGCAGGTGAGAGGCATGGCTGAGAAAAGATATTTTGTTTCTGGACTAGTCTACTGGTCTAGTTCATTGTCCGAGGAGCAAAATTATATGAAATCCCACTTAAAGCAGACTGCCTAGGTGAGCTCACTCCCAAGTGAGACCACAGACACCAGCTGGAGCAGGCCTGGGCCTTACGTGGTAACAACAAAAGAGTTACACTTCTTCTTATTTTTTTTTTTTTTTAACTACTTGCTTTTGACACATTGTCTTGCATTGGTTACCAGCTAGGGGTCACGTTGTTTCTTCAATGCAGCTTGAGCACAATATACTCCTACCAACAGCATGTCCCTGCGGAGAAATACACAAGTAACTTAAGTAAGCTGGCTGAGATGCTAGAGCCAGCGTAGCTTTGCAACATTTAAGTCCATACTGTTAAATCTCCACCTAGTAGTAGAGATCTTCAGTCCTTTGCACATGTTTTATTATGTACAGGCCGGTAAAATGCAGACTAATTTTTAGCCTGTTCTTTAAGGTTTTACTATACTTTAGATATACTGAAAAGGGCTATGAGTTTTCTGTGGCACTAGAAAATTGTGTGAGGAAGACCAAAATGGAAAACCTATATTCTGATAATAGATAAAAATAATCTATTGTATACAAAGCAGTTGACTTATGCACAGTTTTCATGCATACCTCAGGTGCAGTAAAAGAGATACAGACCTCCTCCAAATGACACACCTGTTATATATTCCCACTAGTATTTCCATGCATCTAGTAAATGTATCAGTAAAACTGCAGCCATGATAAAGAGTTGAAGCTCAAACTATAATCTTACAGTATTTCTGAAATTTTACATTGACAAAGTCTAACATAAAAGCAGACCAAAAGCCAAAACTTGCAAATATATAGGGACAGGTTACAGCTAGAAAGCATATCTTAATAAAATCAAAATTAAAAATGAGAGAACAGATACCTTGTAAGTATAATGTGCATTCTGCCTATTTGTTCATCGTATTCAGTTTCAGTTTATTTAAAATCACAAACACTAATTCATGCTGTTGTAATGAACAAAACCTGCCTTGGTAGCTCATGCTATATTCTTTCTTTCAAGGCCAAGCTTCAGCTGTCACCCTCAGAAAAAAACATAGGTAATGCTCTAACTAGACCTCAAAGAGTTTGGAGCTTTAATCCATTGTTGTTTTTTTTTTTAATGCTGCTATATATTTCCGTTTCTCTTCCACTGAACTTAAAAAAACTTCGAAAAGTTCAAAATCTGATCAAGCTAAACAAAATGTAAGTAATTTGTGTACTTTTTTTTTTTTTTTTTTAATTAAGATAGGTATCCACCCAAAGCTACTTAAAGAGCAATTATGGGACACAAGGTACTTATTTGGCAAAGAACCATCCGTGGGTGTCCATAGGTCAGTTTAACCTAGCATTCAGCTGCTCCAGTTGTAGAAATGACCAATGGCATTAAAGTGTCTGAGGACTAAAGGTCTATGAGTAAGATGCAAAAGCCCACCAGCAATATGCCTGAGTTTTGCAAAGACCTGCTCCTTTTGATGGCTCAACCACCCTGTAAGAGTAACTATGTAGTCTAGAAAGACCAGTGCAATAGTCAGAAGGAGAAAGCTTGCCCATTAAATGTCCTTATCTCTTTATACAAACGGCCAACAGAGGGAAGATGAACATGTTAAAAAGCATATTGATTTCCTACATATAACATCACCTTGAAATTTTTAGAAGAAAATAGCCAAGCCAGGAAGTCTAGGGAAATACAATGCCAGAAAAGACTCCTATTATTCCAGATGGTAAGAGAGAGGTACCCTGGTTGCTCAAAACAATGTTAAGTCCTAGCAAATGAAAAGCATGTGAGGGAAACTGCAGACATTTTTCAAAAATCTAATTTGCCATCAGCCTAGATGGAAAAAAAAAATCTGGATTGGTTTCAAAGTAAACACTGTAGAGTTCAATATCTTATTATTTTCTCAGCCACTTCTCCATTGTTGTTAACAATTTAACTCTTATTTTAAGTATAACAACTTTTTAAACAACTAAAAAGTGGTAAACAATATTTTTCAACATTACTAAAGACAACCAAGATATTATGGTCCAACTTTTTTGTAAACTTAAGAGTTAGCTACAAAGGGTAGCAAAAACCAGAACTCCACAATATGAAAACAGAAATAAGACAAATTATAATAAACAACAACAAAAAAAAAATCCTCAACAGAAGTCAGATGAAACAAATCAGTTAACCAAAAGAAGATCTGCGTGTATGCAAACACTGATTAGCCAAGAAAAAGCAAAGACTTATAAAGTTCTGCTTCTTTTATGAAGAGTCAAAGGAGGACTTTCTCTCTGCCATTTTCCGTGGAGCTCTCTCCAAGATGAAGATGACACTAACCTTTCTTCTACTTTTCTAAAGTTCTTGCTGTTGTCAATGATAAACGCTGAACAATTATTGTAAAGCATTTTGCAAATAGCAACATAATAAAAGTATTTCTTCACTGATTTAAAGAGATTAGATCAACTTGCTCCAAACCATTCAGACTCCCAGCTTCAGGGCCTGAGGTGGAGTTGCCCTAGCTTTTCTTTTAAGCAGTGTATCAAAAGCTCCCACTTCACTTTTACTGCAGGCAGTGATTTTTTAGAGGGTAAGATTTTAGAAGATGATGACTTACCACAGGAAGTAATTAAACAGCTGAAACTGAGACTATCAGAGTCTTAATGAGAGCGAGACAGACTGAACAGAAAAACTGGAAATCAAACTCTATCCTTTGATCACTGTGTCTTTGCAGGGTAGGTCTTTTATCCAGTCCTCTCTGCTTGCAGCACACTCCCTCTGGTTACCACATATAATGTGCTGCCTGCTGCAAAATCATTTCCATAGCTCTCCCTGACAGGTCCACATCAGTCTGTTCATCCATCTGTCTGACCCTGCGTTCCCAAAGCCCTCGGAGCTGATCCTACTCAGTTTCTTTCAGGGAAAGGCACCTTCCCGTAAGTTTTTGCCATGCTGAAACAAGGGTGACACTGACACTTTTTTCTTTCTGTTTTCCACCAGTCCACATCATTTAAGGGAGGCAACACTTCAAACAGCAAACCAGAGTTAAATGATGTTTCTCATACTCTCCCCCATTTGTTTTCGGCATGACTAGATCTAAACATCAGTAAGATCTTTGCAGGCTTCAAGCAAGTGCTTGTGTTCAGTTCCAGATTTCAACTCTGTTACTTAGACCTACAGAAAAGAGTGTTTTATTGCATAAAACTCTTGATGTAGCAATATATTTCGGGAACAGCAGCACTGTCTATAAAGGTCATACTTTGCCAGGTGCCATTAGTTTTATGATATCTCTTACGCCATTCTGCAACTGAAAAGTTGGAAAGTCTGAAACTTCCACAAAGACAATGCTCATGAAGACTTTCTCAGACAGACATACTCCTACTCACTCCCTCTTCTAGAGGTTTGCACAAATAGGCTTTCATTCTCACGCACACTCTGAGCATCCACATTGAAAGCTGAACCTCAGCCAGGTTATATTTTTATGCTATTTGTCATTTGCTCGCCTAAAGTATTTCAGCCATTTACTTAGAAAATAAAAAAGCTAGCTCATCATAAACTATTTTACAGTGATGGTTCACAATTTGACAGCACCCAACAGATTGAATAGTACTTGCCTGCATTACCACTCAAACACTTTGCATGGATAATCTATTCAGACCAGATGTAAAAGCATGTTCTTCTCTCTCATAAACACAGCTTCTTTTCCCTTTCTAATCATTACACGCTTTTTATTCCAACTTAAAGCCCAGAAAACCACTATTTCTTCCAGAAATATTTCTCTTTTTTTTTCTGAAAACATATTACTGCATGAGCAAGTTTTGGCTATTAAGTAAACTAACACTGTCAGAAGTGACCTTATTGAGCTTCTCTTATCAGTGATCAAAAGCAGGAGGAAAAGCCAGACAACATTTATGCCCCTCTTTATAAAGTTTTCTTGGAAACTGGGCAGTAAAACACGTAGCACAAATGTGAAATTTTTGTCTGGAGAACATGCCTTGGACTTCAGACTGAATAAAGAGAGATACACTTTATGCCCATTGTATCTCTTATGCTCCAAAATACAGTAATAACCTGCCAGACATTTTGACATCTGCTCTGTCTTCTGACGGCATGTGTGATTCCAGACATTCCTTTTTCAGGAAGAATCAAGTAACAATGTTTAGTAAATAGCCTGTCTTAACCATAACTCTTAAATTGCACTTTCCTGGGTGATCAGTATGTTACTTTTTTAGCTGGGGAAGTTGTGCTTTAGGACTGGAAGTCTTTGCTTAGGAATAGAGCACTAACTCCTGTATAAGTGAAACTCACAATGAAGTTACGGTAGTGAAAACCCATTGTGAACTGTGACATCATAGCCTCCCTGTGATGAAAGGTCTGATCCAAAATGCCAGTAACAGTAATTCAGAAACTTTTACTGTACCCTTCCATGTTTCCTGTAATTAAAGGGAATAGGAAAGCCATAATATTTTAATTTTTTTCTGATTTGGGTTTATAGTAATTTCATTCTCTTTTTAGGAGTAAATAAAATAATACACAAAGAGTAAATCACTATTACAGAATGACAAAGAAAGTATCTGAAGCATTAGAGATTTTTCTGGAGAAACTACTATGCATGCAGACAATTGTATTTTCACTCTGTTATAGAACATTTGATTTTTTTGATCCGAATATGAATTTAATTGGACTAACTGTTCAATTCTCTTGGAAACTTTATTGCAAGGATGCATATAAAAGTGCAGATCCCAATAGCTGCTTATGCCTGCCTACAAGAAAGTGCACACTTTAAGATAATTACATTTATTATTTCGTAAATTCAGTTTTAGCTCTCCAAATTATTTTTTTTCCTGAATTTTTTAATCTCTGAAAGTAATCAGAGTGTAAACATGTTATTTGAGAGCAAAAAATATGTTAGTGCCTGGTAGAGTAAAACATTGCCTTGAATAAAAAAGGATCCTTTAACCATTATGTTTCACGCATTTTTTGCATTATGACAAGGAGGAATGCTACAGCTTCTGCATTGTTTCTCATCATATCACCAGAATCTGTGACAATACCTATGAATTCTAACAACGCAGATCTTGTGATTCAATGTATGTAAAGAAAACAGGACCACAGAGGGATTCTCATCACTATTGCTATATCACTGAATGGTCATTCATTCACTTGTAGCACAATCAGAAGAACAGTATTTGTTTTCACCAGAACAAGTAAAATGGAGTGGTGGGGTGCTATCCATCATTGATAGAAAGAGTATAAACCTTACACTTTTATTAGCAAATACTGAACTAAAAGGGTTGAGAAATACCGCACAGTGATTCAAAAAGGAAAAAAAAAAAAGCTTTTCTCTGCTAAGCAAACAACTTTGTTCTCAAGCAGTCTTTGTTAATAATCAGTAGAAGTCATTCTTGCTTCTTGTGCCCACTAATCAATGAACTTTCAGTCATTTCAGCTAAATCAGACG
Source organism: Rissa tridactyla (assembly GCF_028500815.1). NCBI lineage: Eukaryota > Metazoa > Chordata > Aves > Charadriiformes > Laridae > Rissa > Rissa tridactyla. The sequence continues at coordinate 82,539,949 of NC_071467.1, read as the reverse complement.
TTATGGTGTTCATACGCTAAAATCCATTATCTTGAGAGAGATCGTTTGTCTAAGAACTGAGTGTATTTGTAAATCACTATTCTGTCACTCTTGGTGGTGTTCATGAATGATTGGATTCGCAGCAGCACAATGAGGAAGTCTGAGCATTTTCGTATGCTAACCTAAAGTGAAAGAGGGAATGTCCGTGTCAGTCTGCTACCGCTTTCACTCTAAAACTTCATTAAAACATTAAAATGAGACTAGCGTTAGTCAGTAATTTGTAGATCACGCAATTGGAAGATGTTTCAAAGGTAGTAGACTTTCAATGGGTTAATCAACAAGGATATGAGTAGGAGAATATTCCAAATTATTTCTAAACATATTTCATATAGTCTTTTGCTTGGGGGGGACCTTCTGGCTGCTCCTATAGAAGGATTGTTTACATGTTCAAAAAAAGAAAACTCACAAATGTTTACTGTGTTCCTTGACATCTAAACTCAAATGTGCAGCAACTGAATGTTTATGAGATGCAATTAATCAACAGTGGATGTTCTCACGTTTATAATGGATTAAACACTGTAAGGTCTAATTAGCCTATGCTTAAACAACATGAAATTATAAATAGCAATCACATTTCTTAATTCACCTATCCTACAATTTTCACTCTAATTTCAGGAAAAAAAACCCACAACATTATTAAGTTGTAGATAGAAAGAGGATAAGCACAGCAAAATGTTACACAGGGAATGGAAAATTTGAATACATTTGTCAAACACACCATGTAGACATATTTCAGCAAAAACATTGGTATACCTCCAGCTTTTTAATACTTTTTCTTCTGTATGGGAAACAAATGAGGTGGGGGAGAAAATAGATATAGACCTTCATATTAAAGGCAACAGAAACACAAAGCAGTTTTCAAATATTTTTTCTCCCTCTGTTTTAATATTTAATGGGTTACAATTGTAGAAAAGCTTAGAAACAAACATCTTCAGCTACTTCACCTCTCCAGAAGTATCATCTCACCACCAGCTGAAGAGGCTGAAGGGACAAGTATGTGAGAGGTACCCTAAATCCATGAGAAAGTATTTGATGAAGTGCAATTTCCCCCCCGGCAGAGATGACTATACTGTAGTCACTGAGACATTCTCCCTTATTTAAAATTCTTTAACACTACATGTCAAAAAAGAACCAATACAACATATTATAACAGTAAGAGCTAAAGGGAAAACACTGTTTGTTTCCTGTGCTTTGCTTTCTCACTTTTCAATAACACCAAAATTCACAAGAAGGAAATATACTGCTTTGAAAGCAACAGCAAAAGATATAAAAAGTATTTGTTCAGTGCCTTAATCTTGAGTTAAGTGGAAAAGGATAAGGGACATTGACTAGTTTATCAGTCACAGTTTATCCCAGTGTCTAGTTTTCCTTTGAAGAAAAATTCTACTGACACCTTCGTCCTCTCATCTGTCATTCCACGCGTCTGATGTCTGTGGAAGCAATTACCAGTTGTAAAGCAATCAACTAATAAGATAATATTCAATGATATAAATTTCTGTTATCTTCAAATGTAGAGTGATGTCTGATTTCACAAATATGCAGCTAGTCTCTGAGATTCTTTTGGTAGATATTCTGCTCCTCTGAAAGATGGGTAAATCACTAGAGGCTTGATTTTTAAAAGTGCTGACACATGCACTTCTCAGGAACTTAAAACCAGGAATCAGGGGAACAAAACTGCAGCAGTTGAAGCAGGAGGAAATAACCTCATTAATAAAATAATAAATGAGTAAGAGAAGTAACAAGAAAAAGGGCCTACAAGTTCTTATGATCTCTCTGCTGTAGTCACTTTTGACAGTTAAAGTAGCATGAAGAAAATGGAGGGGACAGATGAAATTTGGAAAGTTCCATTCACAACTGATTAGGTCTCAAGAAACAGTTTGCCTAAACCCTTTTACTCATTAAAGTTCACAGATAAGGGAACCGTCTTGTATGGATGATGTCTTATTAAGGTAACAAAGGCCCAACCAAGTGATGGATAATTCCATTTTGTATTTGGATAGTCCTACACTCCCTGCCATTACATATGTACAAAGACGGTGATTTTTCTAGCTAAAAACAGGAGCTTTTAGTATAGCTACAGATAATATTATTAGAAGGATGTTTTTATATTCTAACATTAAAAATCATAACACTGTATGGAAACAGAGATAAGGAATATCTTACAACTTAAAAGAAGTTAGCAACTGCAGCAACATTCCTTTGACTAACTTATGTAAATGAAGCACGCATGAGATGTAGGTTAAAGGCAGTGTAAGAGACTTCTCACATGGCAGAGATTGTATTTACAATGGATGCACTAACAGTCCCTGCCGCGATTGAGAGACGGAGACCTAGTCGGGTGCAAGCTAGATCTAACTTTATTGTTCAATAGTTGTTTTTTATACCTTTAAGTTACTCAACATAAGTCAGCGTGTAAAAGGCTCATTGGTTACACAGATAATAGCTTCATACATATTGCTAAAGCTGAGCTCCTAATTGGTTATACGTTGCAAGGCTATCTGGCTCTTACACATCCTGTTGCTGAGCTTATCTTTTGACGGTAAACAGTCTTAGTCCGCTAAAAGTTTCTTTTTAAAACACTCCCTTCTTCAAATCTTCTGTAGCTCGCGGTGCGCGAGCTCCAGCACGTCCTTGTCGATCAGCTGGCTAGTACAAGGGGTTCTTTCAAAGGTGATCAAATCATTCCCGTCACTTCCCCCCTCTTGTTGCACAACAAGGATTCGTGTCATAGAGTCAGTGATTAACTTCCGCAAGCATTGCAATAAACAGGGCAAAAAGAGCAACAAAAAAAGAAAAACAGCCGAGGCATATACGAGCGTTTTCACCAAACTTCGTAACCATCCTGAGAGACCCCATCCTCCAAAAACTTTATCTAACCAATCCCAACTATCGTCTTGTCGGAGTTTAGAGACCCCATCTTTAAGCTGTCGAATGCTGGCATGAATCGATTCCGAGTGGTCGGAGAGATTCATACAACACATACCGTCAAAGTCTTCACAGCCATGGCCTTGCGCCAAAAGCAAAAAATCAATAGCAGCTCTATTTTGCAATGTAGCGTGGCGCACACTATCAACATCTAATAAAAGGCCTGATAGTGCTCCACTAGTAGCATTAGTCTGTTTGGCAAGCCAACAACCAAGTTTATCTAAGACTGATAAGGCTTTGCTAGCAGCAGCGCCCGGTAAGAACAAAGCGGTGGCAAAGCGTTGACTAAAAGACCAAAAATCTGTGTTATCATCACAGTCAGGGGCATATGCATGAATGCTGCGCTTTACCCTATGAGAAAGACGGTGTTGTAAAATCATGGATGTATTAGGAGTCAGGACAGTAAGGCGTCCGAGGCTACAGGGACCTCCTTTTATGTGAGAAGGGATAGCGGACCATGCTCTGTCTCCGCAAATAAAAAACATCCCTGATGGTAGGAGAACGGGAGCATTGGTAGACCGAGACAAATTTGTTGCCGTGTAATTGCACCAAGCAGTAGCATTTTTAAAAACGGGATGGGAAGGAGAGACATCCCATGCTCTAGATTGATTTTTTCCTGTGTAGTTAAATTTAACACAAAAATCCATTTTTACTGATCCGAGGAGCTCAATCTCTTGTGGTTCTAGGTCACCGATTGGGAAGTAGGGAAAATACCCGTCCCAACGGTCTACGATTTTTCTAGAATTGTTGTAGACGGTTTTAATAGCCGGATTGCTTGGTTGTGGCCACTCATCTAGCGGCAAACCCACAAGGCACGTAGAAAAGGGGTTGTTAGGGGAGGCAGTAGCAAGACACAAAGTGTCTTGTTCGGTCAAATTTGCCAATGTAACCCACACATTTACTTTGGGAAGAGGAGGGGGGAAAGGGAAAGGACTGCCCCAAAGGGGTAAGGGTCCTATACCTATTGTTATCAAAACCAGACACCCAATCATGGTCCCAAGTTCTTTCACAGTAACAAGAGTCAAAGTCTAATCCTGTTCCGGCGCTCTGAGACCCTCATGAGTCGGCAGTGTTGTATCAGTCGTTCGGGGTCCCAGAGGGTTCAGGAGTCTGTTGATCAAAGAGATGACCGGAGTCGAGATGATCGGAGTCGTCACTCGATGATTGTGGTAGGGATTCACGGAAGGGTCGTACGTTCTTTGCTGGTATCCACCTGGGGCCTTTTTCTGTGGAGACACAAGCATAACCTCTTCCCCATGTAACAAGAGGATACGGTCCCATGATCTTACCTGTTTCTGGATCTCGAACCAACACCGGGGCTTTAATTCGCACCTCAAGTGAAGCATTGGCATTAAAATGTCGGACGATCGGAGGATTGTTATCTATTAAAGAGCAATTCAAAAAGTTAAAAACATACAAAGCTTTCTGTAGTCGTTCCTCAGGAGTAGCAATCCCCATTCCCCCTTTTTGTTGTTGCAATAAGCGCTTCAAAGACTGGTGGGAGCGTTCAATTAGAGATTGACCTGTAGGGGAATGAGGAATACCGGTGACATGGGTCACGCCCCAGGAATCAAAAAAGGCTTTTGTTGCGGTTGAAACATATGCAGGACCATTGTCTGTTTTTACCTGAGAGGGTATGCCCAAGGTAGCAAAGGCACGCAACAAATGTTTGCGGACGTCACGCGCCTTCTCTCCTGTGTGGCAAGAGGCAAACAAGGCGCCGGAAAAGGTGTCAATAGAGGAATGGACACATTTCAAATTACCAAACTCTGGATAATGTGTAACGTCTGTTTGCCAGAGCTGTAAACTTTGCAGTCCTCTGGGATTAACTCCGCCCGCTATCGACGGGAAAGAATGTCTTTGGCAGTCAGGGCATACAGCAATAATATTAGACGCTTGTTGGGATGTAAGTCCAAACTGCCGTTTGAGACCGCCAGCATTCTGGTGGAAAAAAGAATGACTCAATTTAGCCTGTGCTATGCGGTCAGGCAATACATGTACAGGCAGCGTAAGCAAATCGGCTCGCCGGTTGCCTTCTGCAATAAAGCCAGGCAAAGAGGTGTGAGATCTAATATGCATAATAAAATAGGGGTGAGAGCGTGAATCGAGGAGAAAAACAAGCTCCTGCAAAAGAAAAAATAAGTTAACAGGTAAAATTTCGCGTAACAGAGACGCTTCAGCCCGCTCGACAATTCCTGTAACATAAGCAGAATCTGTAACAATATTAAGCGGTAAAGACCATTTCCGAAAGACTCGGACTACAGCTGCTAATTCTACAATTTGGGGAGAGCCTGGCACAGTTTCTATGTCTGAATCCCACCGGCCGCTATGATCGTCCCACCAGAGGATCACAGACTTATGTGACTTGCCGGATCCGTCCGTAAATACTGTCAGGGCTTGTAAAGGTAGGTCACTTCTTTTAGGCTTGGGCATGATAGAAAAGGTAGTGCTGAACAGTCGATGTGAAGGCGGGTGAGAAGAAAGTTGTCCCGCATAGCTGGCGAGTGCCATACCAAAGGCTTCTGATTGCTGGTGAAGCCACTGCAGATAGTCTTTAGCTACAGGTAAATAAACACAGGCAAAGTCTAATCCAGACAATGTCAATAAACGTCGTCGGGCTCGAATGAGTAAAGATGCGAACATTTCATGCTGTGTCAGGACAGTTTTCGTGGGTTGATTTGGTAAAAAAATCCATTCAATGATTAACAATGGATCAGAGTTCTGTGAGTCCCATTGAAATATCAAGGCATAAGGCTGTCGAACAGGATTCAAAATGATTAGATAGAAAGGTAAATCGGGAGCACAGCGGTGTGCTTGCCTTGAGGCGATCGCGGTAGCGACCTTTTGCAGGGAGTCAACAGCCTCAGGGCCAAGAGCTCGAGGAGAATTGAGATTAGTATCTCCTTTTAGTAGTTCAAACAAAGGACGCAAGTCTGCATTGGAAATTCCTAATAATGGTCTAACCCAATTAATTGTTCCTAGCAGTTTCTGCACATCGTGTAGGTTTTTCACATCTATTGGAATTTGTAGTGGCTGGGGAATTATAGTTTGAGTCCGTATGCGCCAGCCTAGATATTTCCATGGGGGTACCTTTTGAACCTTCTCCGGTGCAATACAGAGACCTGCTGAGTTGATAGCAGTTGTGACAAGGGCTACAGCTTCCTCCATGGCCTCGTGATGTTGTGCGGCCACTAGGATATCATCCATGTAATGATACAATAAGACACCGGACATTGCGGTCCTAACAGGACTAAGTACCTTAGCTACATACCACTGACAGATTGTAGGGCTGTTTTTCATTCCTTGTGGCAGCACAACCCACTGGTATCTTTGCAACGGGGCTTGCATGTTGACGCTTGGAACTGAAAAAGCAAATTTAGGAGCATCGTGTGGATGCAGTGGGATATTAAAAAAGCAGTCTTTGAGGTCAATAACAGTCAAATGCCAATGTCGAGGGATCATAGTGGGGGACGGGAGTCCTGGTTGGAGGGCTCCCATGTCTTCCATAGCGTCATTAATTTTTCTGAGGTCGTGGAGAAGGCGCCACTTGCCAGTTTGTTTTTTAATAACAAAAATAGGTGAATTCCAAGGACTAACAGAGGGCACAATATGGCCCTTTGATAATTGCTCAGCGACTAATTCTTGGAGGGCGCGAAGCTTTTCTAGCGGCAGGGGCCATTGGTCAACCCAAACAGGGGTGTCGGTTTTCCAAGTCAATTTTAGGGTGTCGCGCCCCCCAATGGCCCCACCTAAAAATGTGTCTGAAGGGATACCCCCCACTGGGACAATACATCTCGTCCCCACAAAATCATGAGAACAGGTAATACAAAAGGCTTAACAGAAGCCACGTGTCCTTCCGGCCCTTCAATTTGGATCAATTCTAGACTCTGTTGGCTACTACCAGTTCCGCCAATCCCTGCTAAAGCCTGAGAAATATTAGCAAGAGGCCATTGTGGGGGCCACTTGGCCCGAGAAATAACTGTAACATCGGCTCCAGTATCCACGATTCCACTCAACACAAGTCGTTGTCCCTTGAGAGTGAGGGTACACTGGCATATGGGTCGTTTGTGAGAAATAGATTCTACCCACAAAATTCGGGGGTGCCCTGTAGATCCAAAACTTCCCTGTCTCTGTTGGGATTGAGTGGGGACGGGGGAACCCGGGTCTTTGGGAATTAAAATCAGTTGCGCTATACGGCTACCTTGTGGTATTGTGCAGGGAGGAAATGGGGTCCATACCATAATCTTGATTTCATTAGTACTGTCAGAGTCAATGACCCCTGGTAATACAAAAAGTCCTGACAATGTTGTAGATGATCTTCCTAACAACAGTGCTTGCGTTCCAGAGGGTAGAGGCCCCGAGATATTGGTTGACAATAGGTGAACTGAGGGATCGAGTAACGTTACCGTGTAGGAGGTTGCCAAGTCCAATCCGGCGCTACCGGCTGTTGCTGGACGAAGACTTGAGGCGCTGCTGCCCCCCCCTGGGGGTTTTGAGGTATCGGCTGCGGCATTTGTGTCTGCACGCGTCGCTGCCCCGCGCTCTGTGAGCGGTTTCCCTGGATCAATTGACCCTGCAAATCATACTTAGAGCGGCACTGATTAGCATAATGACGCCCTTTCTTGCACCTAGGACAGATTCCCGGAGCTCGAGGTCTCACACTGGTATTAGCGGTAAAACAATTCTTTTTAAAGTGACCAGGCTTACCACACCCGTAGCATACACCCGGAGTCATCGGGCCGCGCATAGCTGCAAAGGCGGCTGCCATTGCTTCATACTTGTGCTCCGTAGTGCCAATTCTGTTACAGGCTTCCACCATTTCGACTAAGGTAGGGTTTTGGTTAGGAAGAGATTTCAAAAGCTTTTTACAATCTGCGTTAGCATTTTCTACTGCCAATTTCAACAACAAGATTTCACGAGCTTCTGTGTTATCTATCTGACGCTCTAAGGCTTGTTTCAATCTATCGATAAACTGCATATAGGGCTCTCGTGGTTCCTGTGTAATAGAAGTAAAGGCTTTTTGCGGCTTTTGGGAGTCTGGGACTTTTCCTAAAGCCTTTCTTGCTTCCTCTCGAACTGCCTCGAGAGCTTCTCGTGGGATATCTCGCGTCTGGGCGATCGGACTCGCCCAGCGTCCTGTGCCCGTAAGATGTTCTATAGTCAGAGCAGTAAGACTTTCATTGGCATGACCTACATAGGTCAGGAGGAGAGCTTGGAGTCCCCCCCTCCAATGTGACTCCCATAACGAGTACTGAGTAGGAGTCAATAACAGCTGCACAAGAGATTTTAAGTCATGAGGAGTCATCACGTAAGTGTCGAATACAGAAGATAGTAGGCTCGCAAAATATGGAGAAGAGAGCCCATGCTCTGTAATAGTGCGGCGCAGTTCTTTTATTACCGGGAAGGACAGAGCTTCCCATTGTGCTCCACCCCCCCGACCTTGATAAATCACAGGGGCGACTATTGTCCGGGCTATGTCTAAGTCTCCTTCCTTTAAAGCTTGTCGTTTAATGTTAGCCCATACATCATGAGGGTCTGGGGGGTAAAGCTGTGGCTCTTTGTCAGGGTCCACAGGACCAGGGTCAAAGGGATCTTCCTCCGGGGGGCGCCCAGCCAAACCCACCGTAAGGAGCCCTTTAGCAGAGTCGACATCAGGCGGGTTATTTTGATTATCGGCGTCTTTACTACCCTGGCGTTCTTGTGCTTTTAAGGTTTCAAAAATGGTTCGCCACCAAGGAAGCATACGTAGTGCTTCAGCATTCCCGGTCGTTGCCGCGTCCCATAGTTTTACCCCCACGTCATCCCAGAGTTCCCGTGTAAAAATACTAGATGCAGTTACAGTGGGAATCTTTACCTGCACCCATTTAAGCATTGCTTTGAGGTCATGCCCGGAAATATTTTTCCCACGCTTTTTAAGAAGACCTTTCATAAGTTCATATACGTCTCTTTCCGGGGAAGACGCTTGATTCCCCATGTTTCCCACAGCTCACCTCTCTACTCCGGAGGGATTTCAGGCCGGCCGGCTCCTGCTTCCTTTCAGCAGCTCATTCAACGTTCTGTGGGACTCGCAGCAAGCCGCTCAGCTAGGCGGTTCATAAACCCATCACGTCGGGGTCACCAATTTGCCGCGATTGAGAGACGGAGACCTAGTCGGGTGCAAGCTAGATCTAACTTTATTGTTCAATAGTTGTTTTTTATACCTTTAAGTTACTCAACATAAGTCAGCGTGTAAAAGGCTCATTGGTTACACAGATAATAGCTTCATACATATTGCTAAAGCTGAGCTCCTAATTGGTTATACGTTGCAAGGCTATCTGGCTCTTACACATCCTGTTGCTGAGCTTATCTTTTGACGGTAAACAGTCTTAGTCCGCTAAAAGTTTCTTTTTAAAACACTCCCTTCTTCAAATCTTCTGTAGCTCGCGGTGCGCGAGCTCCAGCACGTCCTTGTCGATCAGCTGGCTAGTACAAGGGGTTCTTTCAAAGGTGATCAAATCATTCCCGTCAAGTCCCTGTCCCATATCTTTTTTCTGACTTCACTTCCCTTCCTCCGCAAAGTTAGGATTAAAAATAGAGAATATATAATAGAGTAATATGGAGAACTCTGTCAGTATATAGTCTACCAAAGAAGATAAATTCTCAGGACCTTAGAGGACAGGGTGTTCAAAGCCAACAGAAGTAGAAACTACATTCTTACATACTGGAAAATGCTTATCTTGATACACAACACATTCTATGTAACTAAATGAGCTGCGGCTGCCCACCGCCACTGTCCAAGTAAAGGGACAAAGTAAAATAACACAATTGCTCCTTGTCATCTCTCAAAAAATGGTCTTATTATAACTGTTATCTATCAGCTTTGTTTCTTAACAATCACAGAATCATCTAAAATTCAAACCCTAGATTCTTAGCTGTCTGATATTTCCTTTTTTGATTATTTTATTGCTTTAATGGTGTAATGAGCCTAAAAACCCCTGATTTTTTTCCTTCCCAACTGAAAGTTTAAACTTGCCTAACTTCCAGGAAAACTGCAAAGCCAAGGTCAACTGTAGCCATCTGCTTTCTAAACAACATTTATTTGGATGATGGAAATGAAAAATGCAACTCAGCAAATTCATGTAATTTCTTAGTATTAGAACGAAAACACATATCATCAATGGAATTATACTTTTATTACAGCCTAATGGTTGTTGTTAGCACAGGATGCATAAGTGGCAGTCCCACTGTTCTCTGGGAATTATTCTTCCACCCTCCCCTCCTGAAAAGATCTCCAAAACAAAACCAAAAACACATTGTTACCTCCTCTAATGACCCTCTGCCACCATACTTGATATTTGACTTACTTAATTCCCATGCAGACTTTCACATCCTATTCTGCAACAAAAAACAGCGTACAGGAATTGGGAACTGCTATAGTAAAGTGGTTGTTTACTCTACTCCCATTGACTGACTCCATGATGTGAAAACAACTACAAATTACTTCTGGTTTACTACCTTTGGCCATACCAAGGCAAAACACAAAGGTCTGTGCATAAATGGGATATTTCACATTCAGTTTCATGAAGCGTTTCCTAAACATCAAGCTGCCTTTTTCTGGATCATCTGTGGCAACTTTAAGGAGGGACACATATACCAATATTTGAAGTATAATTAGTCTTATTGGAGTGGAGGGGACAGTTAAGGGTTTGTGTATTGATATGTACCCTCTGGATACAAGTAAAGCAGGTGGCATTGTCCTGGCAAATACACATAAACCATCAGGAAATACCCTGGGGAAAAAATGCTGCCCATGGATGAATAACTTAGCATCTGTTCACACATTATTCACCATGGAGTAAGGCAATTTGCACAGAATATTTTAATATTCACTATTCTCAGCAAAGGATTTAGTTATGCTGGTCCACATTACATTCTCCAGAAGTGTACTCAGGGCAAGCTGGAGGATGTGCAAGAGTGTTTTGTCACAAAAGAAATCATATTCTTTCATGCCCCAAGCATTGATCGTAGGGGACATTACAACTAAAACCAGTTTCATTCCTTTAGGCTAGCTGAATGCATTCCTATAATAGGCAAATATTTAGTTCAACCATTAGGTAGGTGTGTGCAGTAGCAGAAAGTGGCAATGCGTAGTCCTAGCAAAATGAAGAAAATCTAGGCTGATATACCTACAAAATATTTGTTCTGCCCTCTGACTCAGAGTAAATGTAAAGTTATCTCTGCAGTCAGAAAGTAAGAAAGTGGATACAGCAGGCCCTGGGGACTTCCAGTTCCTTATTGTAATTCTACTTTTGTTATAATTCTTCACTAGATACCAGTAACCATTAAGTACTATACAACAATTTTAAGAGAGCTGAGACAATAAAAGCATTGTCATGATAAAGAATTTGAAAGTCAGGGAGACATATTCTGCAAATAAATGAAGGAACAGACGTGGCTACAATAGTGCCAGTAATATTTTGCAGCTACAAGGTTTATCCAAGTAGCAAATAAGAAAACCAGACATTCTCTGAGATGAAAAGAATTACCTACTTTCTCTCATTATGAAGTCTCTCAGTCATGTTGAATTATCTTTTTTAACAGTATCGTGGATATTATTCTTACAGGAACCCATATCATTCTTTATTCAGAATAAAGGATTTGTTGGACAGTGACCTGAAAGGTTCACTTCCTCTAGAGGCTGAATTTTCCTTTCTTAACTCACTCCACCCCTGTTCGGGCTAGGAACGGGAAATGTAGATTGCAGTCTGACCTTTGAGCCTCTGCAGGCAGAGCAGCATGCTGACAAGAGCAACAGCCTGGCTCTTCTCCATCAGTAAATGATGGCTCATCAGCACAGCTCCAACATGATGAGTTACTGTAGCATGCCATTTTATTGCAAAGAACTCTTTCATGGTTCAACTAACTGTTGTTTTTCTCTGTTGAGCACTAGTATTCCTATTCCTTAGAAAACTGGGTTCAGCCGCTTATTCATCCATCGCCTGCTAATATAAACTCTGGTAAGTCCCTTTACTTCTCTGTCAGTCAGAACCTCTCTTGTAAAATGAGGATAATAGCTCTGATTTATTTCCAGGGTTTTGAAGGAGTAACTATTGTGAGGAATGTTCAGATATTTTGGTACCATGAAAGAACCTAAGTCAGCTGGGTATTCAGTGTGACTTTGTAATAAAAGTCTGTGACTAAATAACAAAAGTCATCCAGAGTCTTGTTTTTGTAGGAAATTAATGATTTACAAGTTCTTCAACCTACAACCATTACCTTCAATATTTAAGAGATAATCTGTTACGGCTCAGGTATAAGCTAACATTGTGGAAAGAAACTTAACTTTCCCCTCAGTTGCTGAGGAATGTTTAATTGGTTCAGTTTCAAAAGATTATTTCTTTCTTATCTTACCTGACAAAAACTAAGATAAAGGGAGGGCAAGAAAGGAATGGCAGAGTGTCAAGAAACTAATGGCAAACCTGAAGAAATTGCATAATTCAAATTTTCTTCTGTTGAATTGTCTCTTTTCTTGGATGTACTTGTTAAGCTTACCAGTTTTGTAGAACACACACCAACATCCACTGACAGAATCTTGCTTGGAAATCCTCTCAATGAAAACACAGATATTATCAGTAAGAATGTTACTTTATATCATTTCAAAGGGCTCTACAAATGCTCAAATTACCTTTAAGGTGTATTAAAATCAAGCACAGAACCTTGTTAATGTGGCTATATAGTCACTGGATAAGAGACAGCTCGTGAAGGTCTCTCTGCACCTGTCTGCAGAAGCATCTCACTATTCAACTTAGAAATAGCATTCAAAAATGAAACTAATTCACAGCAGGAAGTTTCCTTCCATGTTGTTGAGACTGGAAGGACCAATAGACAGCAAGAGCATGGAGACGGTATACAGAAATCATGAGACCCAGGGTAGCGAAGACAAACTCTCTGCCTTCAGCAGAGTGAAAGATTTATTTTCAAAGATTTCTATTCATTAACGACAAGAAATGCAATCAAGGTGGAACAAGATTGTTTGAATAAAGATCTTGTGCAGGACAAGGGAGAGATTAAAAACATAGGAGAAAGCTCAACTGTTTATTATTCTTACTTTTGAAATCAATGCTTGCATGCAAAAAAGAAAATACTTAGCAGTCTTGAAGTTGTCATGAAGCTGGTTCAGTCACATGCTATTCTCAGATCCCATTATATTCAAGAACAGAATGATTTCCCAAACCTTTCCATTTGGTAATTTTATGGTTATAATTTTTTTTATCACAGAAAAGAGAGTGATTCATAGTCAGCATTTCAGCCATTGCTTTATGTTGGAGATTGCTTGCTTCTTTGACAAATAAGTTAATAAAATTGGAGTGAGGGATGAACTGAACCCATTCGTGAGCCTATTTAAAAGTTATTGCTTATCCTTTTAGATGGCCTTCCCATGTATTATGAATAATTTCAAGCATTGTATACATGCCATGTGCATCAATTTATTTGAGAGCCAGGGAGGCTTGAACTAAGTATGATGCAGGACCATAGAAACCAGAGACCCAGTACGTGACACAGCACAGGCCATAAAGTTCTGAGCATTACCCACTGCATTGCTTTGAAAGCTGGCACAGATGGAGAAATTTGCAATAGTTACTAGAAGGATTCATCCAGTATTTTCCATAAACAAAACAAACAAGAATAAAACCACAAGTGTATATCTAGATTCCAGTCACCTTCTTACTTTGTCCTATTTTCTACAACTGAATAACCATTCCTTAAAGCAACATTAAGTTGTGCAGAAGATACTCTCCAGGTTATTGCTTCCATTTCAAGTCCAAATTTTAAAAGCACAAAAGTCACCAACACTGATGAGCTTCAGTTTAAGGCTGAATACAGTGAAGATGCAGCAATCTGTAGCGTCCTTGGCTGTAGTGAACATGAAGAGCCAGATGAAGATCCCCAAGGGAAAGAGAGAATAGAGTTGCAGAGCCCAGACCTCAGGCATCAAGCAAGCAGCCTGCAGCTTGCTCAGGGAGCAGGCAGATGGGGTCATACAGGAGTAGCTCTGAAGGGCAAAGAAGGTAAGGGGACCTGAGAGGTGTTATGTGCAGCATCCTCCAAAAGTTTCAAAATAGCCAGTCCAGACTAATACGGAAAATATATCCAATCTGATATTATAACTGGTCTGAACATACTGCTTTAAATTTATCACTGTTGTCTCTCTTTTTCCTGCACTAGAGAACTTAGATTTGTTTTTTTCAATAACTTTCCCTGAAACCACCTCTTCTCCAGGCTGAACAAGCCCTGGTCCCTCAGTCTCTCCTTAAAAGGCAAGTGCTCCAGCCCCTCACCAGCTGGCAGGTCCCTCCCTCAACTTAGTCCAGTTTATTAACATTTTTTTCTTTCGAGGTGCCTGAAATGTGACACAATATTCCAGAAGCAGTCTAAAAAGTGCTAAAAATGGACACTAAAACTTTCCTCAATCTACTAGCTGTGCTTCTATTAATATAGCCCAGATGTTAAGGCACTGTGTTTTTTTGATGTTTCAAGTGAATTATTTGCTCACACAGTATCAGTGAAATAATGCATTCCATCATTCAGAGAATGTTTATTATGATTGCTAGCAATAGCAGCCCCAGAGGACTCTATCAAAGGACTATTAGAATTTGAAATGATCTGAAACTGGAAACACAGTATACAAAAGTAAATTGAATTTTTTTTTTTTTTTTTTTGAGATGAAAATGAGATTTTTGTCACATGCTAGAAGTAATATCAATCACAGGGACAAAACCCATAGATTTTCCAGGGAAGCTGAGACCTGTGAATCAGCAAGGGATACTGTCTCCTAATTAAAAATCGCTCATATAGTAAGTCATAAACTGGACGCAGCCATATCCTCCTGAATTAAAGTTTAAAAAGCCACTTTCAGCACTGAGTAAACAACACAAGGATATCAAGGTCATAAGTGGTGGTATTACAAATGGAACTGAGGGGAAAGTTATTACACTTAAACAGGAATGGTCAAGTTTGCAAATATGGAGCAGGGAAGTTAAAAAGAACACAGGCATTCCAGGGGGTCACCAAATGAACTTAAGCTAATGCTGAAAAAAAGTAAATATCATATGGCATGTATAACTTGAGTGTGGATATCAGATGTTGGAAATTTCTTTTCTTAGCACTGGTCAGAATCCAGCTGAAATACAGTCTCTAGGTTAGGGTAACATACTTGAAGAAAAATAAGAGCCAGTTGTGTCAAATATCAAGAGCAGTAGTAACAGAAAAAAAAAGTCTAGTTTCTGTCTAGCTCTTAGGAAAAAAAAACCCATAATGATGAAACTCGAATTCTGTGGAATAATTTGCCTGGAAATGTTCTGGAATTTCTGCTGTTGGTGAGATGGCCCCAAGAAACATCTGTTGGAAACAATGATGAAGTGAAAATGAAGAAGTGAAAATGATGAAGTGAAAAAAAACAAAACACAACAAAACAAAACAAAAAACAGATGAGCTTTTGAACACACATGAATTCCTTTCATTCCTCCTCTGCTTGGGAGGCCTTGGCCAACTTCAGAACTTATGGGGAAAAAAAGCTTGAAATAGCCTCAGCAGCTGCTTTCCCTGCCTCTGCCTGGGGCAATGACTAAGATCTGATGCTCTTGTGTTTGGCCCCTGCCTGAGCTAGGCTGTGGTTGCATTGCCACTGCATCTGCACCCCATCTTGTATCTCCTTGATCCAGACCTGCACCCTGCTGGCTTGACTTTCCGGGTTGACTTTCAGCCTGCCTCATCACTATGGAATTGCTGGGTGCTTGCTTGGAACAGACTTATTATGCTTCAGTCTTTCTCCAGGAAACTTCTGCCATCTCTTTTCTCCACATGCCATGTACTTAAGCGTCTAAAGGAGCTCTATCACCGTGTTAGTCACAAAGTAACTCTATGGAAAAGCAGAGCGTGCCACAAACAGTTCCTATTCAGTTTCTAGACCAATTTTTATTTTCTTGTTTCTCTGAGAATTTAAAAGAGGTTAAGAACCTTGGACTTTCTGCTTTTAACACCAGCCTTCTACCTACCCAGTACAGGAAGTTAGGAATGGGTGAAACAGCGTGTGGATTAGTTCACTATTGCTCCCAAGGAGCCACTGTACACTCTTTTGGTATGCACAGACCACGCCTGCCTCATACTTGTAAAAATATATCTCCCAGCATGGTGTTCACAGTCTACTGATTTTCACTGTCCAGGAAACAGTGCAATCTGCTCAGGTCATTCTGGCTCCAATGCTTCCTGTAATTAGGGTAGCTCATTACAAGCTAGACCAAGTATTCCTACATTACATTGCAGTCTGAGCTGTAAATATGTCCTTAGTGGGTTCGGTTACCTACAAAATATTAGTGCACATTTTGTGCTGGTAAGAAATAGCTAAGAGTGCACAGGGAACCAGTGCATGGCAGCCAGAACACAGTATATTTACACTATTAATGTATGTCCCCAAGTCTACCTTGGCTTCTTATTGTAGACAAGTTCTTAGTAAGGATAATAGCATTGTCCTTGGGGTTTCTGCTGGTCATCATGCATAGTTACATCCTCCCTGCTGATTTAGTTGCACATAGCAGTTCTGTTAGCCTCTGAATAAAACTGAATTAACTGTATTTTACCCCAATCATCGCATGGATTTTTTTTTTCTGACACGGGCTATGTTATTGGACCATGTATTTGAGGACTACCCCTTAAATTTTATTTATAAGTCTATGTGTGAAAGAGGGCAATATTACAATTAAACACTTATATTTGAGGACCCAAGTTAGCTCTTATGGTACCATACTTAATAGAAATAGTCTTAAAAATTAGTAAAAGGCTGATCTTTTAATAATTCATTATATACTTTCTTTGCCTTATTTGTATGTGACTGTGTTTGTACTATGCACACAATTCTGAAGATTAGATATTTATTTGGGCTCATTAACAGAGACAAACGACAGAATTGTTTTACTGAACTGTCAGTAGTTTATTTTAAAAAACCCTACAGAATTGAATGAAGAATAATCTCTTCATGAAAACAGTATTTTAATTCATCTTCTAGGGAATCATCTTATAATAGCTTATAGCATATTGACAGAAAGAGCAGAAGAATAAATCCTCTTCACAGAAATACATATCTTTATATAGCAATGATGGTAGTTTAATTTCTGGTGAAAACATCAATTACACTGGTTTGTGCAATATAAAAGTTCTTGGTTCTCAGATATTAACATTAAATCTACAAGTGTCCAGCATATGCAAACTCTCTCCCTTATTATCTGTAGAAATTTCAAAGTCAATTGACTTACTAAAGTTTTAACTGAGTTAATATATTACCACCATGCAAATACATTTTGGCACCTGTAACAGCTCAAGTCATAAGACACAAAAAGATATCTTCCCTTGTCAAACATTGTGCATTGAACAAACCATATGAAATGCTCCCAGAATTAAAATGAATTTTATTGCATTAAGACACAACGTTCCATAGCCATCGGTTATTGAATTCAACATTGTTCTCCAATTGATAAGAAAGAGTTACCCTCCTTGTACAGGTCAGGAATTGCCATTCTGTAGCTACAGAATTAAAATAGCTGTATCTTTTTGGTGTCTGTATCTATAAATTTATGAATACATATTCCAGCTAATCTAAGTGTCTAATTCTGAAATTTTTGCTTTCAGTGTAGCAAGTGTATATTATTTTAAAAGTTTTTCATTTGCTATTGTGGTTGTAAGCATTTGAGCTTAGGTTCCAGACCTTTATATTCTGCTCAAAATTAGGTTTTTAAGAGTTCTCAATAAAACTTTCTGAGCATTTCATATTTTATCACTAAATCTCAAGACAGAGCTGGAAATTTAAGCACTGTCTTCAAACATGCAAAGTACATTTTCAAAGTGTTTTCTAAGAATTCATCTATACACCTTGTACGAGTTGCTGAATTGTTGTACATTCCCAAGTAGGTCTCTGAAAAAGCCTTGCACAAATCATTTTAGCAACTGTGGCACAGGTAGAACCCGGGAAGCATGTGAACTCCAAAGACTGTTATACTGCAATAGACACCATGGACATAAGGAACATGTAATTCAGAAAGAGCTCTGTTAGTACTAAAAGCATGATGCAGCTTTGGAAACTTGACTCACTCCATGTAAATAATACAAGCTACCTTGAGAAAATGCATTGGACTGTGTACCTGCCCAGTTCATAACCTTGATTGTTTTGGCTCAAGAAGAAATGCAAATAAAGGGAAGAAAAAGGGCTAAAGAATCACAGAATCACAGAATCACAGAATCACAGAATCTTAGTGGTTGGAAGGGACCTTTGAGATCATCAAGTCCAACCACATAAAAAAAAAACAAAACACACATAAAAAAAAAGCACCCACCAACTAAACTCCACACCCACAACCCCACACACAACACCCCACCACAAACCAATAATCTTGGGCACTAGAGCATGCCCTGAAGAGCCATGTCTACACGTTTCTTAAATACCTCCAGGGATGGTGATTCCACCACCTCCCTGGGCAGGTTGTTCCAGTGCCTGACCACTCTTTCAGTAAAGTAATTCTTCCTGATATCTAATCTAAATCTCCCTTGCCGCAGCTTCATACCATTTCCTCTGGTCCTGTCGTTATTCCCTTGGGAGAAGAGGCCAACCCCTGCCTCTCTACAGTTTCCTTTCAGGTAGTTGTAGAGGGCAATGAGGTCTCCCCTCATCCTAAACATGCCCAGTTCCCTCAGCCTCTCCTCATAGGACTTGTTCTCCAGACCCCTCACCAGCTTGGTGGCTCTCCTCTGGACACGCTCCAGCACTTCAATGTCTTTCCTGTAGTGAGGGGCCCAAAACTGAACACAGTACTCGAGGCCTCACCAGTGCCGAGTACAGGGGCACGATGACTTCTCTACTCCTGCTGGCCACGCTATTCCTGATACAAGCCAGGATGCTATTGGCCTTCTTGGCCACCTGGGCACACTGCTGGCTCATGTTAAGCCGGCTGTCCACTAACACTCCCAGGTCCTTTTCTGCCGGGCAACTTTCCAGCCACTCTTCCCCAAGCCTGTAGCGTTCCCTGGGGTTGTTGTGACCGAAATGCAGGACCCGGCACTTGGCCTTATTAAACCTCATCCCATTGGCCTTGGCCCATTGATCCAACCTGTCTAGATCCCTCTGTAAAGCCTTCCGACCCTCAAGCAGATCAACACTCCCACCTAGTTTGGTGTCATCCGCAAACTTACTGAGGGTGTATTCAATCCCCTTGTCTAGATCATCAATAAAGATATTGAACAGACTGGCCCCAAAACTGAGCCCTGAGGGACACCACTGATGACCGGCCCCCAACCAGATTTTGCTCCATTAATCACAACTCGCTGGGCACGGCCATCCAGCCAGTTTTTTATCCAGCGGAGGGTACACTTGTCTATGCCATGATTCTCCAGTTTCTCCGGGAGAATGCCGTGGGGGACGGTGTCGAAGGCCTTACCAAAGTCCAGGTAGACAACATCCACAGCCTTCCCCTCATCGAGAAAGCGGGTCACATGGTCATAGAAAGAGATCAAGTTGGTCAGGCAGGACCTCCCTTTCATAAACCCATGCTGGCTGGACCTGATCCCTTGGCTGCCCTTCCCTTGCCTTGAGAGCTCACTCAGGATGATCCTCTCCATGATCTTTCCCGGTACCGAGGTCAGGCTGACAGGCCTGTAGTTTCCGGGATCCTCCTTCCGGCCCTTCTTGTAGATGGGCGTCACATTCGCCACCCTCCAGTCATCCGGCACCTCTCCTGTTGACCAGGATTGTTGATAGATAATGGAGAGAGGCTTGGTGAGCTCTCCTGCCAGCTCCCTGAGAACCTTTGGGTGAATCCCATCCGGCCCCATAGACTTATGCGTGTCCAGGTGCATAAGCAAATCATTAACTACTTCCTCCTGGATTACAGAGGAGTTGTCCTGTTCTCCATTCTTATCTTCCAGCCCAAGAAGCTGAACACCCTGGGGATAGCTGGTCTGACTATTAAAGACAGAGGCAAAGAAGGCATTAAGTATCTTAGCCTTCTCCTCGTCCTTGGTTGCAAGGTTTCCCCCCGCATCCAGTAAGGGATGGAGATTCTCTGTCACTTCTAAAGAAGCCACCTTGAGGGACAGACAAACCAACTAGATGAAAGAACTGGTGATTCTTTGTATGGATCTGCTAATACTTTATGCAGTTGATGTATAACACTATAGCAATCTAGGAGGTGTGGAAGCTGACTATTATTATTTTACTAAACATACTTTGTAATGTGTTTTTTAATAATCTGTACCATTATACAGCCATCATATAGCCTGATTTTACTTGTTTACTGTATCTTTAACAAAACTGCATCTTTAATTTTAACATAAAGTAAGACTACAAGTGTAGCACTAAGGACAAATCCGGAAGGGTTGAAGAAAATGAACTTGCTAGTTGTCATTGGCTCAAAAACCTAGCTGGAGGCCTGCGTAGGATACCCAGGAGAGGGTCTATTCAGATATTGTGAAATAGTATGCCTTTATTCTCTTCTCTAAAATAAAGATTTTGGCTTGATATTTAATATACCAATAATTCTGATTTAATACGTCACTACATTGTGATTAGTTCCTAGCATAATATAATAAAATCCAAAAATACAGCTTAATTAAAAGTTCTCTAGCTTGTGTCCAGATGAGGATTTTGACCAGCTCAGGTAAGAAACACAACTGGAAGCACTCTGTGTCAGATAAGTCATCTCTATCCTTTCCCTTATGGCGGAAGAGGTCTCAGGAAGAGCCATTCTGGGTAAGAAGACTAAACTCGCATGAAGAATAGATCATTTGTTTTCCAGAGCAGAAGAGTAAATAGAAATTTAACATAGTGACATCCTGCACTGCATATCTTTAACTCTCATTCACAGAACATGAACATTTGAAAGCAATGTAACATTACTGTCATTATAGTATATCATCCTATATTTGCATATATTGTAAAAGTAAGATTTATTAAAACTTACTAAATAAGGATTTTTTGGAAAACTTTTGTCTTGCTTCCATCAGTTCAAAGGTTTACAAGTTTGAGCAAGAATGGTGTAAAGTGCCCATACCTTTCTATTCTAGAACCTGATAGCTACTGTGCTTAATTAAAAGACAGGCATGTGGTTTTGATCTTCCTTAGGTTAGGATGGGGTTCTGAAGTCACTGCTGTAGTATAAAGTCTTGTTATAGTATGAAACAGGAGATACATAAGTTTAAGAGCAGGTCATTCTCACTCTTGCTGTTTCGTGTTTTTTAAATGGAAAGAAAGGGGCAGTCTTTAGAAGATAAACATGATTTCTAGTTCTAGGAGGAAGCAATGATACAAAGACACCTACAACAGTGAATGAACATTACTTCTGTCCTCAGGACTAGCTCCTTCTCTGTTTAGCATTTCTTAGCCAATGCACCCACCACTCACTGTCCTAGCTGGTGTGAGTTTTCTAAGATACTTGACACTTTTCCCTTATTGACAGAGAGCTTTGAGCCAAACTGTTGGCTGCAAGGGAGCCAGGGACGAAAGGGATCAGTCTGGGATCCAGGGACAATAAAATTCAGTAGCATAAGTACCAAGTCTATTTGCCTGTGTCTATATTGGTAAATTAAATACTGCCAGGAAATTTCCTGGGCACTGGCACAAAATTTTTTTTTTCTTTTCTTTTTTCTTTTATGTGTGCGTGTGCATGTTCAAAGTATTACAACGGAACTTGTCATGATTTTAGCCTGGACAAGCTAACGCTCTCTCAAACCATTTCTGGTTGTGCCTCAAGAGTCGTCATAGACCAGGGACCATTCCCAACAGATAGTTTGAGGGTTGAGAGAGCTTAGCAGCATGGATGCCAGCCATTCCATGCCAGATGGCAGCAGCAATAGATAACAATCCTGACCACGGTCAGTTTAGCATTATAGACATGGAGATAATGATTTGAGCCCTAGCCATTTATACAGTTTAATACAATGGATGAATAGGTGAAAGGAGGGGAGCAACGTTACTGGAATGGCTAAAATCAAAATACCCCATCTGGTGCGGAGGAAACTGACCCAAGTTGCTTTTGCCTTATGTGAAAAGAATCAAGAGCTTTGCCATAAGAGGGCTCTTTTTCTTTCAGAAAGAAATAGAGAGCTTTCTCTAGCACACACAGATGCTGTCACCTTCTCGTGATGTACTCCACCTTAATGAATCAGTCTGTTAATAAATAGCAAATTGTTGTTCCACATCAAAATGTATAAAATGTATAAACCAACACAGGTAGAATAAATCGCACTGATAGTAATCTGAACTTTGTGGGGTCAGTGCGTGGGAACAATACATACATATCCACCAATGATTAGTAGGATGACCAATGTCACCCATACACCGAGAAATTTAAAGACACTTTGGACCTGCACTGGATTTATTATCTCAAAAAGCATAAGAAATAACAATAACATAAGTAATTTTTTAATATTTCAGTGAGCACCTTAAAATGGGAAATTCTAGGGTATTTTAAGGCCTTTACTACACAACATTTTCATCAAGCCTAACAATAATCTGATTGTTACAGGAAAATAATGTGATGAAAATGTGAACTACTTAACCCACCTCCTGTGAATTTTAATGATAATGGAGGTAGTCTTGTCCGTACTTTTACATTTACAGCTGTTAGTATCATAACTGGAATCAGTCCTCCTTCAAATTAAATTAGTAATAGGCAGTTTGTAATGAATGTAACATTTAACAGGTACACTTGAGTTCTAAAGAATATTCTAACGCAGCTCTCAGTAGTGTCAGTTGTAATAAGGATGTAATATGGATGAATTTCAGCTTCAATTCTAATCAAACTCTTTCAGCTACTGTTGTATTATCCTGCAAAATCCTTCCAGGTGACATTTCCCATATTTGATCTCAGTCCAAAACCATTAAAAAGTGCAATCAAAATCAGTGCAACTGTTTCTGAGAGTTTAGGGTATATGGAAGAAATGGAGAAAATGTTTTTTTCCAACAAATATTTTTGACCAATGCTATTAAATTGTTACCAAAATGTTATAACATTTTTCTCTACTCATAAGCCTAATGAGGAATGTTTAGATACCTATTTAGATACATAACCCCAAACCTTCCCAAGGAAACATAGGAAAGAATCATGCCAGCTTCTTGTCACAGGTGAACATCTACGCAGTGTATACCTGTGCACTTTGCCATCTTGTTTTGCCATTCAGTTAAACTCTGATTTTTACTTTATCAATAAACAATGCCTGGGCTACTTGCACAAGGAATTTTGCAGGACTGTGTCAAATGGTGCATCATATAGAAGTAACTATTGGAAAGAAATAATTGTGAAATATTAAGCTTTAAATGATTTCTACAGAGCAAAGCCACACGATTAAGAAGTCAACAACTTTTGCTTAAATATGTTTTACACAATGTATTCTAACAAAAGACAATGAAATCTCTTCTGTATATGATGATGACATCTGAAATGCAGTGATAATTTTAACTGTATTTTCCTTTTATAATGTGCTATAGGTATTTCCTAATGCCTTTTCAGAAAGTAGGTAAACTCCCTAAACCAAATATCCCCTTATTTGTAATCAAAACTAAAAATACTCAGCCATGACTTGATTTTTACACACCTTACTACAATGCTTATTTTACTGAAGACAAGCTCAGAAAACTAGGAAATTCAGATGAGAAGTAAAAAATATTTGTAAAAATCAGCATAACATTTTGTGCCAAAATTGAAAATTAAGACAACAAATTTCTTTTTAAAAGTAAATTCACAGTTATACAGAACTGTTCTCTTCTCATGATGTAAGAGCTCATAACCATGGCTGCAAAACATTTATACACTTTAGGAGATAATTTGCTGAGAGGATGCCAGCTCTTCGCATGCTGTTGACAATGTAGGCATAGAAATTCTACAGGGGAAGTATAGCCATGGAGGCTTATTAACTAATAACCATAAGGTGCCTTGTTTTGTAACTGGTCTTAAATTGCAGCTGTTATTGAGGGAAACATTCCTATCTGTTTCTTGAAAAATTACTTTTCCTTGTTTGCTTTTTGGCAACGTGTGTTAAAAGCCTTGTAAAAATGTATGGAAAACATTTATACTTTTACATTTAACTTTGGCTTTAAAATGGTACAGATTATTTTATTACAAAACTTGATAAATTATTCATGGGATGAACTGTAGAGTTATGATAAATTAATATTTTGTCTTTTTGACTTGCTAAAAACTTTCATTATCTCTATAGCATATTGAAATACTGACTTCAGTATTAAAACTCTCAAAAGTTTCAAATGCCCATAAGCTCTACCTGTGAAATCTTTCTCACTATTAATCATGAAACTCCTTTTTATCTTCAAAAAATAGTTCTTGATTCTTGAGTGGGCACAGGATTGTCTACAGAGCCATGTGATAACATGGTATTCCACCAAGAAAATAGTTACAAGCTTGTCATCCTATATTCATGCTATATTCCCACTGTATCAAATGCATTTGTACTTGCTGTATTTAAAAAATACTCTGTTTAATAGGTCCTTTCCCAGTTCAGCTATGTAAAATCCTTTTCATTAAAGTGTCCAGGTGTTTTAATTTTCAGATGTTCCTACTATATATACTAATTTCCACTTTGCTACGTTTTCTCATACATAATGTATTAAACTGCCTCTTGCTGAGGGAAGGTTCTTTTACATGCAGTGCAGAACTGGAGAGAGGCAGAATCCCATCTCATTGTCAGTTTGAATTTTAAGTACCTTTGAAGCAATTACAAGTACAAAATGCTTTGGAAAGGAAAGAAATATTTTAGAGGACAGGCGTATCTGCTGAAGCATTTTCTGAATAACCATAACTATACTTGGAAAGGTCAGCCTTTCTGGAAATTGTGCTTTCATCATAGGTTCTCGTTTATTTAACATCTAAACTTTTGGACATATTCAAGAGTGATGGATGGAGAAGTTGGTAAGCTGCTGAGGAACAGGGCAAGAAACTAGGCATTACTGAGAACAGATATAGGAAACTCTGAGAAAGAATCAAAAAGGAGAAAAAGTGCAACAGGAATAATAAACGATAAAAACAACCCAACTATGATTCCATCACAGGCCAGTGACACAGACTGGCAGCTGGTATGAATTGTCATGGCATCCATTCTGGTAGTCTAAAAAGACAATGTCAGAATCATTCTTGCTGACCTTTCACTAATAGTGGTATAAACTTACCCAAGAAAGATATTGTATAATGAGTTCAATAAACACAATACCAAATTCTGAAACAGCCTGTCAGAAAAGACATTGGAGAATGGCACGCAACGAATAAAAATGAATTTCCACCTGCACAGAAATTCCTCAGAATATTGCATTGTGCATAAGCTGTGAAAATTGAAATGAGCTACCTGCAAGTATTTTCAATTACACTCCAGATTTCATGATAGTTTTCATGCTGCAAGACATTATGTTTTCTTTGAAAATAATGTATTCAAAGTAGTTTGCCCAGGGTAGAGTGTGTACATTACACGATATTATCAGCTGATAACAAAGAAATTACACTTTTCAGTTTATTTCTTGCTTCCTCTTCCAACTATTTATGGTTATCCACTGAATTACAAAACTGAAACGACACACAATATTAAATCTGCTGACATCATTATGATATTCATTTCTATAAGAAAGAAAATATGAAAAACAAGACATTGATTGGGTGAGAGTCTATAAAGTGAAGTATCTTCAAATTCTGCATCAGTCCCAAAACTTCAGGGAAATTGCATTTTCCAGTGCCTCTACTTTTTAAGTTACAATGCATGTCAGAATTCATCCCTGTATTCAGTCTTTCAGGCCAGCATAATGTTTTGCATGATGTGCCTGACAATTACTGTCATATGCCATGACTTTTGGGTGCAAAGCATACAAAACTTAAAAATCTAAACTTAGCAGTTACTGTTTCATCAGGGATAGCAGTAACCAATGTAAAGAAGAAAAATAATGCTAAAAGGATCTTTACCTTTTCCATTCTTTTCCTTTCTGCAAAAAATGATAAAGCACCTGTACTAAAACCTGCAGGAAACTAATGTATTCTATGCCATATTCTCTTTATAAGTGTTATCATAGATTAGATATAGATATAGATATAGATATAGATATATAGATATAGATATATAGATATAGATATACATATACCTTTATACATACAGGCTGGTAACACATTAACTGTTTTTAAGTTAAAGTTTAGTTTTAAAGCTCACTATGTGGTCCATTTTTGTAATTAAAACTCATTAAAGAATCTTAAGGGACTCAAGGATGCATAAATTTTCTGCACAATAAGCGATCATGGCAAAATAGCAAAAGTCCTTGAATGGGAAAAATAATACATAAAAAGAGACGAACTAGTCATAAGGAACAAGTTGCCTTTTCTTTCAGTGGAAGAAAGTCACTATGGACCTTCCCAGAGACATGTGCAGCGGCATCTGGTGTGCTATATCAAATAACTTTCAGACGACCTGAAAAAATGAGCAAGGTCAAAAGAAGTACTGATGAATGAGTTATTTGAGGTAGAAAGAATAAGAACCAAGTGTGAAAAACTGCAGGAAGACCTTACAAGGTATACAACTGAACAACACAGAGGCAGATGAAATTCAAAATAGTTGCACAATGATGCACAGACTGAAAAAAAAAAAAAAAGAATCTTTACATATAAAGTAATGTGCTTTCAGCTAGCCACTAGCAGTTAGGATACTTGGGAGGTTTAACCATTGGTTCTATGAAAACACCAGTTTCATACTCAATAATAGTTTATAAAGTAAATTAGATGACTTTTGTGGTGGGATGACCTTGGCTGGCTGCTAGATGCCCACCCAGCTGCTCTCTCACTCTCCTTCCTCAACAGGATGGGGGAGGAGGGGGAAATCAGATGGAAAAGTTTGTGGGTTGAAATAAAGAGAAGGAGATCACTTACCAATTATTGTCATGGGAAAAACAGACTCGATACCATTTCAGGATAAAAGCTGTGGGTATGTTGGCTTACATTTATTCAGTTTTTACCTCAGTATCAGTGAAGAAATAGGGACTAGATTTGCTCTCCTTGGGTAGTTACAGAGGTGCCAAAAACAACCGGAGGGGCCTGTAATTCCTCTGAGACATAACTACTCGAGAAGGAAGCAGCAATGAAAGAATAATAAGCATGGATGCAAACACTGCAGACAATCACAGATATAGTCAAATTGCAGTATTAAAGGATGCACCATCAAGATCCATCCTCGGCAGCAACAAAGATTTCAGCTTAAAATAGGCCGTATAACAAGTAACTTCTGGTTGTGCAATTGTGACTACAATGCATAAAAGGACTGGAAATCCAGCAACAAGGCCTGTGGGAGAAAATAATAATAATATCTCTCCTCACACTCATAAATTCACTTCATGCTGTTCATCTGTGGAGCTTTGATTTATTCTGTATGGGAGATCAATAGCAGCCTGACCTTTTTCCTGAGCAGAGTCACATTCTAATTCTATAACCTTCCTGAACTTCTCAGTCAGCGACTAATTTTAACTGGATTCAATCTTGATAACACTAAGATTCAAATCCACCTCTGATTTTCCACTTTAATATATGGAGCATGTTTTGGGTTTTTTTAATCTTAATGTCATAAGGTAGATAGAAAGTATCAGTTTCATTCTGATGACTCTGCTACTTGTTTTGTGTCACAGCCTCCATATTATTTAAACCTATCAGCTTTTGGTTTTTTTCTTAGTGGGAGTATAGATCAGTATCTTATATCATATTAGTCAAGCTTGACTTACTCATTGTAGTCTTTTGCTGGAGAAAATTATTCCAAACATGACTTAAAGATCTCCTTTTTAACCATCCACACATCAGTGAACTCTACAATCCAGTGTCTGATACCCATCTAATCAAGATTAATGGATTCATTTACCAGATGGTTACAATGTTATTAAAATGCAAATGGTTGGTTTCTGTTAATTATTTAATATCGCATACAATTAATCTGGGGACTTGTACACTTTCTTGTGGTTTTCGTACAATTCGCCTGAAAAGCTTGGGGAACAGAAGCAAAATCTGTTTTTATCCACAAATAGTTACATGAAGAGTAGCATTGAAAAGATAGCAATTGTGAGCTGGAAATTAATTGGAAAATTGTAGGGTTTAGAACCACTGGATGCAGAAATATAGAAGGGGTGGAACTGCTAAGATAAGAATACTTTTAGAAAGAAGAGGAAAAAAAATTATCAAGTCTGACCAGAAACTTCGTTTCTAGGTAATAAATAAATATTAATTAATACTTTCTAGGTACTAAAACTCTGAGTTTGAATTTGAATAAAAAGAAAAAAAAGACACGTTAATCTTTTGCTTGAACCTTTTACAGAGTCAGGCATAGACTTTGGAAGACTAAGCCCCAGTAAGTCAGATAGATTGCTGCAGTCTAACATATTTACCGAGGGCACTGATTCATAAAGAGGGAAATATGTGGTTCCAGAAAACTTGGTTGGACCATGGTGGTCCCTGCCCCTCCAATGGTTGCTGAATTTACACAGTCCAAACAAATTACACAGTCCAAACGATTGTGTTCTGCTACCTGTTTGGGCACTGATAATCCAAATAATACCTTTTTACTTATTATTCTGGACTATAAAATTGTGATGGCTCAGCAGATGAGCTGTGCCTGTAACAGAGGCGCAAGCCTCTGAAGGCAGATGAAGCAATGAGTCAGGAAACACTATTGCTATCCTAAGACAAGCCATTCCCGATTTAAATCATATATGTGAAGTCGGCAGCTATGCCACAATTAATTCCTAAAATTTAAGGTTATAGCAAATTTCTTTGCTCCTTTTAAATATGAAGACAGCCAAAGTTAATTTTGCTACCTTCATATATTTTTGGATTATTGCAGAAGAGTGGTAATATGATGAGGACATGGTAGTTAAACCTGCTAACTGTGTGTTTGATTCCTAAAGTTACTCAATCCTAACTGCTGAATCTAGCAGACGCCCAAAGTAAATCGAATATATTTCCTAGAAAAGGAAGCCCCAGAATTGTAGATTAAGGTGTCCAGGTTTCCCAGAGGATAAGAGACAGTGCTAGGCCCCTATAAAATGTTGCCAAAACAGCCAACACACTTTCAACAATCCTGTAGTCAGCTGGAAGCAATATACCCAGTGGGAAGCTATCTAGAGCTTGTTAATAGGCAATATACTGAGGGCATTTATATCGAATCTTCTTTTTTCACCCTGTCATGATTTCATCTGGGACAGAGTTAAGTTTCTTGCTAGCAGCTGGTGTAGTGCTATGTTTTGGATTTGGGATGAAAATAGTGTGATAGTACACTGGTGCTTTTTTGTTGTTCCTAAGCAGTCAAGGCCGTTTCAGCTCCTCACACCACCCCGCCAGCGAGTAGACTGGGGAAGCACAAGAAGCTGGGAGGCGACACAGCCAGGACAGCTGACCCCAACTGACCAAAGGGATATTCCATGCCATATGACATCATGCTCAGTATATAAAGCTGAGGGGAAGGAGAAGGAAGGGAGCAGACATTTGGAGTGATGGTGTTTGTTTTCCCAGGTAACCATATGCGTGATGGAGCCCCGCTTTCCTGGAGATGGCTGAACACCTGCCTGCCCATGGGTAGCAGTGAAGGAATTTCTTGTTTTGCTTTTCTTGCATGCACAGCTTTTGCTCTACCTATTTAACTGTCTTTATCTCAGCCCATGAGTTTTTCCTCACTTTTACTCTTCTGATTCTCTCCCCCATCGCAACTGCGGAAAGTGAGTTAGCGGCTGCTTAGTCTTAGCTGCCAGCTGGGGTTAAACCACGACACGCCCACAGGAAAAGAGACTTAAATTCCAATCCCCATTCAAAGATGCTTACGCACATTGCAAAATGTATAAGTAATCCTCATTGTGGACTCATAAACTAGTATTTATCCTGCTGTAAATTATAAGCTACACAGTTGTGCTCTGCCTCACAGTGGTTTTTTTTTTTTCCAGACTAATTAGCCTCAGTTCTTTTTGGCATTGTAAAGCAGCTTTCACTGGAAGTGTGACATGTAATCTGTCCATAAAAAGCCAATGGATTTCTAGATAGGGCATATCTGAATGCTGTGTACCTGAATTTCTTTATAGCAAAGGAAAAGAAGATAAAGGAGGCACTTTCTCCTACTCCTCTAAAAGAAAGCAGCAACCACCACTTTCAGACTGTTTACTGGACTGTGTTCATTTATCCACAGGGAATTAGCAATAAAAATTTCTAGGTCCCAAGCCTTGGCAAGCCTCATGCTCAAGCTTAATGTAAAGATGTTTGAAACTTTTGAGACAGAATCAGTCATTTTGCATAAAGCTTACATTAAGAACCTAAATTCTTTTTTAAAGTCTCTTTTTTTTTTTTTCATGATGCCATTTTGATGGTATAAAGGCAAAACATCCATACTGTGCCAGATCAGAAGTCCATCACTGACAGAACGGAACAGACAGAATGAGAAATGGACCAAGCAGAGCATAGCTTGTTTTTTAAAACTTCTCTCCTGGGTTACCCCACTCAGTTTCCAGCAATCAGAAATTTATGATCTCCTGAGCCAAAGGCACCAGTGGGGTTACTGCATCTAACAGCTATTGAGCTAGCTATACCCTGAATGTGTCTAATTCCCCTTTCCCTCTATTTTTGTTTTTCCTAAAGTACTTTAGGTTTTCCTTTCCTTTTCTGACCTTTTTGTGGTATTGCCTAGTTCTAGTATTGTGTGGGAATAAGAATAATCATTCCTTGTTCAACTTGTTCACGCCAGGTAGAGGTAGTAATTCTTCTGTCACTTAAAGGATACTTTCCAGTATCTTTGAGGGATTCGATATGAATACAGATATGAATACAGATATTTAGAATTTTTTTGAAAATGTAATATGCATAATGTGTATTGTTGAATAAGGGATTGGCTGGATGGTCGCACCCAAAAAGTTGCGGTCAACGGCTTGATGTCCAAGTGGAGACCAGTGACGAGTGGTGCTCCTCAGGGGTTGGTACTGGGACCGGTGCTATTTAACATCTTTGTTGGCAACAAGGACAATGGGATTGAGTGCACCTTCAGCAAGTTTGACAATGACAGCAAGCTGTGGGGTGCGATTGACACACTGGAGGGAAAGGATATCATCCAGAGTGACCTGGACAGGTTTGAGAGGTGGGCCCATGCAAACCTCATGAAGTTCAACCAGGCCAAGTGCAAGGTCCTGCACATGGGTTGCGGCAATCCCAAGCACAAATACAGGCTGGGCGGAGAATGCATTGAGAGCAGCCCTGCTGAGAAGGACTTGGGGTTGTTGGTGGATGAGAAGCTCAACATGAGTCAGCAATGTATGCTCACAGCCCAGAAAGCCAGCTGTAACCTGGGCTGCATCAAAAGAAGCATGGCCAGCAGGTTGAGGGAGGTGATTCTGCCCCTCTACTCCATTCTGGTGAGACCCCACCTGGAGTACTACATCCAGCTCTGGAGTCCTTGGCACAGGAAGAATATGTTCCTGTTGGAGTGAGTCCAGATGAGGGCCATGAAGATGATCAGAGGGCTGGAGCACCTCTCCTGTGAAGACAGTCTGTGAGAGTTAGGGTTGTTCAGCCTGGAGAAGAGAAGGCTCTGAAGCAGCCTTCCAGTAGCTAAAGGGGGCCTACGGGAAAGATGGGGAGTGACTCTCTATCAGGGAGTGTAGCAATTGGATGAGGAGTAACATTTTTAAATGAAAGAGGGTAGATTTAGATTAGATATTAGGAAAAAAATTGTTACTGTGGGGGTGGTGAGACACTGGAACTTCCCTGACTTGCCCAGGGAAGTTGTGGATGCCCCATTCCTGGAAAAGTTCAAGGCCAGGTTGAATGGGGCTTCGAGCAACCTGGTCTAGTGGGAGGTATCCTTGCCCATGTCAGGAGGGTTGGAACTAAGTGATCTTTAAGATTCTTTCCAACCCAAACAATTCTATGATGTTTACATCTGCATATGCCAGTTTACAACCTTTTTAGCATATAACTTTATTTAAAACAGTGTCTTAGAAGATGGGAGAAAGGATCACAGGGTCGTAGGATAATTTAGGTTGGAAGAGACCTCTGATGGTCATCTAGTCCAACTTCTCACTGAAAGCAGCGAAGCAAAATAGTTGTTTTTGCTAAAGGTCTTATCCACTTAACTTTTGGTAATTTTAGAAAGATGGAAAGTCGAATGTTAGCAGAATGATCTTGGAAATTAGTTATACTGTATTTGTGGTCTTGAAAAATTAATAAATTATTATATCACCATATCTTTAGAAAATGGAAGAAAATTTGAGGCATGACATTTATACAATTAGAAATACTATTTTACTGGGCACCACAATTCTTCTAAAGCAAAAATAGACCCCCTCCACTAAAACTACGATGGTAGAATATGTAAGGGTTTTCAAATTTACTGAATACAATGTATAATGTTACGATCATATTTACCCTTGCTAACCTAGAAAGATGCAAGAATATTTGCCCTTT
This sequence comes from Rissa tridactyla, assembly GCF_028500815.1. Classification (NCBI taxonomy): domain Eukaryota; kingdom Metazoa; phylum Chordata; class Aves; order Charadriiformes; family Laridae; genus Rissa; species Rissa tridactyla. Next base: position 82,507,511 of record NC_071467.1, on the reverse strand, counting down.
TCTATGCCCATTCTATGTAAAACAGATCTACCTTGCACTAGTACTATTTCTTGCAAGACTGCAGCTGATGAGGATTTGTAATCCTTTTTAACTTGAAATTTCTTTCAATCAAATTCCAAATATGCATGTTTTAGTTTATCAACAGACAATAAATTTTCAAACTTCATCAGCATCACAGAAGATGATCATTTTTTTGTCCCTCTTATCTTTCAAGCCTATATTTAACATTATCTTTGATTATGAATTCTTTCACACATTTAGGCATTTGTTTAGTATAATCTCCTAAATATAGTGATGTAAATGCATGACCTATTTACAGTCTTAAAAATATATGGAAATCAGATTTTATGTTTTAGGTATTTTGTACAGACAAATAATCCCTCTATATTGGCTTTCAGTGTATTTTTTATTTAGTTTTTATTTCAGACAGTAGTATGTGGATTCATTTTTTTTTTCTCCTTTGTGTGCATTTCACTTCTTGAAACTCCAGACAACCGAATACAGCAGCTTCTCTCACCTGTTTAATTACCCATGCCTTGTTTTTCTCTGCATAGCAGAGTCTTATCAACAAAGCCAATTAGGAATCCCAAGTTTAACTCTCAGGCAAATATTAAGAATTATGAAAAAATGTTGCAGGATAACTGTCTTTTACTGACTTCCTGATTTTTTTTCTGTGGTTTAAGTTTGTGTGGTTTGTTTTTATGTGGTTTCTGTGTTTTTTTCTCCCTCTTCAAATGGTGATATTTGTAAAGGTTAAATTCATATGTGAATATGAATTCAGTGTAAAAGAGGTTCTAAAATTATTTTATTGTTTCAACTGAATTCAACATTAAAATGACTAAGAAATTTACAATGTAAATGTATTTAGTATAATATGTGAATTAATTTAAACACAAAGTGGCAGTTTTGTTACAGATTTTACTAAGAATTTCTCTTTGAAAACTTTTTGAAAGCAAAGCTGTGTAAATCCAGATTTAAGATACCTGCACTCCGAAATATAATAGCAGTAAAGAGTGCATTTACAATGTGTTCCTTTCTGCTTTATAGCTGTTAAACTAATGATGTCAAATGGAAATATGCCAACACAATACACCATCTGTGTTAAATTATTCCTGGATGGTGACTAAACCTATATACACCTATTTGTCATTGAATATGTCCTATCTACTAATTTAGGTAGTTTCAATGTTGACTGGTTTTCTGCTCCTCCTACCCACAAAAATTGCTTAAATCCCCCAAAATACAGTTCAAATTTATCCTTAAACTCCAACCTATCCACTGCCCAAGACAAGCATGTACTGTAAAGTGACTGATACTTCCAGTAAATCTTTGTGGGCGGTGTTAAAGAGCACGCACTAACTAGATCACTCCTGTTTAGCCACAAGCCGAGTCCTTCACATCCTGTTCATTCAAATCATTATATCTGCAGCAGAAAGAGTTTGGTATCTCTTATTAATTGATTAAAGCTAGTATTACTTTCTTGTCACAGCTGTTCTACTGCTTTCTCAATTTTCCACCTCTTTTGTTTTGACATTTCTTTGATATGCCTCCTTCTTCCCGTGACATCAGAAATAAAGAGAGACAAAGTGTCTCAAAGATCAAAGAAACAGGTTAACCAGAACAGGAGAAGAATATTTTCTCTCTAGACCTCACCACCAAGGCTTCATAAACTGAGTGTGTGCGATACAGAAAGTTCAATAAGTCAGAGGATTGCCTAAGAAATATAAGCTAAGGAGCTCATGTAATTGAGGTTCATAATTTCATATGTTGATCCGAGCCATGGAAAGAAATAACCAAATGTATGTAGAATTCACTTCTATGGGAATTCACTTTAGCTATCTTATCTGCATATTTCCCTTTAATAAGACTGAATGTCTTAATCAAACCAACATAGAAAAGTAAGTATGTCCACAACACAAATTGCAGAAATACTTCAGGTAGTGGCAATGCCATCAAACTAATCAATAGCATCTTCAGCCTAGTACTGCAGCACTGTGATGGCTGTCATGGCTTGGGCCTGGCTGACAACTGTGGTAGCATATGAGCTTTTGCTAACCCTATGGCACGGGAAAGTCAGTTACAAGAAGAGAGGAGCTCCTGCAGCATACACAACCCATCAGCTTCTGGGAGAGTTGCAAAGGTGTGGAGAGCCTTTGAGAGGCTACAGCCTGTTTGGTACCAAGTGCCTTGGGGACATGCATGTCCCAAGCGAGAGTCGAGTATTCCCAATCTCTGTATACCCATCATCCCAGCCCCAACTGGATACGCTGTGGCAGGACCCACTATGCCAGTCTCCCTGACCTTTCTCCTGACTCATGCCTTCTCCCTCGAGGAACATGGAAGTCATGTGATTCATAAAACTGCATATATCATGGACTGAAGTGTTTTTGTGTCTGACTCTGTTTAGTCTACACACTGCTTTTAAATTGCAACCAACACTTGATCAAAAGGGTGTAATCTGACTAAATCATACTTCTTCCCTGATAGGTGATCCACCATCAACATAGCAAAGAAATCATTAACACTCAGTAAAAAACACAGAGGAAAGTATTTTGTTTGTATTAAAAAAGTGGGAAGGAAGGAAGGAAGGAAGGAAGGAAGGAAGGAAGGAAGGAAGGAAGGAAGGAAGGAAGGAAGGAAGGAAGGAAGGAAGGAAGGAAGGAAGGAAGGAAGGAAGGAAGGAAGGAAGGAAGGAAGGAAGGAAGGAAGGAGGGAAGGCAGGCAGGCAGTTGGTTTTCCTTCAGCCTTGTACCTAAGAATGAATCTCAGTGAGTGACAAAATTATATCTGCAACCCCATTAAATCACTGTCACATGAATCAGGTAAAAACATAAACCTGAGGAGGAGGGGAGAGAGAGAGAGCGAAAAAGAGAGAGAGAGAGAAAGGTGCACCTTCTTCTACTGACAGGGTGATCATAGTAATTCTTTCAAGTAAGTCTTAAACTTAAGAATCTGGATAGGTGATTCACCTGGAATCAGAAGAAATGGATTTGTATTTTTAAAAGTGCTATCAGAGTAAGAGACGGGAACAAATATTTAATTATGCAAAAAATTACTCTATTTCTATCCTCCTAATTTCATTATGTATTACCAAACACAGAAAGAAAAATTAATATACAGGCATCTCACTCCAAGATATTCTAGAGGAAGGGCTCTTTATGAAATTGTATATCATTAAAATGAAACTCACCAGAATCTCAGTGATAGTAAACTCCAAGTAAAAGAAAACGTATAATGCTAATAAACTAAGCTGCACTAGTCAGACTGGTGTCAGCTAGAACTATTTTTACCATTTTTGCTTCAGTCCTGTATGCTTGCTTCAACTGTGATTAGAAAAGTTTGATTCTCATAGTTGTGCTCTTTGATAATATGTCACCAAGGAAAAGAACAGGGTCCACGCCTGTCCCTAGACAAGGAGAATTCTTACCGGTGTTAGCTTGTATTTTTGGCATCCCATCTTATCTTAGGAAATAAGCTGTTGTCTAAAACATATATAAGATTTATTGTCATCTTATCTTCTATGTCTTTCAGAACATATAGCAATTTAAATGGAAATCATAACTTTTTTATCAAACTCATCTTCCTCATGCTTCCTCTGATCCTCAGCTTCTTTCTTTACACGAATTAGCTGATTGCCTGGTGTGTTTCTTTTTTCTTTCCAAGGAGTACCATAATCACAGAAATTTAGGAATTAATTCTCTTACATCTTTTATGGTACCATAAGTATGAGATAAAGATAAAATACAATTGTAACGGCTAGGGGATTAAAAAGGGAAAAGAGATTTGATTGAGACAGTACATTGACATGGAAATTAATTACAGTTTGAAGAAAGACAGTTTAAGCCTCATCAGAAAAAGACATTTTCAGGATATAGAATGTTTTAGTTCAATTACTATTTATTTTTAAAAATAGAAGGTAGTACTCCTAAACACAAATTTTATTTAAATATGTTTGGGTTTTTTACTTTTCTTTGAAACTGATTTTAAATTCATTTCCTTTCTGCTAACGTGTGGTAAGAATGAAAGGAAATATACAATTTTACAGCTCAGACTTCCTTAATCCCTCCTCCCCAGTGCTACAGCAGCCACTTTTTAATAGTTTTGATGGCAAAGGCCCCCAGGGATGGATTTGGTTCAGATAGTCCCATTTCTCATCTCCACTTTCATGGCTAAGGGGCACAAGATACACAGTACGGAAAGTACCAATGCAAAACAGGTGGATGGGTGTGAACAGAAGAATAGGTGCACACAATAAAAATATCTGTGTGAATTCTTAAACTTTAATCTGCTCCTATTTGCGTGAGGTGAATACTTACTGCTTGACACAAATGTATTTTTGGTTGTTGGATTTTAATGGAGTAGCAAGACTGAGCTTCAGCTAACGTGAAGTAAGATTTCACAGGGGACATCAGGATGGAGGAGTTCCTCTGAGCAGATTTACTTGTGATCAGGTAGTCTATCATGTGCATTTACAAATTCCAGTACCCAGTGTAAAACAGATTGGGAAAACAATACTTAACGTCTGTTTATGTCAAGATGGGAACGTCTGAACACTTCTGCCTATATACAACAGTAATTCCTCTATTTGGCTCTGGCCCCCTATCTCAGTTAATCCAACGTGTGAGTCAGAGGTCAGAAAGAGATGGACACATCTTGACATTTTGTTAGTGGACAATAAAAGCTAAACAGAAAAAGGAAATAGACAGTTTAGCTATGTATCTATCTTCAGTTCATCTGAACTTCTCTTTAAGTTTATTGTCTTCTAAATAAATCACTAGCCACAGTGTGTTTTCTGCTGGGCAAAGCCATCATCTCCAGTGAAATAAATATTTTTACTTTGAAATAGACAGAAAAAATGTTAGCAGGGAAAGTTAGATAGAACTGACAAACTGGGAGGAATAGTAAAAATGGAGTTAGGCATTTACGTACGTTCTGTGCAAGAAGCTAGGTTTTTGAAGGGAATTATGTTACGTATGCACATTGGAGATTTTTTAAACAGAAGTAGGAACTGTCAGTGATCATAATGATACTCCAGAATTTGTTTTACCTTTCTTCCTGCCTGTGTACACCACACTCCTGGGACATTATATGGGACAACCATATGGAGGTAAAAATGGTTATTTGAAAAATTTATTTTAGAATCTGCTAATATAAAACTGACAAAACCAAATCTACTTACAAAACTTTGTTTGCCTAGCTTTGTCACAAATACTAACGCTATTTCTAGCAGAGACTGGATATTAATAGCGTTTCACAAGCATGATGAAGAGAAAATATTTTTGTAATTAGTTAATCTTAGGCAAATATATTTAAAGTACAGATGGATTTTTGTCTAAAAACCTACCAATTCTATTAATTTTAAAATAGTTTTACAAGATTTTCAATTTTGCTCAAAATCTGATTTGCCAAGTTTATGCCTTCATATCTGAAGAGTGCATTTGATGTGAAAGAGTGTGCAGATTTTTTAAAAAAAAATCACAAATTGAAATGGAAAAAAAATAGACTTTTTTCTTTGTTCACCCTGGTCAGAGATATTAAAATTCTATATTACTAAACTACCTAATAAAGTTAATCTTCTTCCCCCTTTAACACAATGAGTATTTTCCATTTAAAATGTTACCTCTTTTTGTTTCTGTCTATAAGATGAGAGGAAAAATTTGTATCTGAGTGAAAATTCCCCATCATTCATCAATTACACAGTGCATTAAACACAAAGTTGGTGATTATGAATTAATTGAATTTTAGCTTTGTTTTTTGGGACCCCAAACTCACTTCATCAATTGATGTCCTGTAGAAGTATCTTTCAGTAAACGTTTTCAAGAGGACTTTCTCCATCAACACTGCATCCCCAGTGCCTAGTGGCACTGCGACAAACATTGCAATCAGGCATGAAAATTTGATAGCCTTTTCAATGTGGAGCTACCGTTTCTTTTTTTGTTCAAATGCCCTTTAATCCCTATTTGACTGGATGTCAGCCAAGAGCTGTAGGCTCCACTATGTGGGTACCACTACATACAACTGAATTTTTGCTCTCTTATGAAAATTTTGTTTTCTTGGTGATGAATTATGGGTATTCACAGTGTAAAATGTTCTCAGCATATTTTATAGATGAAGCAGTCAGGGTACCATAGTGCATAACAATAAATACATTTGTAATTATGCAGGCACTTCATGATGACAGCAGTCTGGTGTTCAGCTTGGAATTAAATCAGTTTAAGGGTAATGGGTTACTTTTTAATTAATTCAGAAGAGTAATTTACGGAATACTTCCTGAACCCACAAACTCATTCTGGAAAAGCCATTAATAATTAAGGAGAAACAACACCTTTATCTGACAGGACTGCTGATTCTCTAGCTTAAGAATTCCTTAAAATCATTCAATTTGTTGAACAGGCACCCCAACACAAAAAGACAGAATGAAGGCTTTTTGCGGTAGCCACAAACCATTGCAAACTTATTTTAACCATGCAGTCTTCCATACAACAACTAAATAAACAAGATTTTGAAGCTCCCATAAAGTACTTTTTTCTACTAAATTGTATTAGCAGGCAAATACTTCTTCCATGTTAAATCTAGTGGGTGGAAGTAAATGCAAGGATGAATGCATCAATACATTTCCATTATAAAAAGTCTTTTCAGGTTAGTTTTTAATTGTCCCAAAGGACAGCTCCCATAGTCAATTAATCCACCACAGAAAGGAATCTACACAAGTCTTAAGACCCTTTGTTTAACTGGAGTTCATTTCTATAGATATATTCCCACCATAGGTCATCTCTTCTTATTCCTTTTTTGTGCAGTCTCTCACAATGTTTTACTTTGATTTAAAATAAATATTTTAGATTCATAGCAACATTCACCTGTTAAAAATGAACTAAACTTCTGTACTGGTTTTGGCTGGGATAGAGTTAGCTTTCTTCATAGTATCTTATAAGACACTATGTTATGAATGTATCAACACCAAAACGGTGTTGATAATACACCAGTGTTTTAGCTATTGCTGAAAAGTGCTTGCATGGCATCAAGGCCTTTTCTGCTTCTCAAGCTGCCCTGTCAGTGAGTAGGCTAGGGGTGCACAAGAAGCTGGGAAGGGACACAGCCAGGACAGCGGATCCCAACTGATCAGCAATAAAAAGATGGGCAAAGAAAGATGAAGTGGGGACTGTTCAGAGTTATGGTATTTGACTTCCAAAGTAACCATTACACATGATGGAGCCCTGCTTTCCTGGAAGTGGCTAAACATCTGCCTGCTGATAGGAAGCAGTGAGTGAATTTCTTATTTTGCTTTGTTTGTATGAAAAGCTTTTGCTTTCTCTATTAAATTGTCTTTCAACCCATGAGTTTTCTCACTTTTACTCTTCCAGTTGTCTCCCCTACCCCATGGCTATGTGGTGCTGAGCTGCCTATCAGGGTTTAACTACGACAACTTCAAAAAAAGAATCAGTTTCTTTAGGTTCAGAAATTTAATTCAAAATCACTTACTCACTCATAAGAGGAAAATATTCCCATTTTATCCTGCTCCAGCACTTACTATAGCCAGGCTCTTTCCTGCATACCTGGAAAAACAATAGCCTTGCAAAGGCTAAAAGTCAATAGATATGGTCCTCTCAGGCTATAAGACATAAAAAAATAAAGGCATTGCCTTACTAAATTGTTACTGACAGTGTTCCAAAGAAGATTAGTACATAAGAGTGCAAAAGTCTTGGGTAACTTTCCTGTCCTCTAGCAATTTTTAGCTGAGAAACTTGCTGGGCAAGAGGGAGAATTTCTGTGTGTTGTAGTCCCCTGCAGGTTTCTCTTCTGTGAAGCTGCCTGGGCATCTCGGGCATTCACAGCATCGTCTTTGCAGAGCTCCACTGCTCCAACACCTTTTGCCAGAAGGACCATCATCCTTTGGACTTTTTGGAAGCTGCTTCCAGCCGGTTTGATTTGATGCCTCCAGTTCATGTAACAAACAATAAAGCCCAATTTGCTTTCCACGTGCCACATATTTTTTAAAGACCTTTGTCATAGTTTCCATGAGGCATCTCTATTCCAAGATGATACTTATCGACTTAGTCATTCCTTGTGCTAAAGCTACTCAAACCTCTGTTTATCCTTACTGACTTTTTCTAGTCATATTATTTTTAGAATGGTGGGGGACATTACAATACGCTGAATTCACAATATGGGAACAACATATGATAGCATAACAGCACAATGTTGTTCTCGGAACAACTCTGAACATATGAGTTGCTTTTTTCTGACTGCAAATGATCACTGAGCTGACATTTTCATGAATTTATCTGTTATAATCCCCAGATTTGATTCTGAGTGATAATGGTCAGTTTAGAGCATGCCATTTCAGGTGTATACGTAGCATAGAACGCCTCATATCACATTACTTTTGTCTATATTCAATTCCACATCACCTCAATGTCTGGTCATCCCATCTTGCAAGACCTTTCTGCAGTTCTTCATGCTGGCCTCTCCACTGAACAAAACAACTTAGTAATGTTAGCAAACTTTTCCGTCTCATTCTTAACCTCTTTTTTTCATATCATATCTGAATAAACAGCATTACTCCCATTGCAGACCACTTCAGAATTTTCCTGGTGATCTCCTTCCACTCTAAAAAATAACCATATATATAGTTCTACCTTCTATTTGTCTTTTAACCTGTTATTTATTCATGCACAGTTATTTCATAACATCTTTAAAAATATTTGATGATGGACCTCACTAAAAGGCTTTCAGGAATCCAATTAGCCTGTAGCAATCAAGCTCATACTCTTGTTAACTCATTAGAAGAAAAACTGATTCACAGTTGGTCTCACTAGAATTTAACCTGGCTCAATATCTACCTCTATGCAATTCAGGATAACCTTCTACCTTGAAATCTGATTATTTAAATATAATCCAGTAAGTTTAACAGCTTCTACTCTATCTGAAGCACTTCTAGCACTATCACCAGCTGGGAATTGCCTCCAAATGTAAATGGATGCAATTCCCAGCTGCTACTGGTACTAGATATAAATCATTCACAGTTTATGTTGATAAATGTGGCCAAGTTATATACAACGTACAGCTTCACGCTGTAATTATCATACAGTGCCAATTTTCAAAGCCAAGTTTCAAATATGTCTCAGTTCAGAAAGACCAGATGATTTTCATATAATTGATGCAAAGTTGCTATTCAAATTATTCCAACATAGAAAGGACCTCAGAAAATATTTTTTAGAAAAAAAAAAAGGTGAATAAATGATCTTTTTTGAATACTTTGGAAACTCTACAGTAAGTAGATTTCAAGAGAAACACACGCAGTTCAAAATGAATTCATTTAAAGGCTGAAACTAAATATAAAACGTTTTAGGAGCAAATGGTAGTATCAGGAGTCAGTTATTCAAATTAAATAGGAGGCTGAAAAAGAGAAGCATAGGAATGTTAAATAAAGTTTCTGTTTATACTGTTCCACTTAAAATGTTTATAATGTAACAAGAATAGAACATGAATTCTTCTATGTTTTCATGTCATAAAGACAAATTTTCTCACTAAAGAGACATCAGGGCTTCTTTTTAATATAAATTACCTTTTTTTCTTCTTATTTACTTTTTTTAGATAAAATGTCCTCTTTTTTTTTTTTTTTTTTCTGGTCAAGCATTCCACAAATAACTTTGATTCTTGGGAGGATTTTTGTTATATGCTATTAATCCTGAAAGGTATTTCATCCAAAGAGGATTATGCAACCAGGTAGGTCATAAAATAGCTTTTTGCCAATTTCTGCTCCTGCCTTTTTCATACTTTTCAAACTTTCATTTTTTTCTTTATTGTTACAGTTTGTAGTACAGAGATCTCTTTTTCTATAATACAAAACTCACACGATGTATTCGTTCGTATTAGCTATCCAATAGAACAAAACGTGAAATATTTTTCACATACGTAGATCGTTCTCCATCTGAATATTTGCTTGAACTTGTCATAGTCTGTCAGCTAGTTAAATGCTTACAAAACTGTTTCAGGGAGCTGTGCCTGCCTGTTAGAGTTCATGTTTTGAAATGAAAAAGGTAGAGTTTAGTTCAATACCATACTGAATGCCAATGTTCCTTTTCATTTCTTTTTGGTGTATGTAACAGAATGGATAATCTTTGCCTTCATTTATGATACTTTCCAGAGGGTGGGGTTTTTTTAAGCTATACTAATCTTAAATATGCATATTAAATCAATATGAATTTTATACATTTAGATCAAAAAAGAGCAGCTGCTCTTTCTCTGGTTTCCCCTGATGGAAGCCTGCAGTCTGATTTAAACCTTGGGTTTGGCAGGAGCTTTAGGGTACTCACGAGGTTTTAAATGGTTTGGCCTTGAAAGATGGAAAGAGCTCCGAGTCCCTGCAAGAAGACAAGTCCACAAGTGAATTCTCCATTCTTATGATCTTACAATGAATTTTCTGGAGCAAGTAGCAGCAAGACAGCTCATCTGATCAATGTTGCTTGGAACTGTCGAGCCTTTGTAATAGGAAAATAACAACCCCCTGAGAGGTAGCAAATGAAAAGAAAAAAGCTTCAACTATTTATTTTTTTTGCTTAAAAGTGTGCACTCATTGAAGAAATTTCAAAGTTTAATGTGAAGCACGGGACTCTTCCCTGCAGGCATGATAACATTCACAGTACTCTTCTTAAAAGTGCTGACGTTTGCAGCCAACGGACAATTTTACTGGCAAAAAGGGTGTTGATATGGGCAGCTGTTGACCTGCTCCCTCCATTACCTCCTATATGGGGTTTACATGCCCAGCTCTTGGCCATGGGGTGCTGCCCGGCGGGCCCCCGTGGCGCCGGGCCGCGGCTGCCCCGTGCCGGACACAGCCGGTTCCAGCCGGCTCCAACGGCCCCAGCGCAGGGCACAGCTGAGCCCCTCAGCCACGGGCGGGCGCCGCGGGGAAAGCCTGGCTCAGAAAGGGCAAAACGCTGCCCGGCAGCCAGGGCTGAGGGAAACCGGGTGAGAAACAGCCCTGCGAGCCCCGAGGGGAGAGCGGGAGGAGGGCAGGAGGGGCTCCGGGCGCCCCCGCGGAGATGCCCCCGCGGCCCCGGCAGAGACCCCGCTGGGGCGGGGGTTTCCCTGCAGCCCCTGGGAAGGGCCCGGCCTGGAGCAGGGAAACGTGTGAGGGGGCAGGAGCGGCAGAGAGGAGCTGCTGTGGACTGACCGCAGGCCCCATTCCCCATTCCCTGCGCTGCTTGGGGACAGGAGAATGAGAAGTCGGGAGTGAAGGGGTGAAGCAGAGCCAGGGAACGGGGTGAAGAAAGATGTTTTTATGCCTGTCAGATGTGTAATATCTGTCTTGTTGTTCCCCACTACATGAAAATATTTATTTTCATTGGTAATAAATTAATTTTCCCCAAGTTGAGTCTGTTTGGCTTTTGATGGTAATCAGTAAGCGATCTCCCTGTCTTTGTCCTGACCCAGGAACTTTATTGTTCCCGTTTTTCCTGTTTCATTCCCTCTCGCTTCTGAGGGCAGAAGAGGGAGTGAGCAACCAGGTAGGAGTTTGGCTTTTAGCCAAGCTGAACCCACCATGCTTTCCTTCTTTGAACTAGCCGTAATTGCTTTCTGATAGCGTGGCTTTGCAGAGATTACTGGGAATAATAATTTATACTGCAACAGTGAAGTTGGTGCAGACTCCTGGTGAGAACATGTGAGCTGGAATTAAAAGGTGACAATTAACATCTGCTAGCTGTGTGCTTTCCACTTTTTTAGCTAGGCGTGAGTTGAAAATAAATACTAAGAGGCAATAAGGGGAGCAAAAAATGGACATCAGTGTCTAGGGTGAGTAAGAGAAAGGACATTAGCAGAAGCCAGAAAGACTTCTGTAGGTAGAGGAAGAAGTGGCAGATGGAGGGAAACAAAAATCTATGTACCAAAGGAAGAATTGGGGACCACAGAAAATGATTCAGAGTGTTCATCTAACACAAGTGCCAGGATATACTGTTGCTGCCACTACTTCAATGATAACTAGGAGCAGTGCAGGAGTATAAAATAGACTACTTGCAGACATCATTTAAGTATCCATCTACAAGGATGTTTTATTAATCTTTCTTCACTGTGGCAGCTGTTGTAAAACAAAATAAAGGCAGAACTGAAGAGCCAATTTGATAATGTAAAAGAATAAATACATAAAATACAAACCAAGAAATAGTAATCAAACCCAAAGAAATTAGCAAGGGCCAGGTGCATTTTACTTGCGAACGTAATTTTCTTTTATTTGTAAATTATCTTACAAAATAGTCATAGAGAAAAAAGAATGGGTTTAAAACACAGCAGGAAGAAAATATAGACATTTGACTAGTATTCCATCTTTCAATAGGAGTAGAAAAAATAAGAGAATACCTGCTAATAATACTTTTATGTTTCTAAGAACAGAACCAAAGGGTCAGAATTTAAGCTGTATTCTCCTAAAAGACCCTTGCCTCATTATCCGTGAAATGCATATTAAAGTTCACACCCTGCATATACTAATGAAGATTATTGAGATCATGCTCCCCACCCAAAATCATGCTACACATCACCTGGGGGCAGGGGGAAACTTGAGGCGAAACTGCCCCTAGGAGCGGGCGAACATAAAAGGGGGAAGACTTTCCCTGAAGAGAAGAAGAAGATTTATGACCTGGGAAGATTTTTGCCTGAAGAGACCCTGAAGAGTGCTTCTATGACTCACTCTGGCTGGAATAACACTGGAACCAGAACTGGTGATCTCTTTATCTCTCTCCTTCTTGATCTCTCCTTTGTTCTCTCCTTCTCTACCCCTTTGTGTCTTTCCTTCTTTTTTTTCTTTCTCTTTCCTTTCAAAGAAGGCATACCATATGCTTCAATGCAAGGCATACCATACGGCTTGCCATAATTCACTGTATATCTGTTATTAAGTACCACTTGCCATAGTTTGTTTTATACCTGTTGCTAATTAATGCAGTGCATACCTTATCGCTTGCCATAGCTTGTTATATAACTAACTAATTATCGTGGACCTAGTTAAGACCTAGTTACTAACCTAATAAATGTTTGTATACCGACCTTGAGATTTGTCTCACCTTAGTCCGCATGCTGGGGATTTATGAATCTGAGTCACTTAACCCCCATCCTTTCTGAGTGGGACATGACAGAGCTGAGAGGTAATGGGCTGTCATTACTGGAACTGTGTCCTAGCTTTGGCTGGGATAGAGCGAATTTTCTTCCTAGAAGCTGGTATGGTGCTGTTGTTTGGATTCAGGATGAGAATAATGTTGATAACGTGCTGGTGTTTTAGTTGTTGTTGAGCAGTGCTTACACTAAGTCAAGGTCTTCTCAGCTTCTCGTGCCCTGCCAGTGAGGAGGCTGGAGGTGCACAGGAAGCTGGGAGGGGACACGGCTGGGACAGCTGACCCAAACTGGACAAAGGGATATTCCGTACCACTTGGCATCATGCTCAGCAGATAAAGCTGGAGGGAACTGGCCAGGGGGAGCAGCTGCTACTTGGGGACTGGCTGTGAATCGGTCGGCAGGTGGGGAGCAATTGCACTGTGCATCACTTGTTTTGTATATTCTTTTAACGTTATTATTATTTTCCCTGCCTTTTCTCTCCTATTAAACTGTCTTTGTTACAACCCATGAGTTTTACCTTTTTTCTGATTCTCTCTCCCATCCCACTGAGGGTGGAGTGAGCGAGCGGCTGCGTGGTGTTTAGCTGCCTGCCAGGTTAAACCACAGCAGTCTGTCAGAGCTATCCTTCAAAATGAAGACAATTAGACAAGTTTGGTCATAAAGTTTAGATAGAAAAATGCAGATAAACAGCCAGACAAAGAGTCAGGTTTTCAAGAAATTGAATAAAATGGCACAACTGCTACAAATTTAATTCTCAATATTTTCATTATAGTTATGTTTGTGCAGGGTTTCTTTTTGCCGTTATACATAGGCAGGCAGAAATACGAACCTGATTTTAAGTAATTCACAAAAGAAGGAAAAACATATATTTGTATAGTTTAGTTGAAACTATTTGCTTTACATAAATAAAACCTGATAGGTAACAAATAAATTGTCAGTTAACATCATAGAATTTATTGTGGATTGATTTATAATCAAGTAGGGTGTTTGTGTTCTTTTTTTAATTTAAATTTCCTGTTAATGTATTAGCTGCCTGATAAGACCTTTTCTATAACTGCAACATAAGGCACAGCCAATATGTGTGTCAAAAGCTTCCTTTCCTTAGGAATGGTTTAAACTTTTGAACATTCATGTAAGTATTACTGACACTTAATACGCAGGACCTTTATTTGTGACTGAGATAGGAACACAATCTAGATTAAGTACCTCTGCTGTTACAATTTTTCTGTCTTGTCACCTAAGACAAAACTAGAGAGTTAGATGCAAAGTTAAGCCGGTTTTATACTCCATAAAATATAAATTTTGAAATTGCCTTACCATATCATTAAGTGATTGTGAATAAATAAAGAAACCTCAAAAAAGCTGGAAACTGCCAGGTTTGAAACTTGTGTCTGTTTGCTTAAGGACTTACTTTAGGATTGCTCACAACAAAGAGTGGACATTTTGTGGTGTGCTTTGTTGTTGCTGTCATTATTTTTACATCTATTTATATACGTCATCATTTAAATATATATATAACCTCATATATAGATATATAAGTGTGTGTATGTATATAAAGTTATCGTAAGTCTTTGGCTTTCAAGCACAGTCTTTCTCATTCTTCAGGAAATGTTTGCACTGGCTTTGAAGGAAAGTTCTCTGGTTTTGTTTTTGTTTTTTCTCCACTTAGACTGTCTTATTGTGAATGCCACGTACACTCAAGGTGATATTTGGATGATAGAATAAATTAAGCCCACCTAAACTTTGTACTTACATTTTTAAACTTTTTTTTTACTTTTACTTATCATGTTGTTCTAGAGAAAAGATAAAAAATTTTTAGAAGAACTTCTAAATTTATAAAAAAGTTATGCTTCAAGCAGCATTTATCTTCTGGTCCGCTTAACGTTATAATGAACAACTACCTACTTAAAATGAAAGGTGACGATCATAAAGAGTCAATTATTTTTCTAGCTTTGCGGATCACGTAGCTTTCTTTTTCTCTTATGATTAAGTAATAATTGTCTGGTAAAAATGCAAGTTGATTTGTACAGTAAAGTATAAATTCTCCATTATGAACTTTGATTTGGTAAGTATTGAGAGCACTTGAGCTTAAAATAGGTGTTTTGCAACAGTTCACAGTAATATAGCTTATTGTCTATAATGTGAACAAAAAAGACATTTGAAGCCATAGTCAATCATGTCCAAAACAACTAAGGGAATAGTTTTTGTGCTATCACAGCTGTTCAAACAAAAGGATCAAATGCCAGAAGAAATTAAAGATGACATTTGACTGATGAAGGGCAAGGAGAGGAGCTTGTGCTTAAAATTTCTGCAAGGTCAAGGAAAATGGAATCTGACATCTGATTAGAAAAAGAAATTATTCCAAATGGGTGCACTATTATCTTCAAAGCGCTAACAAACCAATATCTGAGAACAGTCAGGTCTTGCTGGAACGATCAAGAGAGTGAAGCAGTTTCTATGATTTCTGTAATTCCAGACCCTTAACTGTTAAAAACATAGAACAACATAGTTAAGCATAAGAAATAAATAAAAATCACCTGGAGATTAATTCAACTGGCCTCAGTATAGGAAACCATCTTGCAGCTCAACGTTATTTAAATATATCGAACAGTATCTGGCTATGTGAAAATGCAATTGAATCTTATTGAAACTTACACTGAGAACAGCCATGTACAATGCAACGTCAATCTTATTTCCTCCTTTGTCTTATTATATTAAGGCAGGCAAAAAGAATTGTGAGTTCACATGATGTGAAATAATGTGATATTCTATCAGTTGAGATTGCAAAACTATCTTTTTCTTAACTGGGGAGAGATATAAGTAAATACAGAATAGCAGCCAGAAGCAATTATGTAAAACTCTGAACAGTGTTCCCTAGAGAGAAAGATATGTACATATTCCTGTCTAGTTCCATTATGTGTGTTCATTTCAAATCCAGACAACTTTCCAATACAAACAGAACAGATTCAATTTTGTTCAAACAACATTCCCTTCTAACACTTCATGTGCCAAGTGAGAAAAGCAACACAACCTCTAACAAATTAAACATCTCTTTAAGAACAATGTAAATGCTATTAATTTACTTCCAGTAAGGGGAGTTTTCCTGTTTCACTGCATGACTACATTCTGTTTTTGCAAAGAATAAGCGGTTTGTTTCTACTTCCAATCCTGTTTGTATACAAAAAGATTTTGTCAGACTCATGAATGTTAAATAATATTATGTTGTAAATACAGTCTTTGTTAAGTGCTTTTACAAAGGTTCATTTAGGCTTTACTTAAAAGCCAAAAAACATAGGAGTAGGTGATTTCATCTTATACAGTTCTGCTGTGATGAAGTGATATGCCTGCTTTGTTCATCTTATGGGATCAACAGGAGGACTTTCAACCAGCAACAGCTAGAACATACGTATATTTATATGTATACATACACACATATTTCACCTGCTTACTGGGCAGTGAATGATGGGTGTGTCCCTGTTTGGTTCATGATGAGCTATGTAATGTACTTATTGACCAATGCAGGGAAGAATGAAGGAAAACTTAAAGCATTAGAATTTTCTTTCTATGCACGTTGTATACTAGTTATGATTTGATAAAGAGAACAAACGGTGAAACACTTGGAGGAATCATCACCTGAGAGGGTAGAATTGCAAGGAACAGTGAGAAAGGTAGTATCAGAAGATGACATTTGAGAAAAAGGTACCATGCCACGCACTTAGAGCTTGATATCGAGCATTTCTGTTATAAAATAGAATTTTCCAATGCAACCCAAGGAAGAGAAAGACGAGGAGTTTTAAGAAACCTAAATGGGTGAATGTGAGACATTAGTACAACATAGTACTGAAAATGTAAATGTGGTTCTGATCCTGAAGTACGTTGGAAGTATACAGGCACGTACAGTGAAAAACACAAGGCATTGCTATGACACTAAAATTAACTTTGAGCAATTTTGGTAATCCAAGTTCAAGAAGATGAATTTAAACAAGAAGTTTAGGAACAGAAAACAGCTATTAGGATGATTAGGAGAATAGAGGATTCTGTTTATGGAATGAAATTAAGAAAACTCAAATTATTCATCCTAGCACAATAAAGCTAAGAGGGAATACTCCTCTGCTAAAACACAGCAGAAGACAGCTACTAGAAACCAAAGGAACTGTTCAAACCCAAGAACCATACTGGCATAGAAAGAATGAATGGAGTTAAAAACAGATTTCAAAGCAACAAAGTTTTGGAGCAGTCTGCCTGTACAAGTAAGAGAGGCAGAAGAGCTGTCTAGCTCTATCAGGGAATAATGATTAAATTATTAAGTTCCTAAGGTTATCAAGAGAATTGTAGGGTATAGTTGTCTTCAATAGTAGAGGACAGAACCCTATGATCTAATTCTAGCTTCAAATGCTTCCAAAATTCCTATTATTCATGTTAAGAATATATTATTAGTTAGGATTATGCTGCAGGCTGCGTGCATTAAATGCATAGGAACTGTCAGATATATAAGACCTGATGTTTCACGAGAAAGGCAGAAGATATCTTTTGCTTTCTCTGCCCTCTAATAGGTGAGAGAATAAGCAGGGACACCCTGGCGAAGTATGATATTAATCCTTTAGGCTATAAGGCTGCAGGAAAGTGTAAGTCAAAGAAACATAAGAATGTAATGCCATCTGCAGAGGGTCAGGCCGAGGCTGTGATTAACAGCATAAGGCTATGGAGTATAAAAATACCTACATATTTATATGTATATTTATATGTATACTGTTCCAACCTTCAGCCATTTGTTCCCCAGGCACTTCCTAAAACAGAGATTGTTTGGTCATAAACCTGTTCAGGATCCTTTTAAACTCCATGCAGACTGTCAGCATTGATAGCATCCTATGTCAAGGAGTTCTATGGCTGACTTAAAATTTCTGGAAAAGACCACCTCTTTTCATTTGTTCTGAACTTGCTACTTTCTGACTTCATTTAATGCTCACTAATTATTCTATTACAGGAAGAAAAGAGCAATGAAAACCTGTACATTTTTCTCCCCATCTCTCATTATATCTATAGAACTTTCCAACATCCCTCTCTTATTTCTTTTCCAGGCTGAAGAGTTCAACCCTTAATTACGTCTTGCATAGAAGCCGCTTGCCCTGATCATTAATCAATGTCCTTTCCGTGATCCCAGAGAAACTGCCTTACACATAGCTCCTACACGAGTTCAGAGCTACAGTCCATACACTATTTTGAATTTGGCCCTAAAGCAAAAGAAGGATCATATTATGAAGAGAAAGGCCCAAAAGAAGGATCATATTATGAAGAGAGACTAAAATGAAAATTTGTGAGAACTTTGTAATTTGCAAACTCTGATAAAATTTCATAAATAGAGGCACCAAAGATTTGGCGTCACACTGTAGAACCAACATCTTAAGTTCAGAAAATAACGGGGTTTTGTAAGGACCTTTCTCCTCCATGCTGTTGCACATTTTGCATCCATGACTATTCAACACTGGAAGAGAAGATTACTCAGACCTTTAGCATAAAGCCAGAAGCATTCTTTTCTGACTCTGAACATTCAGCCAAATTAAGTGACAATATGTCATAATAACACAACTAGAACAGACCTCTGCAAATGTCTTGTTACAGCAAGACAATCGCTTCTTAACCCTCTCAGTTTACCTGCTAATGCCTGTTGCAATAAGTCAAAACTCAGGGGAAGCCCTGGACATTATTAAAAGCAACAATGAAATGTAATTTTTCACTAATAGTTGCAAGCATATAGTCCATGAGAAACTCGCATGATCCTTCTTGCAAGAAAGCCCAGAATGGTTAGTTAGAAAATAGGGTACTTTCATAGCTAGCCCAGGGAATACAGATTAGTGCTGAAATATTTGACTGGTAGCTTTAGATTTGTTCAGTTTCTAAAGGTATTTGGCAAGTATAAGCAATACATCATTGAATTACCTCCTTCTCTTTGATTATTATTCATGTGTTACTGGTTAAGCAGCCAACTCATAAATATATCTGCTGAATTTGCATCCAAATTCCAATCAAAGATAATGTGCTATTTCAACAGATCTTTTAGACAAATAGATACTGAATAAGAGTATTAACCTGCAGCAGAAGTAGCAGATCTCAAAGACTGAAAGATAGAAGTGAAGTGTTGTGTGATAACCCATGGAGCGATGAGCTTAGTGGGATTTGAAATACTGTTTGTTATGAAGATGTGTTATTATTTCAGCGATGAATAGGCAACATCCAATGATGAAATATCGAAAGATCTCTTAATGATGTAATTAGAGTCACTGTGCTGCTATGTGCAAATTTAGGCAATTTTTTGGCACGTCTCAAGAGCATCCTTCAAGTTACAGGTGAGATTCCTCCATCTCACCAAAGAACATCTCTCTTAACTGAAGTCATTTATTCAGCAACAATATTCACACTCTGCTTTGTACCAGTGAGATCTTGCCCTCCAAAGATTTAAACACCTCTATAACCATGGCTGGAGAGACAGATATAGAGAAGACTACAGCACGTTCTGATCCAGACGTGGCTCACATGAACTTCCTCTTGTTCTAGTTAGCTTGTGACTGAATTAGGAGTGTAGCCTCTTTAGAGCGCACATCTGTTTGGTCACAGTATGACACAAATGAGTATCTGTAGCTCCTAAGCCAAAGTGATTTAAATACCTAGCTTGCTCAGGAAGTGAGCAGAAAGGACTCTAGCCAGGCAGCACCCGCCTCTTCCCAGATAACTGCCCAGATGTATATATTTTCACAAAAGTATTGTTTATTTACTCAAAGTCCCTTAGCCAACTAAGGATAAAACTAAAAGGGATTTTATGCCCGTTAGGAGCTGCTAAATACAGTAGCCCCATAGAGGCAAGGCTGCCAGAGATCTCAGTTCCTGGGTCCCAACAGGTGCATGCAGGCAGATGCACACACCCACTTACCCTACATCCCCTATAACTCCATATACAGTCATCCTCCTTAGTTGGAAAGTTGCTCTGGAGAGCTGCCCCCATTGACTCACAGTGACACGTGTCACCCCCAGACCATGTGGCTGGTAGCCCTCCAGCGACAGCCCTGGGATGGGCCAAGGCAGGAACTCATGTCTCTGAAGACGTTGTTATTAAGAGTTTCCTCATCTGTCATTATGCCTCCTTTGCTGGTGTGGGGATGAACCTTTTATAACAACCTAACAATGCCTTGCTCTTAGATAATTATTTTTTTTTTAACTCGACCTAACAATGCCCTGCTCTTAGGCATATTTATTTTTTTCTGTCAGCCCTAGGCATCCTGCTTCTGGCCCTGGGAATATCCTGGCTGATAAAGCTTCACACCTTGCACAGCTGTGTGGTTGCCTATTAACTAGACTGATGCTGACAGTCTTCCCAGCTCTACGGTCTTCACGGTTTTAGATTGATCCTAGGTTCAGTCCTATAAGAAGTAAACGCAGATGATCTAGCTGAAGGCAGAAAGTGCATTCGGCAATTAATAGTTCTCTATGCCTGTGTAAGGCTTAATATCACTACCATTATTTCTTTTTTGTTGGCTTTCCTTAGACAAACTCCTTTGACGTAACTCTAGCCAGCCAGGCAGGATAATATTACACAGATAAAAAAGGCACATAAAATGTTAGTGAAAAATAAACACAACGCTTTTGCTTCTCCGTAGTTGGTTATGACAACGCCTAAAGAAATGCATTGTTGGTGGACACACAATGATATGATGTGAATTAGCAATTAATTATACTTTGACCAGGAATGTCTTTCTCCGGTAACCTGTGGCATTGCTGATCCAATTATGAAAACAACTAAAATTTTCCATGCTGGCTCTAAGTTTTAATGTTATTTTTGTGTAATGATAATATTGACTCTCCAGTTCAGCAAGTAGAATGATTAAGTGCACTTTGTTTCTAAAATCATTATTCTTCTAAGCCAAAGCTGCTGACAGTAGTTTTAGTCAATTTTAAACAAGTTGAAAGTACACTATAAAGGCAGAAAATGAACTAAGACAGAATCTGGAAAAGAATATTTACATTTCAATTTCAGTCTTTAATGCTGCACAGGTGAACAGACTGAAGATGCTATAATAGTAAAAATAAATCACTAATTGACAATTTCATAAATATTTGGTGAAAAACTAGACTTTTCCTTCTTATTGTGTTAAATCACATGAAACTTTAACAAATAGATCTTCGTGGAACCTCTTCTAAAGAGCAAAGATTTTTTTTGTGTTGAAACCTTGTAGTACAATTCAAAGATTCTGTGCAAACTCTTCTTTGTACCTACAGCCATACCCACAACTTGTTAAATCAAAGCATCTTAAATGCAAAAAGCACTATGCAATGCAGAGCCCTGTCCTATAATTCAAAGTTCTCCCGGAGCTCAGGGTACATTATTCCCCCTTTCCCCAATAACCATCACTTTCTTGAAGTTATACCATGAAAGAAAAAAAAGAACATTCTGTTAGCAAAGCTTTCTTTGTAAACATACAACGACTGGATTTTTAGAAAAATAATTGCCTTATTTTGCAGAAGCCAGACAATTCAAAAACCAGTGCACTTTATTCATGTCCAAGCTAAATGAGTGGCCACTGATGGCTTTCTGAGCTGCTAATTAAGCTGACTGTCTTAGGAGGAATAGTCTTTTTACCAGCTGTCAAGATAACCACAGTTCATCTAAAAATAGTACATTTAACTGTAACAAAGGTATTGTTCCATGTCTTTCTCCTGCTTTGGATTTATTACGAGACATCAGTCATTGAACTCCATTGATATTTCTCTGCTTCTGTTCTTGTTTCATGAAGACTTCCTCAGAAAAAAACTGCCAACGGAGGCCTAAACATTTGTTTGGAAAATAGAGACATGGTAGGATTGCAGTCCTCCCAGTCACTCTAAAAGCTCCAATTTGGGATTGAACTGATGTGTAAATCAGAAGGCAGACTTTGATGGCAGGAGCAGCAGCAACACCACAGTTTTTTCCCTACTTATGTGTTAGGGTAGTCCACAAGGTAACAGTAGTCATATACTCCAAATTTCAGTTCAAGCCTCACTCTAACCTGCAGAGTCAATATTACCATTGCTAATAAAATGTATGTTTACAGCATCTCTTCTCCACACCAGGTTGTTTGGTTTTTTTCCGATTATATAAGGCACAAGGCATGAAGTTGATGCAGCAAGCCTCAGGAAAAGCTTCAAGAAAAAGATAACAAATTATTCCTTTGTTGGTGCTTTAAGTTAGTGATTACAGAATCATAGAAAGATTTGCATTGGGAGAGACTGGTGGAAGTCATCTGGTTCAACCCTCTGGTCAAAGCAAGGCCAACTTTTGATTTAGTATCTTTAAGTGTATTTGCAAACATGTAATTATCCTTCTTGAGGGATAATTTTGTTTTCTTTCATATTACTTAATGCAATTTATGGGTATCAAAGAAATATATGTTTTGCAATTAAATGTATTAGTGAAGAATACTATATAATCTCATTAGAAAAACTGAATTGTGTTAAGCAGGTGAAGAGGAATATTAGTCTATGGTAAGAACAAAAACATTTTTTTCTAACTATGAAAAATATTTAGTACTATTATGTAAAGTAAATTAAAGACAATCATTTCTCAGTTCAGAATATCTCCATTTTATCTTCTGAAGGGTTTTCTGTTCAGAGAGACTTCCAGATTAAAAATTATAATCCAAAATATTTATCCATCAGACACATTCAGAAATTTTAATTTATCCCTTGAGACAGATTTATGTAATTTAAGATTTGTAGATAAATATAGCTAATTATTCAAATAATAAGCATACAATAGTGCTGCTGTGACATCTTGACAAAAATATCCGCAAGCAAGTTCTAAGTAATGTTGACATACTCCTTTGTGAACCGACAGATCTGTCCACAGGCTGTCTCATCTGACTACGTACAAGCCAGCTCTGAACTCTAAGCCAATACAGGGGGATGAGCCAAAGCTCGCTCCCTCGTACCTGAGCAACAGATACAGTGACACAGTGCCCTGTCTGAAACAGCTGGGCAACTGTGAGACACCTGTAGAGGTGACGCACAGCAGTTGCATATTTTTATGGATATTCACACATTATTTAAGAAGATTCTACTCCACATCCCGAAAGCTAAAAGCCTGAAGAGTAAATGTAAATAATCCCACCACGGCCTAGAAATATCTGTTGCTGATGATTGTTAAGTTAGTTTTTGCCCTCCTGTATCTGGTTGCTCCTTAAAATGAATGATTTTTTTTCTAAAATTTACTAAAAAGAATATATTTTGCAAGTGAGTTCAGGTTGCGAACAGAACTGTATATTGGGAATGTACTACCAATTTCCTACACATATTCAGTATGAAATATGACTCCTTGAAGTCATATTAAGATTAAATTAAGATTTTTGACTGAAAGTGACTAAGTTTCTCCAAAAACAAGAAAGGTTTTAAGTCCTCACTTTCTGGAATAAGCACGGTAATTTGACAAAAATATTAAGATACAAGAATAACTTTTTCAATACTATCAAAATCACAGAATCCTCAAGAGACACCAATTATTTAGATAGTTGACATTGAAGCCAAAGCTAACACAAAGCACAAAATATTTATCATTTTTCTCATTGTGATTTTTAAAATAAAGATTTTTTTTTTTAGCTCTTTGGCAGTAATTGGCCTTGTCTTGATGTGTGAGGAACATGACAATTATAAACATTTCAGGAGTGATAGCTGAAACATCTGGGATGGAGGGGAAGAACAGACTAAAAGTTTATTCATGACAAACATCAGAGGAAAAATGTAGACTAGATTATTAGTGTAAACAATATATTTCAACTGAATAATTACTAAGGTTAGGTACTGAAAAATGTAAAAATTCAAGGATATTAAACAGCTTAGTTTGATCAGAATATAGTAACTTCAATAAATTGCTGAAGTTTCAATTATAAAAAAATAGGTAAACTCAAATGTAAATATAATTGTTTAATATGGATTAAATTATTTCAGCAAAATATTTAGTAAATATTCCAGTTTTGAAACTGGGATTCAATTCCCCCTTCCTATTAAAAAAAAATAAAAATTGACATAATCTACTTTCTAGATACCTATGAATAACAATGATATAATATTTATAATTACCTTAGCTTCCTTTTATTTCACCACTCATAAGATTTTACAGATAACAGGCTATCTTTTCACCTAAAATATGTTATTGTCAAAAAACAAAACCAGGAAGATTATTTTCACTAAAATGTCATTTACATGGCAAGATCTTAAATATAAGGTGAGTCATAAGACTTTCTACTTATGTAAATAGGCCAACAAACTTGTATCCATAATTGATGTATAGTGAATCAGAGTTTTCCCTATCTTGATTGGCAGTTAGATAAGAATATGTGGTTGTAATTAAAGAAAAAAGACAGCTACGATCACTTGGAGGAACATAAGACCACAGAATTTCATTATTCCTATATTTAAATATTTTTATGTTTAAAAATAGAAGACCTCATTTGTTAAATAAATTATAAGAGATTCGGGGAAAATATAGTAAAGATTCAGATATGGCTTTTGTAACTCATCACAAACTCTGACGATGAGTGTCCCAGGGTGTCCAGTAACACTAGATGTGCCGGAATGAGGTGAGAAAGGGCCTATAGCTACAGATTCAGCAGGGAATTTGGTCAAAGGTGAAATGTTTTCTGGAAGTGGATTCATTGAGAAAAAGAGTCTAATATCTGTAGATCCACAAATGCTATATAAACACCCACAATGTCTGCTGTGGGCAGTAGTAGCACTGTACTGGTAAAGCGCAGCCCTGGTCGTATTCTGTACATGAAGAATAATTACAGTTGTCATGATTTTCACGGAGCTATCTGCAGAGCACAATATAAGACTGTTTCTTTGAACATATTTTCAGGGATATAAATCATGATTTCTATGGTATATTACTCTATAAACTCAAAAATGGGTTGCTATATTTTATCTATGATCTAGTCTGAACAACCACTTCAGCCTGTCAAGGTCCCTCTAGATGGTAGCATGACCCTCTGGTGTGTCAGCCACTCCTCCCAGTTGTGTGTCTTCCACATACTTGCTGAAGTTGCACTGTGCCCCATCATCCAGATGATTAATGAAGATGTTGAACAGGATTGAACCCAGTATTGACACCACGTGCTATACTGCTAGTTATTGACCTTCAACTAGACTTTTTGCTACTGATCACCATCCTCTGAGTCCAGCCATTTAGCCAGTTTTCAATCCACCTCACTCACTGTCAGCTCATCCAGCCCGTACTTCATCATACTTCTTTATGAGGGGAGACAGTGTCCGAAGCCTGACTGAAGTTCAGGTAGACAATATCCACTTCTCTTCCTTCAGCTACCAAGCCAGTCATTTAATCATAGAAGTTTATCAAGTTGGTCAAGCATGACTTCTCCTCAGTGAATCTGTGTTGACTAATCCTGGTGACTATTGTCCTTTGTAGGCCTAGAAATGTTTTTCAGGATTTGCTGTTTCATCACTTTCACAAGAATTGAGGTTATTATGTTTATTTACTTAGTTAATTTAGATATTTCTATAAATATGCATATTTTATATAGAAATATATTTGGGGTTTTTTTAATCTATTATGTTTTAAATAATACTATCATATAATGGATATTTTCTCTGCAAATATCTATTTCATTCATAAAAATAGGTAAAATATTTTATACATTATGTACATTGTATACATGTATGGAACCACCCCCCTCCCATGGAGTTTTCTTTATGTACAGCTGCTGAAAAACTTTGCAGCAACATTTATGGTATGAAGTAGAAAAATAAGTGGTCACCTAACAGATTTTGCTGAAACAGAATGTATGCGAAAGTGAAGTTAAGAGTCAGATCCTTCTTATCTTTCTTGATATATCTTGGAGGGGGAGTGTGAAACATCTGAAATTGCAGAGATTTGTCTGACAGGGGTCATTATCTGCAACTCTAATGTGCCAGACAGAAACAGCATACAAGAAGCTCTCCACTGTCCAGCCAGTCACTAACACACTGTACGTGGCATCCGTAGTGTCCTTTGTTGGCAGCTTGAATTAATCTTGTGTGCTGCTTCCTCACACCTCTGCAATGGCCAGTGTCAAAAACAGCACCTGCGGTGTCTTAAGTTGTCTTCTCTGCACAACATCATCATGGCAGGGGCAGAGGGGAAAGCTGCAGGCTGCATGAATTTTTCAGCCCCTCCAAAACACTTAAATTCATTTTATTATGTTAGTTCATGCATAGGTCACACCTGTGTGTCCCTGAACTGTCGCCAAAGGCACTGCTGCCAGTAATATTATGACAGGTAGATAATTAGACCTTGAACCCTCTGCATGGAGTCACTCTAATAGCAGTGTAGAGGCAGTCCTTGATTCTGTCCTCAGCCCGGCCCTCAGGGGTTAGTGTCTCAGAAGAGTCAGATTTAAGAACTGCAGTTTATGGGGGAGAAAAATAATCTCAGGTTTACATTTTTAGAAAGTTGCTTTTGTAGCTTAATTCTTTGACAGACAGTGAAAGTCTGGGCTAAATCCACTTGGAGTCTAGTTCTTGAGGCCGGAAAAGAAAAAAAAAAAAAAAAAAGAAAAAGAAGAAGAAATGAACAAACCAGTGATAGTGATGAAGCATTCTATGCTGTAGAGCTTCTTTTGAGCTAAGGTCTGATCAGGAAAGATGAGAAAGATTAGTAACAACTGCATGGTATTAATGTACTGTCTTTCAGGATACAGCCGTAATCAGTTACAAAGAAATTCCTTGGAAAAGAATTACAATTCACTTACCTCTGAAGCTAATAAATAGGGAAGGAAATCAGCATATCTTTGAGTTATACCAAAGAATGTCTTTCAGTAGATTTTCCTACACTGAATTTGGACCTATGCATAAGGAATTTCACTCAGAGATTACAAAAAGCAAGGCTACTTAGTTATAATTTGTTGAAAAAATTAGCATTTTATTTCTTCTGTCTTCAGACAGAGATGTTATGCTCAAAAGCTTCTGGCTGCAATACAGGAAAGCTCTTGCTTCCCTGAGGGAGAGAAATCATGTTTCAAATACATGGATGCAAAGAAATGCTTAGATACAAACTTGGCATCCATAATCCCTACTGGGACCAAAACCACACATGAACTCTTAACTCAATGTCCTTGCAGACATGCAAAATATTGCTTACTAAACTCAACTCATTTCTTAAATATGACTATTTTTATTTGAACACATTTACTGTGTTGGCTGCTTATCTGGTCTACTCATAGCTTTGTTGCATTACAGAATTGCTTTTGAATTACTAGATTGTGTGGTGGTGTGTCTAGAAATTGGTAAATAAAGCAGCAATTAACTGAATACACATTTCAGGATCTTTTTGAGTCCTTTAGAAGAAGACCAGCTGTCAAAGTTCTGCTCTACCACTAACTAGGGTCCCTGTAGGTCCCTACTTCCTTCAGTTACTGAGTAGAGTTTGTATGTTCATGGGTGTGAAAAACCGTTGTATTCAAAAAGTATCTCTATCTCCCTTTTTAATATTTTCAGCACATGAAATGGCCATGATTTGATAATTTGTCAGACTTTACAAGAAATATCTCCTGTGCTGACCTTTACATTTGGCAAGAGCTTCTCAGAAACATTGATAAAGTTACCACAGCATCCTTCTTTAAGACACTTTCACCACAAGCATACAAAAACACTTAACAGTAGTTAGGTTGACAGTACAATGTAATTGGTTTATTATCATGTAGACTAATATTGTCTCTTTGGATTCATCTATCAATGTTTATTCAGGGTTATCCATTTTCTCTTCCATAATAAGAGAAGTGTAGAATCATAGGTCCTTAAACAGGGATTTTCTGATGCCCAAGACTAAAGCCTGATCAATGGCCTTCAGTGTCCATCTGCCTGTGGGTCTCTAGTTACATTCTTGAGGGAAAAGAAGGCGAAGACGACACAGAGAAAACTCATTACAGTGGAGAAATCAATCAATATTTTGGTCATTCAGTGACTGTGGCTTATGCAAACCTGTCTGTGTTTGCATTATAACTTGCTACTACATTGCTGGCAGCCTGTTTCAAGTGGAATGAATATTTACTCAAACTCTCAGTGGATTTGCAGCTTTATTGAGTTACTCTAAAGCCCATGCTAGTAAGCTAATATGGAAAAAAAAAGAGTTATAGAAGAAAACCGGCTTGCATATATTCCCTTTGTGATAGTTTCCTGACAGTTTACTTTTCTAATTGAGGCCAAAATTTTGTATTAATTCATTAACACACAGCAACAGAGTTTCTGAAATTAAATAGTAAACATATTTACTTTTTCTTACATCTCTCTAGTATTTTGTGAGGGTAAAACATAAACATGATATTTAACCTGTTATTTATCAGTCCAAAGTGTTTTAAAAAAATCCCAAATGGCAGCGGAAAGCCATTCAAAATATAAGTTTTCATATAACTTCATGCTGGTGTCACTCATGCAGATACATTTGTAACACGTTCATGCATTTACTGTTTTCTTTCAAGAAGTGGGAAAAGAAGACAGTTTTTCATCAATCCAGTGGGATTTTTCTTTGCTTTGAAATAATTGTAAGGCAATATAGGCTGACTAAATATTTTATTTCACTTCTGACTACAGTATACATGGAATCACGGAATCACGGATTATCACGGAATATTTTAAACTTGTTTCACTGTGGCAGGAAAGAATAGGTACATAGTTTCTTAACTCTATCAGTACTTTTTTTTTTTTTTTACATATGTATATCTAATTGTTAAGAATATTTGGACATAATTACTCTCTTACTGCTTCCTTTGGGCTATATATCATAACAAAGTTGCTATTAATGCACAATCACAATGTACAAAAGCAGCTTTTTTTTTCATATGCTTGTTTCATATGAACTCTGATTGTGCACTGTCATCAATTGTTCAATGAAACAGGTTAGACTAAAAAACACACAAAATTCCTGAGAGATAGCATTGATCTGCAGGTCCATACACCTTATAGCGGCCCCCAATCAATTCGTTCTGATATCTACGGCATAATTAGTTTAAATGCTGGCAGAAAGGAGGACTCAGTAAAAAAACCACTACACTGAAAGTCATCAAACACGAACTCTAACTCCTTTTTCTGACCTCTTGTTTAAATCTCACAAGTCACTTGATATCTTTAGTGTACCTCTGTTTGAGAAACAGTAAAATGATTCTTTATTTTGAAGGCTTATGATGACCTTCCATAAAGAAAATAAATGAGGTACGCTTCCCACTCCTTTGTGCTTCACAACACAGAGAAACAGAGATTTTTTAAATTTTTCCCAAAAATCTTTCTGATCCAGAAGAAAAACTTCTTACTGAGGCTTCCAAAAAAAAACTTAATTTCAACTAATGACACCATGTATTTAGAGTCCAAGGACATGCCTGAAAATCTTCATAAATCTAGCATGGAATCAAGACATTTTGAATACGTGTCTACAGTAGAAACCAAGATGGTTTAGTTGAGTATGAAAAAAAACCAGAAGTGTCTGAAAGCCCTGGGTTGTCCATTTTGTTATTGTGTTGCAATTACCTTTTAGTTAGGATAGTGATGAATACAATGGCTTCTAAACATCAATTGGTCTTACAAAAATAAGAGTAACAGATAAAATAATAATTTTATTCTACTAACTTCTTTCCATTTCGCAAATAATCTTTTAAATTAATGTAGCAACTGGGGAGAGGAAGTTTCAGCTTTGACAGGTGAGAACTTGGCACTTGCGTGGCTTTGAACTGCACTTTGACACAGCAGGAAATTCTGGAATTTTTGGTACTTTAACTGCTCAGCCTCCTTTCAGGTAACTAGTAAGAGCAGTTTTAACGTCGCATCAGTTTGGACAGGTTTCTACTTCTTATTTTTTGATTCACAACAGAACAATTAGGTCCATCATGCCTCACTGCCGGTCAGTCATCCCAGAATTCCCTGTAGATGAACAGGCAGCTTTGATGTTCTCTAGAGGGAGATTTAGTGGAACAAGGACACAATCATTTAAGCTCACGTGAGAACTCCTCTTTGCGGTATCAATAGGACAAATAGGTATCTGCATAATCAATTTAAACTGTTTGATTCAGGAGCATAATACAACAGTTTTAGGAAAAAAAAAAAAAGGCAATGTAGTTATTTGCAGCACACAAAAGTCCCTGGGTAAGCCACTGATGACAAAGTAGGTCTGAGTGGTTAAATGGAAAAAGAGATTTGCAACCTGGCTAGTATTCAGCTGTCTTTCATTGCCTAATTTCTCTTTTCCTTACTGGGCATGCTGCATTTCTCCTTCCAGCAGATCAATGCAAACTCACACAGATCATTAGCCCAGATGAAAAATAGTTTGTCAAGCAATAAAATACTTCCAGTGATATGACAATGGTCTGTTTGTGCATGCTGAGCCTGAAAATATACAGGCAGGACAGAAGTGCGAACGGGAAATGATTCAGCCAGCGATGCTCACCACTTGCAGAAAGTTGTTAACTTGATCCATATAGCACGTCTGAGTTCCGAGAGTAAGCATCATGTAGGCAATGATAATCTTTCACTTAAGTTGGAGGAATCACAGAGGAAAATTTTTCGATAGATCTCTCCATGACAGTTACTAATTTGCTTGCTGCACTTGTCTGCCACAAAGGTTTTAAGTCAACTCTGCAGTTCTTAAAGGGTACATTAAATGAACGAGAGCAGACAACTATGTATCAGCAGTGCCAATACCACAGTGTGGAATGAGTAGTTGTCTTAGCATGGCATTGAGCCCAGTTTCTTAAGTTACTCAACTTGTAAACAGCTCTCCAAGCTGGAAAGTGGGTGGAGGAGATGTACGATGGTAGACATTGACATGTGTGGGCAGATCGCAAACTACTGAAAAGCATAGTATTAAGACAATATGCTTAGAAATTTATAGACCAAATAGGATTCTTCAATTCTCTTGGACTTATGGTAAGGTGGTAGTAGCAAAAAGTCTCATTTTTTCAAGCAAAGAAAGTTATCCTGTGTTGTATTACAGAAATTTTGTACTTTAATTAAAGGGAAGGTTGTTCTACAATTTAGCACACGTACCCATTGCCTATATATTGCTTATACTCTTTATTATGTGTAAAAGAGTTTCTGATATGTAGGTTCACATTAAAACATCAGACTTTGCTCACATCTACAATATGTTTCAAATGCAAAATACTTTTCACACAACTTTGTATATAATCAAAGAAGGTACAAAATTTTATCTGTGAATTCAGAGCCACTAATCACCTACATGGACCCCAAAATTATCTTGATTCTAAGACAAATGCTATGTGAAAGGGCTACAGCAGGAAGCTGGTAAAACAAATCAGCTCCACAAATAGCATCAGCCAGAATCTGCTTCATAGTAAACCATTAATGGTGGAATAGGAGGAATGGAGCAGGTGTTTAAGCACACAGCCAGGAGAGTATCTTTGTTTTACTAGGGGCTCACTCCCTTCACTCTCATAGATTACTCTTCGTATATATCCCAGGTACTGTTTCCATATTTCACTGGTCTACTACAAGGTGCAGCTCACAATGGTTCTTTATGGCTTTTAACAACTAAATAGGATATGCTGACCTCTAACAGACGCCTCATCTAAACAAGTTGCATAAGTTGCCTCAGAAGTCAATGGAGAAAGATGGGCTCTGCCAGGACACAATATTTCCTTTCCTAACACAAAAAGGAAAGGACTAGCCTTCTCTCAGGTCTTCTCACTGTTAATGTTAGTAGCTCTAGGAAGTTAAAGGTATGTAGAAATTAGATGTAGCAAATCAGACACCCCTGCATGACTAGGCTCCCTTGCACTCTGCCTTCCAAAAAAACCCCAAACTCAGTATGGCTTAATCTCTCAAGTTGAATAGAAACATGACCAAATGTATGATAGCGGGACTCCTGATGAACTGGATTCTTTTGTTGAGAATCGAGATCTAGCACTGATGCTTTACTGCTTCCAGCATCCCTGATTTCACAATTTTTTAACTTACTGTGAGCATTCACAAAGAACAAACAGTAAAAGTAAAAAACAAGTAACAGCTGTTTCAGGAATTCATGGTGTTTTTCATTCTTCTTTTACTGCCTGTGGTTAAAAGGGCTCTCCCTAGTCATTAAAGAATGCTAGAGTTCAGTTTCAAGATAAAATCTTAAGGATTAATAACCTAATAACCTCCTTTCTTTTGAACTTTTTCTCTTTTAACATAATTGACTTCATTTCAGTCCATATGACGTTTTTTACAGTTCTGGTACTATTTCCCACCTTTTTTATTTTTAAACTTACTCTGTATCATGTAACACCAAATCAAATGTTTTACTCAGGGCCTCATAGATTCATTCTTTACTTTAAAAAAAGACCTGATCATCTCAAAGAAAAATGACAGGCTAGTTCATATGACTAATCTAGTTCATAACACTATTTTACCTTATTTGGTTTCCAAAATTAATTTCTGTAATTAGATTACTTCTGATTCAAAATTTGTTCTAAGTTCTTGCATACATTTGAGGTAGGAAAAAAGGTCCTCAGTGAGAGGAGAGGATGAGACTTTATACCTCTGTCTTAGGAATTCTTATTACTATTCTCTAGTCACCTTGTACCACCAAGACTTGTTACCAAACCTTTTTTATGTGGCATAAGATAGGATGCTGGGACAGAGCTCATTTGGTGTCTCACTCTTATTCCTTCCTTTCACCTGAGGTCACTGGACTTTAATTGTTTTTGGTTTTGTGTAGTATTCCATTTCCATAGTTTCATTCCCATTGACTATATTGCTTGGTCTTCTACATTCTGCATCATTATTTTTAACAAAAAGTGAGAGAAAGTTTTATTTTCATTCTAGAGCCACACCTGCATGTTTTTTCCTTACTCTGCCTTGTTTCTCCCATGCTCTCAATTTATTTATATGTTATTTGTTTTAATATTTTTTCTTTATCTAATTTTTTCTTTATCTAATTCCTTGACTTCTGATACTATTTTTTTTTTTGGTTTGTAAGAAAAACTTTTCTATGCTGATTAGTCTTTTTCTTTTTTTTATACACTTAGTTGCTGGTAGCCTAACTATCCCATGAACACCTCTGATGATATTCTAATACGACAATGGAGACCTGTATGAGACCCCGACCACTATACAAATAGAGCTACATATTCTCAAAATTAGTTTGCTCAAAACAAACTCCATTTTACCCAGATTATCTCTTATTTCTTTCTATTCTATCTCTTTCATCACATGTAGTGTTATCCCATCATCTTCAGCTTTCGCTTTTCATTCTGTCTGGGTTCTGGATATACAACCATATGTCTGTTTTGGTCAGAATTCTTATTTTAACATATTTTTGTCATATCTCTATTTGTTTTCTTGTTCTTTATACCTTTTCATTATGATGCATGATTAACGTATATTGAATTATAATACAAATATTTTATCTATTTTACCACTGCATGAATAAAGTTCTTTCTGTTAATAGCATTTTCATTTTTTCCTTTCCATCATTTCTCTTAACCATTGTTATGCCTTTAACTATACCCATAATCTAAGTTATCTGAATTTTCTTTTCCTAGTGCACTGAAACCATGTAGAGGTTATAAATTTCTCTTCAAAAATTCTTTCACCATTCTTCAAGTTTTTCTACAGAATGCTTCAGCCTAGGACACATTAAACAAGATATTTTGTATTCTCCTTCGAAATAAATTTGCATTTCAGGAGGCACACAAATTTACTTTAATCTGCTGCGATTGCTGTCTCCACTGACTACTATTTTCAGCTTCTTAAGCTATTTTGAATCCTCCCTAAAAGTTTCTATTAACTATAGAACAATAAAATCATTCAATTTAGGAAATTAAACAAAAACTGAGGCTCTGATAGGAACAATACATTTAATTTATCATCCAAATGACATCAAGAGCTATAAATTCTCCTACTTGTTTTTTTTTAGGCAGCCTGGTTGGCTGTTTCTTCATGAGAAAATGTATTGCAGATAACAACTACAGCATACAATATGATACAAGGCTCCAGACAGCTATTTCAGCTTTGAAATTAACTCAAATTAATGTGGCGATAATTGCTGGAGCTCAGTTACATGTTTTTGCTAATTAAAGATTGAGGGAAATGCCATAGAAGAGACGGTAACATTTGTTAACAAGAATACACTAATGATTTGGCTGTTCCCATTGACCTCTGAAAAGGTTAAACTGCTAGAGCTGTTGGGTGCATTAGTAAATATGTCAAATCTGGGTTATTCTTTATGTTGTTTAAAAGAAAGAAACGACATTTCATCTCACTGATTAATATGAGGAAAGAAATAATTGATTACTCAGTATATTTCATAAAATTACACAGAATTTTCATGCATTATAATCCTTGTTCTTATACTTGGCTATCTAGGTTAATAAATTTCATTTGCCTTGTATGTGTCTCCTTCTAATAATTTTTTAACCCTGCTGAAACAATATTAACCAATTTGGTAGAGGAAAAGCGGTTGCACGACTACTGCATTTTCTGAGAAGTATCATATATGGTGTGAGGCATATATTTTGCATATATCAATTATAACTGTTGTGAATAATGAGTTGGTGACGTCTTTCAAAAAGAAGTACAAATGCAACATAAAAATAAAATATTTTATTAAATAAAATTGTCCTCTTTTTGAAATTTGAATTATGGTCATTATTTCATTAAAATCATTTTGTTTATGTAGCATATCCTTGCACTCACTGTCTTATCTTGTCCACATTATCAAATAAGTTGCTATACGTTTCCTTCATAAAGCTCAAATAATCCTATTTAAATTTTATCTAAAGACTTAAAATCTCTGATTAAAGCTCAGTAATATTGAAAAGAATCACCAATCACAAACTGCAGTAGAGCCAAAATCACTATATTCTTATAATACCAGGAATGCTAATCCAAGCTGCTAGGGGTTCTGAACACTATCTCACACATAAAATAAATCTTAAAAAGAAGATTATTGAATTAGCATGACCTTGATCTGGGTACTATGACTGTTCCAGCTGTCCAGTGTAAGAATGGATTTTTTTGTCAAATTTCAAGAAACAGCTTGAGGATGTGCAATGTCCTTACTATTCTTGCCATCAAAATTTTCCTTTAACTGAAGTGTTTTGCAGCTTTTAGTCTATTAAAGCCAACTAATTTGTGTCCACATCATTATTTTAATTCCAATGAAAGTGGGATTATACAAATTCTTGATGAAATAATCAGTCTGTGAAATAAGTCTGTGAGCCATTCTGTTTATCAAAGAAATTTATTTACGTTTGCAGACCGCTTTAATGACTGTGGCCTTTCAGCAGCAATATATTGGAAAAGGGAAACATTATTCATCCTTCTTCCTGCTCCCATAAAAAATGTAGGAAATTTTACTTTGAAGAATATGAGCCATATGAATGTAAGAGATACTTATATAGTTACTCTAAAGTGAAAGGATTGTAAGGCTAAGATAGTAGAGCAGAGAATCAGAAGATGTCACTTCTTTGCACTGATTACCAGTCATACAAGTAGTGTGACTCTTTGGACATACTTTCCCAGTATATAAAACCAGACTTCAGATAAATTTAAAAGACTATTTAAAAGATCAACTCTTTGTGAACTTAAAGCATGTTCGTCATGAGTCTTATGCAAGTTTACTGAAGGCAGTCCCTACAGTTCAGATAGTTCAGACATCTGACATTTCAGAGCACGTGTTTGCATTCAGAAACAAATGTTGGGTCATGTCTGGTCAAAAATGCATTTTAGAGCAAGAGGAAAAATAATCCAGTATGTGCAAACAGCTGATTTTCCGAGGAAAAAGACGAAGGTAGCAGAGAAAGTAAATTCTACAAGAAAAAATGAACTATACTTTTTATTATTATGATGATTCCACCATTAGCGCAGAGCATTTCAGTCACATAATCAAAATGAGAGTCTCATTTTACTTCAGTTTTGATTTGGTTTGAAGTAGGACACTTCACACTTTGGTAAAATAATACGAGCCAAAATACATCTTTGTGTCATGTCGGTCTACAGTGCATGCTATTCTTTTTGTCAAAGCCAGCAGAAAATCATTATCCTTATCCTGTGTAATAGAAAACAATTTTTAGAGGAGCACTGCTCTTTCTTGCAAGATGTGACTTGTTGCTAGCAAACCACAAATTCAATCCCAGGCTCCACAGAAGTCCATTCTTATGTTCTGGCCTCTATCCTTTATTGCAGTTCCTCTTAGACACATTCAAAAGACTTCTCCAGAACTCATATAGCAAAATGAGTTTACAATTAAACATCATTTTCAATGATTTTTCATAGATGGAGTGCCATAATGTTACCTCTATTTATTGACCAAATATTCATTTTCTGAATAAATTCTCAACAATTCAAAAGCTCACCAGTACTAATCCTCTGAATCTACTGTTACCAGAAAGACATCTCAATTGTGCAGGTGAAAAGACCACATACCCTTCAGAGATGGAACTACACAACTTTTTCTGCTGTCTGCATAGGCCCAAGTAACAATCTGTGCCCTGTAACTCATGGAAGTAATGGGAAAAAGCTGAATATGCTTAGGGTAAATTAAAACTTTATTTCTAATGAAAGCCTTCTATATAATCAGAAAGAAATTTCACCAGTATGCTTGACAAATAAACACCAAGGACTATAATATTTAGAAAGGCAGACACAACCCCTTACAGTGCACATGAAGGATAATAGGTTCTGTCACTTCTGACACTCCAGTTACAAAAAGGTTAAAGGTTGCCATTTTGATCATACTGACATAGTTTATTGGATGAGGTATTTCTTACTGCATAGGCAAATATTGTGTATGGTCTATTTCTATAGCATATTTAAGTAACATTTTATTCAGTATTAAACCATAGAATTGTATTTTTTTTTAAATACTTTACTACTGAGATTTAAAAATAAATTACAAGACAGAGCTTTCAAAATTCCTAAAGATTCTTATTTCTGAAAGGTACCCATTTCAGTAATGATCTAAAGCACCAGACGTCTGCCTACTGGATCCCCCAGACCCTGTGAATCTGCAGAACTAAAACATAAAATGTTTATTAAAAGAGAGGGTTTGGCAGAATTAAAAGTATACTGGAGCAGTGCATACTACCGCTGTGACAGTAAGAGTGACTCAGGTCATCACTATCTGGTTGCAGGGGCACACAATCACAGTGAAGCAAATACTTGCATCTGCACATGCAGGCAAGGTTAACGCATTCAGATTCACTGGCTTCCAAATGCACCAGCAAATGGCATCTTCCATTGAGGAGATACTGGAGAATTTCCTGCACAGGTAAAAGACAGACGAACAAACATCAGAAAAAAGGCCAATGATCCCATAATTTTTATACTTTTATTTTACTCGTTATTCGTATCTTCTGTTGGAAGCAAGCATCCAGAAATACAGAGAGAGGCGAGAGTGCAACCAGCCTCTAGTGAATATACAAGTAAATATTTAATGATGGTAAAACTCAAAAACTTAAAAGTCTAGCTGAAACAACAGAACTCGTTGGGATACGGAAATTTTAACGAAGACCCAAGTGAAAAGCTTATAGCCCCGTAGAAAGATTTTGATGCAAAGATTGAAAAAAATCCTTAAAATTTTTATAATCCTTACAATCCTTTACAAAAGTCCTTACAATTTGCTCCCATGACAGCTTTCTCCCGTGCAAGCAAGTTCTGCTGCACACTATCCTGCTACTGCTTGCCCACCTAGTACAGTCCCACTGCAGTCTCACTGCTTTGAATTTCTGCTCCTTGTTTTACCTTTGGCTCTTGCCTGGTTCCGTTCCCTGTCCTCATGGGCAGTATGAGAAGGAGAGAAAAGGGGGCAGCAGTTAGAACAGCAACAGAGAAGCCAAAGGCAGAGCTACAGTCTAATTCCATTCTGCTCTTGCATGAACTACAGAGCCATTTGCAATAATCACTCAACCAGGTCAGCCTGCTCCTGATGAATCCCAGCCTGAGGGTGGTGCCCTTCCAGCCACTCAAGCTAAACCCCTCCCTGATGTCCTGCACAGACCATTGCTGGGCTGCTGTGTGCTAGAGGACTGTAGCTGGGATGTCGGTGGAGGCACTGGAGCAGTTTCATTCTACGTCTCTCATCTGAAGTATCTGCTGAGCAAAGAGACTAAGTACATCAGGGTCTGAAACATGGTGCAAGATCACATGCGAGTACACAGCTGTCCAAGTCCAGCCTCCAGAATCATATGCATTTATGGCCAGCTTTACATATGGATTCCTAGGTTAGACTGGTTTCTTTGCAGGCTGTGTCCACAGGGCATTTCTTGAAGAAAAACTCCCCACAAGATGCTGTACGAGCAACTGGACATTGCCAACAAAGCTAAGAGAAATGGACATGCCCTGGAATCAACCCTATCAAACCATGCAGCCCCACAGCAGCCTTGGGAGGTTTAAGGAGCCAGATCTTTTACAGTTTGCACTCAAACTATATACGTGGCAGGAACACAAACTTGATGCCCAGGCTCCCACAGCTCCAGGAAATACCCTGGGTACAAATTTGTATAGTCTGTATTATTAGTGAGTTGGTGAACCACAGAAAATGAGAGATCTTCAGCGTGACAGGATAGATGTACTCTAAGAGGTCCTCAGCAACCTAATATGCATGTTCAAGGCTATCTCTGAATGGAAAATTGCAAGTATACAGAGACAGAAATGAAGCTGTTCAGGATATTCACCCTTGAGCTTCTATCGCTAGAAATCATTTGCTAGGTACTAAAGTCCTCTGCAGTAAACTCAAAAAACACCCTGCACTGACAGAGCAAAGAAGAATTTAAAGCAGACTTTATAACCCTGAGTCTCACTATTCAAATTAATTTCCTTGTATTCAGAGTATATATTTCAACTTGTATTACATCCGTAACTGCTGGAAGACAAGACGGACGTGGAAAAGGTCATACATTAACACAACGTTATCTAATTTTATTCAGTTAAAGTATTGATCACATCAATGGTAAATAAGTTAGGCTCAGGCAGCCATTCCATCTCCAGGCCTAAAAGTGTTTTACTTTCATTTATTTGGTGTATTACAAAAGGAGATTTTTGCATTCTTTATCATTGTCAGAATCATAATATTTCTGTCATGAAGTTATCATTTCTTGTTTATGCATGCTAATTATGTAAATATTATGTAATCTGATGTATAACTGCAAATTAAATAATTCCTTCAGTGGTGATTGACGCAATAGATCCACTGAAGCAAAGATCTTGAAATTACAAATTAAATCATTAGCTGTCTTTGAAGTAGCTTTAAAAATGTTATTTGTTTATGGAAAACAGTAAAAAAAATTAAATTCAAGCAGCAGAACCGAAAATGGAACAATATGAGAGGCAGGCAAGAACACTGAGCAGCAAAAGTGTTTCTTATGCTTTTGCTTTGGGTTCTGCTGCTACTTAAGCACCATGATCCAGTGAGATATAATTGCCATTCAATAACAGGCAATATGTTAAATTTCTTATATTTAATATTGCCTGCATGTGCATGATATTTGGTAACAAAATGATTGCAAAACCTAAAATGCAGTCTCACACAGGTTAGAGACAGAATTATGTGTTAACTCACTTTTTAAAATAGTGAATATGGTGTGGGACCATTAAAAAAAGATCAGACTTCCTCACAACTTGTCATGATACCTAATCGTGTCTTTTCTTGTTTTCACTAGTATCAGAATTTCTGCCTAATATCAAGATGTTTGCTAATATCAGGATCTACTTGAAAAAAGTATATCCTGTTAATAATGTCAGGATAAAACTAGTCAGAGTAATTATTTTTCTATTAGATAACTTGCTAATTACAATACTAGAAAGTATAGTGTACATTTTTTTTTTTTTCAATCAATGGTCAAATTCCTGGGCTACTGAGAAGTAAAATGCTAGCTAAAATTATGTGCCCTCCCCTATAACTTTGGTTGAATCCTCGTATTTTCTTTCTGCGTCTGCCGCTGGATTGTCACATATTCCTCAGTATATCTCAAAGACCTCAAAAAGGAAACAGGTTTATGCGCTGAGCTACCCACAGAGATGCATTTTGACTGAAGGAGATAGCTCATTTGTACAGATTAAATTATATTCAATATATAGCTCAAACTGCATGATTTCCACAGCTTTTGCATATTCCAAATATTTTTTTTTCCTCATAGCATTTAGTTTTCTTGATACAGTCCAAAGGGAAGTAATGTGTTCAATTCTACTTGTCACTAAGCAGCACTATCAATTTATACTGGTGTACAATGGAATAGTTCACACACTGGAAGTCCCATCTGTTCAAAAGGGCAGAAAATATTTTTTTCACTGCCCATTCTTTTACAGTTGTCATTTGTGTTTCATCACCTTCTTTTTTCCATAAATTTGTTCCTTTGGTCAATTTGTCATGGTACTTTTGCTTTCAGTTTCTGTTATGTTCATTTCCTTTGTACATTCCTGTTGAAGTTTTTCTTTTGCTATGGTATTATTCAGGTTGACATCAAAGCATGATCACGTGGATCTGGTGCTCCCAGTCCTTCAAATCTTGATCTATTATCCTAAATCTTTTGTCATATAAGTGAAATGTGGTGATTATTATTTTTTTTCAATTTGGCAAGGTCCTGATTTCTGTGTGTGACCCCTTCTTAAGAAAAAGAGTGCCTGCATGCACTACAATTGTCATCCAGCACTGTGTGATAAGGAGGTCCCTGCTGACTTTCCTGTAACTTTTTAGGATAGAATTCAACAATCATATTGACAATGTTTTCTAGCTATGTTCTCACTTTTTATTACTGTCCAAATAATTTTGTCCATCAGAGAACGATATCTTGAGGAAGCTGTTCAGGAATTTGACTGGCATTTAGTTGAAGAATTCCTCATAGATGAGGAATGTTTCCTCAGAGCCTGTTCTGATGCACCTTTGGTATTTGCTGCTGTGGACTGAGCAGAGATTATCCTCTTTCCTGTAACGCATCTAGGATGCACATATCTCATCATAGAATTGTTTAGGTTGGAAGGGATCTTAAAGATCATCTAGTTCCAAAACCCCTGCCATGGGCAGGGACACCTCCCACAAGACCAGATTGCTCAAAACCCCATTGAACCTGGCCCCGAACATTTCCAGTGATGGGGCATCAAGAACTTCCGTGGGCAACCTGTTCCAGTGCTTCACCACCCTCATAGTGAGAAATTTCTTCCTAATATCTAACCTAAATCTACCTTCTTCCAGTTTGAAGCTATTTCCCCTCCTCCTATCATGACATGCCCTTGTAAAAAGTCCCTCTCCAGCTTTCTTGTCACGCTCTAGTCTCATAGTTAGGATTTTGAATTCACGGGTATTTGCTTTCTCATGA
Source organism: Rissa tridactyla (assembly GCF_028500815.1). Classification (NCBI taxonomy): domain Eukaryota; kingdom Metazoa; phylum Chordata; class Aves; order Charadriiformes; family Laridae; genus Rissa; species Rissa tridactyla. The sequence goes on along the minus strand of NC_071467.1, from coordinate 82,466,097 downwards.
TCTAAGAGGACTTTGTTCAAAATGTCAGTTTCATATCATCAACTGTACATTAAAAATTTCACAGATATTAACCTTAACTTACTGATTCTTAACTCTACATTACTTTTCGGGGAAAGGAGTCATAATAAATCACTTATAAGTGACAATCACAGTTAGATGAAAATTTGAAAAAAGCAGAAAGTAGCTGATTATATATTTAATAGCCTGGTTCACAAATATCCATTCAATTTATCTATGATATACCCAAGCCAAGGTCAAGGCAGGCTAAGACATAAATATGTACTACATGAAGAGAAATTCAGACATCTTAATATCAATAATTCTGCTTACATAGGGTCTTTTACCACATATCTTGCAATAAACAAATTGCTCTAAATTCTCCCTTTTTCCTTTTCATGAATTGTGCATTGAAAGTGACATATTTCCCCAGTTATGTTTATTCATGGATATTATACATCTATTTGTTTCTAGAAAAAAACAATAAATCATCATGATGATAACACTGTACGGTTATTTGATATTAAAGCAACGTGATTATTTCTTTGTTTCATTTTGGGAACAATAAATTTAATTCTCTGAATAAATTTGTTTGTCACTGCTCATGGAAAACAAGTATTCAGATTTGTAAGGATTAACAAAGAAATTTGTTTCATGCCCAGCTGTCTGTGTGAGAGACTATGGGTAAAGTTTAGTCATGAATATTATCAGGAGAACTCAAAATAAGGTCATAATAATAAAATTTTATTGATTTAGTTTTGATATAGGATAGATTTTTGTCAGATTTTTCTCAATTAATAATATCTGTATCTTATGCCTCGCTGGTATTTATTACAAAAAAGTTGTCTAAAGGAAGGCACAGAAACAAATAAGAGACTAGAAAAGTTAGTTTTATTCATTCTCCCCCTTCCCCAGGTGATAGTAAGAGTTTGGAACAAATACTTAACTGAACAATGAATATCTCCAATACAGAGATTAATATAAGAAATTCAATATTGTATGAATCAGGCTAGTTAAATTTTATGCTAGGATGTATTGTTTATAGTCTTTCTGTTTGAATTTATTAAGTACTACACCAAAAAAAGGACTCTCTTGAGAAACTGCGACAGCAGAAATATGTTTCTGCCATATCTCTTCTTTTAGCATTTAATATTTTTTAAGAAATGTGCCCACAGGCATAGACCTATCAATAGAAAGTATCCACTCTGGCACCAGCTGCAATTGAGTCTCAATAAATATAACTTAACATCACATAGACAACCCAATGCTTGCTAATTATTGTCAAACTGCCAGCCTGAGTTAAGAGTGAAGTGAACTTCATCCTGCAACATGTGTTGTACTGGGACTGTGAAGAACTGTGGAATGAGATGACTTAAGAGGGAAAATACTTTATGTACATTTTCTTTGCATTTGTCAGATTCACATTATTATAATAAATTAATTTCCTAATCCAACTGGATACTATGAACTAAGGTCTAAAAATAAGACCTTTCTGTTATTTCCCAGGGACAGCTTTTAACAGTCATGTCAAAATTCTACACGTTATCAGTATATTTTCAGTATTTCCTGTAAATTCTTTATTATTAATTGACATATTAAGCCAACTTTTATTTCTTCAGTATATGAATATCAATATTCACCTCATCATAATAAATAATTCAAGCTGAACAAACACTTATAGATGAAGCACATTTAAAATCAAATTTATCAAGCAACTACGGAAGAGTTTAATCCAGGAATGTCATCTGTTTTGCAAGCTCCACAATCCTTTGATCAAGGATTATAATTATATAAAAAAAATATTTTAAATTGCACTGGCTTTTTCAGAAGAAATATTACAGGCAGAAGAATCACTGAAGATATTTTTTCCTCCAATGTTATTATTTAAAAAAAAATAATTGCCTGTCTATAATGTACACACTATATTTAATAATATAAATGAAATAGTTTGAAAACAGACAAACACAAATTTATGTTTTTCTCCTGAAATTACAGACTCTATGCTGTTACAGGATAGAGTTACAGTAAAGGTAACTTACAGATAGAGTAACTCATTTTTTTTTTAATACTCTGACAACCATGTGCCTTTTAATTGCTGTCACAGAGTTTTCACAAGACAATTATGTTTTTTTGCACTCCTTCCTCAAAGGTGAAAGGGAGAATAAATTGTCATCAAGTCTTCATTCCCTCCCAGAAAGCACTATACTATCACAATATTGTAATAAAACATATAATAGAGTTTCCTGATTAAGAGACTGTTGATGTGGTGCTGTGGAGCAGAAATCACAGAACAGAGAACCACAGCATTAAGATGATCATGATGATTAAGATGACATCATGAAGATGATCATAATTTTTCAAGCTTATTTATATTAAGCATCAATGATGATCTCTCAAAGTACGTCCACAGTTTCAAATAAAGCTAGTAACCTTCCCAATATTAATATTTCAGGAGAAACTGGTGCATTTCCTTCCTCCTCCCTAACTACCTTGTAAGCAATTAAAAGACTGTACTGAAAAGGCAGACATAGAGTGGAAATTATGAAAGTGGTATTCACTCTGATCTTGCAGTGAGCACAGATCACTTCCTTTTACAGGAATACAATGACTAGGAAAAATAAGATTCCTCCCTACACATTAGTGACTGTGTAAGGCTCTGTAGGGCATAGGAGTTGCAATTCCCAGAACAGATACTACACAGTGGAGTGAAGTCCTGAACTGAGTTGATTGATGAACTTCAAATGTAACATAGCCACCTGGGAGGTACCTAAAGGAAGGCAGTTGATTGCTCTATATGTAGGTTACATCTTTTCTGTGTCACTGCAGCACTCATGTGCTTGTGTACCCTGCTTACTATGAGCAACCAGAGAATTTGAGCCTGCCCCTAACTGCTGCATCTGCCTCCCTTTGACTGCACATGAGCATAAGGAAAGCAAGGGAGTAGCTGTGTGCAGTAGTAAATCAACATAGGTTGAGTGCTCTACTTGCAAGGTCATAAGTGATGAATCATTGTTTTAAGCATAACACTGTCATCAAGCAGAAGAGTAATCTTGTTTTGCTTTTGTTCTTCTCATCTATTGCACCCCTTGGTTTCTATGCATCAACATTCAATGCCTCCATTCTGTTGCCCTTGTCGCCTGTTCCCCCTCCCCATCCATTTTCCTCAGCAGTCCTAATTCTTGTTCCATTCCTTCAGTTTCTTACACAGACAAAATTTCTGGTTTTACACAACACAGTATGAACTGAACTTGCTATTATCTCCTTGTTTTCCTCCTCACATCTTTTTTTGATGTGTTATCTTTGGTGCACATTTCACTCGATGATACATCTTGGCTATACAGCTAACTGAACTACATACTTTTGCAATCAACCCAAAGCAGTGCGACAGATTACATTCCTAAACTCCTATAATTCCTATAGTGACTTTTATTAAAAATCTATTAAATAAAACATGCTAGAGAAAGAACACAGTCAACAACACCAAGGTGCAATTCCTCTAAGAAGTTTTGTAGTTTAGCCATTAAATTTGAAGAAACAGAAACAGTTGCTGCTTCATTTTACAGCTGTGACGTACCTCTGACACTGCTTAGTAATGAGCTGCCCATTAGAAGCCTCCTTACCTAACTAGCCTGGAAGTCTGAAGTTTTAGGGGCAATAGGAACCCTTTGAGAATGCAGGAGGAACCTTACCCTACGGTAAGACAGGTAGCAGAAAGAAATCAGGGAAACAGAAAACAAGTGTCATATTAAGGGCTAGATCTGAAGGGCTTCAGCTCTGTTAAAGTGCAGCAAGTTACATTAGCCTTGCAAAGTCCTTGTAGCGAAATGAAAATAAGTCATTCTGCCATAGTTCAAAACCATCACCTCTCTGCTTCTTTATCTAGAAGCTCTGCCTCTTTATGTATTAGGCTTTATAACTAAGTCTGATTAATTAGTGGATATCCCATGTAGCTTATCAGAAACAGTAGATTTTAGTTTATCTACAAAACGTATTTTAGTTTATCTACAACTCAAGCGCAACAGAAAACTGCCACTGAACTTCCATAAGATGACATGCTCTTGCCCTTTAATATAACCACAACAGAACCAACATATTGTTGAACTACTGAAACGTTTCTCCCCTACCCGTCCCTGAACTCCACCTGGATAAGATCAGGCCATAACAAATGATAGACCAGGAAACCGAGTCTTTCTCACACAAATAAGAAACAAATTTACCAGTGGCAATGCTCCGAGACAGGAGGAAAAGGATCATCTCAAAACAGCTCAGCTCACACCTAATTGAGGAATAGACTCCCCCACTTTGCAGCTTACCATTCTTGTGTTGAATTTGGGAACTGCCTGCAGCTGGGTACCAATGAGCAATTACACTCTGGCAGCATAATACTTTTGTCATCCTTCACTATAATTCATTCTGGTCCAGCATACAGCTATGCAAAATTCTCTCACATTTTTGAACTAGGTACCTATTATTTTATTCCTGGGTTAAAATAACTGAGTAACCGGGATTTTCCCGAGAGTTTCTGAGGCTGTCAGATCAGGTGATGTAATCTGCACACGTTCTCTCAAATACACTAGAGGAAGATTATTACAGGACCAACCTATGTAAACACAGTGCAGCATTCATGGCACCAGGCCTGCTGACATTGGATGGGATTTGTCTTTCTAAAGGTGGAAGAGGGGCTTTGCTCAAAAGCTATTAGGGCTCACTGACAGAGCTTTAAACTAGGCTTGAATTGGGAAGGGGGATAATATCAGGCTTGCCCGTGCCAAGCTCAACTGAAATGCCTCTATACCAACGGGTGGTGCAAGAAACAGGATGAGTTGGAAGACACCATGCTGCTAAAAAGCTATGACGTAGTTGCCATTACTGAAACTTGTTGGAACGAAACCCATGACTGGATTGAAGTCTGGATTTTAGGAAGACAAACTTCCAGCTCTTCAAGGAGTTAGTCAATAGAACTCCCTGGGAAACTCCTCAGGGACAAGGGAACAGAACAGAGTTGGCAGATCTTTTAAGGATGCTTTCCACCCTGAGCAGGAGCTCTTGATCTCCAGGTGTATGAAATCAGGAAGGGACGGGAAGAGACCAACATGGACGAGTCAAGACCTGCTGGTCAAAATAAAGGGCAAGAAAGACATTCACAGGCAATGGAAGCAGCAGGTATCCTGGGAAGAGTATAGGGATGCTGTCCCATTGTGTAGGGTTGAGGTCAGGAAGGCCAAGGTATAGCTGGAGCTAAACTTGGCAAGGGACACAAAGAAGGGCCTTCTACAGGTGTGTAAGCCAGAAAAGGAAGATTGAAGTCTGGCAAACTGGTAACAACAGATGAGAAGGCAGATGAGGTACTAAATAATGTTTTTGCTTCAGTCTTCAATGGCAATCTCTCTTCCCACACCTCTTGCTTGGATGGACCTCAAGGCAGGGACTGGGGGAGCAAAGTCCCTCCCACTGTAAGAGATCAGGCTTGTGACCACCTGAGGAACCTGAATGTACAGAAGTCTATGGGACCTGACAAGATGCATCCCAGAGACCGGAGGGAATTGTCTGCTGTAGTTGCCAAGCCACTTCCGATGATATGTGAAAACTCATGGCAGTCAGGTGAAGTCTTCTGTGACTGGAAAAATGGAAACATTGTACCCATTTTTAAAAATGGTGGAAAGGAGGACCCTGGGAACTGCTGACCTGTCAGCCTCACCTCTGCCTGGGAAGATCATAGAACAGATCCTTAGCTATGCTATGGCCCATGGAGGACAGGGAGGTGATTCAAGACAGCCAGCATGGCTTCACCAAAGGCAAGTCCTGCCTGACCAACCTACTGGCCTTCTATGATGGAGTGACTACATCAGTGGACATGGGAAGACGTACAGATGTCATCTATCTGGATTTCTGTAAAGCCTTTGACACAGTTCCCTACAACATCCTTCTCTCTAAATGGGACAGGTATGGTTTTGATGGGTTGAATGTTTGGTGATGAAGAATTGGTTGGATGCCAACCCATCCAGAGGGTAGTAGACAATGGCTCAATGTCCAGATAGAGTTCAGTGATAAGTGGTATCCCTCAAGGGTCCATAATAGGACCAGTATTGTTTAATACGTCAATGACATAAACAGTTGGATTGACTGCACCCTCAGCAAGTTTGCTGATGGCACTGAGTGGTGCGGTTGACATGCCTGAAAGATGCAATGCCATCCAGAGGGACCTGGAAAAGCTCGAGAAGTGGGCCCGTGTGAACTTCATGAAGTTCAACAAGGCCAAGTACAGGGTCCTGCACCTGGATCAGGGCAACTCCCAGTAAGGGTGATGCAGGGATTGAGAGCAGCCCTACTGGGAAGGACTTGGAGATACTGGTGGATGAAAATCTGGACATAAGCTGATAATGTGTGCTCACAGCCCAGAATGCCAACTGTATCCTGGGCTACATCAAAAGAAGCGTGGCCAGCAGGTCAAGGGAGGTGATTCTACCCCTCTACTCCACTCTCGCGAAACCCCACCTGGAGTGCTGCGTCCAGCTCTGGAGTCTTCAGCACAGGAAAACAGGGACCTGTTGGAGCTGATCCAGAGGCAGATGACAGCAAAAAATCCATTAGACTGATACTTATGCTTTTATGGTCACATCTTCCCAAGACTTAATTTTTTTGGTTTTTGTTTCGTGTGTTTTTTTTGTACAAAATGTATTTTGGCAGTAGTCAAAGGTAGCATGTGCAAGAATAACACAGATTCAGGAGGCAACTGTGAGATGACTTAAATCTCTTTTTAATGTCTACAATATGAAAAGAATAAGCATATAAAAAAAGAACATATCAGAGGAAAGACTAGTTTTGTTTTCCTCTGAACTTTCAAGAATGCATGCTACAATCAACAAATGAACCTATAACCCACATCTTAGTAAAATAAAAAGGAATGTTTTATTTGGAATAGTAATTTTATATCTGCCTTTATTAAAGGACTGCTCATGTTCTTTGGCACTCAGTTGCAGCATATCTAAGTATATGAACTGTATATTTATGACACACAGAATGGAAATTGTTTTATTGCACTTCTGTTAATTGCAGTTTTGACAGAAGTGCATGCCCATTACTAGTTCCTCTCAAGCCATTTCAATATTTTGGCAACACAATGAGCTGCTTCTGAGTCTAATTAGGCCATTAGTTTATGAACATTTCTAAATTAATAAACAATAACAACAATTTATTTTTAATAGGAAAAAAGGAAAGTATTGCTTCATGTTTAATAAAACAGAAAATCCATTTCCCCACTACAATCACTCTGCAGATTGAAAAGGTACAAATTAGAGGTCTTTGTAAATATCTGCTTCCTCAGTTAGGCAACGGGCATAAACAGTATCTAGGAAAATATTCCCTTTTTTCCCACAAGCAGGAATATACTGTTCTTAGACATTGCAGTTTGATAATATATAGCTTTTGTTTACCTCATATAGTTTCTCTTATGAGAGTGAACAGTAATTGACTATTGGCCATTCTCACTTACGTTTCATATAGTATTTTTGGTAGATGTCTAAAATGAGTGGGGAAAAAAGCTACTACAGATAATAATCATGAGCATTTTGTTATCAGTATTTCTTCTCATACAGAAGGTTGAGAAGTTACTTCCCAAAGGTTCTCTCTCTGACATACCTCGAAGAAAGAAGTGACACACAGAAACAGATTTGTGAAGCCCATGAGTTTCAGTTTGCCAACATCTTTTATTCCTATGTCCTCAATGCGTGTTTTCTTTAGAAATACAAACTTCAGGTTGGACTCATAGAAAGAACTCAGGCATTATTCATTTTTAGATTTTTTTGCTTTAATAATCCGATTTTTTAATGCAATTCTAAAGAAAACAAAACTTGTTGTGAATCACTAGCCACAAAATTAATGCCTGAAACAGAGATGGATTGTTTATTTGATATGATTAGTTGCAGTTATGCAGAGCTAAACAAAAATTGAAACAGTCTTTTCTGCTACCTGCTTAATCTCCTTTTTAAAAGGGAAAGATGAGCTATGCCAGAACACAACCTAGCCATTAATATTATTGTTTTTCAGTAATTCAAGAAAACATTATATGTAGTAATATATGTAGAATTTAATCAGTAATTTCATAGTGTTTCAGCAATGTCCATACAAATCCATAAAGACAAATCATCACTCCAAAGTGTCTAGCAAAAAAATCAACTTAGATAACTTAGTTAACAACTTTAAGCTCTGTGAAAATTTAGGTTTTAACAACTTAGATTTTGACACATAGTAAGACTTTTTCACATGCTTCTTTATAGGGCAAATTTTTGAAAAAGATTAAATTCTTATAAAAATAATTATCTTTAAAAATGAGTTTCATATTATGCCAATTCCCTTCAAAAGAACAAAAATACTTAAGACACTACCTAGTCTTGAGCTGCAATAAGCTGCAGGCTGGGCAGAATATCACAAAGTGCTTGTCTTATTTTTCCTTACCTAACTGCTATTGGCCTGAGACAGGATATTGGTTTAGATAGGCCTTTGTTTTGGCCTAAGAGGATTCTTTTACCCTTAAGAGTTTCTATCCAAAGCTTTTGCATTAGAATACTTGAAATGAAATGGCTGCCAGAAGGATCTGTGATAGCAACAAGTAAGTGGACGGATGACCGCAAGGAAAATTCCAGACAAGCACTAAGAAATGCATCTTCTGCCTCACAAGAATATTTAAAAGGGGGAAGGGGGAGAAAAAATACTTATCTCCAATCAAGCACCATATTTTGATGCTCCTAAACTGCTGAAAAATTGGTATGAATAACCCATAGCATCATTCCCCAGCAAATATTCAAGAAATGCAATTCTCTTATAATAGTTTACAGAGTTTAGTGATTTTTTGAATAATCTGATTTAAAATACCATTTTGCAAATCATTGAACTGCAGTAGAGAACATGACAGTTTACATGGAAGTGATCTTGGAATGAAACTAGGGAAGTTGGTCCTCTACTGGTACTTCTGGTCGAGTATAGATATAGGTAATGAGAGAGGTTGATGAGCTAGAAAGAGTGCAAGGGTGCATAGGGTAGGCTGGGTGAAGTTCAGGAATGAAACAAGAAGTGCACGCGAGGTGAGTTTGTAATCTGGAAAGCTGATTTTCTTGTGCTTTGATCTGCTGATGAGTCAGTATTCTGTTGCCTCATTTTCTCTCTCATACAATGATTCTTATTGTCAAAACACAAATGGTGTAATGGTTAATTGGCCCAATAACAGGAAATTTCATGAAAGCAAATACAGGGACATTCCCATGTAATTTCATACAATATAACATCCTAGGAATATATTCCTGCATACTTTAATACAACACAATACCCTAGGAAACTGCTGTACAATGGCCATGATGTAAGAAAAATGGCATTTACATTGGTAGCAAAACTATCCAGACCATAGATGTACACTAAAATTTTATTGCTATCAAAAGTGCTGTGAAATAAAATGAGGAAAGATAAAACATAGTACAAATTATCTCACATCTGTCAGCCCTGGGGTAGCTTTTTGCTTGGGTCAGTGGGATTCAGTCACACCCGAATCTTATGAGCCTTTGCAAAATCTTTTTGTCTTATTTTTATTTTCTGTTAAGTGTCAAAGGCACATATGTAGCATCAAGCCACAGCATAGTGGAAAATACTGTATTCTGTTTTTCCTAGTAGCATTACAGAAACCACTGTTACTGACAGTAGAATCTTCTGTCTTCCACTGGGAAGTTCATTACCATTAAGAAATTATACAAATGAACTTTGTGTTTGACCCAGTATGATGAGACCTACAACTTTTACTTCACTGGATATTAATGTCAGTTACAGTGCACATTATGGTATAGAAATACTCATCCTAAACACAAAATTGCTTCAGCTACCTGTCACAGATAAGAATTATATCCTTTTTATAGCTGCAGGCTTTTTTTCCTGCAGCGTTGTCTTTTCATGGGACTTATGCTACACAGACATAAGCATGGGTTTTGTAGTTGATGTAGGGGATAAAGAAAAGCATGTCTGCCACAGGAATTCTCAGTACAAGGGTGAAAAGATGGTAACATGCTGAAGGTTTGGGCAGTTCACGCATAAAAGCTTTGATATTTGTGTATAGATTGATTCCATGTGACTTACTTGCTGTACCTAATTTAAACCCAAAGAACGTGCATGCCTGAGTTCCTGCTTTATTTTTCATAAGGCCTATAGAGACTGATTATTGACATACTGAATAACCTTTGAAAGGCCAGTTTAAGCTCAAACCATAAAACTATGCAAAATGACTTCCATCAATAGCAAAACACACAAGGAATGTCAAACTAGGGATTCAAGCCATAGGACCAGACAGAGTCTGAGGCTGAGATGTACTGAACAGTCCTTTCCACCCGTAGCAATCATGTATGAAGAACACTCTGTCTCATTATTAATTTTTTTTAGGAGCTTGCTGTGGTGTCCTGGATGTCAGGCCTCCAGATACGAGTTTGGAAGCAGCAGGAGGAGAAAAAGATAAACCACCTTATTTCATCACACACAGTACATGCCCTGATTGATACAGCCTGAAATTTTTTTCAACATTTAATTTCTTTTACCTTCTCACCAGCACAGGAGAGGAATTTAGTCGGGGATGCAAAATGCAAGACACGCCTTGTTTTATTACGCAATTGAGACAGGCAGCACTCAGGAAATTCAGGAAGTTTTCTGACAATGTTTCTCTTACACCACTGCCTTGGCCATTCTGTATAGAAAGTAATTATTTCCATTGCTGTTTGTTAAATGTAAAGCTTAATGCACTGAATGATGTGTTATTCATTTAACCAGTAAGAGAGAGAAGTTGTGGAATGTGGCTGAGATAGTTTTCGAAGGGAACGCCATCTTTTTATGATTTCCTGAGTATCTCAGTTTTCAGCATTAATATTTTATCAGTAAGAGAAGCATTTCTGCTCTCATTGCGCTTTTGAAACTTGTTGTGGTATATAAATCTGGCATCTTTGAGCTAACTGACTTAAGCAATACTTTTATAATAGCTAAAACTGTGCTTTGAGAGCTAGAAGTTTAGGTTCTAGTACTGGATTTACCATAGATCTAGATATGGATTTTGGACAGGTAATTATTGTGCAGAAGTTTTCTCATCTTTAAGCCATGAACAATAATACTCTCCATTCCTTCCCTCATTGTTGCCAAGAAACACAAAGTCATCTAGCTGACTGCAGAGTGTTAAACAGCAAAAGTTGAAAGCCCTGAGCAATACCACAGGTCCAATCAGCTGTAAATTTTGTGATTTGAGCTCCTACCTTTATCCTCAATTCATGCATCTCTCCTTTTTACCTGGTAAGTAGAATGAAACATCAGACATTCTGGGACCCTACAAATCAATTTCTATTCCTCGACTGATCAGGGTAATTTATCTATGTCATACTTCAAACCATTCAATCTAAGTGACACAACTTGGTTTTAATTTTTGGTTTGTTCTACAGGAAGTTATTTTGTTTTGAAATTATGTCCAAAATTCCCATGTTTAATAGAATATACACTAACGTTCAAACAGCTAAAAAAGAATTATATGACTCACTATCAATAAAACAGTCATTTCCTTATATTCACTCTATTGTTTATCATGGCATTACTGTTTGCTTTGCATGAATGGTTTCTGTAATATTGACTCAATATATGTCAATCTGCATTTTTACACATCCTTGAACAGCTTGCACATTTTTTTTCCACACAGTGAAAGTGCTGTCAGTCTTATTTACTTTCCACTGAAAACACCAGCTCTCTGCAATAAAATTCACAAACAGTAGAACAGAAGCTTATTTAAAGTGCTCCTCTGGACATAACCAAATAGTACATATTTGAAGTTTAGAACATCTGTCATGTGCGATATATAAGTGTTTCTTTCCCAGGCAACAGAAACTGAGAGTTTGCTTCTAACGGTGCAGGTACACACAGTCTGCTGAAAGCAATTTTGATCTGTTAATTAATATTTTCATGGAATCATAGAATGTTTTGGGTTGGAAGGGACCTTAAAGACCATCTAGTTCCAACCCCTCTGCCATGGGCAGGGACACCTCCCACTAGACCAGGCTGTTCAAAGCCCCATCCAGCCTGGCCTTGAACGTTTCCAGGGATGGGGCATCCACAAGTTCTTGTAAGAAATAACAAAAGCTAAATATTTAGTTCTCCCATTTCAAAATCCCACTTTCCACAGCTTAGAATGTGAGAAGATGGGGGCAAAAACCACACAGACATCTCCAGTTCTCCCTTAAAGGATGCCCGGCAGCAAAGAGCAGTGGTAGATCTGGAGACTGGTGGCAAATATACCTCAACAAGAGATCAAGGAGGGCTGAAAATCGTGTCCTTTCCTCAAGGGCAGTGTTACTCTTGGTCTCTTAGCATATGCTCCAGAATAGTGTTTTCATTATGGGACACCAGATGCTTCCTCTAGTGGAAAACCCAAAACAGGAGAAATATTGGAAATACAAAGACGTTCCTGCCTACAGACAGTTCAAGGTGCCTGTTCTTTCATTTCTGCCCTTCTTTTCTGTTCCAGCTGCATCAATTACTCCTCAATGTCTGTAAAACACTGTGAAGGTGAATATGTTTTCTGTATAGTAATTACAGAACACTTTATCCATTCTGCATTTTAATAATACTCTTACCAATGGCAAAATAAAAATCAAAGATACTTTTCTAAATGACCAAACACATTGATTTGTTCTCTCATATATTTATAACAGACTTCAAGCGCATCTTTAGCAGCAAAATAAATTGTTACTGCCTTATAGTATTTTTCTGAAGAAAACCAGGTTTGGCAGGTAGTAATACTAATTATTTTTTTAAGATAAACCTGCATTTCATGTTTCTCAGATTATTCCAGTCAACTTTCTCAGGCCCCTCTTTAACAAAAGAGCTGCAAGAGACATGCCAAGCACAGAGGCAGTGAGCAAAGCCTGAGGCAGCTTCTTCTCTATTCTACCCTTTCAAGCTACAGTCATTCTTTCAAAAGGCTGTTGTGTTATAGCTGAAGGAGAAGCTGCAGAAAGCTTCACATTTTTTTCCAATAAATGCATAAACCACTGTCAACTAAAAAGTAAACATCAGTTAATAAAAACTGGCAGCATTTTCAAGTGTGCAATAATTCAAGCCAAAATATATCAAACTGTGATATTAACTGAAAATCATAAACATTTCTAAACTTCCATGTTAGGTATTGAATATTTTTTTCTTATATTTTATAGGCTTTCCTCCTCCGAACCAGATTTGACTAGAGATATGGCCTTCAGTGGGAAAAATGGGAGGGTATGAACTACATTTTCAGGTAAGAAGAAAGTGCCTTTTCTCCTTTGTTCACCTAATAAATACTGGGCAGGATCCCTAGCCAGGGTATTAAAGTCTCCAGCTGATTGCTCTCCTCTGATGGAATTTTATACCACACTGCTGACTCCCAGAAAAAATGAATTAACTGCCAGCATATCATTAAACTTTCCTACCGATATCTTCAATCAGGAAACGTTAATTGGAACAAGATCTGGAACTTGGACATTTCGTGTCCCTGCTGAGAGTGTTAACTATCAAGAAAACAACATATTAGTAGAATATAATGCCGTCCTAAGCAAACTTGCTTCCAAAGAAAGCTTTGGCAGAACACACTCATTCAGTCTGACTTAATTCACCCATGGTTCTCACAAATTAATGGAAACAACTGAGCAGTGGGAAAGGCAAAACTGTACACAAATTCAGATTGAAGTCAGCAAATAAAATAAAAATGAGATCTTCTGGAAAGTGTCAAAGTATTTTATTTATTTTATTTCCACATTTTCAAAGAAAAGAGGCTGTGGGTTTTTGAAAAGCCAATATTTGGGCTCTCTTAGAATCACAGGATCATAGAATGTGTTGGGTTGGAAGGGACCTTTAAAGGTCATCTAGTCCGACCCCCCTGCAGTGAGCAGGGACACCTGTAACTAGATCAGGTTGCTCAGAGCCTCATCAAGCCTGGCCTTGAATGTCTCCAGGGATGGGGCCTCCACCACCTCTCTGGGCAACCTGTTCCAGTGCCTCACCACCCTCATTGTAAAGAACTTCTTCCTAATGTCTAATCTAAACCTACCCTGCTCTAGTTTAAAACCATTGCCCCTCGTCCTATCGCTGCATGCCCTTGCAAACAGCCCCTCCCCAGCTTTCTTGTAGGCCCCCTTCAGGTACTGGAAGGCCGCTATAAGGTCTTCCCAGAGCCTTCTCTTCTCCAGGCTGAAAAACCCACAATCTCTCAGCCTGTCCTCATAGGAGAGGTGCTCCAGCCTCTGGACCCATTCCAACAGGTCCATGTCCTTCTTGTCCTGAGGACTCCAGAGCTGGACACAGTATTCCAGGTGGGGGTCTCACAAGAGCAGAGTAGAGGGGGAGAATCACCTCTCTTGATCTGCTGACCACGGTTCTTTTGGTGCATCCCAGGATGCAGTTGGCCTTCTGAGCTGCAAGCGCACATTGTTGGCTCATGTTCAGCTTTTCATCCACCAGTACCTCCAAGTTCTTTTCCGCAGGGCTGCTCTGTATCACGTCATCCCCCAAACTGTATTGGTAATGAGGATTGTTCCAACCCAAGTGCAGGACCTTGCACTTGGCCTTGTTGAACTTCATGAGGTTTGCATGGGCCCACCTCTCTAGCTCATCCAGGTCCCTCTGGATGACATCCTGTCCCTCTGGCATGTCAACCGCACCACTCAGCTTGGTGTCATCTACAAACTTGCTGAGGGTGCACTTGATCCCACTGTCTAAATCATTGATGAAGATATTGAACAGCACTGGTCCCAGTATGGATCCCTGAGGGACACCACTTGTCACACCTCTCCATATGGACATCCAACCATTGACCACTACCCTCTGGATGCGACCATCCAGCCAGTTCCTTATCCATCGAACAATCTACCCATCAGATCCATATCTCTCCAACTTAGAGAGAAGGATGTTGTGGGGGACTGTGTCAAAGGCCTTGCAGAAGTCCAGGGAGATGGTATCTTTTGCTCTTCCCTTATCCACTGATTCTCTCACTCCATTGTAGAAAGCCACTAGGTTGGTCAGGCACGAATTGCCCCTTATTTAAAAAATGCACCTTATTTAAAAATTGATGTAAATTGCTGGCTAAAAGATTAAACTGAATATTACTAAAATTAAACTAACCTAAATATTACATTTTCTTTCATGCTGTAGAAATATATATTGTTTGAGTGATTCATTCATTTTGATGTTTTTCTTTTAGTTTGCCTGAAACTGACTTTCCTTCCTCTGTCCCATGTTTTCATCTCAGACACCACTTGTGCGTGCAGAAGACTCTGATCAGCTTCTGATTACAACAGTCAAGTTTCATGAAGGTTTCATCTTAATATATGTAAGAAATTTTTTTGCAGTGAGAACAACCATTCACTGGAACAACATCCTTAGGAATCTAGTAGGGTCCCCGTTACTGGAAGTTTCCAAGACACAATTGGATTGCTAGATAATGTCATCTGGGCTCTCTTTCCCACAAAATGTTGAACCAGATGATCTTTAGGAGTCTCTTCCAACCTGGATTGCTGTATGCTTCTATGGTTCTATAATTCTAAGTTCAGAAATGCTGTTCCTGGAGGATGGGATCTGACTCAGGCTTAACCACACTTTATGTGGCTGCTCTACGAGACCACATTTTTTTATAGTTACTTATTCCAAATCAGCTTTTAACAGACTCCCATTCACAGAATGTTCTACATCATGGTGGCCAACATATGTGCATTAGATAGATGAAGAATATGCAGATCTCTCCATATTCTGGATGACTGGCTTAAAACACTTAACTAATGAATATAAAGGTAATGACATTTCTTTGATAGTTTTTTTTAAGTCTTTTCTTACAAATCCCTGACGTGTAAAATGTAAGTTTAAGTTACACTGTGAATGATGATAGTCCTGATGATTAGCCACACAATTTTTTTGAAGACTCTGAGCTACGTAAATTATAGAGTAGATTATTATCTTCTCTCTTTGCAACCTAACTCTGAAGCAAATTTTTAAATTTTTTTGTGATAGACATTCCATTATACAGGAATTGCAGTATACTATCTCTCTGTTTATACCTTTTTCAGGCACTCTTATGAAGCACACGGTATTCACCAATCCATCACTGTACTATGCATTTGTTAATTATTTTTAAAAAAAATTGTTGAAAAAAATTAAAAAATTAGAAGAAACATACTTCAGTACAGATCTCCATATGTGGACTTCTATAGTAATAAATCTATCCAGAAAAAACCACTGAAATAACACATGGTCTAAGAAAATCACTGCACAATAATTCTGGCTTGTAAAACCTATTAATTGTTTTACCTGAGGTCTTATAGTACAGCATAAAGTATTATATAGTCAAAAGAAAGTGAAAAACAGCAGATTATTTCATTACCGTTGGTCTATTTGCCTTAATTTGGAAAAATGTCCGTAAGACCCATTCACTTCATCCAGAGTCAGTCCACAGAAATCACTGTCATAATTCCGAATTTATATCCCTGTAAGATAAGTTGAATTCATACCAAAATAACTAATTACTGCAGACTGTGGCAAACTGTTGACAGTAAATCCACAGAAATATTTTTTTAGTCCCTTGGTAACACAAAATCATCAGATATCATTAAATGCTTCACGAATCAAACAATGTGAATTTTCAAACAAATTCAAGCTATTTCAGATTATTTTTCAGTTTATTTAAAAATTCTAAGACTGCTTTTTCTGAGTAGGATGCTTTCTTCGTACTAATGATCTGTGTCATTTCCTCTGTGAGGACATGACACGTGAGTAGAAGGACAAGTCCTCCCACTTCTGAGGCTAAAAAAAAATTAAAATAATATTATATTCACCTAATGAAGATAATCTTGGCAAATGAGACAATATATATTGCAATGCCATACAATAGAGTTCTGGTGCTTTGTTTGTGGCAAGTGTCATTTTTCCTACAATACAGTCAAATTGTTTTTCTTCATCAGACTTACATCAAGTACTGTAAGCCATTTGGGAAAGTCAGTGACAGAAGCATTCTCCACATCCATTCCATCTTTCTCTAGCCTTGTTTGATCATTACTTCACAGTCTCGTCTGATATTTGATACCATTCCACCGCCATTTTATCTGCTCATCTGCTGATTGTTTTCCTGACACTTTGCCCTCCAGTAATACTTGCTCTGATTGTCATCCAATCTTTTGCTAAAATAGAAAGAGCTTCAGTTTCGTTTCTCAGATGTGTATATTGAATGTCTACTGCACACCAGCTGTTGAAGTATCTACCCACTAGCAGTTCAAAACATTGCTTATTAAAGAGGAATATGTTTAAAAAGGAAAATATAGAGAGATTATAATTTGAGCATAGTCTGTTTATCAGGCATGTGAAAGGTGGACCAAATAATATGTACGTGTTTTTGATGGAGTTCTTGTCATAGGGATCCTCTATTGAGTGGTTTTACAGTCAAGCCACAAATAAATAAAGAAATTGGAAGGTTGCATTTTTAGTATTGGGCAAATACAATAAGCAACTTCTGGTGGATATTCACTCACATTTGAAATTAATTTATTCCGAAGCATTTGCCTCACTTTTTCTTTCTGAAAGTATCAATGCTAATAGATAGTTTTTACAAAAGTTCAGAGAAATTAATTTTAGAGTAGCATCCAGCATCATAAAAAGAATGCAGATTTTCAAATGTCAGTATTTATGTTTTGTGTGCTTGAATACTCATACAGCTAAGGAATAAAAACTCTGAGAAATACTAATCTGCCCATCCGAAACTAACAAATCCCTATAAAATCAGCAAATTTCACCTGCTCAAGTCTTAAGACTTAACATTAGAGACTAATGTGTTTCATAATAGTAAACAACAGAACATGTAAAAATTACACAGCAAATATTTTTGCCTCAGCACTACTTTAAAACCCCTTATCTAAGACTGGACCAAATTTATAACCAAATTTATAACAGCAAGTCAGACAGTGTCTTCTCAGAAATCTGTTAACCAAAATAATCAAATAAAAAAGAATAAGCATAGAGGAAGCTGAGGTGAAACTTAAGTCTTCCAAATGCTGAATAAATGTGTTTCAAGATATTCTGAAAACCTGATAAGAAAATTAAATTAAACAGGTAGAAGTTTGTTATAGAGTGCTTACTAGCTCTAGTAGTGAGACTGCCGCAAGTTTTTTTTTTGTTCTATCAGTGGTAAAGAGAAAACCCGTTACTCACATCTCAAGTCTTGCTTGGCAACCAAATACATTGAGTAAATTACGTAAATCAATATGCTAAAGCAATGCAAAATACATACAGTAGTTGCATTCTGCTCCTACTAAATGAGAAAAAATTTGTATTTTATTTAGATGGTGTTCTAGTGGCAGTTATGCCACCTAGCCCAACGACCAAACTAAAGAATGAAAACACTCAAAGCTCCCAGGGATGAAGGATTCCTCCAAAAGTGCGAACAAAATCTGGGTGACATAAACCAGAGGTTCCTCACGTGTGGAACCAATTCGACCCACTGACTGTGGGAGGGTAGATGTGAGCATCGCACAGGCAGCACGGGCTACTTTTTTGGCACTCCCTTTACCACATAGGAACATACTGTTGTGATGAGATCACTGTCAAAATGCGCAGCTGGATGCATTTTCCTTCTTTATTGACACATGTGGAGGTATACTATCTCTTGGGTTGGATTCCTTGTTGCAATGCTCAATAAGCACTTGAAAGGAAAGATCCATCCTACCTGTCCAGCACTGCTCAGCCCAGTTATGAAGCTAGAGTGAACAGATAGTCACCCCGTGGATTTTCATTTCAATGAAAAAAAGCAAACTGGCTTTCTCCTTGATAAACATGAAATGGTGACATCACCAGCTCCGCAAACTGCCAATAGATTTACTTTTCTTTACAGTTTCAGATAGAAATTGACATTTCAGTGTACAATGTAATTAAAAGAACCCCCAGAAAAGTGGACCGAGAGCATCTTTCTGTAATAACAAGCCCAAGAATGTCAGATGGAGCTTAATAAGTTATTGTACTTTCAGGAAAATTAATATTGTGAGGGTAATTAAGACAATTAAGAGTATGCTGGAATATTTGCCTGATTATCTACTTCCTGTCCAAACATAAAACTTTAATGTTTTTGTATTCCTTCCTTCTCAGAGCATCAGGAGCTTTTTGTTTCCAAACAAAGAATTCTTAGAAAAAATCACTGTTACCTTTATGTGAAATTAAACACTAAATTAAACACTGTGTGAAGCACTGGTTTTGATGCATTGTGTCATCACAGACTTTTTATTTTTATTATTTTGAAATAGATAGTTTCAGAACAATCAGTGAGTAAGGTAACTACACGTGATAATTAGAACAAGTTAAGAGGTTTCCTGCAAGATTTTGGTGGAAAGTATTGTTTCTACTAACCCTATTTCTACTGAGAAGTTATATAATGGAATTTCTGTATTTTGTACAGTTATCAAAAGCTAACATCTTTATTTCAGGTCATATTGTTCATTAGCAACACTAATTAACACTTATTTCCTTTTGCAGTTCTGTTCAGGTCCTTATGATTCACTCTTTTCAGTGGGGTTCCTGTGGTGTGCCTCAGAAATTTTGTTCAAACAGAGATTTCTAGCAGATAAAGAAAACAGGGATACATGACACCTTAAATGGTATTTCTCAAAGCAGCCAAGCAGTACAGGAAGACAGTTAAGATTAACCTCAGTGGAACATCTTCCTCATGGCCACCACTTCCCTCTCCCCTCCAAAAATGAGGAAAGAATTAGGAAAAACCAAGGAACTATTTTAACATTGTGAATGTGGATTAAATTAGAAATATTTTAATGTAATCAATTCAGTGAACATTTAAATTTCCTAAGAGAAAATACAGAAAAAAATCAGTGCTTATCTACAGTCAGTTCTACTTCTTTATGAAAATGAACTTTTAGAAATATAAATGGAAAGGACTGTTATAAATGAAAGTTGACTTTGAAGTTTGTATTCCACTCAAGGGAAGAATGAAAATATAAAAATGTTCAGTAAAGACGACTGAAAAGATGACTCCAGATAAAAGATCAAGTCCGTTCCATCAAGACCAAGGAAATACCTTGTTATCCTGTATTAAATTAATTTTACTTAACCCATGGAAAGATGAAGAAAACCGATTAGAAGATAGTGTGTGGCCTGGAACACATTCGAGAACTATGTCAAAATTGTTGAATAAATGTCTTTCCACATCCTACTTTATTTCTGAAGTGGTCCATAACCATCTACGTATTATTGCTATATTTTTGTAGTTTTCTCTAATGTATCATTACTTTCATGTGAAATTGTCTTGTAAGCATACATTTCACACAATTGCAATACATGTTAGCAATCAATTTAGTTATATACTTCAGGTATACTTCTGTCTGTGGCACAACTGCTTTATTTCATGCTCACAATGACATCTTCCATTTCATACTGAACTCCTTTCTGGACACCACAGCTATCAGTAAGTATTTAGAATTTAAAACGAAATTGCCTTGCATGCCAGCATTTTTTCAAAATTCTTTAATTGAAATACAGCAATGTATTCAAACAAATTACAGGAAATCTCACTCACAGAGAAGAAAAAAATCAAAGCATGGTATTCTGAAGGTAGCATAACTGTTTTCCTGAGTTAAAACGTTCTCTTTGCTTCTTTGGCAATAGTGAACACAATAATTTTTGACATGCCATGTTATACTATTTAAGACCAGAACTGCTGTATTTTTTTCTCCAAGAAGTTACATGCTGCAGACAGAGTGGTAATAAAGCACCTCTGTAAAGTATTTTTTCAACTTATTATAAGTGTGAAAAGAGGTATGAACATTGTCCTTGAATAATTCTCTCCGTGTAATCATGGGAAGTTTTAGCAAACCTGTTACATTGTGTGAAACTACATTATCTGGTACTCCTCCCATGCAAGCACAGTGTCCCCACTGCATTACATGTCACCAGGGAAGAGATCCTCTTTCCACGGACCCTGCACGAGCTCCTACTCTCTCACTGCTCTCTTAGCAGTAGATGAATTTTCAGTGACCAAGCTGTCTTCCAGATGTGATTCCTGACACAAATACAGCTGAGGGAGATAAACCAAGTGGTGGGAAGGCATCTCCGGGGGGGAATGGATGGATGAGTTTACAACTAAAATAGGAGATTTGATAGGCCTGGTACTCAATAGGTAATAATCCTACCACCACTTTAATAGGTGGTGGTAGGATTATTTGGCCCCATGGACAATGACAGCTTTTGCAGGAGCACAAGTGACATTTTTAAAGCAACTTTAACTACAAATCACAGAATCACAGAATGGTTAGGGTTGGAAGAGACCTTAAAGACCATCTAGTTCCAACCCCCCTGCCATGGTCAGGGACATCTCCCACTAGACCAGGCTGCTCAAAGCCCCATCCAGCCTGGCCTTGAACACTTCCAGGGATGGGGCATTGACAACTTCCCTGGGCAACCTGTTCCAGTGCCCCTTACAGTAAAGAATTTCTTCCTGATGTCCAATCTAAACCTACCCTCTTTCAGTTTGAGGCTGTTACCCCGTGTCCTATCATTACACTCCCTGATAAAGGTCCCTCCCCATCCTTCCTGTAGGCACCCTTGAGGTACTGGAAGGCCACTATAATGCCACAGTGTCCTCTTGAGAGCAAATAATTATTTTTTCTGAGGGGGGGTATATTTTTTGACCTTTTCTTGTTCATTGATTTCTAAACTTGCAATTGAACGATCGTCCTAAACTCTATTCAAAACTATATACCCTTTTCCCTGGTAAATAATAATAAAATGCACATCTTATAAAGTATACTCTTCTGCTATTTGTTATAATGTTTATAGAGTTGAAAAAAAAATACACTGATACAAAAAATAATAAAAGCAGAGTGGGCACTCTTTAAAAATATTTTATTTATATTGTACAAATTATTTATGTACATTTTAATAACCAAATGTGGCATATTCCATATAAAAAATACTATTTTGTAAGTTCAGAATATATCTATAAAATATATGTATAAAATTGTATTAAATCAGTCTTTAAATTATACTTGTCAACCAACCTATATTTTTGAATCTGTACAGGATCTAGAGTCATGAACACAACTTCTCTTGTTACTACTCAAGATACCATAGATATTTACAAACCATCAACTGCCTGTAGTGAAAATACTTCCTTCATCCTTCTTTTATCATGTGCTGTTATTTCAATTGCTTGACTCATCCATGTTTTGATTCTGATTTTCACAAATTGAGCAGAGTGAAACATGTAAAACTTCATAAACAAAGTTTTTGTTGAACTGAGATGCAGATGGAAGCAAGCTAGCAATACTCATGTCAGTATGTCAACAAATTATAGGTTGACTCTCAAGACAGTCCCTCTGGGCTCAAATTCATTACCTTTACTCACACTGAATAATTTTACAGATTTAATTTCACAAGAGACTGCATACACAGTAGAGTATTAAATGCCACTGATGAATGCAGAATCAGGCCCACTGACAGAAACAGGAATGCAATCACTGCTCTATGTAAGATTTGCTGAAACAAGCCAAATACTGGTATTCTAAATATACAGTCTCAATTTATATACTTGAACTTTACTCGTAGCCATTTTCCAAATCTTACTTGCATACTGACTATTCACCTCATTTACTTTGTGAACTATGTATGCTGTTTAAATCCACTTATAACTGTGAAATTGTTGTAAGATAATGAAGTAAAAGGAAACACACACATGAGCATAATATTTACAATAGATTTCCCACATTTGTCTTTTATTGACAAATATAGGTATGTCTGAGTTTTAGATGACTGAGTTAAGAGATCCTTGGCTTTGATTCATTATGTCAACAATAATCAACAATGATATCATCAGTTTGCAACATTTTATAACAGAAGGGTTACTAAGGTAACTATACAATACAATATTATTTTTTTTTTAATGGTAAATTCTTATGAGGGTTGTGCCCAAACAAGGATAAGCAGGACAAGAAGTTGATTGAGAATAGTCAGTGTGGATTTACTAAGGGCAAATTGCACTTGACAAGTGTGATTCCCTTCTCTGATGGATGATAGGAGAGCAGTGACCAGTCTTTACTTTGACTTTAGCAAGGTCTTTGACACAGGTGATCTTGATGATGTATATATGTGATACTTCAAATAAGCTTTGTTGGTCCACATGGGAATGTTGCAAAGCTAGAGGGACTTGGATATCTGCATTCTCTCTGCTCTGAGAAGAAATGCAAGTAAAATTACATGGTTTCAGTGGTAACTAGGAAAATCAATAAATTTGACTTGGCGTAACCAACACGAAATTCATTGTTCAGGTGATTCAACAGTAAATTTCCCTTAAAAATGACAGGGTCCCTGAGTGAAACAATAAATTTATTAAAACCAGTTAGACTAGACAGTTGAGTTTTTTGATTTTTCCAAGCTGGAAAATGCTTTTTCCAAGCCAGCATCAATCCACCCCAACAAAAAAAGTCAAGGACCCAAATTTGGGGCTCTCTCTGTCCTACCCCCAAAAAACATCTTTTTTTTTTTTTTTTTCCTCCAGGTATGAGTATTGATTTCTCTGTATTCATCTCTTTTTTCTGTGTTGTTTTTTTGTTTTGTTTTTCTTTTTCCTTTCCTTTAAAAGCTATGATGTGCTAAAATTATAAGCTGCTACTGCTGTGTCTGAAGTCTACAGTTACTGGACATGATCCAGTTTACACCAGTGTAACTAAAATAATTTTTTTTATGGTGATAGATTTTTGTTTACAGTTAAAAAGGGAAAATATAATTTGATTTGCAGGGTTTGAGAAAATGATTTATGTATCATTTTCTGACTACTGTAATCAAAATTGAAGAATTTATATTATACTCTGTGCACAGTGATCTAAGATCCTATTTATAAGCCTAATATAACATATAATAGAATATTGGACAATCAATCAAGAAATTGAGACACTGATGACTAAATTATACAAAATGTGAAAGATTCATGACTGAACTGCTGGGTTTGGATTTCCTGGGTGCTGTAAATATCAGAGAATTCGGCCTACTTTGATGCAAGTTCATAAATTCAGTTTACAAACATGGAGTCATGCGGAAAAGAGAAATATCAACACCACGAGTAAAATATTTCTCTCCTAAGAAACATGATTTTCATGTTTCATATTTTAACTGAGAATGCATTCCAAAACACAAAGAAATATAGCACACAGCTGAAACTAAATATATGTTAATAGAAGATGTTTTCCATTTGCACCAGTAAATTAAAAAAATATTTGTCTCAAAGTTACAAGCACTGAACATCAGCTTTGCCTTCTGGTACAACACAGGGAAATCAGAAGCCAAATCATACCTGATACCCGCTTCTTGCAAGTCCTGATTCAAAGCAATTCTGACGAGCAGACCTGACCAGTCTCTTATTAATTTATAGACATTGCTAATAGCTATGACTGAAATATTTAAAATATTGAGTGAAATATTGAAAATAGTTGTTCACATAGCAGAAAAATGAGGAATACGGCACTATTTCAGGAAGTGATAATGTGACTTCAGGGTTAAGGCTAAGGCCTTGAATATGAGGGAGTTGAGGGTTGTATTTATCAAAACAGAGCAGTTATGCCCGAGCACCATTGTCACTAGGACACTGATTCCTCATTTTTCCTACTTTTTCCCATCTTCCTCTGGAAGTTCACTCTGTGAGGCAGGTGCCATTCCTTCCTCTGTGCTGTCACAGGGAGGCTCGGCATTGAAGCTGAACCTCTACATGCTTCTATAATACAAAGAATAATTAAAGGTTACTGACACTTTCAAGTATAGCTGAACCACAGCAAAGTTGTACGATAACTTTGCTGGAAGTTCTGTCATGGGTCTGAGTGGGCTTTAGGGACTGGTATTAAGATTCAATACCAGTTCATACTGGTAAGTTCAATACAATTCATCACATTGACTTGTCTACAAATGTAGCTTTACTGCTGTTTTATACAAAACTGTGAGAATGGATATCCCCCTTCTTCTACCCCTATCTGTTCGTGGAGAATCATTTCGTAATAGAAAAATGTGAATTACTTCAGTCTCTGACTCTTTCGGTTAACTCCTTTAGTGTGTTAACCACGAATTCTTAAATTCCAAAACATAAGAAAAATGTTAAATGGGAAGCATAAGAGAATTGTCTGTTTGAATGTTATTTTACCTTGTATGTTAGATGTACCTTAAGGTAATTTTCTTCAGTGACTTTGTGCTTGATCTGTTTTGACAATAACAACTTTCAATAAGTGGAGACTGAGGCTTTGAGTAGCAGAGAGCCATATGGTACTATTACTTTTTTTAAGAACTCTGCACTGAGCTAAGCAAGCTGTGTAAAACTTTGACATACTTTGTATACAGTATGAGATGAATGTATTTTCCAGCATGTTATCAATGGTTCTCAGCACAAATCAATAAGGACACCTTGAGAAAAGCTAATAAAATAATTTGGATTTTCATATTTTGTATTGGTGTTATGTTTATGGCATTTGTCTCTATATTGCCTCATTTTGTTACTAAGAAAATTAACATTAGAGAAATGTCAGGTTTTTAAGTTTGTTTTCTCTGGATTAAGGGTATGTTCATTGAAAATTTCACTTCTTAAGTGGAAAGAAAATGTTAAATGTTATACTGCTGTAATGTATCAGTGTTGAGGGTTTTTTTTCTCCTTTTTTTTTTTTCATTCTAGGTACCTTAAATTATTTTTTCTTTGGCAGTCCTCCAACAACATAGACTTAGCTGACCTGTTATGCCAGGCCCTGTTATTCTAAAAGACAAACAAAAAACTGCAACGCCCAGGTTAAATGAAAGCAATTTCTAATAAGATATCATATTTATTTAATAAAGGCATAGTTATAACCCTATCTAACATAATATTAATATTTTAGTATGTCTAATAGAACATGAAAAGTTCTGCAGTATCAGTGAGAATTTCTTTATGCAGTTCATGTATAAAAATATTTTTCATTTTCAAATTACTTATGTATGATGCTTGAATTGACTAAGTTGTAGCAGGAAGGATACACCACCAGTAATAAAATTGCAACATGCTTTTAATGACAAAATTTTAATATCTTTACAAAAATTAATTGGATATTGCTGTTTGTTTACTGCAGTCACTACTGGCAAATGTTTACTTGTTCAGAAACAACAGAAATACTAACATATTACTTTTGATGGTTTATTTGGAAAATATTTAGTCATTTCTGATGGCATTTCACTGAGAGTAATAGACCCTGCAGCTGTTTCCTCTTAAGTTAAATACCAAATATTTACATTCCTTGATTCTCTCAAACCTATATTCTCACACACTCATATACAAAATTAGTTTCAAGATATAGGCAGAATAAGAAATACAAAACATATTCAATAAAGGCTCCATTCAAGCATTTGCTAGGGCACCCATGTCATCATTGTGATTATAAAGCAAGATTCAGAAGGCATTTAGATTGACTGCTCTTCTAGGTCTACCATGTACTTATTGTTTTATATTCCTAAAAGACTACCCTTCCTTCAGCTATGACAAAAGCTGATGCTGAATGTCATATAAAAGTATGAGCATGGTTTCTGTAGTATATTTGACATACATTAAAGCATAATGCAAAGCCATGCTACAATGTCTACTCTTTTCTGTAAAAAGAAATAAACACTGAGCCAACGAATTCTTGATATGCAAATCATCACAGAAAATTCCCAGATTGATAATTAGAGAAGACAGCTTTATTTTTTTCCTCTGAAGTTTATTGTAAAAGTACGTTATTCTCCTTTTTCAACATATTTCTTACACATGCAAGGTTAACCAGTACCATTGTATTTCTCATTAACGAATACAGTAAGACAGTCAGGTTCATCAGGTATAGTATGTAACAAGTCATTTTCCTCTGTGCAGCTTGATAGGAGCAACATTATCATCAGCTACATAAACATGTAATTACACTGTATTATCTACAGTTGTGTTGTTACATCTTCATGTTAACATGACTAAATATTAGTTTTAAACTACAGTTAACAAAGAAAAAAACAAAACAAACAAACAAACAAAAAAAACCCCAAAAATAAAACAAAAAATGCTTTAGCATAACCTGAGCTCTGCTTTAAAACCAAATATTTAAAAGGTGCTTTTATTTTAGCTTTTCATTTAATTAAAGACTTGTGTTTTAATAAAGTAAATAAACGTATCAAGCTATATTCTGAGTCCTGCAATGTATGCTGAGAATATATAAGAACGTTTCACTGACTAGAGGTCAAAGATAGAGATGGTGTCCCTGAGATACAAAACAAAAACTACAAGACATAGAAGAAGAAGGGGAAAAAAAAATCAGTGTTTTCACAAATCCTATATCCTAAAAATCACATAGCTCAGTTAACTTCTAACTCACCTCAAATATTTTCCTCTATTTCCTATGGAAAGTAATGTTAGAGGATTTTAGGTGAGGTGTACTGGAATAAATATGTGTGGTATTTGAAAGGCAACAGCATCAATCTTGAAAATAAATTTACAGATTGCAGATTCTAAAATGTGACTCTAAAACAGTTCTAGACAATGACTGACTGTGAGATTGATACTTTTTAAATTATTAGCTATTTAAATACAAACACTGACATTTAATTCTTTGATAGGATCTCTAAGAAAAATGACTGATAGAAAAATTGTTGTACAAAAATGCCATGTCACTTCCTTAAAAAAAGAAAGACATTAAAACCAATTTCTTTCGAAACAAATGTCATCATTTAACCTCAGCCAGCAACTGAAAACGTAGCCAATTGCTCGCTCCCTGAGTTGTGATGGGGAAGAGAATCAGAAGAGTAAAAGTGAGAAAACTTGTGGGTTGAGACAAAGACAGTTTAATAAGGTAAGCAAAAACCAGGCATGCAAGCACAGCAAAACAAGGAATTCATTCACTGCTTCCCATCAGCAGGCAGGTGCTCAGCCATCTCCAGGAAAGCAGGGCTCCATCATGCCTGACAGTTACTTGGGAAGACAAACGCCATAACTTCAAACGTCCCCCTCTTCCTTCTTCTTCCCCCAGTTTTGTACACTGAGCATAACGCCATACGGTGTGAAATATCCCTTTGGTTAGTTGGGGTCAGTTGTCCCAGCTGTGTCCCCTGCCAACTCCTGGTGTACTTGCTGGCAGGGTGATGTAAGCAGCAGAAAAGGCCTTGACTGCTTAGCAACAACGAAAATCACCAGTGCACTATCTACACTATTCCATCCCAAATCCAAAAGACAGCACCATACCATCTGCTAGTAAGAAAGTCAACTATACCCCAGTCAAAACCATGACAATAAACAAGAACCTGGTATACATTTAAAGGATGTACTGTGAAGTTAATTTTGGTAACAATACCCTGCAAAGATTCACTATTTATTTACCTAGACCGTGGAAGAAAAATCTCAGACATACTATTACAGTAAAAAAGACTAGTTACCAGGGGTCCAAAGAAAGACCAACTTTTTCAATCATATCAAACTTCCATGTCTGAAAAACATTTAAGAGTACTTTTATAATTAAACATTCTTCCCTACGGACATCTCTCATATACGTGGGTCTGCCAAAGGTGCGACCATTGAAGCACGCGGTAGAAAACATTCACATAAATCTCATAGAAAGAACGGCAAGTAAAAAAAAGTGCTCTAGCAGGTATATATTTGAAACATAGCCAGAATGTAAGGAAACCTCTCTTAGATTAAGAATTCATATCTTCCTATTTCTTTGTCAATTTTTCTGCAACAGAAAAGACAGTACCTTTTTTTCCAAAGAGGCAATCTGCTGCAACATAAGCAATTCTCAAGTAAGACTCATATTCTCTTCCAAGGAAATGTGAACTGTGTTTTTATTTATCTCTCTTCAAACATAATTTTGAACTATCCCAAATGGTTTCTAATACTTATCTACATAAACAGTGGTTAGAGCTGTAAAAATAACAAAGCTGAACATAGATTTCCCCTTACCCAACTAACTATCTGAAATTTGAAACTAGCTGTCCAGAAGGCCACTCTATGGCCAAGAAAAGCATTTCTCAAAGATATTTTGACCTATCCTTCATTTGGTGTCCCAGATAAGTAGAGAAATTCTCTCTGAAGATATTATTCCTTCTCCATTAAGTGAGGACTTAGGCTTTTTAATAAATAATGCCTAAATTTTAGAATGTTTGTCAAAATTTTAGTTGGCTAAAATTAAGTGAGATGAATGGTAGGCGTAGAAGGTCGTGCCTGAGCATTGATATCTTTTTAATAAATACAAAGAAAAAAATTGGTCCTGAATTCATCTTTCTCTGCTTCACAACAAAGTCTCTGTGTTTGATACTCATACTTCACCTAGGTTTTGGGTTTTTTTTAGATACAGAGTATTTTTATAGACAAGGTTCTTCATGTGACCCCAAAACTAGTGAAAGAAACTCATCTTCCATACGTTTGCACTGCAGAATAGTGTCTGTTAAGGTATTAACTCAATTGAAGAGAGTGATCCTGGTAAACTTTTGTGAACTTAAAATTAGGAAATTACATCCTAGCACAGTAGTCTTATTAAAAAATAAATACCTTCAGTTCTTTGGGGCCCACAGAATGAAGTTCTTATTGAAGTACATTAGAAGATGGTGCTATCACATACAACAACTGCTGGCAATGGCATGGCATTGTATTGCTTTACAAACTTGTTTACCCCATTGATTTATTTCTGGGTGAACAAAAGGCACTGACCAAGCAGCTTGAATTTACAAATTTCAGATTCTTACAGGTCCATAGCAAACTTCCAGTTGTGTCAGCATCTCACAGCATTTAATGGCACCCACATTGCAGTATGCTTTCAAAACAGAAAGTTTAGATTTGTCTTGCCTTTCTGTTTCTTGAAGCGGAAAACGTTTTAGGTATTTTAACACATATTGTATTGGAATGTGTATTATGTTTGACTTGATATTTTAATTTAAATAAAAGTGATACAAAAGGCCATGATATAGTTATTTATGTCTCCATTAGTAATGACAGATGTTTAAGCATTTTTCTCATGAAGCATGTTCTTCATGAAACATATTTTTTGCACAAGAGCACTGACATCTGCTCCTACTTTTCTCCTGCAATATAGTTGCATGGCAACCGAGACATTACTGTCCCTCACTAACTATGATTAGCAATCTATTTAAAAATGATTTTATGCCAAAAATTAACTGAAACATTAGCCTGCTGTCACATACATTAGATACTGTTGAGAAAGAATGCTATATTCTTCCTATTGTATTTTCTTGTTAACTTCACTGCTAAGTCACAACCCATAACACAAACTCTAAAAACTTCTTCATTTTGAGACACCCTTCCTTCTAGGAACAGCCAGACTACTAGTCTAAATCTCAGACTAATCAAAAAATGTTAATTCCGTTTGCTTTTGCAGAAACAAAGGATTAACAGACCCTTACTTTTAGTGACACAGAAAATATTTTCCTACACATCTGAAGGAATAGAGCAGTGCAACTAGTTAATAGGTCATGGTCAGTGCATCAGCTGAATAGCATGTAGTCAAAATAGATTTCTGTTCTTTAAACCAGAAGGTGTTCCCTGTACTCTGTCAGGTATCAGAGAACACAACTTCTTAGCCTATCTGAGTCAAGATTTGTAACATTATTTATTCTATTCTTCAGACAGTGACAATTTACTTGCTCACAGTACTTTTCTTCAGTAAAGAAAACCTAAGTAGGCAATGTCATAGTGCAGAATGCGTGAATAATTAATCAAAACACTGTAAAGATGGGACAGGAGAAAATTATTTCTTTTCTTAGTGGAGAGAGATACCAGTAGCATCTCACAGATATCCCTGAGGGAACCTGTGCAATTCAACATATTCTCAAAAGGGGTGAATAATAAAGTGACAAGATTTGCTATTGATGCTAAGCTAGTAAAGGTAAATCAGGACCAAGAGAACAACTACAGAAGTTCTTTCTGCTATTAGCGGATGAAATTCTTTGTAAATAAATGTAAAATGCTGTACGTTGGATGGGGGAATCAATGTTAATGTTACATATGAAATGGTGGGCTCTCGACTGACTTACAGCTCCGATGAAAACTTGGAACTATATTAAAGAGATAAAAATGTTGGCTCTCTCCTCAGCAGCTGTCAAAAATAATCAATTTAAAGCTAGAAACTATTGAGAAAGAAAAAGGAAACAAGGGGATTTATGCCACCCTATGAATCAATGGCTCAGTAGCATCCCGATTACAGTGTGCAGTTCTGGGTACTGATCCCCTCCATCTAAAAAAAGGATTCAAAGGACTCTCTGAAGATATACAGAGAAAGGATGACACGAGTGACTTGAAATGGTTTCTGTGCACTGAACAGTCGAAATGGAGGAAAAGATGACTAAAGGAGATATGAAAGAGGCCTTCGTGGTCATGAAGGACAGTGAAAAAAGCAGAAGTCCATTTTTCGCTGTCTCTTCCAAAAAAAGAATTACATGATGTCAGATGATGAAAGTAGAGGATGGCAGTTACAGACAAAAGTCTTCACATGATGGATAGTTAATCTGGAAAACAGTCAAAGGGGACTGAAGACAATAAATGTTTTTAAGGGTTGCAAAGGCAATTTGATTTCTCCTCCAAGGATTTGTCCACTGAAGGCTACTAAACACAAGGATACATACTCTGGTATGTATCATACATGCTTACTCTGTTCTTATATTCTTGCCAACAAATGTGCTTTTTGTCATACTTACTGTCAGAGGCAAAACAGATTCAACTTGGGGAAAATTCATTTAATTTATTGCCAATTGAAAATAGAGTTGGACGGTGAGAAGCAAAGGCAAAAGCTAAAACACCTTGTCTCCCCTTCATCCAAGGCTCACCTTCACCCCTTCACTCCCAATTCTGGAGCAGCTCAGGGGATGAGGAATGGGGGGCTGCGGTCAGTCCATAACAGCTCCTCTCTGCCACTCCTTCCTCCTCACACTTTTCCCTGCTCCAGTGTCGCGCCTTCCCATGGGCTGCAATTCTTCATGAACCTCTCTAGCACGGGTCCTCTACATGGGCTATGGTCCCTCAGGAAAAGATTGGTCCAGCATGGGTCCCCCATGGGCCTCAGTTCTTTCAAATCTTTAAAATGTTTCAAATGTATCTTTCAAGTCTTAGACTGGATAGGACTATGTTTTCTTCTGGAACAGGTGATTACATAAATTGCAAACCCAACATTCTACTTTCTGTGAAGACAACTGCTTAGGCAGCCAGCCTAACCAGTAAGGCTACCCTAAAGCATTCAGAACGTACTTCAACCAGGCCCTAGAACAGAAGTCAGAAAAATTCTGAAAGTTTTTCTTACAAAAACAAAACCCATGTTGTTTGTTTGGGTTTTTTTCCCCTCAGTTATGTGTCTTTTTTCATGTTACTGAAAACCTAAGTCTTTTGTAAATACACATCAAAATTGTTAGAAACTCAATTTAAAAGACTGAAAATGACATAAGACTCAATGATAATACTGAAATAGCTTTTTATAAATATTGCCAATTTCAGATGGAGGGCCTTAAATCTCTTCTTTTTTGTTGTGGCTTTCTCAGAACAACAGGGATAAAATCAGAAACACTTTCTAATGTTCAGTTAGGAGAAGTTAAGAAATTCCTGTATGAACAGACAACCCACTGATATTAATTATGTAGCATTTTAAAAATTTTGACTCAGTTCACAGTACAAATATAAAGCTGAAAGGCCCACAGAGATTTTCAGTCACTTGCTGTAGTATTCTCCAGAGTACGTTCTCACTAATGCTACAGAAATAGAACGAAGAGGGGTTGGGGGGAACAAAACCATGTTTTCTAAAAAGTGTACCTTGGCATAGACATGACAGTTTCAGCAGGTTGGCAGGGCATCTACAGTCACAAGTACTATAGATACCATTTCAAAGTTGTTAGGTGAGAGTTGCCTTTCCTTCCCCATTGATCTTTATGTCCACACAGTCACATTCAGAAGCAATGCCCTGGGTCTTCTCTTCACATTCTCAATTCCTATGTGCTATGCATGAAATGTGTGGAGAAGGAGGAAGGGAAAAACTTATCTGACACAGTATAATGCTTTCTGCTTTGTAACCCCACAGAGGCTTCCGTAGCCATGGAACTTACCAATGTTGTGCACAACATCCACACTTGATCCCGTACTTTTAGTAAAATCAGCTTAGATATGAGGTGCACGTTTCCATGCTGAAGAACTCTCTCCCCGTCTTTTAAATACACATGGATTAATCTCATCAGTTGCTCATTTGGGATTTGATTGAACACCCACACATCTTTCCATGAGCTGGATGAAGAATCCTTTGACTGAGTTCTGACCTGAAATCTGAGACAAATCTGTTTGTTCACTTATCTGAAGTTGATTAATTTCATTATTGATCACTGCAGCTTGTTTACCATGGCTACAAAGTCACAGGTTAATTCTACTTGCTGTGGTCTTGACACCATATCTCCTAAATTATTGACTTTTGTGCATGCTACTCCTTCATTTTGTTTATTCACAGTAATAAATCTTCAAATTAGTTTACAAATAAACAACACAGCACTGATTAAGTGACTTAAATGTCACTCCCAGGGACAAAGCCTGCAACTGCATCAAATCTTTACCCCAAAGTAATATTACTTTCTAGTATCCTTAGTACCCCGTTTGCTTCAAAAGTTATAGTCTGCTTTATGAACAGCAGTTAATTTTCGTGATACTTTCAGAACTCTTGTAATAGAAAAGCCTAGTTAAGTTCTCCAAAGTTCTCAAAAAAAACCTCAACCTGATCAATAACTCCTGTTTTATCTGAGTATTTCCTAAGATTTGTGAGGATCCCATGGTGGAGTCTATCTTCTCTATACATGTCCTGTCATAATGCTTCTTACATCCAAGACCCATTTATGGGGACAAGTAAACATACTTGGAGCTGATATCACTAAGTTAAGACAATCCGGTACGAAGCAAAGTTGTATTCTGCACTTCTGTAAGTTGTTATTTTTATTTCAATTAAAATTCTTGTAAGTGAGGAAAAAGAAGCATCAACATTTGCATGAGCAAAATGATAATGAAAATAAATTCAGAGGACTATGGAAACCTCCACCTCCATTATTAAATATTTTCATTCAACAGTGGAACAACACTCAGCACTGTTCCATATTTGATCACCCATTGCTTGATGGAAAGAGTAGAGATCTTTGTTAGGCCACAAAACTAACTAGTCCTCATTTTAAAATTGTTCTTGAAGCAATAAATATTGGCAGTCAAAGAGGTACTTAGCATGTTCAACAGTTTTGTTTTGAATATCATAAGTTACTATAACCTTTG
This sequence comes from Rissa tridactyla, assembly GCF_028500815.1. NCBI lineage: Eukaryota > Metazoa > Chordata > Aves > Charadriiformes > Laridae > Rissa > Rissa tridactyla. Next base: position 82,431,782 of record NC_071467.1, on the reverse strand, counting down.
GATTTCAATACAACTATGTTGAGATTTTTCATTTTCTCGCTGTTCTTAAGGGAAACTAAGATTCTTACTGTACTTACAGATATTATACACATGAATGATGCATTTATGTCCTGAACATCATTGCATTTAAATGACATTGTAATTTCTTAACATTCAGAAAACTCAGAGATCTCTACATATAACGTAAGAAGAGAATTATATAAAGACTTCCCCTGATTTATGTTGTCATATCAGCCCAGGACTCACCACAATGAGTAGGTAAACATCCTCTCTTGACAGCTCCATAATGTACATGTCCAAATGACTGCTATCAGCAAGAATCATTCTAATATAGAGTTTCATTGGACACAGTAACAAGCTGCAACATTGCAAAAATTTACATCTGAAATATATTACCTAACACATTGATGAGACAAACTGTCAGGAAAATTGTCTGCTGGAGATGTATTTAAAATCACATTGAAAAGCAATTTAAAGCAGATTATGACTTTTAAAAGTTTGGGAAATGAAGTGGGACTTCTTAATAAACATTCACATACAAAAGATTTCACATGCAATTGAAACAAAAATGTAGAGTTCATCTTAAATTTAAGATTCACCTTCTTGGCCTAAAAAAGCCAAAGGTCAGAAAAATGAGAAGGCTCACAAAAAGCATACAGTATGACCATTTAAGAATGAAAGAATTTCTTTGAGCCAGGAACCTGCTTCTCAGAGGTCTTCTCCCAGCAATCAGACCCAAAGGCCCACAACTGGGCTGAATTACAGATGATCTGGAGCACGAGTGGTCAAACTGAGGGCCCTCAAGGGTACCTTTGGAGTCCTGACCAGGGAGGAGCAAATATGGCTTGAACGAACAGGTTTTATTCACAAGAGTTTCATGCCAAAGAATGGCACTTTTCTCGTTTGCAACAGCTTTTTCCCCAGTTTTACTATTTGAAAAGCTGGATATGAAAACAATCACTTTCAAAAAGCGTGGAATTTTTGAGGATGAACTGGAAAGAATTAAGGAACAACAATTCAGTATATGGACTTGTGGATCCAGTTTTTGAAGGATTAATATGATTGTTTAAAAATCTGATTATACTTACAGTAGTGAGTGAGAAGAAATGAGTTGATGCTGGCTGTAAAGAGAATGACCAGTATGGGAGGAAAAAAGGAAAACCTATACCACTGTGCAAGTAAATTTTTAAATAAAGATACCGATTTTCTTTGTGAAGTTTTCTTAAAGAAATGAAGTCATAACTTTCCACAAGCTATCATCTCTTCTGGTTCAGAGGCAAAAAAAACCCTGTATTTATATGGCAATGCAGGCCATTGGCAGACCAGATAAAGTGGGATGACAGTTCTCCTTCCAGCTGCTGTTTTACCTGCCTCATTATAAATCAATCCAGATCGTCTCAGATTAATATCTCCATAAATGTTTGTTTGTATTTTTGTACTCAAATGAGAGAGTACCTTCACTCATTTTCCAAATATATATACTTCATATCAGAACTAATCTTCCAAAGGCATATTTTCTCTCTAGGAAAGTCATCCACTTGGCTACACAAAAGTTATAAACTTCAATTCTACCATGTTAATCCAGCAGTAGGATTATTTCATTAGATACTGCAAGGAAGCAGAATATAGTATTTTTTAAAAATACATACGCTTTCCTAATATTTTGCATCCTTTTATGACCCCATTTGTCCAAACCATTTAGTTAAGAGATGGTCATGTCACCTGCCCACAGAGCTCTAATTTCCTTCAGTTTAAGGAGATGCTTCAATATTTTTTTTCCCTTTTTTAGAGCTCAAAACTTGCTATGAACTCTTATCTTCCCGAATGCCTTGAAATACATTTAACAGTGCATCTGAACCTCTTGGCAGATTTCAGAAAGCAATTTTAGGCACTGGAATGAGAAAATTAATAGCGTGGAAGGGTGGGGAACATTATACCCATAAAACCACGAATCTTCTTCAGGGATTTAAACTGCTGCATATTATTCTTCCCTAGACAAAATTTTAGAGGAACAAAATGGAAACAAATGCATTTTAAAGTTCATTGATGGCAGTTTTAATAATTTAAGACAAAACAGGGTAACACTTGGAAGAAACAGGTTTCGTATCCACAACACCCATCTTTTGGTATCTCGTTTAGGTAGCTGGAGTTTCCATGTTGGTTTTGTCAGGCTCCTGAGGGCACTACCAACCCTTCCTGGCCATGTTTGGCCTGGTCTGGGGCATCACCCCACCCCTGTCTGTGGCCCAGGACCCCATTTCAGCTAAGCCCTAGGTATATAGATGCTGCCTTGAGGCATTTGTTGGGGCACTGAGAGGGCGAGCAGCTCACTGGGGCCTCCCCAAGCTGGCTGGTGGCAGGACCATGTGAATCGTGGCATATACAAGTGTGCTCTTCGCTGGGTTAAAAATTGGCTGGATGGCCGTGCCCAGAGAGTTGTGATTAATAGGGTGAAATCCTCTTGGCGGCTGGTCACCCATGGTGTCCCTCAGGGCTCAGTTTTGGGGCCGGTTTTGTTTAATATCTTTATCAATGATCTGGATGAGGGGATTGAGTGCACCCTCAGTAAGTTTGCAGACGACACCAAACTAGGTGGGAGTGTTGATCTGCTTGAGGGTAGGAAGGCTCTACAGAGGGACCTGGACAGGCTGGATCGATGGGCCAAGGCCAACTCTATGAGGTTTAATAAGGCCAAGTGCTGGGTCCTGCATTTCAGTCACAACAACCCCAGGGAACGCTACAGGCTTGGGGAAGAGCGGCTGGAAAGCTGCCCAGCAGAAAAGGACCTGGGGATGCTGGTGGACGGCCAGCTTAACATGAGCCAGCAGTGTGCCCAGGTGGCCAAGAAGGCCAACAGCATTCTGGCTTGTATCAGGAATAGCGTGGCCAGCAGGATTAGGGAAGTGATGGTGCCTCTGTACTCAGCACTGGTGAGGCCTAACCTCGAGTACTGTGTTCAGTTCTGGGCCCCTCTGTACAGGAGGGTCATTGAAGTGCTGGAGCGTGTCCAGAGGAGAGCTACCAGGCTGGTGAGGGGTCTGGAGACCAGGTCATATGAGGAGAGGCTGAGGGAGCTGGGCATGTTTAGCTTGGAGAAGAGGAGGCTGAGGGGAGACCTCATTGCCCTCTACAACTACCTGAAAGGAGGTTGTAGAGAGGTGGGTGTTGGCCTCTTCTCCCAGGTGAATAATGACAGGACCAGAGGAAATGGTCTGGAGTTGCGGCAGGGGAGGTTTAGATTAGATATTAGGAAGAATTACTTTACTGAAAGAGTGGTCAGGCAGTGGAACAGCCTGCCCAGGGAGGTGGTTGAGTCACCATCCCTAGAGGTATTTAAGAAACGTCTAGATGTGGCACTTCAGGGCATGCTCTAGTGGCAGAGATTGTAGGTTGTTTGGTTGGACTTGATGATCTCAAAAGTCCTTTCCAACCATGAAGATTCTGTGATTCTGTGATTCTGTGACCTGTCAGCCAGGGCCTGTCCCATTTCCCCAGCCAGGAGCAGGGCAGCTGCAGGGACAGAGGCAGCCCCAGCCCCGGCATTCGGCGTCTCCCTGGAGATGGGGACAGCCTGAGGCCAGGCAGGGACGTGGGCCTGTGGATGGGCCCATCCCAGCAGGGCCACTGAGGGGCATGGCAGGGATGTGGGGAGCTGGAGACCAGCCCTGCTGCAGCGTCACTGGGGCAGGGGCTGATGATACCTAAATGGCATTCAACTTTTAGACACCTCGTAGGGTAGCTGTCTTAAAGTGCTTGTCTAAAGGCATATATAGCAAAGATTAGTGTTTTTGTTAGCGATTAAAACAAAATAATTTTTCAGAAGTCTCCTAAAATTAGCATTCACTGGAACTATATGTCTTGAACAATGGTTAAGTTATTCAGTCAGCTAAGATCCTGAAAAACTGGTTTTTTTACAGGATCCATAATTTGCAATTCAGTGCAAGAGTTTTACTGCAGTTCCTCTATGTTCAAGCTAAAGCATAAAAACATAAATATTTCAGGAGTAAATAATTAAAACCTTCAGCACCTTCCTCCCCGACTTGATAATTTACTTTGATAAGAAAGAAGCACACAACAATTGGTCAGCCCTAGAGTGACATCTACAGTTCAGAAAAATAGGCAAGGAAAGGAAAAGTTACATCCACTCATCCTGCTTTAACTATGAAACAGGAGCGTACTAATGATGAACTGATATATGAATTGTGGATACAAAAAAGGAACACATTTTACCACAAAATATCCTGATGGCCAGGCAGCAACAGGAATACTTTAGTCCACCAGTCAATTCAACTCTGTCAAGTGTTGCTAAGAAAAAATCTGATCTGGGGAAAGAAGTAATCTGATGAAGCAATCTTTTTGGAGGTTGGAGCACAGAAACTAATAGGAAGGACAGGTTGAGCAGGGATGCAAAAATTCAGTAAAATATATTGTGAGACAACAACACATTACATCATCCATGTAGATAAAATTCCATCACGTTACGGGTACGTGTGCAGTCTGCAACAGTTTCTTCAATGATAATAAGCAGAACCATGAATTTCAAAGTTTGGGGTTTTTATCTTCTAAATGCATTATACTACTTAGCTGCTATTTTATGGGATAGATGTATTTTCATCTCATCAAAGTAAGCAAAACCCAAGAAATTAAAAAATTAGTAGACATTTCTGAAGGAGGGAAACATTTAATATCAGCTTTAAGGTACAGATGAAGAGAGTAATTCCACTCCATTGATCAGGTCAATGGCATGATGCAAATATTGATTGGTTTATTTGATGTAATAGTATTTCTGTAACTACACATATGATCTTTTAACCTTGAAGACATCATCAATAGGGTAAAACTTAGTCAGATGCAATAGAATAGTATGCTGAAAGTCAGAAGAGCTGGAAAAGTCATTACAATGATCATTGGAAGATAAGTGCTGGTTGTAAGATAATTCATGATCTGTTTAGACACAATAATCAATGATAGCTAATTTGGAACATGGGAGTCTATTATAGGTCATCTAACTTTGAAATATGATTCTGAAATGATGTAGGTTTCATGCTTATGTCAGGTCGTGAACAATCAATGCATTGCTTTACTTAGAGAAGACTGATAATATCTTTGCATGTGATTAAAACAGCTGCAGAAAAAAAAGACCAGTACCTACCAAAAGACTCTGTAAGAAAGAAATCCTACATTTTTCTTTTAAAAGTTCCTTTGGCTTACTTTTCATGCTTTGAATTTTATTAGTCTTTCAGTATGTAGAAACATAAAATTCTGATTTCTGTGTACCAACAATATTGTCTGTGCACAAGGATTTGTAAAATACGGTAAGGAAGAATTAATTTTGAAAGATGCCAGAAAAGATAGGAGGAAGAACAGGGGAAGTACTACAATAAATAACCTATTTGCAATAGACTGACTGTCCTTGTCAGAAAAGAACAGAAGTTTAAAAAGATTTAAGAAGATTTAAACATTGTGGACATGGCAGGATTATTTTTACTGAACACAAGCCAAAGATAAAGCCAGTCTGGGTGACGGCAAAATGAAAAAACTAATACATTAAAGCTACTTTGTGTCATTTTAACAACTTGGCCAGTAAATGTGTATGTGTCCTATCATTCACAATAGATACAGAGCTCACTCATTAACGTGTGCTTTAGCACAAATTAGTTAGGCTGCAACAATTGTCATCTTTAAAACCAAACAAAAAACAATCTGTACAGAAGGTAACATTTCTACTTTTTTCAATGGTGGTAGAGCACACCAAGATGTTAAACAGTCCCACCATCGCAAACAGAATACTACAAAAGACTTCAGTATAACTGCCCCTCTCCACTCAACCATATATATGTAGGGTTCAGGAGATGGTAATTGATTCTTATTAATGTTAAAAGATAACAAATTAATGGTAATATTTTTTTTGGTTTGCTTTATACCTGTTTTCTGGATTTTCAGCTTTTTGATTTCTACTCTCAAATTTATTTGAACATGTAATGACAAACTCAGTGCCTTTAAAAGAAAGGTAAGATTTTCACTTAATCACAAAATACTAGAAGCATTAGGAAAAAAAAAAAAAGATCATAAAATGAATGAGACTTGGGGATACTGTTGAACTCTTTGAGAGACTAAAATTTTTCCATGTCATTTCAGGTAGGATCTATGTGTGTGTCCTTAGGGGTGCAATTCTTCTTTCCACTCACATATTGCGCATTATTTCATACAATGCTTTGGTGGAGCAAGAGATTTGCTTACTGACCCTCTGTCCTTTCTCTGATGAGATGCTCCAAGGTGGAGGACTTATTTTCTGAGAGGAGTTTTTCTTCCATTGCTATGTTCTGGACAATTTAAAGATGCTTCTTAGCTCATAGTTCCCCACTTGAAAGGATCAGGTCCTAGCACTGAGCACTAAGAAAGTGAAATTACCACTTCCTAGCATGGGGAACAAACAGGAGGAATTAGAGGTCTGTGTGTAGTTGCAGGGCTACAATCTGACCGGGATCACAGAAGTACAATGAGACAGCTCACTCACCTGGAGTGCTGTAATGAGTAGATAGAACCTCTATAAGAAGGACAGAACAAGAAAGCGGGGAGAGGGAGATGCCATTTCTGTGAGACATGGATGATGACCAGTGGAGAGTTTATGGGTTAGTCATAAAGGGCAGACCAGCGTGCGCAATGTTGTGGTGGGTGTTTGCTACAGATTACCTGAACAAGAAGCAGTAGTATAGGAGGCTTTCTTCACACAACTTGAAAAAGCCTCATGTTTGCAGGTCCTGGACCTCATGAGGAACTTGAAGAACCACACCGATATTAGGGAAGGGACTACTCAGAACACAATTAATCCAAGAGATTTATGGAGTGAATTGGTGATAAGTTCCTGACAAAAGCAATCAAGTAGCTGATAAGAAGAGGCACTCAGCTAGACGTGACACTTACAAACAAGAAAGAACTGTCTAGGGTGTAAAGGATGGGGGCAGCGTTACCTGCAATGATCATGAAATAGTGGAGCTCAGGATCCTGAGAGGAGAAATCAAGGCAAAAAGTGTACTATCACAGACCTGGGCTTCAGTGGAGCAGACTTTGGCCTCTTCAGGGACCTGCTTGGAAGAATCTCATGAGATGCAATCCTAGAGCCGAGAGGCTTCTGGAAGAGCTGATTGGCTCACAAGGAGCAGCTCCTTCAAGCTCAAGAACAGTCCAATGACCAGGAAATCAAACAAAGATGGCAGAAGGCCTGCATGGCTAAACAAGGAGATCCTGTCAAAACTTGAACACAAAAAGGAAGTATACAAGAATCAGAAGAAGAGTAATGTGATCTAGGAGGAATACCAAGACACTGTGAGAGCTTGCAGTGTTAGAAAGGCCAAAGCCCACCTGGAGTACCATTTGATCAGGGACGTGAAGGGCAACCAGAAAAGTCTCTGCAGGCACATCAGCAGAAAAAGGAAGGGTAGGGAAAACGTGGGTGTGCTGCTGAATGGGACAGACAGGGTGGCAAAAGACATGGAAAAGACCAAGGTACTCAATGCCTTCTTTACTTTGGCCTTTACTGGTCATATTTTCCTTTAACCTGAGGCTGCTGAGATCAGTGGGAAGTCTAGAGCAAGAAAATCTTACCCTTAGTGGAGGAGGATCAAGCTAGGGAACTTTTAAACAAATGGGACATATACAAGCCTGTAGGACCTGACAGGATGAAGCCATGAGTGCTGAGGGAGGTGGCCAATGTCACTGCAAAGCCAATCTTGATGCCACTGTAATCTTCAAGAACAGTATGAATTCTGGGCTGCATTAGGATTGCCAGCAGGTCAAAGGTTGTCTTTCCCCTCTACTAGATACTGGTGATGCCGCGTCTCGAGAGTTGTATCCTAATCTGAGCGCCCCAGTATAAGAAAGGTATGGACTTAGTGGACCAAGTCCAGCACAGGGCCCCAAAGAAGATTAAGGGGCTGGAGAACCTGTCATACAATGAGAGGCTGAGAGAACAGGGACTGTTCAGCCTGGAGAAGAGAAGGCTCAGGGGGATCTTATCAATGTGTATAAATACCTAGTGGGAAAGAGTAAAGAAAATGGAGCCAGGCTGTTCTAAGTAGTGCCTTCCGAGAGGCCAAGAGGCAATGAGTACAAACTGAAATACAGAAAATTCTATTTAAACATAAGAAAAAGCCTTTTAACTGTGAGGGTGATGAAGCACTGTAACACATTGCCCATTACCCTTGGAGATACTCAAAACCCAACCAGACACAGTCCTGAAAAATTGCTTTTGTTGATCCTATTTTCAGCAGAGGTCCTTTCCAACCGGAACTATTCTATGACTGTGATATACAATGGCTTTATTGGACAGGGTAATGTTTTGATGAAAGTTTCCAGCAATCGTTGTCTAAGTGTGTAATATTTACTTCTTGGCTTTAGGAAGGGTATGTGAAAAATACTCCACCCAATAATCAAATCAACCATGTGTGTCTTCCAACAATTTTACTTTTAGAGGAATTTAATTTAGATGTTTTTATGGATACCTAGATGTATTAAATGACTTTTCAAACTTTTTTTTTTCCCCAGTTGGGGTTCATGTTCCCAGAAGAGTGGTGAACACATGTAACTGATTTATATTAATAGGATCTGTTTGGCACAGATCTAAGATATTTTTAATGTATTGCTCAGTACTAGTCCTGAGAGACACAAAGTCCCTGGGGTAAAAGAAAGGTACATCAGAGAAGCTGAAATCCACTTTACATAGACAAATGCTTGGAAATAGTATCTTCCTATAAAAAGCACAGAGCGCCATGCATTTCTGATAACCCAAGACATCTCTTATGTCTCTGTAGATGAAATTGAGTTAAATAGGTACTACGGAATTTAACATGAAATCATATGGGACTGGAGCAGCTCTGCATTCCAGTGAAGAAAAATAGCTACTGTTCAAAAGCTACAGACAAAACACACAGGAAAGCATGTAATGGAAGGTGTACGGAGAAATTTAGTGCTTGCTTTTCTTTGGATTACTCTAGGGTTTTTTTTTTGTTGTGGGTTGTTGGGTTTTTTCTGTAGCTTAACCTAGTTTGGTTTTTTTTCAAAATAGTTATAATTTATCTTTAAAACTGTCAAAGCACAGACTCATGACAATAAAGAATAATTTTCAGATAGAATAAAGCTACAAAACCTCATTAATACTCTATGATGTCATGCAGTTAACAATTTATTTTACTTATAGACAACACATTTTACTTATAGAAACATATGGGGTTATCCTAATTATAGTTAGGTAACTGTATGAAATCTCAGATTCTGCTGTATTATGAAAAAGTATTGTCAGTTTTGCAGCAATTGTAACTAGTCTGTTTTGTTCTTTTTAATGTGACAATACATTTACACAAATAATCATTCGCCTTGGAGAATTAATGATCATTAGCACTGTAATTACATATTTCATTAACGTACATATTCCAGTGACATTGATAAACATGCATTGACTACCCTTATGTTATGTATGAAGTATTTTTCAAGCCTCAGAAAAAAATAGGGTTTGTTTTTTGCTGGTTAGATGCATTACCATAATTTTTTTAAGTCATAATGAGAGACTCTGAAATATATAACAGGCTGTCCATAGATGTTTTTTTGAATCAGTCATATCAAGCACTAACAGCAATCAAATCTTTGGGCAAAAAAGATATGCAGTCATGCTGAAGATTACAGTTCTGTTCATAAGACATGAAAAAATAGAAACCCACAGTAAACTGGTGATCAACATTTTTCAGGATGTTCTCCTTTATTTCTTTGGCTCAGTATAAGGACGACTAGAAGAAAAGTGTAAATATCAGCCAGAATTTGAATTGTGTTCCTACCAGAATCTGTATCAAGTCTAAGAGTTATACACCAAATTTGGTTCTCTCTTGCACTGTAAAGCAAATGTTAAAAAACTATAAACATATATCTTGCCTGGTCAGCCTGATAGCTTTCTACTATAAAATGAATCATTCCATGGGGTGAAAGCAGTAGATATTAATTATCTAGATTTTATCAAGACATTTGACACAGTCTCCAACTGCTATTAGAAGGTCCTTAGAGCCTGTGGCCACCTTTTTCAAGCCACCTTGTTCTCAGGTAGCTGCCCCACACTGGTTCCACCGCTCCCCACTCTCCATGCTGTTAATCAGACTCAAGCCATCAGTATGGGAAAAGTCAATTCTACCACTTCTCAGACCACCGCAGGAGGATTAAGTCCACTTTAGTACTCACTGCACCAAAAAGGACATTGCCAAGCTATAACAAATGCCCAGGAAGCCCAAATGAGCAGGCAGACAGAGCACAGAATATATGAGGAAAGGCTGACACAAATGGCTTTAGTCAGTCTGTAGAAAAAAGGCCAATGGGGCCACATCCTGCTCTCTTAAGCTGTGTTTCAGCATTCTCAAAAAGGCTCTTCTTATAGCCTCACACTGAAGTCACAAGAGGCAAGAAAAGATGTTCAAGTAACTGAGGGAAATGGGGCGGGAATTTCCTAAGCTGCTTTCCATTATATTTGAAAAGTTGTGTCAGTCTGGTGAAGTTCCCACTGACTGGAAAAGGGGAAACATAATCCCCATGTTCAAAAAGGGAAAAAAGGACGACCCAGGGAACTTACAGGCTGGTCAGTCTCACCTCTGTGCCTGGCAAGATCCTGGAGTAGATCCTCCTGCAAACTCTGCTAAGGCATGTGGAAAATAAGGGGATTGGTGACAGCCAACATGGCTTCACTAAAGGCAAATCATGCCTGACAAGTTTTCTGACCTTCTATGATGGTGTCACAGCATTGGTGGATAAGGGGAGAGCAACAGATGTCATCTACCTGGACTTATGCAAAGCATTTGACACTGTCCCACATGACATCCTGGTCTCTAAATTAGAGAGGCACAGATTTGATGGATGGACCACTCAGTGGATAAGGGATTGGTTGGAAGGCCACACTCAAAGGGTTGCAGTCAATGGCTCAATGTGCAAGTAGAAACCAGTGATGTGTGGCATTCCTTAGGGTTTGGTACCAGCACAGGTACTGTTTAACATCTTTGTTGGCAACATGGATTTTGGGGGATTAAGTGCACCCTCAGCAAGTTCGCCGACGACACCAAGCTGTGTGGTGCGGTCGACATGCCAGAGGGACAGGTTGTCATCCAGAGGGACTTGGATGAGCTAGAGTGGTGTGCCCATGCAAACCTCATGAAGTTCAGCCAGGCCAAGTGCAAGGTCCTGCACGTGGGTTGAGGCAAACCCAGGTACAAATACAGGTTGCGTGGAGAATGGATTGAAAGCAGCCCTGATGAGAAGGACTTGGGGATGTTGGTGGATGAGAAGCTCAACATAAGTCTACAATGTGCACTCGTAGCCCAGAAAGCAAACCAAATCCTGGGCTGTATCAAAAGAAACGTGTCCAGCAGGTCAAGGGAGGTGATTCTGACCCTGTTCTCCACTCTGGTGAGACACCACCTGAAGTACTGCATCCAGCTCTGGGGCCTCAAACATAAAAAGGACATGGACCTGTTGGAACGGGTCCAGAGGGACACAAAGATGATCAGATGGCTGGAGCACCTCTCCTGTGAAGACAAGCTAAGAGAGTTTAGTTTATTCAGCCTGGAGAATAGAAGGCTCCGGGAATACCTTCTTGTAGCCTTCCAGTACCTAAAGGGGGCCTACAGGAAAGACATGGAGTGTAGCAATAGGACAAGGGATAATTGTTTTAAACTGAAAGAGGGTAGATTTAGAGTAGACATCAGGAAGAAATTTTTCACTATGAGGGTGGCGAGGTACTGGAACGGGTTGCCCATAGAAATTGCAGATGCCCCATCCCTGGAAGTGTTCAAGGCCAGGCTGGATGAGGCTGTGAGCAACCTGGTCTAGTGGGAGGTGTCCCTGCCCATGGCAGGGGGGGCTGGAACAAGATGATCTTTATGGTGCCTTCCAACCTGAACCATTCTGTGATTCTATGATTCTATGACATCTGCAACCAATGGAACCCAGAGGACCAGCTGATCCTACTGATGCAGGTGACCTTGTGACAAAAGACAGGGGAAAGCAGAAAGGTTTCTTCCCTCGGCCATTTCTGGAAATATCTGTTCTGGGGCTGCCCAGGTGCCTTCATGTAGTAGCAGAGCAGGGGTGAGAAAAGAAGCCTGAGCTTCTTCCCCTACAAGGAGGATCATCTCAGAGAACACCTAGACGCTTTGATAGCACAGCCGTATCCATGTTGTTACGACTAAAAAATGTATATCTCTTCTAATGAACTATCGCTTAGATGTAAACTCTGCAAATATTAGTTTTCAAGGACATGGTAAACCATATCAACTGTATACATATAATTTTTAAGATTGTAGTGAATTAACTAGTAATTCATGACTAGAATTAACTAGTAAAGCTATGGTTTCTTTGGCTGCCTTGTAAAGGGTAAATCTAAGCATTTTTCTAGGTATGATGAAGGCGTTATTTCCCTAGCTTTCATAAAATCACACTAAATGTTGATTTCGTTTATACTAAGATGACAGGTCTCCCAGGCATAGTATGAATGAAATACTATAAGCAGAAGTTCCACTTTAAATGAAAGCTATATCCCAATACCACATTAAGTGCACTTAAATGCAGTAAAGACAAGTGGTAAACAACTTAAATCGGCTGCCTTAGGTACTTATAGCAGTCCACCCTGACCAAATTTCAGCATTAGTAAGGACAATCAGCTGAATATTTGTCCTCCTTCTTATTTGTATCGAACGGTATTGCTGACAGTAAAAAAAGCAGCATCCAGTTACCTCATGCACATTGAAGAGAGAGGCTGTAGCACAGTCTTGATAAAGAATTCTCTGGGTTTTGTGATTTTTCTTTAACAGGCTACATCTCATGTAGCACTGATTTCTACAAAGCCTTTGTGTTGTGCTTTTGTATATGATTCTGCATCTGTTATGCCAGCCATATAAAATTCAAATAAGCCATCTTTAGAGTCAAAACAAATTATATTGAAAGAGATAGAAGTTTTGCCCATGCAAAGACTTATACTATTAGCAACGAACAGAAGCAGAGGTGAATGTTATTTCTTCCTGTGGGTATCTTTCTGCAAAATCTCTGCCTTCAGCTAGTCATTGTACACAAAGGCCACAAGATGGTAGTCTTGCCTTCAAAATAATACACTGACTCATTTTTCTAAAAAAGGGCTTGGCTGTCTCCTTTGTGACATGAGAGATCCTCAGTTCCTATCCTATTTCTCTGAAATAACTTCTCATGTACAAGCAAAATTAAAGCACAGAAGATTTAAATCTTAACCCACTTTTATCATGAAACCATGATATATTCCAACGGAAATTAGGAAAGTTCATATATTAGTAACTTTATATTCTTGAACTAATATATAATTCATATATTAGTAATATATATTACTAACTTTAAGAAATTCTGAAAACTCATGCAGTTTACACATAGTACCTGCATTTTAGTGGGGTAAAGCTGTTTCCTTACAGGAAATTCATTCCTGTAAATTGGAATTTTCCACCTCCATAACTCCATAGCAGTTGTTATTTCAATCTAAACTGAGTAGCTCATTTCTTCCTGACATGCTTAGACCACTATGTGATTCAGTTTTACATGTGGAAAAGTGGACTTCAAAATACAGTATTTGGATTAAATATTTTGAGTTAATCTTTAGGTCCAGCAATTCTTACATCTGTATCTTAAACTAGTCCCCTAAAGGTAGATGTGCAGCAGGTGTTTTGAGGGGGGGAAACGGACATGCAAAGAGACATGAGATCTGGATTTCTGTTGTGGGTCCTAATTCCTCAAAGCTGAGCTAGCTCTCTGAGCTTTTTGTTCTTTTTGAGCTAACAGCACTAAGAAAAGTTTCTTTTCTTTGCCAAAAGTGGTAGAACACTCTGTGATGAACAGTTATGCCAAGCATATGGCAAAGAGTTTTCTCCCAGAAATCCTCTGATATCCTACTTCTTTGAGATGCAGACAGCTGAATCATCAGGTACACAGCTTAACTTGACAAATCTTTTTTTGTAACTAATATGGACTTCAACAACCATTCTGTACATACGTTGTTATCATCTCTTTATATCATATTCTACTGTTGGTCCTACCTATACTGGTCATTGATGGCCTTGTTCAAAAAGAACATCCTTTAATTTCCTTAAATCGAAGTTTTTCATGTATTCAGGTTTTGATAGTAATCATCATGATAACTGTTGCCAGATTTTTTGTTTAAAACCTATCAAATTTGGGTACTTGGAATAGAAGGTTTTAAACACTTTCAAGTGCTGCTGAAAAAAACCCCTGTGATTTAGGTTTCAGAGGAGAAATAATAGAACTTTTTTATTGATGGTAGTCTAATCCTAATCTATGACGTCAAAAGTGTTAGCTATTCTGTCACAATGAGATTATGTGGTTAGAAAGGATTTACAATATTATAGTCTTCAAGAGCTAATATTCTACCACTTCTGGCAAATAAAAGACCCTTTTTCTCAGTGCTGTTAGCTAGGAGTGAGCCAAAGGCTCAGAAAACTAGCTCAACTTTGAGGAATTAGGAGATTTTTGTAGCAAGCTATAGAATAGAGCAATAGAATTTATTCTTATATCTCTTTGGTAAATTTAACCCAAATGTTGTGGGTTTAGTGGGGGGTTTCGTGGGTTGTTTTTTTTTTTTCCCCTAGTGAAAAATCTGCTTTTCAGGAAATAATATATTCCAGAAGCATATTACCAGGAATTCAGTAGGCACCCCTCTGGAGGTATATTGGCATCAATAATTTGGGATTTATAAAAGAAACTGAGTAATTATGAAATAACTTTACACTAAAGTGCAGGAAAATAAAGCTATGGATGATTCCTTCAGGAAAAGACAATTTGCCTGTGAATCATTATAATTTCCCTCCTGGGAAATTAGACTTACTGCATTTTTCCTAAGAAAAAGATAGCAAACATCATAAATAGCAAAAAGGAGTGTGGCTTAGCAGAGCTCCTATCATTCTTTAAACCAGGAAAACAAATGAGATGGCTTCTGTCTACTAGAGATGTCTACAGCACCAAATAATATGGCACAATAGTAGTTAATTAAAAGCGTTTAGTACAACATGCTAACTGCATGAGGTATGAAGGTTTTCACTTTCAACCAGTTTTCAGTCTGCTGAACCATAAGCAAAATTGTTCAAAGCTGCCTGAAGAACAAATTTTTGGGTTGGACACTTACGTCTCCAACAGAATTTGAAATGCATTTGGTGCTCACCTGGAGCTTATAGTTTAGCTTCCTTGGAAAGAAATACCGTTTACATACCTCAAGGTAGCAGGTATTCATAGGCATCTCCGCTAAGAAAAAAATAAAAAAGTTTCTATGAAAATCTTCATTTTAACCTGTATTTCCATGTAACTTTTAACTTAAAATAGAAAAAGAAATCTGTAGACAATTAATAGCTTTTAAAATACAAAATTTATTTATGAAGAGGATTTTTGTATTAAACTATTTCATCAAGGGTTTGGTGTTCCACACCAGATCATAAATATGATGTACAAATACCTTCCCCCTGCCACAAGTTCTCCACTTACTCAGGTTAGAAATCCTCTAGTAACTCCTAGGAGACCAGCTTAATTAAGAAAAACTAGTTTTAAGAGGATAAGTCTTTGAACCAATGCATTACAGACTGCCATCCCCAATTTAGAAATAAACCTAATAGTTACCTTAGTTGAATGATCTTTTTTTGCCCCATGTTGTCCCTTCATGTTACACACTTTTGGCAGAAGAATAAATTTGTCTAGGAGAAAAAAATTTTCTTCCTTTTACACTTCTGTTTGAGAACAGTTTTCTTTAAAAACTCTTAACACTCTTTTACTAACAAAAGCTAAAAGTCCTAGAATTCAGTCACACGCATCTTCAATCAGTTCACCACTGATTCTTCAGAACAAATGTGAAGCTAATGATTGTTACTCATTGATTTAAAATGTAGAGCTGACCTTGTAGTTCTGTTTCCTGAAGTAGTCATATTCTTGTCACTGACATCCTTCCCTCCTCTGCTGCTACATCTTTTCTTTTACATAGTAGATGGTTCTTGCCTTAATGGCTATAGACTTTTCAGAGTGTTGTCTTATTGCATCTGACTGACAGAAAAGTGGACACAGTCTTTCTCCAGATGTTCCGGTTAATATAGCATATAGCTATAGATAGATTCAAAAGTAGAAAAGGCACACCAATGCATTAAAAAAAGAACTATTTTGTCTTTCACAACTTTGTGAGAAGACAGCTAAACTAACCTGGAAGAGCAAAGATACATTTCTGCTTTATGTTTTTACTCCAGCTATACTTGTAAACTCAAGCTATTTGTCATCAACTTAGGAAAGCAAAATTGAGCAACATACTATATTTCAAAGCTTGTTCTCTGTCAACTTCAGGTAGAGCAGAGTGACTACCGCTATATTGTCCAGCTCAGAGAGCCAAGAGTTTGGTCTTAGCTGAGGCTCCCACTCTGCAAATATACTCTGACAGCTTACAGCATCAGAATGAAAGTACATGCACAAGTGTATGCAACGGAGGTCACTTGTCACATAAATGCTCTATTGCTGTGCTCGACTCTGGTCCAAACAACAGTAGCTAAAGCATCTGTTCCCTGGTATGCAATTTACTTTTCAAAGTAAACCTCTTATCTTTGACTATTGATGTTACGATTATTTCTTTTTTACTTTGCCTCAGTAGTTCAACTAATAGCAGCAATAACTGCTGTTAAATTTTTACATTCAGCAAGTGAAATGTTAGTTTGTATGTGACTGCGACTTTTACATGCAACAGTCGCTTACAGTCTTTGCAAGCAAATTCTTCAAATCAGAGAAAGAAAACTTTGAATCTCTGATAGCTTAAGTTACACATTATATAGATACTTGAGTTATATCAGCAGAAAGAACAGCTCAACTTCTCACAAAGGATGAGAAATATGCAATATATTTTTACACAAGTTTAACATGTTCTACTGTCAGATTGCAATGTATCAAACATTAATCAGAGTTTAGCTAGTACACGAGCTTAAAAGCAGTAAGCTGCTTCATGAGATGGTCGCTAATTTATTTTATTTTTTTCTATCTTATTTCGCTGAACCCTTCATTTCATTGTATGATTTATGTGGTTATGACAGTAACACGTTATTCTGGAATTGCTGACTGCCTAAGACTAGTGGCTCTATTTAATCAGATGCCAGAACTGATTCAAATATTGAGGCCATCACTGCCAAAAAGTTTGCTTATTCACATCTCAGGTGCAATCAAGACTGCTAGAGATCCACAAGTGTAAACGGGAAAATAGCGTGCCTTTAGACATCTTCAATACCTGTTAGCCTTGTTTTCTTACGTGGTCAGTTAGAGGATCCAGAAGAACTTGGCAGGATATGTGCATTCCCCCTTGATGAAACAGTTGAGAGTCAATGCAATATCAGTTTCTTTATGTGCTGAATAAGTAAAACAACTTCTACGTGTAGGTCTGAAGCCACAGTGAAATAACTTGGTGACAAAACAGGTATTACAAAGAGTTGCCATTCATGTTAATTGCCTCTCAGTTCTATCACATTTGGTATTTTATTGCTTTGAGAATTCTTTGTTTGTGAAAAGTACTTTATAAAACAAGCTATATTTTGCTGCTGATAATACTAGTGTCTCTGAAGATAATGCTTCTAGTTCTGATGTTGCAATAACAGCAGTCACTTCACAGCTGTCACCAACCCATTTCATTGACAAGAAAAAGATTAATTTCTCAAAGTTGATGATGATTTAATGGAGGAGAAGTACAATTTGCAACTCTTTACAATCAAATTATGCCTGAACATCTGAACACAGTCATCCTCAGCCTTTCTGACCCATGGGAAGCAACACTAAACAAATACCAAGCTGAAAACAGTGCAAAACCTTGCTCTCCCCATTAAGCTTCACCACAAGAGTGGTGGCCTTTCTGGGTGCACAACCAACAAAGTATTTAATTAGCAACACACTATGTAACTCATACTCTATTGTCCACCACTTTACAGTCTTATAAAGCTAATTCAGACTGTAAACTCATCAGAAGAAATGCTAGTTTTCACATGCCTACAAAAAGCAGCTGGTATATTGTCAGTACCAATAGCAATCAAAGAGTATTATGGAGCTTGGTTTAATTAATTTCATATTTATTTTTTATTATGGCTTACTTTGACATCTGTATCCTGTTAGTTGCTTTTTCCTTGAGTAACTCACTCACTATGGGTAATTCCCTACCTTGTAATTTGCTGTTGGGCTCGCAAATGGAACTGAGCATAGAAAGCAATCACATGGTTCAGTCCTGATTTGCTTTATGCATTGCTTCTCTCATCTGCTTCGTCCCCGCTCCCCTCAAATACATAGATAATAGTAAAGTTTTAATAAGTTTCAGCCAACATTTATTACCTTTTTTGTGTTCCCACTGGAATCCAGTCAACTAACACATACAACCAGATGTCTAACAATTTGAGGTCAAAAGATCAGTTAAGTGGAAGTTACACTTTGGTTTTGATCACTGTCTCCTGTCAGCAAATCAGAAATACCACAAATGCTTCTATGAATGTAGTAGCTAAACAAAAAAATTCAAAGCCTGAAGTTTTCCTAAACTAGCATATGTTACAGCAAAACAAAATTAGCTATTTTTTCCATTTGTAATGTTGCAAACACAGAGTAGCTGTTCTGAAGCTGATTGGATTACTTGGTGCTCATGACCAAACCTAATCCCAAACTTTTCACATCCTTTTTCTGACAGCAAAAATCAACACCATAACAAATCAGAAAAAACATCTGGGCAGTTAAGCTGTCAACACAGAATATTTCATGCATGTCATATTTGTATTCTGTTTAGTCCAACATGACTCTACCTAGTAAGCTTCTATTCACGTTTGGGCCTCTGCACAGTTTTCATACACAGAGCAGTTAAATAACCAACATTCCAGATGTCAGAAAAAAATAAGACACTGAAGTGATAATGTTGCTGAGCCTATATTGTTTGCCAGACTATGAAGAAAACTGAATATATGTTTTATAACACAGTGGTTGTTATACTCAGCCTTTTATTTTGATGAAGTTGAGAGAAATACTGAGAATCACTGAAAAATATGCCCAATCTCTACTATACCCCTGATAACACAGTGCAGTAGCAACTCCACAATTAAGACTGGAAAGCCAGTGCAAAAATATATAACGTAATTTGTCTCCTATACTTGGGAAATTCCTAAAACAGTGCTTTTTGATGCATAGGCTCACACAAAGAATGTAGAATCATAGGAAAACATAGGTTGGAAAGGATGCCTGGAAGTTATCCAGTTCAACTTCTGCCTTCAAGCAAAAGCAGCTTCAAGGTAGACCATGTTGCTCAGGATTTGCTCAGTTAAATTCTGAAAATCTCCAATGATGGTAATTCCCTCTTATTGTGAAAATATTTTTCCCCACGTGCATTTAGATTTCTATTTGCTGCAATTTATGACCATTCTTTGCATTCTTCCACATTGCACCTCTGAGAATAATCTGATTCAGCCTTTTTCATAATCCTTCCTAAGGTATTCAAAGACAGCAAGCAGGAATCTTCTTAGCCTTCTCTTTTGTAGGCTAAACAAATCCAGTTCCTTCAGCCATTGTGCAAGAGGTAGGCAAGAATCCTTGCTTTCTCTGATCTCTGAATGTGATTGTAGGCAGAAAACACTGCCTTTGAGGTGCTATAGTATCCAATAACTAGCTCTGCACTAACTTGGCTCAATGTCATTTAAAGTTTGCACACAGGTGATTCTTATCATCTGTATATAGTTGGCTAATTCAAGGTGACAGGATCTTCCTTCAGCTTCAAAAACCAGTTTCATCCTGGAGCTCACGGACTTTTCTAGCAAAACTGTCATGCTGGCACTAAACTTTACTATTTATTAATTATTTTTATTTTCTTAATATAGAGGAATAGTGGTTCTGAAGTGTCCTTACTAGCAAATCTTAGAGCAACTGAACGAAAAAATAGCCACCAAGATGCTAAGAAGAGATCCTAAAGTGTTTAAAAATGTCATTTCTGAGGTGGTGCTTAATATTGTTCAAACAGATGACCTTGAAGGAAATGCAGTTTCAAAGCTGCAGATGACCAAACCAAAGCTTTTGCCATAAAAGTGCTAACTGGGTTCTGTGGTCCCAATATCGAGACTTCAGGTACCTGTTAATGAACATCTGTTAATTTCTACAGTGTAATACCCATTCTCTGGTTATTATTTTCCCATGCCTTAACTAAAGTGCAGAAGTTTCCATCCTGTCCTCATGATAATAACATACATTTATTCACATAGCTAAGGTTGTTTAACTTGTCAAGCTTTGCACATCTGATCAGCAAAAAATCTCCAAACCCCAACCCCCGCTAAAATAAACAAAAAAAACCAACCCCCAAGACCCAAGTTCTCGCAGAACTGCATTCACCGGCACCCTTTTCTATAAGTTTGGTGGTAAACCCAGGCATTGCAATCTCACCATTCCCCAAGATTTTTGTGGAGAAAGAACCAATGGAATTTAAATTAGTAGAATTAAAAAAAAATTATAGTCCCAACTACATTGGCAATTAATTTAGCTATAGCTCAACCAGCAGCACCAACACTCAGAGAACAATCGAAAATATGTCCACGCCATCTATGGAAACAGAAATGGAAGAAAAATTAAAATAGTCATATCATCTTAAAAGTCAGAAGTATTGCTAACTAGAAAGACTAGACAAATTTAATCGTTATTAACAGCAAAATGAAACCTTACAGGGGAAATATATAGAAAGGTTAAAATAATGTTTGGGGTGATGAAAGGGAAGAAATACAGCAAATAGACTCAACTGCACATTAACTGCCTATAAAGACCTCAGTCTCCAGACCTCACTGCTGTCCAAAGTAGTATTTGAAGAAAACTATCTCCCTAAAATCATTAAACGCTTGTCTTTGTAACAATTACACATAGTCAGAAGATATTGTAAACGTACTTATATTTTTATCTCATTATGTTCCGGCATCTAGTGCATTAATTTAAATCTCTAACCTGTTCCTCTCTAGAGATTGATACAGGAAGCAATTTTGCACACATCATCTCTGAAACACAGAACTCCTAGACAAAAGACTGTTTTGCAGAGAATATATATTTTTATTTTTTTTATGATGAGATAGCTCTTGCATTGCTGTGACACTTCAAATGAATTTGTGCTTTTTTTAAGCACTAATATGACCTAGGGGCAGAAAATCCTTTCTTACTAGAACAAGCCTCTCCTAAATGAATGTGTCTTGGCCCTTGCGGTTTATTCCCACAGCCACTGGATGCCACTGCTAGCAATGACTTTTTCATATATGTAAACATTTGAATGCTCTCTAATTGCTAATCAGCTTCTGGTTTATTTTCTACCATCTCTTCCAAACCCAGTGCCATTGACATCTTTATTTTCTGTGCCTTCTATACTCCTCATTATGCACTCGATCGTGTTTAATAAACCAATGCTTGTTATATGTCCATTATCTCTCAGTTCCAGTCTTCAGTCTAAGAATTGTTATGCTCAGGGACCATGGCTCATGTATGAAGAAATAATGCAAATAATCCTTACTGGGACATACATATATTTCCATTCTTCAAACTGTTAAAACACACTACCCTCTCTGCTTTTTTCATGAGATGCTTAAGAAATTCGGTGGAATTTTGGCAGCTAAATATGTCTCAGTCATCAAGATATTTTTCTATATGGAATAAAATAACATTATCACATATTTTCGTAGACTGATTTCCAAAATTACATTGTTTTATTATAGCAGAAATGGCTTCTCTATAGCAAGTCTGAATACAGATTTTGCTAGCTAACTTCTGATCAAATGATCAACATTCAGCTAACAAAACTACCCACAATTGCTTGTGGAATACCCAACTTGTGGAAATTCCCTCAGAAGTACAGTGCAAATATTAGCAAATCATGTGAAGTTACAGCCTTTTTGGCAAACACTACTGTGACCTATAAACAACTTTGTTCCCTTGAGGGGATTAGTCTTTAACTGTAGCATCATCTATATTGCTACTCTGAGTTCTGAAAAAATCAGGAAAAAAAAATCTCATTACCTCAGGAGTACAATTATGTGAACAGAGCCTACAAAATAATCATTCTACTTGTATTGGCCATGGAAAAAAATTTGTTCAGAATAAAAAGTCTTCTAAAATTAATGTGTAATATCTAACTGCTGTTAAACTAAAGATACAATGATGAATATGGATAAAAGAAGAGAGTCAGATGCCTTCACTAAGGAGAATCTAGGCTCCATCAGAGAAAAAAGAATAGTTTTTATTTCAAGAGGAAATGATCATCAGGCCAAGAGAAACCAGTGGTTTGGAGGAGTACAGGTTAGGCAGGGGATGGAGCTATTTCGTCTAGTTGTGAATTGTAGTATTCTGTGGAAACTAAGATCAGAGTAAGATCAGCCATCAGTGTAGGGTGGAGCAGCAGTGAATATGAGACCAGTGTGTAAATAAACTTGAAAGGGTATGAGACTAGAATGCAAATTAAAATAAATAGGTTGCTTTTTTTTTTTCATTATTTACATTTCCATGTAGAAAATTTTAGGGTGGAAATAGTATAACTTTTCTAAGGTACCAGAATACATAGAGTAACAAAAGCTAGTGAGAAAATGGCACGGTATCTTACTCTCAAGCATGTCTCAACTTCTAGGTCAAACTATTTCAGATAACCAAGGGTAAAACTCTTACATTTGCAGTTATCGGTCTTCACACAAACTAAGAACAGAAACATAGGAAAAGGCATGTGTAACTGTTCCTGTATTAGTTTATTTGGAGATTACCCGTATTCCTTATTACTACTAATGAGTGTTTGTTGTATAAGATGGTCAAGAACTAGATGAAAGTCAATCAAAACCCTGCTCAACACATCCTCCAGTTTAAAGAAAGACCAGTGAAGAACTTTTGCTTCTTAAATGAAGTTTTGAAAGAAAAATTGAAGATTTGACACAGCAGAATCAGAATCTCACTACGGAGGTTCAAAGGATGGTGAATAAACTACAGAAAAGCTGCAAAAGTACTGGCTATACTGTAGCACACCTGTATACAGAATTAGATTGTTAACCCCTTTCACAAGGACTATATTTTGTACCGCCATTTAACATTTCAGAAAAATTATTTGCTATTGTGCTATAGTCTTACCATTTTATATATTTTATGTCACTTGGAAAATTTAGTACAAATTTTATGTAGTCTTTTTTGATAGCATGAAATCTGGTGCTAAAAGTCAATAAAAATATTTACTCCGTTTTACAGAGATATAATCAATAAACCCACTGATAAAACCAAAGATGTTTTTTTTTTCTCTACCCAACATTTTTGGCAAATTCAAAGAAAAATCAAACTTTTTTTTCCTGAAAAAACCCTCTTATTATTTTTTTTTAATCTGTTATTCAGATGTGACTACTTGGTTGCTCTTTTCCCATACAGACCAAGTCTACCTCAAAGCATAAAGAGACTAGTAGATTGCACTTAGAGTCTGTGCAACTCTGGAACAAATCATAACAGATGTGCAGGAAATAAGAACCATTAATACAAACCATACTTCTTTGAGCTTTTATTTATGTTTCACTTTTTCCAATATTTCTTTCCTTCATCTCAGCCTCAGTTTGCTTTTTGGTAAAATGATATGACTGAACACCTGTTATACGACAGCACAGACCTTACCTGGGAACAGAGCACAAGACAAAAAACAAATCAAAACAAAACAAACTTGTGGGGATTTAAAAAATTAATGTTATTTTTTTCTTTAGGCTCATTAGAATGACTATATATCCCTCTCCCTTTCTAGGCCTACGTGTCTATTCTCCAAGAGATCTCACAGTGACATCTTTGGGTCAGTTACCTTTGCTCATGGCACCAGGCAATACTGTGCCACTTCAAAAACATGTTCGGATAATTTAATTAGGTCCTATATCCATTTGAACTTTTAACTGATTGACTGAAGGTGGTTTTTATGGTTTGGGTTTTCTTTTCTTCACACGTGGTAAAACAGCTAATTGGTACATTTAGCTGTGGTTAGCCCTCAAAAGCCTATGCATGCCTGACTGCCTATAAATGAGAACACACTCTCAAAGTACGGTTAGAAGTCCACCACATTTCAGAAAACAACACAGAGCCTTATAGCAGCAAGCCTGATTTTTACTTCAGATTTAGTTGGCTTTCTATGTGTTGCACAGACTTCTTAGTGATGATGCCACTTTTTTTCAGCTATTTCTAAGTGGTTCCATTTTCTAGCTGTACAACTAAGCCACAGATAGAGTAGCTCTGCTGTTCATAGAAACTTTAATTTCCTTACAGAATATTGTGTCATTTAAATTTAGTCACTTTCTTTCTACTAATTTAAACCACCTTTCCTAAATTCTTCTCTTGATGACTGATTTTGCTTAATTTCTGTAATGAGAGTGCATGCTCAGCAAAGGGTACACTTACATCATTATTTTTCAACATTCTTTGGTTGCACTTTCGTAGGAGGATTTCTGTTAGGGCCTCACAGCAGCAGTATTCCCTAGAAGAGAAAAAAAATGACCACAGGTGTTGACAAGCTCAGCCTGGTGCAGAAACCATTTCTGTTGGACTTCATAAATTCTTTCCTCATTGCATTTTCTGGTCTTCTTATGGTTGAATAGCTCACATTTTAAAGGATATGATCTCATATTACTTTCTGTTGAGAGAATGCGATACTCAAGCTATGAATTCCAAACGAAGATTATACAACCGCAACGCATCTAGAGAGAGATATATCTCAGCGAGTTTGCTTTGGCTCCATTTTCTAGATAGGGACTGACTAATCTATTGTTAAATCTGACCTAATTTCTCTTCATAAACTGGGAGATGGCTCAGTTTACTGCTAAGTCTTCAGACCTTATTTGGAGGCAGAACTTGCAGGGTTCCTACAATTGTGGCTTTCAATAGCTGGGTAGCCCCTTGGCATATAGAGTTCAACAAGAGATTTTTCACTCATCCAATTCCTCAGTATTTTTGGATAGAATCAATACCAACTTAACTGGTTAGTTGCCAAAAGCAGTAATAATCTATTAGCACATCACTGCCTCTCTTGTCTAGGATCCCAGACATTGTCGAGGTGTTCTTGAACTTAACAGCTTGCCAAAATGAAAAGTTTTAAAACTAATCTCCTCCCTCGCTGGAATAAAATATTATCCCACTATAGTATCTGTGAATATTATCTATGTTTTTTGTATAAATAACCAGTAATTGTATTTAGTACTTCCTTCTTTTTTAGCCTCCTGGACTGGCTTGATATTGTCCCAGTTCAGGAACAAAACTATCACTGCTGTAATTTCATGTGTTCCAGCATTTTGCTTCTTGGATATTTCAATATTTTTAAGTATTTCTCTATTTTAAGTATTTAAGCATAATCAGTCAAGATTAGGTGACTATTTAGTTTAGTTCAGTGATCACTTTAATTCACAGTAAACTGGAACTTAATGCAGAATTATCTTGAGCAAGATAAGTTTGTGTCAGAAAAACATTTTCTGCTTAGAATATCCAAAAAAAGCTAAAATACTTGGAAGGTTAAGCCATGCAGCATATAACCGTCCTTGATTGAAGTCTTTAGTAACAAAATTTTTGTCCAATCTATTTGAAGGGCTGTTATCTCCTTAGCTAATCTAATGACCTAGAAAAAATTCCAACCTATTTTACTTTTTATTTGGTATTCGTAATGAAAGTTCCAAAGTATAGTTGTTAAACATCATTTAACTTAAAGAATGTAATATTTCTTAGGCAGTATGAAATAATCTCTCTGTTCACTGTTTTTCCTATATTTGAAAAGACTTTAGAATTATATTCATATAATTCTCCTCATACAGTGCAGTCTTTATTGTACAAAAAAATCCATATTATTATGTTTGAGAGAGCAAGATGAGGCTGCAGAGGATGCACTCTGAGATTAGCAGGTATGCAGAATGGCTGGTTGGATGGCTTAGCCAACTTACCTTAATTTTTGCCATCTGAAAAATTAGGATCTGTGCATGACAAAATATAATATATATTGTGTATAACTGGTTAATGAAGAAAGACAATAAGTATTTTCGAAAGTTTATTCAGATGATGAGCCAGGGTCTGGGGGGGTCTGACCTGATAGGGGAGTCTGGAGAGTTGTAAACATGCTAGATGATACAGGAACACAACTTTATCAGTGCTAAGCAGGAAAGCTAGAAGGATAACCGAGCTCATACTGATGGTTCCTCCTGGAGTTGAGCACTCTAGTATAAAGTACTACATTAAAGCATCACAGCTAAGTGACGTGACTTGAGCACCTCCTAGCACAGAGAAGTTCAGGTAAATACATCCTGACCAACTTCAGTAAACAATGCAAGCTACTCTGAAGAAAGGCTTTGAGTTTCGCCAGATTCACTGACGTTTAGCACACATTTCCCATGTGCCAATGGCCAAATAAGGAATTTTGGCACACGCTGCTTTGAACACTGGATTGGAATGTTGACACGAAATTCATCTATGTGAAACAGAGAGTGCATGTTGTATGTCCAGCTCTTTTCCTCAAAACAAGTGGATAGCTTTCTTAAAGGATTTTTTTTTTTTTTTTAATTTGGGAGACCATTCAGTTAACAAAAGACAGAGTTTTGCTTAAAGAAAGTGAAAATTTGGGGTTGAGGACTGGTCTTTGTATTGAAAGGAAAGTAAAGAAACTATGAACAGTTATATATAACTATGCTCAATTCATTGCTCAAAAATAGTAATTTGACACTAATACAGCAGATGACATACGTAAACCTTTAAAAACCCGAGCAGGGAATCCATTAAAATCTGTGATTAAACTTCTGTGATTAAAATCACAGAAAAGTGCCATGGTCTGAAGAGAAGAGAGATTCACTTACTGTCAAATGCTAAGGGTGAACTCCTAGAGACCTCCTTTCAGAAACTAAGCACTCTGTTGTGTGAGTGTTCATATTTATACTTCCTATTGCTAGATTTAAATATGAAGAAAGAAAGACCTGGCTGTCAACAATGGGAACCGCTTTTAATACTTTAGAACAAGTGGTGTTAATAAGAAATAAATTTATATAAAATGGTAACAAGCATGCAAAGGAATAAAATTATGGAGCTGACCTAAATCCAAAAAACATGGGGTGTATGCTGTTCAATTTGAAAAAATGTTTGCAAATGTGTTTCTCAAAGTAATGACCCAGCTAAAAAAGTATTTTTTAATTTTAAAATGTACATAAACAAACCTGTTTCAGTTTTATTGCTACATTGACAGCTAACACATTGTTTCAATAAATTGTAAAAGTATCCTGCAAGAAGCATAATTAAACATCCTACCCTTTGTTTCCAAGAATCTAATAAAATTCTAAACCTTACAGAACTCAATGGCATGAAATACACATCATATGTGAAGCTCTCAAAGGGTTTCCTATTATCTGCAATCTGAGTTTCAGGAGCAATGTAAGCCATGTATCTCAGAGGCATGTCCTAACATGAGCCTATCATCTCATTCAAAATTCTGAACCTGTGTAAGTCCACTCAGGTGTCTCTTTTTCCTCCATAAGGCTCATGGGAGAAGAATATGCAACATCATTTTACTATTAGCAATTTCCTAAATGTTTAAAGTGCTACCTGTTGTTAGTTCCAGCTTTTCCTTGTCAGTCAGTGACAATTTGAAACATTTATGAAGTATTTCAGAGCTCAGCTAGACACAAACAAAGCTCTCTATGCATTCAGGACTTACAAAAGCATGACTACAGCATGGTAGCAGCAGCAGTTTATTTATAAACTGTGAGTAGAGAAAATTCCATTGTCAAATTCCTTACTGGTGGGTTGTTTTATTTTTATTTTTTAAATCTTACGCTATTGTATTGCAATACAGATGGTTCTATCTCCAGCTACCCTGAGAACAGAGACAGGGAAAAGAAATACTAGAAAAAATCCTAGTTTACTTCCACTAGCGTCTAAAAATTAACCCATAGTCCAAGTCTTAAGGAACATGCTTTAATATTTTTTTATCCATAGTACAGCTTTTATGTGCCAGATTTTAGGAGGGTCCTTCCCAAAGGAAATAATTTTTAACAGAAATTTTCCACTATTATTTGTTAATAATGCTACTTACTACTGATAAAATGTAGTACTATTGAAAATGGTTATTCATATACACATGTAAGAGCACAATGAGCCCTTTCCCTTTCAGTTGACTGTAAGCCATATATAGACAACAGGGCTGTCAGACCACCTCACAGGAAAGACTAAAAGACTAATTCATCATTAGATTCTGGTGGGTTGCTAAATGTTGATGTTTATATGCTTTTCAGGGAACATTGCTTTCTTTTATCAAAAAGACATCATCATCACAAGTTGTGGTTTTGCTTGGTGGCGTTGATAAGTATCCAAATACAACCAGACAGAACATGCTGAAAATGTGTAATGCATCCCCTTAGAAAACACTATACATTATTAAATAGAAAACATTGTTATTAGAGTATCATTGAAGAGTGGATTAATGCCAGGAGTGTCCATGTCATTAATCCAATTCAGAGCATAAGTATCATTAGCACTAAAGAATTAACCCAATGTTCTACAATATAGTGTAGAACCAGACAAATTCAAAAATCTCTAGAAGTTCCCTGCATTAACACTCTTTAGAACTAGCTCCAAGGGATACAATTTGGAGTTTCCTGTAAGTTATAGTTGTTATACTATGAAAAAGA
This sequence comes from Rissa tridactyla, assembly GCF_028500815.1. NCBI lineage: Eukaryota > Metazoa > Chordata > Aves > Charadriiformes > Laridae > Rissa > Rissa tridactyla. The sequence goes on along the minus strand of NC_071467.1, from coordinate 82,403,082 downwards.
AGATAGTCTAGAACTGTTAAGAGAAACAAAAAGTAATACATGATTAATCAGATATAGTACGTAAGAAAAAGAATAACCCCAAACACCTCTATTTTTCAAGTTTTTCATCATCACCCCTGAACTGAAACTCCCACTTATTTTGTCACAGTTTCAGGTCCTACTCATTCCATACAGTATTGAATCTAGCAGTGTTACATTTGTTCAAATATGATTAGGATACCCTTTTCACTTTCGCATGTACGTAGATTTTACTGGTTAAATGATGTCAGATATCTGAAGGTATAGTGGTGAAAACTGATAAACTGTAATGTTAATTAAATAAATACGTAAAATATTTCCATTGTAATTTCTTTGTATAGAGATTGTGACACTGTTCAGGGACTGATTCAGGGTCAAGATTCTCCTGTTTCAGATTGAAAGGCTCAGTTCATCAGGTGTTATCTGATCTCTGTTGATTGCTTATTGTCTAACCAACATTTATCTCAAATTTCTTGGAGATTCTTTGAGTACTTCAGACAATATTCTACTATTATTTCTGTCAAGATATCAGCTATCTTTCAAAACCGTGATGGGGACTTTCAAAGGAGATCCCAATGCAGCATGCCACGGCATGCAAGTGAAGGCTTGCCTGTGAGTTGTAAAATGTGGAATCAATTAACTTTCAAATTATGGATACTTATTTGTGGATATCTGTAGTGTAATAAAAAGCAGACATAACTCCTGACTTTACTTCCTCATTCAGATTTTTAATTTTTTCCTTTATTTGACAAAATGACTAGTGTTGACAGCAAAAAAAACCTCTTGGGATTCAATGATTTTGCTTCTTTTGCAGACTGTGAGCTAAGAGATGTTGTAATGAAGAGGAGAACAATAAAGCAGAGAAATTCAGGGTATTATCAGACACTAGAGATGACCAGTGAATACACTATAGGTGCCTGGATAATATATAGCCCATTTCTTAACCTATCCCAATTTCACAAACTGGAAAGAATAATTTTAGTCATATTTCTACAGGAGAACTACAAGAATTAATTTATGACTGTACTATAACATCTAGTGGAAAAACACCAATACTGAACAAGAAGTTTCTGTGGGTAGGAAATCCTAACAGCTCCTGCTTAGCTTTCTCAACAGTCGATTGCTCTTACTGCTGAAAGTATTTACACTTATCATCATTTTTTTAATTTGTCCAATTTCAGTTTCCATCCACTGGATCTTATTTTTATCTTTCTGACAAGTTCAAGGGATGTTATCAAAGTCTTAATCCCTTGAGATAGCTGACAGTTATATATAACCTATCTCTCAAAACAGATTGAGCTGCTGAAGTTTATAGTATTTTCTAGTTCTCCAATCATTTTCATGAGTCTGTTTCAGTTTTAGAGATTCTTTTTCCAGCTTTTGTTGACCATGGGCCAAATAATCCAGAACTGTACTGCAGAGAGGCAATAAACTTGCTGTGGATCCACTGTGGATTACGTACTCTAAAGATCATACTGACTTTTCTGGATAGATAATCCCCCACCTTCAAAAGTTAACAGAGATAAACCATTGCTGTTCCTTTTTAAAACAGGGAAAAGCATATCAGTTAAGCAATTTATTATATTAGTAAAATACATTCTTTTAAGGTTAACTGGCCATAAACACTTAAAACACTTCTTTTTCCCCTTGGGAGTTTGCTGGTGATAACATTGGTGCTTCATTTGGGGATAAACCCATTCTTCCTTTAGCTTTAAACAACTTTCTATGGGTTGTTATAGACTACCCAGGGCTTTATTGTTATACCCGCAATTTCTTAGTGATATTCAGATACAATAATTCCTTATCTTAAAATGCATTCTTTGTCAAGTACCTAGAAAAAAATATTTGTTAAAAACCAGTTGTTAGTTTTACAACCGGGTTAAAAGTAGCAGATTCTTTTGAAAGTAGGCTGCAGTTGACATGATCTATCAGAAACATTTTAGTAACTGTCCTTAATTTATCACTGTCTGTCTCCCATTATTTTTAAAATAATGATGTAAAATCCTCCAGGAAATACAAACAAAACAACAACCAATATTGTTACAGATAACAAGGAAAGATATTTCAAACATTTATTTTGAAATCTTGAAGTATCATGCCCTTTCTCATAGCAGTTTAACAATTTCTAAATAGTAGAACTAATAAAGACTTACCCTAGGAAAAAAAGTATCACCTGGAATTCAAATTTAATTCAGAAAAGATGCCATCAAAGATATTATGATAAAAGCTTTTTTTTGTTGTTTTATGTAAAGGGCACAGGAATATTAAACAGATTGATGTGTTTCTTAGAAGTTTGGCTCTACTGAAATGCAACAACATAGTTCCTAAATAGGATTTGTAGTAAGTCTGTTCTATGACTTCTTTTGAAACTTCTAGCTATAAATAGGTCTAAATTATCTTTCAGATAAGTTTTGTTTATTTACTCTCCTTCTTGCTTAGAATAATTTTGTACCATTTCTTCTTCACAACCTGCACTTGCGTAAAACAAAGAAAATATATTATTTAAATAAGCTGATAGACTTCTTTTTTCCACCTATTTTTCTTCACCGATACTTTTGCAGTAAAGAGTGTCTTGGTTTCCTCAGCTTTTCATTCTTGAATTCTTCAGCCTCCTCCTTGCACACTCTTCTTTTGCGTTTTCCTTTTGTACGCGTGTAAGTTCATATGGAGGATAACTGATAGTGCTTTGAATGACTCCTATGGCATTTTCAGTCTAATATGTGAAGTCTGGGTGTACTAGATTCAAATTATACAGAAATGTCACACTACTAATCTGAGTACTTCTCCCTCTTATGCAGAACAGGTAAAAGGAGCATAGGTATTACAATAAAAATGGAGAGGCTGAACAGTTTCCCTAACCATATATGACATAATTTCCATTCAAACAATGCTGATCAACTTTTTTATTTTTATTAAAGGAGATTTATTACTTTCTTATGATTTGCAGGTGCAGCTCATTAGTACCAGATCAAAGAAAGGTAAAAGAACAGTTCATCAACTTTGGTAGGTTGATAACCTATGCTAATAACCTCCTACAGAGTAGCCAAGGCCATAGCACAAACAAAACCAGCATAGAGCCATTCAATGGTATGCTGAATTTCATTGAGGAGCTGTTGTATCAGGCAGCCACAACTGAGCCTCGATGTATCAGCTGGGTTCCCTAGAAAGTGATGAGGAGACTAACCACCTGAGACACCAGTAGTTTGGCTCCTTCTGCATTCTGTCTTCAATTTTACTACTTCCCGTTATAACCCATCTGTATTTTGAATTAGTATAATTTTGCTTTCTCTAATTTAATTCCCCACCCTCTTCCCCTTGGTACCTGGAAAATTGGAGCTGAATGTGCCCAGATCAATGAAATATAATGCAAAGCCTGTCTTTTACACCAGGAAATTAATTGGCTTAGGTTGCTTAATGGTATGTTCTCTTCCATATAACTACATCAGAATGCTACTCAGGCACTGTAATAAGTACGTGTGACCACGTGCATTGCCCACATAACATCTTTTGAAGCAAACAGGTTTTTTCTGACATTTGCAAAAAATATAAATATGTTTTGTACCACTGAGATACTGTGTCTAAGATACAACCCAACATCCACAAACACTCATTTTAGATAGCCTACTAGTACACTTTTAAGGCAAAGAATTTGACTCAGAGCTGTTATGAATTATATTTACTGAAGAGGTCAAATAAAAGACGAATTTTTGCACTTAAATCATTACATACAAATACATCTGAGGTATACTGCAGAAATTGGTAGAATTTTCCTAAATTAGAAATAAAAATACATACAAACATGTACAATCCATGCCTCTTCCTCTACAAATCATGCACATTCCTGTTGTGGGGTGAAAAAATTGTTTTCAGACAAGGATTTTTTGTGTGCCTGTTTTTTTTTCAGGCCATTAGCTTTACTTTGAGTTATTCCACCTGCTGTACTTAGATAGTATGCAGGGGAGTTTTAGTAGCTACCACATGCCAAACTGACCTTAAGCCACTGATATAAATATGGTAATATAGTATAGATATAGTGAGACAGTATAGCCGTTCAAAGTATCAGGTAAATCAAAGCCAGCTTGACTAACTTTGTGTCAGAATGTTTCTAAGCTATTCAGCTTAAAAAGTCATGCCACAAATAATAAGGGGGAGTTGAAAAGGGTATAAGATTGCTATAGACCTTCTATAAAAAATTATTTCCTTCTCACATTTGCCACCTGCTGCATCCTGCACCCTGCTTCCCCCAGAAAAAAAAACAAAACACTATAGTTTTGTCTTGAGATGTGAAGAGTGCTGGAATCTCTTCAGAGCATTTAAAGCCCTTATGTAGCACAGTGCACAGCTAAAAAGGGATACCTTATGCACCAATGGCATGATATTTGTCTGCCAAGTAGAGAGGAGCTGAGACTGTGGTGATGGGTTTGATGTGAGCTAGTTTCAATTGCTACCTGCTGGGGGGAGACAACTTGTGCTTCACAGAAGCTGAGCTGGAACAGGTTTCTACTTCCCTTTTTTTTTATATATAACATTTTTGCCCAGTTCAATGTGGAAAAGAAGATTCCTTGAGATGAATAAAAATAGGATTTACAATACACTGAACAGATTAATTGTGCCATAGTAGAATTCAAGTGTAACTGCTAAGTTCTTGCAGGTTCAGTTGTCACAGGTTTATAACATCGTTCTGCAGTCCTTGAGGCTTCTGGACTCTGTAGGACTGTGATAGAAGATGATGTGAAAAATCATTTCCATGATTCAAACCTATACATTTAAAGCAGAGGCAAGTTATCTACATGGACTGAGAGTACATTTCAGTACTACTTAGTCTCACTTTAAACATCAACATTTTCTACTGATTTCATAAGAGTAAAGTAAACAGATTGGGAGCCATGTAAGGTCAAAATTTCCTACACGTATCTGCCGAGTAAATATCAGCTACAAACAGCTAATAGTACAGATGTTGGTGAACTAAGAACCTAGCTGGGAATTCAATTTCTGTTTTAAATTCTATTTACAACTTAAGGAAATACATTAATAATAATTAGGATATTATATACTCATCAGAATAAATGGCATCAACATAAGCTTCCATGATTAACTGGTGAATTTATCATGAAAGCATTGTCCTAAAGCACAAGCTGATGGAGAAAGTTAAAAATCCTAAGAAGCTTCCAAATATTTTTTCAAAATTGTTAGTAAGAAACCCGGTGTTGAGTGTTCTAATCTTGTCTCTAAAAACAATGCTGCTAGCAACACTGTGTATCTGTTTTACACCTAATGAAAAATTAAGCTTGTTTCAGAAAAACAGTTCTTGTCAGAGGTCTCCAATCAACTTGTGTTCATTAGAGGATCATGCTTGACATCTCAGTAACTCCATCACAGAGTCATAGAGTAATTTAGGATGGAAGACACCGATGAGCGTCATCTAGTTGAACTTCCTGATCTAATTGGGGACAAACATGAAGTAAGACCCAGGTTCAAAGTTAAAGTAGGTTGCTCAGAGCCATGTCCAGTTGAGTTCTGGCCATGTCCAATGCTGGAGGTTCCTCATCTTCTCCCAGCCACCTGCTCCAGTGTTTGATCATTAATTTACAATTTTCATGATACCTAATAGGAATTTCTCTTGTTGCAACTGGTGTTCATGGTCCCTTGTCTTTTCAGTGTGCCTCTCCAAGAATAATAATAATAATGATATTACCTGCGCTCGGTGAACCTGCTCTGGCAGAGGGGTTGGACTAGATAATCTCCAGAGGTCCCTTCTAAGCCCTATCATTCTGTGGTTCTGTGATATTTTTCTTTCCACAAACAAAAGAATAACTTTGCTTTGATAGTATTACTTTAATCTGATTATTTGTTTGACATACTCAAATGCACTGAAATTCAAAGATTAACATACAGAAGTCACAGCTATTTCATAATTATTTCAGTAATATTTTTATTGTTTCATAATGTACTAAACAGACTGAAGAACTAGAGCAGATAAAGGCTGTCAGCAAAGAGGATTTTTACCTTCTTGAATTTTGGAAACTCTCTATGTGTCATAACTACAACATGTAGTCTCTACTATATTTATACATATATATGTAAAGAATGTTTTTAGAATATCAGCTATGTTAAGGGGGGGCAGTGTGGAGGGGTGGGAGGATTGTGTATGTTCTTCCCCAAAAATTATTCTATAATATGTATAATTCTTAAGTATGTGCAAGAATCAGTTGTGCTTGAAAAAAGTGAAAGATCAACGTAACTGAAAGTGCAAGAAGAACTGGTTCTACCACCAGAAAGAAGCCCTTCCTAAGTCTTTGTAGGTAATTCCACCACTCTATGGGAGCAGGAAACAAGCACTACTGAAATAAGTATTTACAAAAATAAGACTAACGGTCCCCACAGATAGTATCAGAAGTGACTTGAGTTTAGCTGACCTTGCCCATGCCTGAAGGATAAATTAGATGAGTTTTCACGATCTTCTCCAGCCTGGAACTCTTATATCCATTATAGGATCCCAATGCATTGCTAAACTTACTACATTCTTTGTTTCTCAAAGTGACATAAGAAACTGATAATAGGCATTGCTAGAAGTATTTCTCCCTCCTTTTGACACTGTGCAACAGCATCCATGGGCTTCCAGACAGGCTTTTAAGCAACAACAACAATTCATCTTGTGAAAGCTACATCAGACAAGAGTTAACATAATCTAGAGCTATGCATACTACAAGCGCAGATCATTCCAGCTGCATCAAATTCAGTAAAATTAAATTTAATTCTTAGATTATTTTTTAAATTAATAAAATTGTTTAACAATTGAATCAGTACATTTTATACACGCTGAGGAGACAAACAAACCACTGAGGTAAAATCACTTGAAATGTCTCTGGTATTAACATGGGGTAAATGTGAAATTTTTGAAATTTACAATATCTGTGAATTTCTTAGGAGAACAAGTCGTTTGGCCCATCTCATTATATAAACACAGCAAATGAACATTTTAGGAGACAGGTTAGTTGAAGGTAAAAGGTGAATGATGAATGAAAACAGCTTGTCAGCTTTTGTGACACTGAAAAAAACACTTTACAGAACTTTCTGCACAAAACAATAAAACAAAATATACTTGGGTAAAGAGAAACCTTACAGTATAATAGCTGCCATTTCTACTGTGGGAAAATCAAATGACTGATTAATAATTTATTATACGGCCAAACAGAATTTTAAGTTTGTTTACTTAGTCATCCTTTGGGGCCTTAAAACTACATATTTGCATTCATCTGTTTGTTTCTACGTGTTTCAGTGAGACATTTTGGGAGCCAGTGACAACAGTCTCTTTCCCAGTCCCTTTGTTTTGCCATCTGCTGACACGTCATATTCTCAATTGTGTAAGGCTCTTGTGAGCCTCCTGAAGACAACTTTATAAGCAAACAAATTACAGTGAGCTCTGTGCTTTTATCAGGTATGCAATGTGACAGTTTAGATGATAGAGCCCCCAAGGCCTGTGGTGCTTTGCAATACTGTAAATTGACAGAAACAATATAATTCGTTTAAAAACAGTCTAAAATATTACCCAGAGCATTGTGTAAGAAAACATCACAAGCCTTAGTAGTATGATAGTTGAAGATAGTTCTGTGCAGGTAAGTTATAACAGATACACCTTCACATTTGACGATAAAAAGAAAATAATTGCAAAGCTCAAATGTAATTTGTTTCAACTTGGTCAAAAGACTAGTTGGAGATGTCATTTCACATGTAGGGAAAACTGGGTCTCCATCTAGATATTTTTTTCCCATTTAGGAAATCCCGTCTAAGTAAAAACCTAGAACTTATTTTCACTTATGCCTAATTTAAGAAAAGCAGTATAGTGTTATGATTAATATAGCACCACAATGAACAGTTCAAATAAAGTGAGAAATTGAAGAATATTTTAGCTACTGCATACTCACAATATTTTTGCACGCTCACAATACTATACTGTGGTTGAGTAGAAAATAGACCTGATGAATTTGACCTCAGTTTTGATGGAAAACATGGAATTCTGTGTCAGTTTTCCCGGGGACATTGTCATTCCCTAAATACTCAGGCTCACAAAACTTTTGAGGATTCCTTGGTGTTTGAGGAAAGCCATGGTCTTTTACATCAAACGAAAGATGAAAACCCAAAGCCTTCAGATCTCAGGATTAGCAATCAGTGCAACATGAGTGGGAACACTCTGGCTGGAAGAATGAGTGATCAATAGGCTAGGTTCCTTCCAGCTGGGGCTTCCCATTAACTCCAGTAACAGCAGCCAACACGTAACTGCTGTAACATACAAGCCAAATGCTTGTGGCCGACAAGCAACTAACCACTGATGGAAAATATGTTCAGTATTCAGTGTGTACAACTATTATGACTACATATGAGCAAAAGCATTTATATACCACTGCTCAAACTGCATGTGTCCACAGCATTGTAAACCTAAAGTAGCTTAGAGTTCTGTTTTAGCCATTTTTCCAAAGTGGTAACTTTTATGATACTACTGAAAGAGACAGTAGTTTAAGAATATGAGATTTTGTTCCAGTTGAAAGAAATTTCAGTGCAATAAAGGTCAAAATATTGAATACATCATATGTAATTTGATCTTTTGCACTTTGTCCAGCTAAATAGGAAATTAAAAGTGGCTAGAATCACTCCTTTTGGAGTGATGTTGGGTCACACCAACCCTGTGCAGCATTACAGGCTTGGGGAAAGCTGACCAACAGAAAAGGACCTGGGGGTGTTGGTTGACAGCTGGCTGAATATGAGGCAGCAGTGTGCCCAGGTGGCCAAGAAGGCCAACAGCATCCTGGCCTGTATCAGGAACAGAGTAGGACTAGGGAAGTGATCATCCCCCTGTACTCAGCACTGGTGAGGCCCCACCTTGAGTACTGTGTCTAGTTTTGGGCCCCTCACTACAAGAAAGACATTGAGGTGCTGGAGCACGTCCAGAGAAGGGCAACGAAGCCGGTGAGGAGTCTGGAGAGCAAGCCTTATGAGGAGCAGCTGAGGGAACTGGCATTGTTTAGCCTGGAGAAAAGGAGGCTGAGGGGAGACCTTATCGCTCTCTACAACTACCTGAAAGGAGGTTGTAGACAGGTGGGTGTTGGTCTCTTCTCCCAAGTAACAGGTGATAAGACAAGAGGAAATGACCTCAAGTTGCTCCAGGGGAGCTTTAGATTGGATATTAGGAAAAATCTTTTCACTGAAAATGTTAGCAAGCATTGGAACAGGCTGCCCAGGGAAGTGGTTGAGGCACCATCCCTGGAGGTATTTAAAAGACAGGTAGACATAGTGCTTAGAGGTACAATTAAGTGATGGTTTTTGTTAGTGTTAGGCTGATGGTTGGACTAGATGATCTGAAACATCCCTTCCAACCTAGGCAACACCATGATTCTATGATTCTTTTTCTGCATCCTAGGAAAAGGGTAGTCTCAGACATTGTGTAGCTCCAGCGGTGCTGTGTGAGCCAAGTGGAAATTATGCAAAGAGCACCTGAAGAATGTTGGCTTTAAAAAAATATTAGCCTTCATTGTTGGAGAAATTTAGATTATATATAAACTCGAGACTCCATACATAATTATACTATAAAATAGTATACTCATTAGAAGCTAACATAGGAAATAAAGCATCAAATAGTAAGTCAATTTTACCAAAGTGCATTACACTATGACTCCTCTGGTTAGTAAACTAAATATGCCTGAGACCATTCTTCAGTGCTGAGGCCAGCTGCCACTGAACAGCCTGTATCCGTAATATTAAACTCTCTTATCCTTCGAAACAGGCTCATGCACAAACTTCCAGTTGGGAATGATTGCTGGAAATGATCACTCTAGCTCGCAGACTGCACACATGAATAGCCTGAGGGAGTGCCACTTGGCACAGGCCAGAAGCACACAAGCTATTGTTCTAACAGTTTGGCAATACAGGACATTCCTGAGCTCTATTTAATTTACCAGTATAGATAACAGCCTACAGACCCTCTATTTTCAGTCTCTATGAGTTATATATTCAGTATAAATAGTTCAAAAAATTATGATAATAAAACACTGAATCAAATCAAAACTTTGTGAATTAGGTGAGAAACTTCTGATCATTTTGCATAAGTATGTCCAAAGGTTGCTATAATTCTTAGGATGAATGCAAAGAGTAACATCATCTCGACATTAAAACCCACCACACTGGATTTTAGGAGTACTATTTCAAAGGAAGCTAAAAGAATTTGGTGTCAAGTTTCAATCAGAACCTTTAAAATTTCCAGTAAAGGTATCTTAAGGAAATGCTTCACATTCCAAGCATACCCCTCTATTGATGCTATTTTACCTGTATTGCCTGCATATGAACATTTGTTTGCATTCCCAGACTATCACATAATTAAACCATAGTTGACAGACTATTAAGCCGAATATCCTGTCTTAAACGAAGACTGTTCCCAAACTTTCACAGACTTTAAAATGACAAAGGAAACATCATCATAGGCAGATACTTTTAAGAAGGGTCTTAAAATTGGCATATAGCCAGACATCTAAGATGCAACTGTGCAAATAATTGCTTTGCCATTATCAGGTAAAAAAAAAGAATTAAAAAAAAATGTAAAAAGCCCCAAACCTTTAATGGAGAATGGAATTTTAAAAATGTCTTCTGTTTAATTTAAACATAAAACCTACCTTTGGAATAATTTCAAATAAAGTTGCTGTTTCAAAAGCAAAAAAAGAAAATTTGCCAAATGTTTCAAGTGATCCATATTTATATTTGTAGAAAAAAAATATTTTGACCAATATTTCTTGCTCAGCAATTACTTTGCTAACATTATTTAACAATGCTATTCTTTGAAGGTATCATATTGCTTTAATTTTCCTAAACCTGCTGCTCCACAGTAGTTTAAACTAATCTAAGACAGAGATGCTGCCAGTCCCCTGTCGTCTTTGTGCCAGTACTAGGGCCCATGCAGCCAGATGGTTCAAAATCAGTTAATTTGTCTTAATTCTCTTTCATCAGGGTGAGATCCTGGATCTAGTTTATCATGTTTCCAAATATGCACTACAGCTAACATGAGTGGGCTGGAATACATAGCCAGAGACAGGGAGAGAAGGAGAGCAAAGGAAGATAAAACCAAAAAGGAAATCAAAGTAACCTCCTTATGGCAGTGTCTCACTAAATTTCTTCATGGCACTTTCCATAGTTTAGGTAAATTTCAGGACTAGTTCAAGTTTGTCATTGTGGTTTTTATGCTCCTAAATCCTTCCTCAGAGAAAACTGTTCAGCTTCTCTTCAATAATTTGCTCCCCAAGAAGGAACAAGTGTAAACCAAGGTCCTACTTGTCATGGCCTGGATCTGGACTCTGAAGAGACATCCTGGGTTCCTTGCAAGTGGGAAAAGAGATTGATCATCTTCCAGGACAACGGACGTTGGACATGGTTGGTGACAGTAGTGGAGGAAATAGATCTGTGCAGGAGAATAAGGAAGACAAAGAAACCATGTACCTTTTGGGAAAATAAATAGGTTCTTGATCAATACTCGGAATTGATGTAAACAGATTTGGGGGATTTATAAGACCAACAAAACAGAAGGAAAAAGATAGGGAGGAAGAAGACCTCAAGAACTGGTACGGCAAATTTAGTCGAGGTTCAAATGGATAGCAAGCACAGAACAGAAGCAGGAAAGTATAACAGAGTCAGGTTAGGAGATGGCTGAACGCTGGGGGCAAAGGCTGACAGTGACAAAGGGGCATCATTAAGTGGAAACAGGTTTTTCTGCATACACAGACTGGAAAGACAAGCCTAAAAGGAAAATAGTTTTTCCAAGATGAGGATAATGGAATGGTGGTGAAGAAACTAACATGGGAAGGGTAGGCAGAAAGCTCCAGGTGTATCAAAAATCAGAGTTCAGCTTGTAGTGAATGCTATCAGCAAATATTTCATACCTTCTGGCAAAGCAGATATCATGCACTCATGGATGCCATCCTCTTTCATACAGGGTCCTATCAGTTAGAGCTAACAGTTTCTCCATGGTCTGGGCTGCTTGCCTCAAAAAGCCTTGTTAACATATACAACACTGTATTAAAAACATTGCTGATTTCATTCTATGTATGCAATTCAGTCTAATGAAATGTTTGCACACATCTTCCAGAAGACTACCACTTTCTTTTGTTCCTAAAAGGGACACTGCTTATTAAATGAGCAGCTGTTAAACAGTTTATTCTGTTATTCAATGTAATTCCTAAGTCTTATTTACTATGCACTGTTTGATTCCATTTTGAAGGAAGACCTACTGAATTGTTAATTTCCCTGGGGTTTTTCACTGCCCCATCATTATAGCATTTGAAGACTTTGACCATTAATATATCTTTACAACATACTCTAAGCAAGGGAGCACTCTAGTCTCATTTTGAAGACAGGATTTTAAGGGCTTCTAATAATTTTGGGTGTCCATTTTGAGAGAGATTGTTATTTAAATGTCATACATTCCAAGCACAGTTTGAATGAATTCGTATCATGCAACTTTCAGGCCTCAGCCTTTGTCAATTAAGTCTTTAGAACCTCAAATTGGTCACCCCAAAATATATTGACACCCTCCAAAACATTTAGGCAGGTTTCTTAGCATCTCAAATTCTGATGCAAGCACTGGAGGGATATAAGTTTTCTCTCTATTATGACTTTCTGCTTTGTGGGCTATGAAATTGCCAGTTGTCTTCATGAGCCCTTCCTTGCACTCAGAGGAACACAGGTTGAAACCCGGGAAACGATCCTTTGGCTAATAGGAGTTTTCTGTAGCTGCAACCACAGAATTCTGTTCATAATTCTATTCAATACATAATTTCTAACTGTTGCAGAAAGTAGCAAGTTCATCCTTTACTTTAAAGAGGCAAAATTCCTACAGAAAAAGTGCATGCAGATACAGAAATGAACACTATTGTACTATACATACACTGGTGATCTGAATTCTGCTGTTCCTTAACTGAAGTGTTTGATTTTACTGTAATACTCATATGCAGATTGTGTAGTTGCAGGACATTCAACTCTGTCCTTGTCAGATGTTTTTTTTACCTTGCTGATCTCATTTATAAGGTGAGGAGTTCCTACTTTTACAGAAGGGCCATTATAATAGCTTGCATAAAGCAGTGAGAATGCCCAGGATATTTATTTAAACTGTTTTGAACTCTTTTCCCGGTTCACTTAAGAGTTTACCATTGGTTCTAAGGCTCTTCAATGTCTTCAATGAACCTAGGGCAGTTAAGTTCCCCCAAGAACTGATTCCCTTTGTACAATATGGAAACAATTTTGAGTTTAACCTTAAGTTTTGTAACATTTAGACTACGCTTAATCCCCAGCTGCTGTTTTAAACTCTCCAAAACATTCAGATACTCAAGAGACCCAGAAGTCAATGTACAAGTGAACTCAAGAGGAGTTCACAAACCACAGGGTGGAATTATTTTACTGTCAGGAGTCCGATAAATGATAGAATGCCAAGAACTGCAGTTAAGAATCCATGGTATGAGAAAGAAATAAACACAACCACTAGTTTAACCACTAAGTTAAAATAAAAGGAGTAGATTTCAGCTAGACATACAAATCCTCATTCAGGTGCCTATTCCCACAATGACCAAAGCTGGAAGCATGGGATTTCTGGAAACAGGAGAAAGGCTTTGGCTCTACCTGCAGGCCTGCACCTGCAGAATAGGTTTGGTGTCCTGGTAGGAGATGAGGGGTTGGGAGCTCTGTCAAATGAAACATCAAAGCTGGTTGAGCCTAAGCCATGAAAAATCATCAAGAGGAAGCGGTGAGTACTAGTAGTGGGTACTTTCACCCTGTTATGGTGAAAAGGGGTCCATGTTTGTCAACTTGACCTGTTGTCTAAGGAGTTTTGCTTCTTATTGAGGGCTCAGCATCTTCTGGGATGCCATGGAAAAATTACTGAGGCTTATCCAAACCCTCAGGCTATAACACTCTGCTACTCTTGTGTCCACATGGGCTCCAACAATACCACCAGAGGAAACCTGGAACATACCAAGATTGACTACATAGCCCTGGGCAGAGCATCAAAGGCAAGGAAGCTCAGGTGGTCCTCTCCTTGATCCTGCTAGTGAGAATGAAGGGTTTAAGGAGAAATAGATGGATTCTGTAGGTCAACCTCTGACTGCACAGCTGGTATTGACAATGGGGCTTTAGTTTTTATGACCACAGGACCCCATCTGAGGATTGAAGACTGCTTGGAAAAGACAGGATCCACCTGATTAAGTGAAGCAGAAGTGTCTTTGCCAACATGCTGGCCAACATGGTGAGGAGAGCTTTAATCTAGGAAGAGCGAAACGATCATCCACAGTCAAGTGAGAAACTGATGGACTGAGTTGGATAACAAAGTATTCAGGGTGCTGCGGACAAGACAGACCTTCTAATTACCAAAATAGAGCTGAAGAGAACCCACTTCAAACATATGCACATAAATAAGGAAACACCTATGGGACAGCGCTATGCAAAAAGCTTTCACCTTTCCCAGGAAATTGGTATGACCAAGAGCCTCTCTGAAGTGCCTGTACAATAATGCACACAGTGTAGGGAAGAAAGAAAAAAGTATTAGAGGTCTGTGTGCAACTGCAAGGTTAACATCTCATTGGGAAATATAGTGAAATATCTTACATGACTGGACTGCTCCAATGGATGGATACCAGCTTCTTAGGAAAGATAGGCTGGGAAAGCAAGGACAAGGAGTTGCGATTTATGTGGGAGCAGCAGGAATGCATGGAGCTTTGGCTGGGGACAAATGATGAGCCAGCAGAATGCTTGTTAATGGCACTGTAGATGGTAGACTAACAGGAGGGTGATGTTGTGCTGTGGGTCTTCCACACCCTGCCTAATCAGGGAGTAAGTAGTAGATGAGGTATTCTTCAGACAACAGGAAGAATTCCCATCTTCACAGGCTCTGGTCATAGAATCACAGAATCATAGAATGATTTGAGTTAGAAGAGATCATCTAGTTCCAAAGCCCCCTGACATGGGCAGGAATACTTTCCTCTAGAGCAGGGTTACTCAAAGCCCCATCCAGCCTGGCCTTGAACACTTCCAGGGATGAGGCATCCGCAGGTTCTCTGGGCAACCTGTTCCAGTGCCTCACCCACCCTCATAGTGAAAAATTTGTTCCTGATACCTAATGTAAATCTCCCCTCTTTCAGTTTAAAACTGTTATCCCTCATCCTATGGCTACAATCCTTGATAAAGAATCCCTCCCCATCTTTCTTGTAGTCCCCCTTTTAGGTACTGAAAGGCTGCTACAAAGTCTCCCCTGAGCCTTGTCTTCTCTAGGCTAAACAACCCCAACTCTCTCAGTATGTCCTTATAGGGGAGGTGCACCAGCCTCCTGATCATCTTCATGGCTCTCCTCTGGACCTGCTTGAGCTAGTTTGTGTTTTTCTTATGCTGGGGGCCCCAAAGCTGAACACAATACTCCAGGTGGGGTTTCATGAGAGCAGAGTAGAGGGGGAGAATCACCTCCCTTGACCTGTTAGCCAGACTTCTTTTGATGCAGCCCAGGGTGCAGTTGGCTTTCTGGCTGTGAGCGCACATTACTGGCTCATATTCAATTTTTTCATCCGCCAATATTCCCAAGTCCTTCTCCACAGGGCTGCTCTCAATCCACTCATTGCCCAGCATGTGTCCACGTTTAGGACTCCCACTTCTCAAGCCTGTCAAGGTCTTTCTGGCTGGCATCCCTTCCCTGTAAAGTATCAAACACACCACTCATCTTGGTGTCATCTGCAAACTTGCTAAGGGTGCGCTCACTCCCAATGTCCATGTCCCCAACAAAGATGTTAAATAATATTGGTCTCAATACTGACCCCTGAGGACACCACTTGTCACTGGTCTCCACCTGGACATTGAGGCATTGACAGAAAGGTCAGGGATTGGAAGGTGAGGGGTGGGAAGGTCAGGGACACCCTTGGGGGAAAATATGATATTCCAGTCCTAAAGTAAGTCTTTGATTTTGGCATTTTATTGCCCCCCTAAATGAACTTACTGAATGAAAATTTTTGAGAATGAAGAAACATTGATTTCAAGGAAAACCTTCAACTCCAGTGGTTCAGTGAATGAGACTACAGAAATATTTTGTACTAGAGCTTATAAGCATTTTACGAGTTGTTTTACTGAAAAGTAGAAATATATTAATACTTTGAAAAGGTCTTGCAAGTTTAGAACAGCATTAATTCTACTATTACTTTGAGTTCTAAGCAAAAGAATTCATACATTCACTTTGAAAATTTTTAATGCCATTAAATTATGCCACATTTGTGAACAAGGTTTATTTTCATATCAGAGCATAGTGGGTCCCTATCCACATCCTAATAGGGAAAAATAGTCATCTTCCATTGTCCTTATTAGGGCTGAATTTGACTTTGTGGGGAAAAAAAATGGAACAGTGAAGACCACGGTTACCTTCCAATTGCAAGAACTGTAGGTGTCTTGTGAACTTTCATTTCTAGCCTTAGTACCACCTTGTTAGACATTTGCATCCTTTGCATTATATAATTTCTATATAGAGCAAAACATTCATGAAGTTAGGGATCTGCAACAGTCTTATTGCTTGGCTCATCAGCTCAGTCTTTCCAATGTTGAATAATGCCAGTTCTAGCAATTACGAATTCCCCATTCATTCCTTCTCCCTCTTCCCGTCACCCCGTCCTTTTTGACTCATTTTGTTTCATTTATTTCAAATTTGAAAATACAAAATGGCTTTTTAAAACAAATCTTTTTTCAAATGTCATCTTTAATTGATTGGCAGGTTTACATGCTATAGGAAACCCTGAATTATTAAACAATCAGTTCAGCAGCTTTAAATGAAGAGTGATCAAATTACAAGACTGCCTCCATACACTGGCTATTTCCTAAATGTGAAATCAAACTCTCATTAAGATATTCTTCACACATTTCCTTTTCCAAAGCAAAATACCTTAGTCTTACCTATTAAATTGTTTGCCTTTTGGAGTCAGAATTTAATCCTCTCTAGTTAGACCAAGAAAATTCATAACGTATTCAGCGATATCAGATGTGGTCAAATTGAAGAGTGAAAGTAACTTTAATATTTTCCCCAAAATGTGCAGGCTTATTTGGTAGTCTCAAGAATAAAAGCCAAGAGTATCATGGGGAGATGAGACAAAATGAATATTCTTTGTTATTGTTTAAGGAAGTTGAGATGAGGAGGGACTGGCATTTAAGAATTTTTAGAATAAAATTAATATTAGGAATCTTATATTGAGATTTCATAAACCTAGAAAGATAACCATACAAAACAAATATATATGTTCTATACGGAGTCAGTCAACTGACCGTGAGAGAAAAGGAGGAAATGAACAACAAAAAGGGGAGAAGCAATGTATTATCAGATGCAGAAATAATTTCCCTCCCACAACTTGATAGTAATTGCACAACAGGAGGAAGATGAAGCTCAATTCATACAGGTTCCCTCTGTGATTGGACAGGTCTTGAAGGTATACCTACTCATGCATCAGTAACTACACAAACTGGTAAAGATATGCAAAGGCCACTGTAAAAGTTATTCAAAGACCTTATTTCACAGGTGAAAACTGACGTAATGCATTAGGTTATGTAATAAAAGCTTATCTGCACGCCCACAAACTAACACAGAGACAATGGCAGGCGGGGAGTCCAAATGACACACTAAGTTGATCATAGAAGAGCCATCAGCCCATCAGTGTCCCATCACCACAAGCCCATAGGAGCACAGAGACACACAAAATCAGATGAGAACCGAGACCAAGGATGACTGAGGAACAAACACCCTGTCTGGGCTTCTCCTAGAGTTGTCTCAGCAGATCCTAGGGGTGCCATCTGTGGGATGAGGAGAGTCTCCCTTCTGGTCTAGGTGGGTGTGTATATGTGTGTCTATGCACACTCAACAGTCTGTACCAGCAAGTGGAGTGGGGTTTTGTATGCCCAGGTGCCGGCACAGCTTGGGAGACTGGGACCCAGGAACCAGCAACTGGACAGACTGAGTAAGCCCAACTGCTGGAGGGATCCACCCTGTACATACATACATATATACATACATACATATACATACATGTATATATATATATATGTTTTCACCAGTAGACTTTCATCCTGTACAGCCAGAGAGTGGAGCAGAATGAGACCGTTGGTTCTATCTGTGTTCATGTGAGTGGTCTGAGTGTCTGTCTGTGATCTGCATGGCTGGCCATAGATACATGTGGTGTAATACATGTGCTCTGACTGTGCATGTCTATGGGGAATACATCTTCATCCTTGCCACTGGTTGGACCTGGGGACATGGAGCTGCAGCAACCTCTCATGCTGTTGAATCCAGAATGACATATTTTCATCCAAGAACATGGGTCATGTAATTGTTCTAACTTTGACACAAACAGGATCTTGAAATCTACTGATAAAAAGCCCATCATAAAAGGGAAGTTATACTAGCTATTATATTTTTTTTAAATAAATAAATGATTGCACTCTTTGAAAAACATAAAATCAAGCTTTTTTTTTAAAAAATAGCCAAAACTTTCATGCTAAAACAGAATCTATACAAAGCAACTGCATCTCAAATTAAAAAATACCCTGTCACTAGTAGGGCTTTTTTCTACTTATGTATTAATCCTTTGCAGATGAATTATGTAGATATTCTATATTTAATATTGGCACTCACTAAGGAAAATGATGATGTTAAACGTATTTTAAAATAATATATGCTGAAGTATCCCTGGGAAAATACACTGCTTCGATTAAACTCTTAATACTCTAATCTTCAACAAAACATATTTTCATAACAGCATCATTTGAAGACCTATGTTTAAACGTAAAGCAGATTGCAGGATTTTTAGTTTTCCTCATTTACACTGCCCAGGGCAGTAAGCAAACCCATGTAGCTTACAGCCTAGTCATATAATATAAGCCTACTAAATCATGTGAAACTTCCTTGCCTGTTTTCACCTAATCTAGATGGCATGAACAACTTGTACCTATATGGGCAACCAGATTCTTCTACATTCTCTTAAGCCTCTAAGCATCTTTATTCCAAAGCTGATAGTACTGAGAAAGGTTGAACTATTAACAAATTCTGCCAGTTTCTCCAAATCCTTTCAGAATTTTCTGCCTCACTTTTTGGTAAATCTTATTTTCCATCCCTGAGAATGCATTTAATTCAGCTGCTTGTCCCCCGCCCCTGTTATGGCTATTCAGCAAGGTTATTCAACTGCAAAGAGAAATCAATTTGTACTACTCCTGTGCCTACATACTGGATGTAAGATCAGGAACTCCAAAAATTATAAGTTTTCATAACACAAGAAATGTTACTTGCTGGGGAAAAGCTTAATACAGAGATGTACGGAGCAACCACTGTTGCCATTTAGATCTCAATGTAAACATCAGTTTATGTCTCCATGAAAGTCAAGGGAGTTGGATAACCTGCTTTGTTTTCATACTTTCCTGTCTTATGTTTTTACACTGTTTTTACGCTGGGAGTTTAAAAGATTTTAAGCGAGTGATTTTCCCATGGGCAAAAGAAGTCAAAGAGTAGAGCACATAATTTGGCTAAATCCTACGTAAGAGTTTCTTCCTATGGAAACAGTCTACCTCACCAGACAACAAAGATTAAATGCGAAGACATACAATACAAATACAAAGACATGTTATGGTTCACCTCTCTTGTATCTCCCTGTCACCCTTCACTATTATCACAGAATGATAGAATGGTTTAGATTGGAAAGGACCTTTAAACCAACCTCCCTGCTGCATGTAGGGACAACTTCCAGTAGATCAGGTTGCTCAAAGCCCCATCCAACTTGGCCTTGAACACTTCCAAAGAAGGGGCTCCAGAGATGGGGCAATCTCTTCCAATGTCTCACCATCCACAGAGTAAAAAAATACTTCTTTATATTCAATCTAAATCTACTCTCTTTCAGTTTAAAACTATTACCCCTTGTCACATCTTTACAGGCCCTATTAAAATATCTGTCCCCGTCATTCTTGTAAGCCCCCTTCAAGTACTGAAATGCCCCAATAAGGTCTCCCTGGAGCCTTCTCTTCTCCAGGCTGAAGAACCCCACCTCTCTCAACCTTTCTTGATAGGAGAGGGGTTCCAGCCCCCTGATCATTTTCATGGCTCTCCTCTGGACCAACCCTAACACGTCCATGTCCTTCTTATGTTGGGGTCCCCAGGCCTGGATGTAGTACTCCAGGTGGGTGTCTCATGAGAGTGGAGTAGAGGGGCAGAATCACCTCTACTATCCCCAAGTCCTTCTCTGCAGGGCTACTCTCAATCAGTTCTTCATCCAGTCTGTATAGATATCAGGGACTGCCCGACCCAGGTTCAGGACCTCGCACTTGGCCTTGTTGAACTTCATGAGGTTCACATGGGCCCGCTTCTCAAGCCTGTCAAGGTCCTTCCAGTCCCTTCTATCTAGCATATATCAACTTTACCACTCAGCTTGATGTCATCTTCAAATTTACTGAGGGTGCACCCAACCCCACTGTCTATGTCATTGACAAAGATATTAAACAGTACCAGTCCCAGTACAGTCCCCTGAGGAACTCATCACTTATCTCTATTTGGACATTAAGAAATTGACTGCAACTCTTTGGATGTGGCCATCCAGCCAATTCCTTATCCATTGAATATTCCATCAAACCCATATCTCTCCAATTTAGCAAGAAGGATGTTGTGTGAGACAGTGCCAGCTTTACAGAAGACAAGATAGATGACATCAGTTGCTCTTCCTTTCTCCATCAATGCAGTCACTCCATCATATTGAGTTATCACAATTATTTAGAAAGCCAGAATATAACAAACTAGTTGGAAATCCTAGAATTGCTACGGACACCTGACTTGCCTTCTTACAAATCTGCTGTTTTTTACTCCATAACAGGGAAAAAATGATCCATGCTAGTACAACCTGAAGAAAATTGTCAGGAATTCACATACCAAATCTATGTTAACCCATCCCAGAAAATAAAGAATGCCATGAGGACATAAAATTAACATTATATCAGGGATTAAAATTAAATATTTATAAAAAAGAAAAAGGTAGGAACATTTCCAAGACAAAACTCCAAATAGTCCTACTGGAATACAGCTAAAGCAGAATGATAGTTTCACTGTTTTGAAAATTAAGAACCCCTACAAACTTAGGTTTCCCTGTTAGTTCAGTAGCATATCAATAGAAATTTATCAGACCAAACCCTTTTCACATTAATATTTATCTTTTGTCTTTTATTTCCAAAAAGTGTTAGGCAAGTCATATTTGAATACTATCTGATGCCATACTATGGCATCAGAAATGCATTGATTGGAAAAGTTTAAGTAGTCCAGCCTTCCACTCAAAACAGGATGTTAACCAACATCATAAGCTAGCTGTGGCTTTGCCAGATCCTTCAAAACTTTCAAGGATGGTGACTCAACAACTCCCTGGGAAAGCTGTTCCTGTGTTGCACTGTTCTCCCAGCATTTTTTTCAATGTCTGGTCGAAATAGTTTCAAGTCATAGTTTTTGTCTGTTTTCCCCCATTATACTGTCTAGCATTACCACTACAGGTCTGGCACCATCATCTTTGTAATTCCCCTTTCATGTAGTTATTGGCTGCTACGAGGTGGCCTCGTAGCCTCCTCTTTGTCTGACATTGATATTCACTGTTTTTCATATGTGAACATATAAATCTGATGACAAACCTCTTGCTCCAGCTGTAGAGTTATCAGGTGTCTGCAGTTTTATGTTGAAGAAAAAGAAAACTTTGCTGCCTCTTTTTGCAATCTATTTCATAAATTAAAATAATAAATATGTGCATGATGGGAAGAGTGGTTCCATTTTTCTTTATGGGCAGAAAAGTATTTCTGTCAAAAGCCCCTGTATTTCCACTGTCTAGTTTTACCTTGCATTGACCCCATACAGCAAATTTAAATACCAGCTTCTCCCCAGAGAAAATATTAATCCTTTTAAGCCTGAGGTCTAAACAGACTGTCAAATACTTCAAAATGTTCCTGTCATTTGAACTTCAAAAGCTATATATTCATTCTTTATAGTATAAAATATTTTAAGTTGACTATAATAGATTCACTTCAGAATTTTTATTCTTCTATATATGTTTATATATTTGAAGTTCAGGGTTTTCTGACCTGAGTATCAAATGTCAAAGCCACTATTTTCTTTTCTCCAAGTATATGTCCCCAATGTATCTGAACACACAGATTTTGTTCTGGCTTTATTCATTAGGATAGCTTTGTTCCCACTAAGAGTTTCTTTCCCAAGTTCCTAAGTTGCAAGCTCTATATATGTGGCTATCCAACTCCAGTGTATGAAAAATACAGGACAATTCTGGAACCTAATTCCTCAGTTATTTGACTTATCAACAGTGAATTCCACTTAGTTTAATGCTTTCATCTCAGATGACTCCATTGTAAGAACTGTTTGGGGTTTTTTCCAGAATGTCAAACACACTTTGTTTTTATTTTGTCCTCTGATTGAAGTTAATGAGATGCCTGCTTGTGTGTTCAAATAAAAATAAATCAAAATTCACATGTTTTTTATTTAATCTTAAATTATCCCTTCCATCCTGGTATCAGTTTACAATTAACATGTTGAACTTCAAAGGGTCCCAAATCAAACTGTGTAAATGGATAATAAAAAATTATTATATTTTCCTACAAGCCTTTCTACCAAAACTCATTCTCAGTGAATTTAATAACCTACTTTAGCTACTCAGCTGAATATACAAGATTTACTACGTACATACCAATTTTGTAGCCTAGTGTAGAATAGGGTGATATCATCTAACTCAAACCATGATTCAAATGAAAGTAAATTTTTTGTACTCTCTTCTACAGCCAGACATATAATGGTTTAAGTAAAGACAGAATTTGGGAAATAGTCATGCATCTTTTCATGTGTCATCTCTGTAAAGTCAGAAATTAGTCATCTTTGTAGAATTAGACCCTAAAACTACAGCAATCTTAACAAGCTTGTAAATTGGATTTTTAATGCGATATAATTGGGCAGATTGATTACATTACCTGTAGTGTTATTTACACAGACAAAAATGAAATTCAGTATTGGGATACAACAAAGCAACAGGTCTAACCACTAAGGTTATGAAAATTATTAGGAGAAACCTAGCACTGACTAATTATGAGATCTTGTAAAAAGTGAATAGCTTTTTCTTTCTTTCTCCCCCCCCGCCAAAGCAAACTTTCCTCAAAATACAATAAAGAAAGAATGTCTACACGCTTACGTATGAAAAATACCTTTCCTGGAACATCTAATTTCCTCTGTAGGCCAGGCTTTGGATGAGGAGAGCAGATCGAATCCTGGAGTACGTCTCAGGAGAGAAACATGCCAAAAAATGGTCTCCAAGCCTGAGGTGCCTGCACAAAACAGTTTACTTACCACATCAAAATCTTAAAAACTTTTCAGGTCTTAGACTGCTATAAGTAGTTTAGGTAATATCCTTAAGGCCTCTTCTCACCACTTCTGTAAAATGAGAAGTAGTTTGACCAGCTTTTTTTGCTATTCAAAGTGGCACCCCAAAATAATTATGCAACAGATGGAGCTACATTTGTCTTCAAGTGCCTTCTATAACAGGAAAAGACACTTAGTTCAGCACTAGAAGAGGTGTTAGGGGACATCAAGCATTGAGAATGAAGTATTTACCAAAAAGAACTGCAACCTCTCATGGATTTTTTTATTGAAGTATTGTAAATGCAATTCCATGTCCAGTTTTTTCATTTTTCAAAATCAATTAAACAAGCAAAAATTTATGTGAACTAGTAACAGGACAAATCCAATGAGAAATTCTTATGTATCTTTGAAAATGGAGGACAACAGTACTGCTGTGAGGATTTTTGAAAAGCTAAACATTTTTCAAGGCTAGTAAATAAATAAACCCCAAAAACACAAAAAATTGAAGGTGTTGCAGGAAGGGTTAATTGCAAGATTTTAATCAGTTTTTGGTTTTCATTTGTCAAAAATATTTCATGTCAAAAGATGGTGTAAGGTCTTTCATTAACATTTTTCATAGCAAAAGAATCAAAAGAATCTCTGGAATAAAATAAACCTATTATTTTGACGCTCAGATTTCCTTAAATTTCCTGTGTAAGTTTCCTTCAATTACTAGTCATGTATTTACTTGAAGTCCACTTAGATAAACACAAGTAGCAGCTGATTCTGCCTTCAGATTGATACATCCAGAGGTACTTCTCACCTTATTTTCAATGATTTTGTAACTTTTTTTTTAATTCTGTATAGAGTGCTGTAAACGAGTTTAGCTTTAAATTTGGACTCGAGGATATATCGTGGTTTGAATTACAGAACTATTAAAGCTTCAGCTACAGTATGGGTAAAAATGCCTGAAAAAAACAGAATAACATAATGCACAGTTATAAGCGAATAGCATTTCCTGATTTTTAGCTTGTTAACTCAGAAAACTTTTCCTTAAGAATTTTACAATGACAAATTATTTTCATGGATCTAATAGTACCATATAAAAGTTCTAGATCCTTAAATTTTAGATAGATTATAAATAACCTTCTTGTACTTACTAACTATGTGGGCTGCCTAGGTATTCCTCTGCTCACTACACACAAGCTGAAGATAATATCCTTGTCTTTTCCATGAAAGCAAATAGAGGATATTAGTATACAGACAGCTTCTTCCCAAAATAACCTATTAAAAAACTTTTACCTTGGTTCTGCCAATCACTCAATTCAGATAGTCCACCAGACTTCTTAACAGTGGGTTATGCTTTGGTGATACAGAAATCCAGAGCTACTTTTTGACCCAGCAGTGCAGAATACCGTTTCAGAAGCTACCCCAGTTTCATGTGAGACTGAGAATTTCAGCATTTCCCATCAGAAACAGCATCACTAAAGAAGCCTGATAATACTCTGTGTAATCCAAAGTACTTAAATACCTAAAGTGCTAATTCTTCTTCAGCAGGTCTTGACTTCACATAAGTGCTTGATTATTTTTTTTAGTCTCGGGAAGAGGGCAATACTTTTTTTTTTTCCTAAAATTGTTATAGAAAAGGTTATCTCAAATTTTATTTCCCAACGCCTCAAGTGAAAAACCTTTCTAAAAAAATAGCTTGAAATGATAATGGAAACGTTAAACTGATCGGAGATACAATATATCTGTGCTCAGATCTGAGACTAAAATTCTTCTGATAGGAAAATAACATTTTACTCTTTGTACACCAGTTTTCCTTCAAGGATATTCTAAACTACTTATGATAGTAATCTACTATTTTTCCTGATCCATCCTGACGAAACCAAAATAAATTTTTTACATTGCTCCAAATAAAGTGTTTTAGAAGAATATCAAAGATACCACTTCTTTTTCCTCTGGATCTTTATTCACACACACACGCGCCGTAATTAGCCCCAGCTACAAAACATTACATGACGTAATTTATTTTCCTGAACATAATCTTTGGTTTATGAATTTGCGTTGTCCTCAAATTTATACCATGCCCCTACAGTAACCACAGGTAAACTGACCAAGATACATGTACAGGCAAGGAAAGGAGATTTGATTCAAATAACTCGTCATCATTTTTTCAGGGAATGAACAAAGTAATCTGGATGTAGCAAAGTCTGCCCCCTAAAGATAAATCAGACAAAGCTCATAATTTTTCAAATTTGAAGCTACAAAAGTATGTATATCTGATATATACTGGAGACATCACCACAGGAACAGGTATCATTTTCACTATCTGTCACCCAGAAAGGTATGAGATACTGTTTGAGTTGGATTGTTGGTATCTGCACACACATTTAAGAAAACTGTGGCAACAAGAAATGCTTTAAGATCGCTGGAAGCTTCTGTGTTGACAGAGAGAGATACACTTAGAGAATGTCAGAGAGGGATAACTAATTCCCTGAAGAAGGATTTTTCTTCTGCTATTCTTTATGTATAGATAGATAGATAGATATATAGCTAGATATTAATGTAACATGAACAAATGAAAATAGAAAACCTAAGCTGAGAACAAAAATACTTGAAAGACTTTTTACCATTTATCTTTCTACTAACACATAATGTGTTTTGTCATGAAGCACACTCATTACTCAGAGCAGCTATGCCTTTGCTAGTCCAGGAAAATGCGTACCCTTCAGCATATGGTTATTCCCCAAAAGTCTTTGCTAAAGGAAAATAAAATTCTTTCATTTTTTCCAGATGAATTTGATAGTGACTTAATGATGTTAATTGACCTCCGGTGTTTCTTTTCATGTGCCAGCTCTGCACCTCGTTTGACCTCAGGCTTGAAGAAACTAATTAAATAAGAGCACAGAGGCAACTTTAAAACTCAAAAGAGTCAAGACAGATAACAAAAGACAACTTTCTCTACTTTTTTCTCCTATTTCTTGAAGAAAGGAGTTCTATATTCTTAGTAAAATCCACAGACTGTCTTAGTTAATAAGATCATCTGGGATCAATTACTGCCAGGCATGATGGTTTTTTACTTCAGATTTTAGAATGAGATAGTTGTATATCTCTGTAGAAAATGATCACTGGTATTCACCTTAAAATTATAGGCTTGCATCATTTTCAAATATACTTATTTGGAGGGCCCTCTGCCCACTATGTTTCTCCTGAAGGGTACAATTAGGGAGGAAAATCAGCTGGTATAAAGAGTAGCACCCTACAAAAAACCTTTTTCTTTTTTTCCTACATAAATAGTAGTCAGCTGATTTCAAAGAATTATGCTTGCATTTAGGTGTTCTCTATGAAACCACATTTCTGCCTAAAGAAGGAAGCATTTGCAAAAGCCAGTCTAAACCTGAGCTGCTGGAGGAGATGGTTCAGCAGACAGGTCAAAGATCTGATACACTCGAAACAAACAAACAGTAATCCCCGAAACCAGTCATGTTTAACTCAAGTATCGTTTTGGCTGTCACATAAGCATTGGTCCCCAAAAATACAGGAAAGGTAAGATTTTTAGTAGCAGGAGACTTGAGGCAATTTAAATCAATCAAGTCAATTACTAAGAGAAAAATGAGATGATTTTCATTACCTGTATAGTGTGGGGTTTACAAACAGGCGTTCTGTAGTCTTAACCTACTATACTATGTATGGCACTTTCACAGGACTGTGGCACTTCACAGAAGCATTTTGTTCACATGCTGAAAACAGTTCTTCAGCAGAAGGACAGGCAGCAGAACCCACAAGGTCAATGTGTTACCCAACAACATTTACACAGCTGCATCCACTTCCATAGCAAGTCTCATCCACTCTTGAGCTTTTACTTATATTTTTCTATACACTATTATTTCTGGATCAAGTAATCTCATCACAAGGCACTACATCATACAAGGCTGCCCGCTAAGACATGAAAAGTACCAAGTGCTGTAGTGAATACATACCAACTCATATAATCATAGACTGGTTTAGGTTGGAAGCCACCTTAAAGATCATCTAGTTCCAAATCCTTCAAGACCATGTGTGTTCAATCTTATACCATTTAGCTGCAAAATGCAAAAAAACCTCAAACACCGACCTTGCATAGAGACACAGAAAGGTTGTATAGAACCATCTTCATTTTGTCATCTTCTGCATGTAGCTGCTAGAACCACAATTAATTTGCACACCTCTAGTCTACCACTTTTCACTTTTCACATTTTCACTTTGCATATTTCAGAATATACCTGAAAGTGTCACTCACTATGATCATACCTATCATAGGACAGATATTACCCTACTGGCTATAAATGTTTCTGCATGTTGTATAATTGACTATCCATACAGGTCAGTAGCTGAGCCACTGGAAAAGCCTAGGAACAGGTCCTAAATAATTTGTTTACAATTGAACAGTGCAGGTTGCCTTCACGATATTGTCTCACGTGTAATAAAGGTATGTGTAGAAATGTTATCTGTTGGAATACATCCAGCTCCCTAGGCTGAATGAATTTAAAATAGGCTGTCCTACTCTGAAACTACTTACTAAAAATGCAGCAGTTTTGGAGTGTCAGGATAGAAATGTTGTCAATCCCAAACAGGCTTTTATTACACAAGCAGTCCATTATGTAACACACATTGTCTATATGTAGTCCTCTGTTTGGAAGGCTGCAATATCTTCCTTAGAGCCAGCAGGTGGAGAAATGCTTCCATTTAAAAAAATACAAGTGAGAAAAGACAAGTTCAGCAGCTATGGAGGGAAAGCAGCTGCACTTTCCAAATCTATTCCTTCCTTATAATCACAAAATCTATACAAGTCGTAGTTTCCTAGGTAACCCTGCGAAACTGCGACTACTAGTAGAGACTGGAGGAAGTAAAAAACAGACATAATTTCAAGTTCACCTTCCATAAAATAAGTTAAGAAATGTCAGCTTTGATAAGATTCAGAATTATTTATTTTTCCACATAATGGCTTGAATATGACACTGCCATTTCCACACAATGGCTTGGAATGACTTTGTAAGATACTAGATTATTGCACAATTTTTTTCAAGAATGCAAACACTGGCTTCTCCTGGTTATTATAGTCGGTACATAGTATTTTTATTGATCTTTGTACTGAATATAGGCATGGACACTGATACCAGAGAATATCAGCATCACACAGTCATTGTCGTGCACTTTACTGAGGAAGTCTCTTCAGAAAAGACCCAGCTGCTGACACATACTAATGTTACTGGAACCCATAAAATCAAACTGACTAAAGGTGCTGAGATAACCAGTGGAAACTCCCTTCCCACATTTCTTTATCTATTGTTCTTCTAGGAAAAAAGCTACACTGTACTGGAATAGAATGTATTTAAAAAGTACATGGAATTAATGTAAAAGCATACCAGTCACAGCCCCTTTCTCGAAATTAATTTTCTTGCCCTCTATATTTACACCATCCATTCAGTATCCATCTCTATTGAAAACATGGGGACACAGATTCTGAAAATTCTCTGGATGAGGAGAGGCTATAAACCAAGGAAAGAACAGAACTGTGTGCTATGTTCATTTGCAAATTCATATGCATCCACTCTACCTTTTTTTTGTCATTTACAGAGCATATGTGGGATTGAAATATAGAAAGAAAATACCCGTATCCTTCAGAGAATGAGATCTGTGTA
This sequence comes from Rissa tridactyla, assembly GCF_028500815.1. Classification (NCBI taxonomy): domain Eukaryota; kingdom Metazoa; phylum Chordata; class Aves; order Charadriiformes; family Laridae; genus Rissa; species Rissa tridactyla. The sequence goes on along the minus strand of NC_071467.1, from coordinate 82,373,988 downwards.
TTTCAACACAGCACTGTGTGCAAAACTGGACTTGGCCAACAAAGTAAACTGACAGATTGACAAAGCTGGTAATTATATTTTAGATCTTAAAGGGTTCCAGCACCAACTACAGTTACAATTTAAGCAGTCATTCTGCCTAATTTCTATTGTTTCCTTTTAACCTTGACCCATATTTGAAAAAAAAAACTCAATTAGAAAAAAAAAAATTCAGTATACATATTCCTTAAGTACATCACAAAAGCAGGCAAATGAACCTTTAAATTAAAGCAATGAAATTTGTAAAGTAGTAAGGCATAATAGTGGAAAAGATTATTTAAAGAACATCTTTTAACTAGAGAACATAGATTTTTTTCAAAACCCCTTGGTGATAGGCAGCAGTATGCAGCTATAGCTGTGCCATCTGCTGTGAAGACTTTCAGCTGGAGACCTACAGTAAAATTTAGAGGAGAAAGCTGATTTTGTACAACTTGGTCTTTTTGTACTGGTAAGTTTAACTGAATCCACAAATTAAGCACGTGACTTAACCGCTCAGTGATATAATTTCTGAAGACACAGTTCCTACAAGTTTTAGCAAAGTGTTTATGCACAGTTAAGAGATGTTGCACAATCAGCAATCAGTCATAGTATGTGTTTGAGTACCCCAGGTACTGAAAAAAACCCTGTGAAATACACAAAAATACCTAAAAATGTATTCAGTTCAATCGCCTTTGGAAAAGTAAGCAACCATATTTCTAGAGAGTTCAGGACAGCTTTTCAACTGGTGATGCCTTTCAGCCTCAGATAAACTGATTTGCATTTCATACTTGATTTAAAATCAGAATTCTCATTAATATTAAGCTATTTTTGCATTTTATTTGTGGGGCGTAAGAGGCACCTAACATGCAGCCTTTCTCTACAAAGCTTCAGAACAGCTAAGACTGATCGGAGGTCAAACTGTGTGTGACACCTTAGCTTGCATGTTTTTTCACCATTTTGAGGGTTTTCTGATGAGAAAGCCATAGACACCTGTAACACTTCCTCTGTGTGCTTTGCAGCAGTGTCTGCAGCAGATGGTGCCGAATGGAGGCTGTATCTGGTACATCTGCAATGCCTTGACAACCTAGGGGACCAACCATTTCACAATTTAGAAGTCCAGATAAAATGTTGAAGCATTTTGCATGGGCAGGTGCCAGCAGAAATAGGCATAATTAACTTGTGCCTTGGACAAACTTGCCAAGCTGGCTGTAACCTAGAAGCCCAAGTTAGCCTGGAGCTACGCCTGAATTCATGTGCCCTGTCATGGCTGGGGGCTATTCAGGTTACACCAGCTGTCAGTCAGGTCTCCAGGTTTCCCCAGATGTGCCCCCATTTAGACGTGCCTCAGAATGACAAATTAGAGGCATTTATCGCATAATTGATAGCTACTTTCTAGGTAAAATTTTCTCAGCAGTATTGCGGTTTAATTGGTTTAGATATCTTGGATTTTTTTTTCTAAATTTAGAGAAAATAAACCTCAGCTGCTCCCTAGTTACCATAGCAACTGTAAGGTATTATGGCACTTATCTGAGACCAAACGCATACATATAGCATTTACTGTGTATAAAACTAATGTCTGAATCAACTTTTATATATGCTAAAAACATTTGTTTTTTCCATTTTGCCGATTTTAAAGGTGACCATTCAGTGGAAATAAAGGACCAGAGATTTGTTAGAATACTGTTTGAATCGTAGAAGCATAGAATCATTTAGGTTGGAAAAGACCCTTAAGATCATCGAGTCCAACCATTAACCTAGCACTGCCAAGTGCACCCCTAAACCATATCCCTAATCACCACATCTATACATCTTTTAAATGCTTCCAGGGGTGGTGACTGAACCACTACCCTGGGCAGCCTGTTCCAATGCTTAATAAACCTTTCAGTGAAGAAATTTTTCCTAATATATAATCTAAAGCTCCCCTGGCACAAAATAAATCTGTTTGCTCTTGTTAGTTAGGATAAGAGACTGACACCCCCGCCCCCACTACAGCCTCCTTTCAGGTAGTTGTAGAGAGTGATAAGGTCTTCCCTCAGCCTCCTTTTCTCCAGCCTATACAACGCCAGTTTCCTCAGCTGCTTCTCATAAAACTGGTTCTCCAGACCCCTCACCAGCTTTGTTGCCCTTCTCTGGACGCACTCCACCATCTCAACGTCTTTCTTGTAGTGAGGGGCCCAAAATTGAACACAGTATTCAAGGTACGGCTTCACCAGTGGCGAGTACAGGGGGACAATCACTTCCCTAGTCATGGGATGGTAAGTGTAGGTGAAGCATTTTGGGCTTTGTGACCCAAAAATGTGGAGTTTTGTGTAATAGAAGCAAAACTTACAACTGCTCAACTGTTGAGTTAGTAACTGGAAAGGAATAAATTACATATAGGGTACAGAACTCATGGTTAAGACTATTTTTGAAAATTCATACTGGCTTATGGTATGCAAAGTAGTTTAGTTTTCATTTAGCTTTGCTTTTCTTGCTTCTAATAGTTATTAAAATAATTGTGAGGGAAAAAGCTTTTTTTGAGCTGTCTTTCCTATTTTCTTTCATAAAACTTCTGTTGTGATTAACCCAGTTATAACTCATTGCAATCTAGTTGCAATCTAAATTGCAACAGTGCAATTTAATACAACTTAATACAGAATTATACATCAGTTTTATATCATCGTATTATTCCTCTTCTGGGCATTCATTTCAAAAGAACAGCAAATCACAAGATCTGTCACCAACCAAATAAAGCAAAAAGCTTAGAAGTTTATTTCAGTCCCTTAAGTTTCTGTTGCATTAATGAACAACACTGTGCTCAAACACATGGTGCGTCTTCAGAAGAAAGGTACCATGTGGAGCTCCGAACGCCTGCTTGGGAAGACTCCCACAGTCTCAGAGGTAAGGGTTCCCGTAGTAGCAGCAACAGCAGCAATTCCTTCTAGCTCCGGGCTAGGCACTATGCAGGAGGATTTCTGTTTCTCAGGAAATATGCACTGACTGCTTTGAAGTAACCTCTGTGCTAATGGTTCACACGCTGTAATTTGGGAACCACTTCTCAGAGGTTGTTAAGTACTTGCTACAGGATACAGCAACATTATTGCGGAGAATGGTGCAGGTTCCCTTTGCCCGTATTTAAATGAATGTGAATCAACTCTGAACTGAACTGAAAGCTGTGTAGGCAGAATATATTAACTTGGGCTCTCCGCTATGCTAACACAGTTACTCTACTAAGTAGCTTATAGCACAGGCAGAGTGAGCCCACATCTGCATGCATCAGACACGCTGATTGCAGGAAGGAATAAGCACCTAGGAGGAATCAGGAATCTAACAGTCTTTCTTAATCTGGGCTTTACCCTCTAAATATAAGGCTTGTATAAGTATAATTTTAGGGTAAGAAAATCTGTCATGTGCTTATATTGAAAGTTTATGTGTAAATCCAGAGCAATAGTTAACTACTCTGATCCCCACAAAAAGCCACTTCTGCTTTATTTCTCTACTTCCATGACAATTTTTTATCAGAAAATTGGGGAGCTTCAAATAACTACTAATGGGATAAATATGGTTCTCATTTTTATGAGTCCTACATGCTTGAGGAACCGTAAAAGTACAACACTTGCCCTCTGTGCCCCATACCATGAGATTCAGGGGGTTCGACAGAAATGATATTTGCCATTTACCAAAAAAACTCAGGAAAGTCTCAACTAAAAATAAGAGCTCAGTATCTGAGGACTTGGTTCTTTTTACTCTTAAACTTAAAAAAAAATGGAAAAGCTGAGAACAGAATACCTTTCTTTACTGAAGTAAAATCATTCTGATATTTTTTGGTGGCTGCCTATGACGGGGTTACAGCATTGGTGGATAAGGGAAGAGAAACTGACATCATCTACCTGGACTTGTGCAAAGCATTTGACACTGTCCTGCACAACATACGTGTCTCTAAAATAGAGAGGCATGGATTTGATAGGTGGACCAGTTGGTGGATAACAAATTGGCTGGATGGTCACACTCAAAGAGTTGTAGTCAACAGACCAGTGTCCAGGTGGAGACCAGTGACGAATCGTGTTCTTCAGGGGGGACAGGTGCTGTTTAACATCTTTGTCAGCAACATGGACAGTGAGATTGAGCGTAGCCTCAGCAAGCTGATGACACCAAGCTGTATAGAGCTGCGTGGAACGGTTGACATGCTGGAGGGAAGGGATACCAGAAAGTCCTGACAGGTTTGAGAGGCAGGCCTGTGTGAACCTCATGATGCTCAACAAGGCCAAATGCAAGGTCCTACACATGGGTTGATGCAATCCCAAACACAAATACAGGCTGGGTGGACAATGGATTGAGAACAGCCCTGTGGAGAAGGACTTGGAGGCGTTGGTTGATGAAAAGCTCAACATGAGTCGGTTTAGAGAAATAATGCACTTATAATAGCAGAAACAGATTAGAGAGTGGGTGCTCTGACTGTAGCGACTTTAATGGTGCCCTAGACAACTTACAGTCCAAATCTATAAGATCCTGTCTACAAATGTAATGACTTGAAAATCCTTCCTAGCAGTAAATTCTTAGTTTCATGGCAAAACTTGGCAAAAAAAAAAATCCCCAACAAGCATTTTTCTGTTTCTAGTTGTTGTCAAAAAAAAAAAAAAAAGTTTTTTCTTCAGTTTTTCTAAATTTCCTGATTCTAAAAAGAATATAAAGACAGATTTTGTAACCTGGGTTTGTGATTGGTCCTTTTGATACATTTAATTTAGAAACTTTTCTCAGGAAAGTTGAAACTATATAAATCATTTTTTAATGTTATTTTTCACATGATTGATTTGGTGTTCAGCTAGTACTGAAATTGTAATTTTTAGGAGCCTTCCGTTAATTCACGAGTTCTGGTTCACTCAATGTTTTAAACAATGGCACAATCTTTGATAATGACTGTTGGTCAGTCAAGTATGTTCCATTTCAATTTTGAAATAAGAAATGATGAAATTGACTGTCAAGTCAATTACAATGGAATGAATTTAGCTAGAGGTAATTATAGCATGAGATTGGCTACCCAGGCAGTTATTCACTAACTAGATTAACTTTTGGGAGAATCATGCATTTTCTCTGAATCTTAAAATGAATTTTCTTTACTCTGTGTATGTCCTGTCTACGATGTAGATTATTGTTCATTAATCTTTATGCAAAGAATCAATTAATTTGTATCATGTTTGAACACTACTTCTTTCCAGAATACCTCTTTCATTCCTTTCAGTTTCTGACATCAATATGCTTCCAACTGTTCATTTGCATAGGAAATTACTTGTTGGTGGCAACCAAAAAAAAGGAGATGAAGTTATGGCATGAAAAGACACATGACAGCAAAAGCTTGTAAGAGCTAAATAAAACCAGCTTTTTT